>NC_092140.1:70955004-71580004 GCF_043159975.1 Macaca nemestrina | reverse complement strand
GATCCATGAATAAATTTATGTTTATAGCCCTAGAAATCACCACAAGCTTAGCAAACTGTAGACAATAAATGCATATTTAAACGTTGAAAAAATAGGTAGCTGAATTTGATCTCTATGCTGTTAGTATTTTTTTCTTTCAAATAGAATTCAAAATAAAATGTGTTAGGGTAGAAAATTTAATCACCTCAATTATTTATTGAATTTATTTACCATTGAACTAGCATTAGATTTTTTAAACGTAAGTAGGCTTACAGTGAGACTAAGCAGGACATGGTTGTTTTAACTTACTGAACTTAACGTGTTTCCAAGTATGTTGTTCAGCTTAAGTCAATAAATGCTATTAGTACTTCAAGTTCATCAAATAAAATATAACATAAACAACTATAGGTTTCCCTAAAATTATTATTTATTTTTGCTCTATTTAAAGTATTTGAAAAATTTTAAATAATAACTATTCTTCAAAAAATGAAATGACCTTCTCCAATCTATTACAAATCTAATAAAAATAAATTTTCATGAAACAATATAACTGTTTATCTTTCCAGTTTTTCTTTTAAAAATTGAAATATATATACTCATAGCATTCATATTTTGAAATACTTGCTTTCTCACTCAATACAGACACATATACACAAAGCTACATAAACAAGCACACATCTTATAATATCACTATTATTATTTGCTCAACAGTTTGAGAGTGAACTGCAAATACCACAACCCTGAACCTCTACAACATTGACACGGTGATATCATTTAATATACAGTAAATATTCAGTGTTACTCATTTTTGAAATAATTATTTTGTGGATTTAAAAAATGTTTACTAAGAGAATATGCAATCATTACTTTTTATTTAATTAAAATTTGCCTAGAGGGTAGAGTTTGAATTCTCTGAATTTTACAAATAGCTTTCAAACTTTAGAATATGTATATCCTGCTTAACTGTGCTCTGCATTCCACTAAACCACATGCAGTTCCCAATGGCTTAGAGTCTCACCGTGCCTAAGTATGCAGGGTTCTTGTCTTCTTTCCTTTAGCCTAGCAGTATTAAACTAGGTAACAGCTAAAATTTGGAAGACTGTATCAAATGTCGGTTGAGAACTTTTTTATCCTCTTTAGGAAATTTCTTCCCTAGTGAAGAATAAGATGTTTCATTTCAGTGTCCACATGTTTATAATCAAGCTGGTATAATGTTGTTTTGAAGTTCTTATGGTTTCTATGTTCTTTAGTAATTGAGAATAAGAATAATATAGTACACTGCAGATACTATCTGTGATACTTCTTCATAGGAGAGAAAAATCTTCCTAGAGAGATTCATAGGAGAGAAAAATCTTCATAGGAGAGAAAAATCTCTAAAGGTGAAAATCATTTCAGAAACATGCAACAGGATATTTACACTTTTTATGGTATTTTCACTTTTCATTTTCTTATTGATTTTGACTTTTCTATTTCCTGCTTTTCTGATAATCAACATAAAATTTCAGTTGGCTTATACAACATAACTACTCTTACATACAGTAAGTGCATTGACTTGAAATTATTTATGGTGAAATAACCATTATATATTGTATCTTATCACTATGCCCGATATCTAATTCACAGTATGTCTTAAAAATTGACAGTATTAGGCAACTTTTATTTGGAAGTATATTTCATTTAAAGTGTATCATTTAAGTGGAAAATCATATTTACTTAGATTAATAATGCATATTTCTATTATTTAGTTGTGTTTGCTTTCATAAATCTGAAAGAAAAAATATTTTCTTATTATTCAGGTCTAAGACAAAAAAACGTTTCCTCCTTTATTGCTACAACACACAGGTAGAAAAATAAAAATGATATTCTAGCAGGTGCCAGCTACATCTAATATGATATTCTGTCAACACAGAAACCATGAGTTGTATGTTTTAAGGATTGCAGTCAAATTGTTTTCTTCAGTAAATATAGGCTGGATTCCTGTGTGTCAAAATGATGCTCTCTGAAAAACAATGAAATTTTGCATTAAAAAAACAACATAAAATTGCCAGCCATTAGACAAATATAGCTTAGTTCAAATTCCAATAAGCAACATTGAAAGGCAGGGTACAAGTCGATGCACTATAAATATGGAAATGCTATATGGCTAATAGAGGTTTCAATCAGGAAAGATCTTTTACTTGAAGGGTAGTCAGGGTTATCCTACACCATTACAGCATAATCAAAATATTACATTCAAATAATAAAATGTATAAAATAGTATTTTAGTCACACATATAAAGCTCAGGATGTCAGAGATCCTGTATAATCTAATAATATTTGATAATGATGACTATGATAAGACTTAAATTGCTCACATTGATCTGAATGATGTAAGAATCATAGAAGGCCTAGCAATCTCTTTCAAATTTCAGCAACTATTTTATTTGAAAAAATAAATGCAGAAAATGCTTTTTGAAAGTATTCCCAGTAGCATTAGTAGTTTGAACATATTCTGACTATCTTTGACCTTCTTAGACATATTATGTTTACTATATATGCCCTTTAAAGATCTGTTTAAAAGAATGAATTCACACATTCTTCTGAGCAATGCTATTGATTTTTCCAAAACCAAAACAAAACACACAAACAAAAAAGAATTAAACACTCACTATCAATTACATTTAGAGTGTGTGGTTTTTATACGTCTCTATCCCTTCTGAATAAAAATTCACCCAACAGAAATTCTGGGATCGTCCTCAAGTATAGTCCTCTTAGAGTGGATAACCAAATCTAATTACATTCCTGCTTAGAATGCTTCAGTACTATACATTACATTTAGCCTAGATTTTCAAGTTGCTTTCCTAGCTAAATGATATCACTTATCTCCAGTTACTCTTTAAACATTTATAGAAATGGGACTATTATGAAAGCTGTGAGATATTGCATACAAAACAAGATATGTGTATTGGCATTTTAACAAAGCAATACAAATGTAGACATGAAGATTTATATGAATTTGATTTGGTTACCTGGACTTTAACTTGATTTATTAGAAACTACTTTTCTCTTCAGGTGATAATTCTCCTCAAGAATCTTTATATCCCTATCAATACCCACCTTATCTAGTTTCTCACAATCTCTAATTTTTAGATAATTAACGTAATGAACAGAAGGTTCTTGAGGATTTCTTTGTATGAGCACCAATTTTATGGTAGGTAAAGGTAAACTAAACATTCTAAAGTCTCATAAATATGTAGTGGTAGGACTAGGATTGAGATATCTATTTCTGGCTCTGGTTCTTTGTGTCCTATAGCCCTTGGTGGAAGGGGTGATTTATACTGTATTTGATAGCTCCTCCACCACACTTCAATGGTTATTGTACTTTTCTTATTTACTTAGTTTTTCATTTTTCAAAATGGGCATTTTGATTTGACTAGCCTGGCACTTCACTTTCCATTACATCTGTATTTTCAGTCATGAAATTGTAATTTTAATGTGATTAAACTCACTTGCCTAAAGTTAAGCTTTTAGAGAGGGCCATGGTTAAAATTTAGTGTAGTGGTACAGTTGAAAGAAGTGAAATCACTTTGATAATTTTAAAAATTACTACTCCATACTACTGAATAGTAGATAGGCACCTAGCTCATTATCCTGACAATAAAATATTGTTTTCCTAAATGATGTTGAAATATTCATGTATTCCTAGAAAAATTCTGGGCACTGCACTAAATATTGTTTGTCACATCCTTAGGTTTGACCTCACTATTTTTGTAGGGAATAAAGTACCTCAATATTGTAAATAAAATACTTGAGTACTAATATATTCAAAGTAAAAGCAATGTTTAATGCTCAATTACAATAGGACAATTTATTTCTTTCCTAAACTCCAAAGTATTTTGTATCACCTTTAATATTTGTATCAGTGTCTTTTGTGTTGGAGTGACTGCCTTCTAAACTAAATTAGGAACATATGAATTACTTCTTATTTTTCCTTTTCTCTGATAAAGTACAAGACATGATGCTAAGCATATTGTTGATTCTCAATGAAATCGGTTTAGTTGCGCTCAATTGATTAGACAACACGGCCTTTATAAAATGCTTCTGAAATATTCTTATAGTTAGGACAGAAACAATATGAATGTTTTGGTTCCTTTTGGCTCAGGGATTAATCTGTGTGTCAGATTTGAAGAGTCAAAGTATTTTACTCCCTTGGCCACTGTGATATGTTGAGAGAAGATGAGAACCAATTTAAACTTAGAAGACACAAAGAGATCTTTTCTGGGGTTTCTTGAAAAAATATTCTGTCCCCCACCCTCCCCTGCCTTTTGAAGAATGAGTAGTTTCAGGGCCTGGAGGTAATGAGATAATGATACTTCATGTTACCATGAAAAGTCCAAGGATGAAGCCAGCACAAGGAAAAGAAAAGCTGATAAATTGACATAAGTGAAGTACTAATATTATCATTGAGTTCTGAAATCCAAATATGCCTAAAGAAATTCCCACCCAGTTACTTCTTATTTACATAATCTCAAGTATTGTGGGGTCTATTTTGTTTTGTTTTTATGTTGGAGCCTTGTGTCATTTGTAACTGAACATATTCTAATGTTTGTAGTATTCAACTTTCAAACTCATTTCAATTCACTTCTCTTTGAGTTTCCAAACTAAATAGAATTTCAAGGAACAATGTTTCTACAGATGCAGTGCACACCTGGAAAAATGCTTCGTGTACTACAGCTTCTTCATTTAGCTGAATTGAATTAGATAGATTCAAGACACAACATTTTCTCTTGTAGAATTTGGAAATGCAGAAATAAGACTAATTCACAGAGACACACAACAATGAATACACAAATTGTATCTGTCTCTCCCACTCTTTCTCTCTCATACACACACACACACACACACAAACACACACACACACTCACACACTCCACAAGTTATGAGAACAGTTTCAGCTGAATCTTTCTCTCTCCATCTGGAATATGTCATAACTAATATTATAGTTCTTAACCCAAATATAACCTTTTTTTTTTTTTTTTTTTTTTTCATAGAGCTGGTCTATAAGTAATGATCTGGTCACTCCGGGTATAAGAGACCTAAGAAGAATGTATCATAAGAAAATTTGAAACTGTTATGATCCATTAATCTTATTTTTTAAATATTTATTAAAATGATACTTTGTGGTATGTAAGATAGCATAACATCTGCTTGTCTAACATGCAAATATGAACCAAACAAACAAATAAAACAGACATTAAACAATAGAATAGGACAAAGAATCTGCAAGCATATGTAGAAGTGGCTCACTTGTAAAATCATTATTTCTAGTAATGTATTACGGAGACAAAGATGCTACATTCTCATCAGTCAGTGGATACTGTCTCTTTGAGTAATAGCTGAATTTAATATGCTATGTATAATTAGTGGAAATAAAATATTAAGAAGACACAAATAAATGTTTTATGAATGTACAGAAAACTCTTGAATTAAAAGGTTGAATTCAGCCACTTATTAGCAAGGGGCAACAAATCAGTTGTTTTTGATATAACACTTTACTGACTTCATATCCTATTAATCAGTAATTATGAATGAACATTATACATTATGGTATAGTAAAAAGGGTTCAGGTTAGCACTACTACACTGATTAAAGGAGGTTACCCTAGAAATCAAAGTTCATATCCATTTAAGTATAAGTTATTTTGGGACCTCATTTTCAAATTTCCAGGTAAGAAATATTAATGTTCAGCTGTCAAATAATGAGTAAATAATTCATCTTTGAAAACATCCCCATCCTCTTTCTATAATATAAAATCATGATGTTTTTATTTAATAGCTACCTGTAACTTAATTAGTGGCCCCAGAAAACAAGTTAAGTTAAATATAATAAACTAAAATCAGAAGCAGAATGACAGCTTGCCCATTGCCGTAGGCAACTGACAACTGACAAATTATATGATGTCTGATGACATAATATCTTCTGATCCCTCCTCTTGCAAAGTTTCTGTATTAAAAAAAATCACAGAATATTATAAATGGTTTTGTCCATGTAAAAAGATTCAAAGAGCTTTGATATACTGTGATGTTCATTAGGGACAAATAATCCCTAGCAGAAAACAGAGGACCTGAAGCAACTGCTACTTTATCTTCCAAGTGCTTTTCTTGCCAGAGGTCTTCTCTAGGAAGCTCTGTATTTTATAAAGAAACATTCTGTTGTAAAGCTGATTTTTCACAAATTTTGGTATTTCTAAACTTAACGACATAGTGTAAGACCCATCTGCTTAATTGTCCTCTGTCTGCTGATGTGAAGCCTATGACAGTATATATGATATTTAAGGTTTTTGTTGTTGTTGTTGTTTTGCATTTTGAGGCTTTAGTCCACTGCTGTCACAATCAGGGATTGGAGAGTTGAAGTTAAGTATGTGGAGTTCTTCCATGGTGTGATCTTGATCAAGTTACTTAGCATCTCTGCACTTCAGCTCTCTTACGTATAAGCAGGCTGTATGATATAGTTTGAATATTTTTTCTCACCCAAATCTCATGTTGAAATGTAATCTCCAGTGTTGGAGGCGGGGCCTAGTGGGAGCTGTTAGCATCACGCAGGTGGATCACTCATGAATCATTTGGGCCATGCCCTTGGTGATAAATGAGCTCTTGCTCTGAGTTCACAAAAGATCTGGTCATTTAAAAGTATGTGGCACCTCCTCCCCTCACTCTCTCTCACTTGCTTCTGCTTTTGCCATGTGACATACCTGCTCCTGCCTCACCCTCTGCCATGACTGTAAGTCTTTCAAAGCCCCCCTAGAAGTCAAGCTGAAGTCAGCACCATGCTTCCTGTAAAGCAGGCAGAATCATAAGTGAATTAAGACTTTTCTTTATAAATCACCCAGTCTCAGATTTTTTTTTATAATAATGTAAGAATGGCCTAGTACAGGAAATTGGTACTGAGGAGTAGGGCATTGCTATAAAGATACCTGAAAATGTGGAAGTGACTTTAGAATTGAGTAATGGGCACAGTGTGGGACAGTTTGGAAGGCTCAGAAGAAGAAAGAAAAATGAAAGTTTGGAACTTCCTAGAGACTAGTTAAATGGTTGTGACCAAAATACTGACAGTGGTATGGAAAGTGAAGTCCAGGCTGAAGAAGTCTCATGTAGAAATGAGAAAATTATTGGGAACCAAAGCAAAGGTCATACATGTTATACCTTAGCAAAGAGCTTGGCTGCATTCTGTTCATGTCCTAGGAGTCTGTGGAAGTTTGAGGTTGAGAGTAATGACCTAGTGTATCTGACAGAAGAAACTTCTAAGTGGCAAAGCATTTAAGATGTGGCCTGGTTGTTTCTAAAAACCTACTTCAGATGTGGGAGTAAATAAATGAGTTAAAGTTGAAATTTATATTTAAACAGGAGGCAGAGCATGAAAGTTTGCAAAGTTTGCAGCCTCGACACGTGGCAAGGAAAAAAACGTGTTTTTCTGAAGAGAAAATCAAGCAGGCTTGGAGCAACCACTTGGTAGAGATGTTTGCATGAATAAAAGGGAGGCAACCCCTAATATCCCAGACAATGGAAAAAAGACTCTGAAGATTATTTCAGAGACCCTCACGGCAGCCCCTCTCATCATGGGCCCAGAGGCCTAGGAAGAAAGAGTGGTTTTGTGGGCCAAGCCCAGGACCCTGCTGCCCTGCCCAGATTCAAGACACTGCTCCTAGCATCCCAGCTACTCTGTCTGTCTCCAGCTTTGGCTCAAAGGGTTCCAGGTACAACTCATGCTGTTGCTCCGGAAGGCACAAGCCATTAGCCTTGGTGGCTTCCATGTGGTGTTAAGCCTGAAGGTGCACAGAATGCAAGAATGAAGAATGTTTGGCAGCCTCTGCCTAGATTTTAGTGGATGTATAAGAAAACCTGGGTGCCCAGGCAGAAGCCTGCTACAGGTATGGAATCCTCACAGAGAACTTCTACTAAGGCAGTGCCAAAGGGAAATGTGGGGTTGGAGGTCCCACACAGAGTTCCCAATGTGGCACTGGCTAGTGAAGTTGAGAGAAGGGGACCACCACCCTCCAGACCCCAGAATTGTAGATATACTAGCAGCTTGCACACTGCACTTGGAAAAGCTACAGGCACCCAACAACCAGCGACAGCAGCCTCAGGGGATGAACCCTGCAAAGCCACAGGGTCAGAGCTGCCCAAACATTTGAAGCCTATCCTTTGCACTTGTGTGCCCTGGATGTGGGACCTGCAGTCAAAGGAGATGCTTTTGGAGCTTTAAGATTTAATTACAACCCTATTTGTTTTCAAACCTGTACAGGGCACACAGCCTCTTTTCTTTTGGCCAATTTCTTTCTTTTAGAACGGCTATTTTTACCCAATGCTGTACCCCTATTGTATCTTGAAAGTTTTGATTTTACAGGCTCATAGGTGGATGAGATTTGCCTTATCTCAAATGAGACTTTGGACTTTGGACTTTTGGGTTAGTGCTGGAAAGAGTTGAAACTTTGAGGCACTGTAGAGAAGTCAGGATCATATATTGTAATGAGAGAAGATCATAATATTTAGGAGGGGCCAGGGGCAGAATACTACAGTTTGGATATTTATCCCTGGTCAAATGTCATGTTGAAATATAATTCCCAATGTTGGAGGTGAAGCCTGGTGGGAAGTGTTTGTATCATGGGGGTGGATCCTGCCTGAATGGCATGGGCCATCCCTTTGGTAATAAGTGAGTCTCATTCTTGAGTTCACAAGAGATCTGATAATTTAAAAGTGTGTGGCACCTCCATAAACTCTCTCTCACTTGCTCTTACTTTCGGCAAGTGACAGGCCTGCTGCCACTTCAACTTGCACCATGATTGTAAGTTTTCTGAGGCATCTCTAGAAGCTGAACAGATGCCAGCACCATGTTTTCCGTAAAGCCTGAAGAACCACGAGCTGATCAAATTTATTTTCTTTATAAATTATTCACTTTCAGATATTTCTTTATAGTAATGAAAGAATGGTCTAATACACCACAGGAAGTTGTGGCTAAGTGTACAATCACTAGAACTAAAGTTTGGATATTACACCCTTACCCTGCCACTTACAAATTGCAGAATTTTGTATAATTTATCATCTTTCCAATGCTTGATTTTTTATAGGGTAATTATAAGAAATAAAAGGAGTTAATGCTTATAAAGCACATAGAATGCTACCTGGCTTCTAATAATCATTCAATAAATATGGAGCATCAACATTATCACCAGAAGCAACCAAAGATTCTAGTATAATCTTAATGGCAATTAATTTATGATGTTGCAAATCCCATTCCTATCTTATAGTTTTCTTATGTTTAAGAACAGTACTATTTTCTCCTTTTAGTCTAATAATAATACTTGAGAACAAAATAATAAAATCAAATTTAGTCTCTGCCATTTGCTAAATCACTTTCCTCAGCTGATAAATGAAAGTAATTGTAACTATTACTTAGTAGAGATTAAATGTTTTTATTTACTAAAAGCTTCTAACAAAGGATTTGGTATTATTCAGGTTGAACACACGTTCACTTTTATTATTTTTACTCCTACATTATATACTGAAATTTCTGAAAAGTGTGTAAATAAATACACACATACAGCTTTACATAACAGTTCATGTATCACTCTATGTAAAGTCTTCCTCCGAACCTTATTCTTTTTATTTTTTATTTTTTATTTTTTTGAGACGGAGTCTTGCTCTGTCGCCCAGGCTGGAATGCAGTGGCCGGATCTCAGCTCACTGCAAGCTCCGCCTCCCGGGTTCACGCCATTCTCCTGCCTCAACCTCCCAAGTAGCTGGGACTACAGGCGCCCACCACCTCGTCCGGCTAGTGTTTTTGTATTTTTTAGTAGAGACGGGGTTTCACCATGTTAGCCAGGATGGTCTCGATCTCCTGACCTCGTGATCCGCCCGTCTCGGCCTCCCAAAGTGCTGGGATTACAGGCTTGAGCCACCGCGCCCGGCCCCGAACCTTATTCTTAATCCTAAAGCCTATCAATCTAGAGATTTCTTCCAGGATTCCCTGAGATGCTTCATAGTGAAGTATCGATAAGAAAATTAAATATTTTTACTAATAATTTTGACCTTTAATGTATAACTTTGATGTAGGTATGAGTGACAGGTGCAAAGGGGAGAATGAGGCAGAGAACTTTATCCTGCTGCATTATAAGTATTACTTCTAATATTATCATCATCAGTAGCATCATTGCATCATCATAATTATTTTATCCTTTTCTCTAAAATAGCTGAAAGTTGGGCTTAATCCTGGGACTTTTTTCTTTATCTAGTTTCTCAAACTCAGTGATCTCATTCAGTGTCATGAGTATAAATTCTATCTATATGCCAATGAATAAAAAATTACAGCTTTTTCTTAGACACTCTAAGTGCCAGAATAGAATATTATATTAAATATCTTCATGCTTAATAATGGAATATTATCATTTGAAATGTAGATATACTTGGGTAATTTTTCTCTTGCCAGCCTTATAACCATCTCAAAGTCTCAAGCATAAGATATCCCAAACAGAATTCTGTATTTCCACCATATCACCAATACTTTCTACTCTTAGTTTATTTATCCAAATGTAAAGTAAAAAATCTCAGAATCATCACTGATTCTGCTTTTTATCTGCCTTTATTTTACTACATTACTATCCTTTTGCCATTTTGCATTAACTTTGAGTAATAGCTTGCAATTTACTACTTCTTAGTATCTTTCTTTTCTATTACTGCTGCCACTGTAGTTTCAGTTACCAAAATCTGCTTCCTGAGCTAATCCAAAGATTTTCCTACTTGTCTCCTTGTTTGTGTATTTGTATTCTTTCAAACAGAAGCCAGAGTAATTCTTTGAACACAATTCTCCCATCCAAGTACTAACCAGGCCCGACCCTGCTTAGCTTCTGGGATCAGACAAGATTGGGCACATTCAGGGTGGTATGGCCATAGACTAAACTGGCTAGCCATATGTAGAAAGCTGAAACTGGATCCCTTCCTTACACCTTATACAAAAATTAATTCAAGATGGATTAAAGACTTAAATGTTAGACCTAAAACCATAAAAATCCTAGAAGAAAACCTAAGGAATACCATTCAGGACATAGGCATGGGCAAGGACTTCATGTCTAAAACTCCAAAAGCAATGACAACAAAAGCCAAAATTAACAAATGGGATCTAATTAAACTAAAGAGCTTCTGCACAGCAACAAACAAACAAACAAACAAAATCAAAAAACAAAAAACAAAACTACCATCAGAGTGAACAGGCAACCTACAGAATGGGAGAACATTTTTGCAATCTACTCATCTGACAAAGGGCTAATATCCAGAATCTACAAAGAACCCAAACAAATTTACAAGAAAAAAACAAACAACCCCATCAAAAAGTGAATGAAGGATATGAACAGACAATTATCAAAAGAATACATTTATGCAGCCAACAGACAAATGAAAAAAATGCTCATCATCACTGGCCATCAGAGAAATGCAAATCAAAACCACAATGAGATACCATCTCACACCAGTTAGAATGGAGAACATTAAAGAGTCAGGAAACAACAGGTGCTGGAGAGGATGTGGAGAAATAGGAACACTTTTACGCTGTTGGTGGGACTGTAAACTAGTTCAATCATTGTGGAAAACAGTCTAGCGATTCCTCAAGGATCTAGAACTAGAAATACCATTTGACCCAGCCATCCCATTACTGGGTATATACCCAAAGGATTATAAATGATGCTGCTATAAAGACACATACACACATATCTTTATTGCAGCACTATTCACAATAGCAAAGAGTTGGAAGCAACCCAGATGTCCATCAATGATAGACTGGATTAAGAAAATGTGGCACATACATACCATGGAATACTATGCAGCCATAAAAAAGGATGAGTTCATGTCCTTTGTAGGGACATGGATGAAGCTGGAAACCATCATTCCCAGTAAACTATCACAAGGACAAAAAACAAACAAACACTGCATGTTCTCACTCATAGGTGGGAATTGAACAGTGAGAACACTTGGACTCAGGAAGGGGAACACCACACACCGGGGCCTGTCATGGGGTGGGAGGAGCAGGGAGGGATAGCATTAGGAGATAAACCTAATGTAAATGATGAGTTAATGGGTGCAGCACACCAACATGGCACATATGTACATATGTAACAAACCTGCACGTTGTGCACATGTAACCTAGAACTTAAAGTATAATAAAAAAGACATAAAAGTATAACTTAAAAAAAAAGAAAACAAGTCAGTCTATTTGACTCTTCTACTTAATTTTCTCCAATTATTTCCCATTGCATTAAAAATAAATTTCAAATTTTTAATAAAAGCTACATAATATGGCATTATCTGTCCTTTGGGTATATCCCCATCATTTTTCTTTTCATTTAGTTTCCATCACATCAAACTGGTGTCTACTTGTACTTCAGAGCTATTGTATCTGCTATGCCTCTACCCAAATCAATATTCCCCCAGATAACCTCATGGTTTTGCTCCCTGTTGTTATTCACATATCTGCTCAAATATTATCCTATTGCATGGACTTTTTTTTCCTGACAAATCCATCGTAAAAAGAATCCCTCATCCATTTTTGTATTCCCACTTAGTTTTTCTTCATAGGATCTATTACTTACACTGCATTGTTATATATAATAATTTGTATCTGTCTATTCTCTATTATTGCCCAGAAAAATGAAAGCTCCATGAGGAAATAAAATTTCTCTGTTTTGCTAACTTCTACATAACCATTACCTAGAATAATGGCTGAAACATAGATTCTAAACAAATATTTTTATATATAAATTAATTAACTTTTACTGCTTTCTCATTGTCCATTGATAGTGCTGCAGTTTACTCGACCACTATGATCTTTGAAAAAAAAGTTTAACAAGTCCCCTAACGCTTTTGTGTTCTGGAAAACAGACAAAGCAAAGAACAATCTTTCCCATATGACTTTCCCTATTTGAGTTAAGACTCAAAATGCCTGTTTGTTCTTCTCTAACAAGGCCAGACACAGACTCTCCAAATTCCCATTCTTTGCCTCATCCATGATTAACTAATGTGTTTGTCACCAGTGAACAATTGGAATGCAATGCTGATTACAGTGATTTGATCAAAGTTTAGTTCATCTTTCCTACCTTAGACCCTGAATATTGATGCACCCTCAGTCTGAGTCATACAGTTTGTCCTTACAACCTCTCAACAAACAACACCTTCTTACTGCCCCCTCTAGAAAATAGACTGACACCAGGGTAAAGCATTCTATGAAGTCCAGTGTGATCCACCATCTCTATGCTTTAAATCCACTTGCCCACACTTCATTCTACTTCCTTTCACTAGGTTCTTTCTACCTTTGTTTACTCCTCTCTAGAAAAGAGAATCCCTTCTCTGTCTGACTTTGAGACATTTGCAAGTGATGATCAGTATTCTCCTTTTTGCAATAATCCCATTCTCCTCTCTGTAGAATAAAACCTGACTTTAACTCCATCCTAATTTTTTAACGTAGGATGTGATTATCTCATGACTGGCCATTCTACCCTTGTCTCTACAGAATTCATCGACCATACAGCAAGTGGAGCAGTTTTCTAAAATGATATAAATTCAACCATATGATTGCCCTACTTAAAACCTTCCAATGACTTCCATTGAATCCAAAATTCTTAGGATGCTGTACACAGATCTAATTTGTCTTCTTCCTTCCCCAACGTTGATAACTCTCTTCTTGTTTTCCATGCCCCTTTACACCACCCACAATGAAGCACTTTCACTGGCATCCCCAAACATTGCAGTATTGTTGCCAGCAGACTGAGAATACCTTGAGGATATAACCTTGAAAAGCTGGAGAGCAAAGCTGTTGGCCTGGTCCCAGCCCCCTAAGGTGAGAGCACACAGCTTAGGAATGTGGAGCTGAGACTTATTCTCATGAATATATCCAGAAATAATGCCAGTCAACTGAACCCAACTAACACTACAGTCAAAACCTCAAGGGCATTAAATAATACAAAAGCAAAAAGCCACATCTAAGGGATAGCAACTTTAAAGATTAAAGGAACATCAGCCCATGCAGATGGGAAGCAACCAGGGCAACAACTCCAGCAAATTAAAAAGCCAGAGTGTCTTTTTATCTCCAAACTGTTGCATTAGCTCCTCAACAATGGTTCTTAACCAGACTGAAATACCTAAAAAATCTGACATAGATTTTGGAATCTGGATGGCAATGAAGATCAATGATGTTCAGCAGTAAGATGAAACTCAATACAGGGAATCTAAGCAATCCAGTAAAATGACACACCAGCTGAAAGAAGAAATAGCCATTTTAAGATAGAACCAAACTGATACGATAGAGCTGAAAAACTCACTACAACAATTATGCAATAAAATCAGAAGTATTAACAGTGGAATATACTGAGCTAAGGAAAGACCTCAGAGCTTGATATGGTTTGGCTGTGTCCCCACCCAAATCTCATCTTGAATTGTAGCTCCAACAGTTCCCATGTGTCATAGGAGGGATGTGGTAAAAGGTAATTGAATCATGAGGGCAGGTTATTCCTATGCTGGTCTCATGATAGTGAATAAATCTTACAAAACATGATGGTTTTATAAAGGGGAGTTTTTCTATACAAACTCTCTCTTGCTTGCTGCCATGAAGATGTGCTTTGCTCTTTGGCCATGATTTTGAGGCCTCCCCAGGCATGTGGAACTGAGTCAATTAAACCTCTTTCCTTTATAAATTACCCAGTCTCAGTTATGTCTTTATTATAAGCAGCATGAGGATAGACTAATACAGAACTCAAAGACGAGTTATTAGAATCAACTCAAGCCCAGGCACAGTGGCTTACACCGCAATCCCAGCAGTTTGAGAGGCCAAGGTGGGTGGATCGCTTGAGGTCACGAGTTCAAGACCAGCCTGGCCAACACGGCAAAACCGTGTTTCTACTAAAAATACAAAAGTGTGCTGGGTGTGGTGGTGGGTGCTTGCAATCCCAGCTACTCGGGAGACTGAAAGACAAGAATGGCTTGAACCCAGGGGCAGAGGTTGCCATGAGCTGAGATCACACCACTACACTTCAGCCTGGGCAACAGAGTAAGACATCATCTCAAAAAAAAAAAATCAACTCAGTCAGACAAAAACTAAATAAATAAAACCTCTGGGAAATATGGGGTTATGTAATAAGAGCAAACCTAGGACTCATTGGTGTGAGAGAAAGAGTGAGAGATAGCAAGCAATTTGGAAAATATATCTGAAGATATGTCCATGAAAATTCCTCCAATCTCACTAGAGAGGTCAACATTCAAATTCAGAAGATTCAGAGAACCCCCATGAGATACAATATAAGACGGCCATTCGCAAGACTCATAGTCATTAGATTCTCTAAGGTAAACATGAAAGAAAAAAAACATTAAAGGCAGCTAGAGAGAAGGTCCAAAAAGAGGACCCATCAGACTAACAACAGACCTTTCAGAAGTAAATTTACAAGCCAGAAGAGATTGGGGGCCTATATTCAGCATCGATAAATAAAAAAAAAGTCCAATCAAGAATTTTATATTCAAGCAAACTAATCTTCATGAGCAAAGAAAAAATAAAATCCTTTTCAGACAAGCAAATGCTAAGGAAATTTGTTACCAGCAGACCTGCCTTACACGAGGTTCTTAAGGGAGTGCTAAACATGGAAATGAAAGACCACTACCAGCCACCACAACAACATACTTAAATGCGTAGACAGTTTACTCTACAAAACAACTACACAATCAAGTACATAAGAAACAGTTAAAAAATTACATAATCATATTTGCACATATTAATATTAACCTAAATGGGCTAAACACCTTCACTTAAAAGGCACAGAGCAGCAACTTGAATAAAGGAGCAAGGCTGACTATATGCTACCTTCAAGAGACATATCTCTTCAATGACACCCACAGGCTCAAAATAAAGATATAGAAAAAAATTCAAGAAATCAGAAAATAAAAGAGCAGGGGTTGCTATTCTTATTTCAGAAAACACAAACTTTAAGCCAACAGTGATCAAAAAGGCCAAAGAAGGACATTACATAATGATAAGACGTTCAATTCAATAAGACTTAACTGTCCTACACATATATGTACCCAACACAGGAGCACCCAGAAAAATAAAACAAGTTTCTAGAGACCTACAAAGAGACTTAGATAACCAAACAATAACAGTAGGATACGTCATCACACAAAACACTGTATTAGAGAGACCACTGAGGCAGAAAACTAACAAAAGATATTCAGGAATTAAACTTGACATTTGACAAAATGGACCTAACAGACACTTAGAGAACACTCCACCCTAGAATGACAGAATATACACTCTTCTCATCTGCACATGGCACATACTCTAATACCAAACACACACTTGGCCATAAACCAATTCTCAACAAATTCAAAAGAAATAAAATCATGCCAACCATGTTCTCTGACCACAATGTAATGAAAATGAAAATCAACACCAAGAAAATCTCTCAAGTCTATTAAATGATATAGACATTGAACAGCCTTCTACAGGAATAGTTATTTTTGTATCAGGCAAAACAAACTTTAAAGCAACAGCAATTTAAAAAGACAGAGGGATATTACAAATTGATAAAAAGGACTTGTCCACTAGGAAAATATCACAATCCTAAATATATATGCACATAACCCTGGGGCTCCCAAATTTATGAAATGATTATGATTACTACTAGACCTAAGAAATGAGATAGAAAGCAGCACAATAGTAGTGGGGGACTTCAACACTCCACAGACAGCATTAGACAGGTCCTCAAGACAAAAAGTCAACAATAAAATAATGGATTAAAGTATACCCTGGAACAAATGGACTTAACAGATATTTACAGAACATTGTACTCAACAACTGCAGAATATTCATCCTATTCATCAGCACATGGAACATTCTCCAAGATAGCCCATATCATAGGCCAATAAGCAAGTCTCAATAAATTAAAAAAAATAATAATCGAAATTACATCAAGTACTCTCTCAGACCACAGTGGAATAAAATTGAAAATCAACTCCAAAAGGAACGCTCAAAATCATGCAAATACATGGAAATTAAATAACCTAATTCTGAATGATTATTGAGTCAAAAATGAAATCAAGATGGACATTTAAAACATTTTTGAACTGAACTATAGTGGTGACACAACCTGTCAAAACTCTGGAATACAGCAAAAGTGATGCTAAGAGGAAAGTTCATAGCCTTCAATGCCTACATCGAAGAGTCTGAAAAAGCACAAATAGACAATCTAAGCTTACACCTCACACCTAAATGAACTAGAGAAACAAGAACAAACTGAACCCAAACCCAGCAGAGTAAGAGACATGTCAAAGATCAGAGCAGAACTAAGTGAAATTGAAACAAAAAGATAAATGAAACAAAAAAGAGATAAATAAAATCAATAAACCATTGGTAAGGTTAACCAAGAAGAGAGAAGGTCCAAATAAGCTCAATTATAAATGAAATAAAAGATATTGCAACCAATGCTGCAGAAATACAAAAGATCATTCAAGGCTACTATGAACACCTTTACATGCGTAAACTAGTAATGGATAAATTCCTGGAACTATAGAACCCTCCTAGATTAAATCAGGAAGAAATAGAAACGCTGAACAGACCAATAACAAGCAGTGAGACTGAAATTGTAAGAAAAAAATTGCAAACAAAAATAAAGTCCATGATCAAATGGATTCACAGCTGCATTTTATCAGACGTTCAAAGAATTCGTACAAAATCTATGTATACTATTCCACAAAACAGAGAAACAGGGAATCCTTTCTAAATCATTCTGTGAAACCATTATCACTCTAATACCAAAACCAGAAAAGGACATAACAACAAAAACAAAAAACTGCAGACCAATATTCCTGATGAGCATAAACACAAATATTCTTAACAATATACTAGCTAACCAAATCCAACAGCATATCAAAATATAATCCACCATGATCAAGTATGTTTTATACCAGAGATGCAAGGATGGTTGAACATATACAAGTCAATAAATGTGATACACCATATAAACAGAATTAAAAACAAAAATCATATGATCTTCTCAATATACACAGAAAAGAAGCATCTCACAAAATCTGGCATTCCTTTATAGTTAAAACCTTCAGCAAAATCGGCATGGAAGGGATATACCTTAATGTAATAAAAGCCATCTGTGACAAACCCACAGCCAACATTATACTGAATGGGAAAAAGTTGAAAGCATTCCCCCTGAGAACTGGAGCAAGACAAGATGCCTACTTTCCCCATTTCTGTTTAACATAGTAATGGAAGTAATAGCCAGTGCAATCAGACAAGAGAAAGTAATAAAGCACATCTAAATCAGTAAAGGGGAAGTCAAAATGTCACTGTTTGCTGATGAAAAAATTGTATAACTAGAAAACACTAAAGACTCATCCAAAAAGTTCCTAGACCTGGAAAATAAATTCAGCAAATTTCAGGAGACAAAATAACATGCACAAATCAGTAGCTCTGCTATACACTCACAGTGACTCAGCTGAAAAATCAAGAACTCAACTCCCTTAACAATAGCTGCTAAAAATAAAATAAAATAAAATGAAATAAAATAAGGTAAAATACTTAGAAATATATCTAACCAAGGAGGTGAAAGATGTCTACAATGAAAACTACAAAACACTACTGAAAGAAATCATACACAACATAAGCAAATGCAAACACATCCCATGCTCGTGGACGAGTAGAATCAATATTGTGAAAATAACCATACTACCAAAAGCAATCTAAAGGAGCACAACACACACAAACACACACACACACACACACACACACAAAATGAACACAGCTAACTAAGGAGGTGAAGGATCTCTACAATGCTAATTACAAAACACTGCTGAAAGAAATCAAAGATGACAAACAAATGGAAAGACATCCCATGCTCATGGACAGGAAGAATCACAATTGTTAAAATGGTCATACTGCACAAAGCAATATATGGATTCAATGCTATTCCTATCAAACTGCCAATAATGTTTTTCATAAAATTGGAAAAAACAGGTATAAAATATATATGGAACCAAAGAGCCTGAATAACTAAAGCAATCCTAACCAAAAGACAAATGAAGAAGCATTCCACTACCTGAATTCAAGCTATACTACAAGGCTGCAGTAACCAAAGCAGTATGATACTGGTACGAAAAATGAACACATAGACCAATGGAACAGGTTGGAGAACCAATTAATGAAGCCACACACCTAAAATTATCTCATCTTCAACAAAGTCAACAATAACAAAAAAATGGAGAATGGACTGCCTATAAATGGTGAATAAATGGTGCTGGAACTGGCTAGCCATATGCAGAAGACTGAACTTGGACCCCTTTATTTTACTATATACAAAATATAACTCAATATGGATTAAAGACTTACATATAAAACCTAAAACTATAAAAATACTAGAAAAAATCCACGGGAATATCATTCTGGACAATGTCCCTGGTAAAGATTTCATGATACAAATTCCAAAAGCAATTGCAACAAAACAAAAATTGATAAATGAGACTTAATTAAACTAACAAGTTTCTGCACAGCAAAATAAACTAGCAACCGGGTGAATAGACAACCTAGAGAATGGGAGAAAATATTTGCAAATTTTGCATCCATCAAAGGTCTAATATCCAGAATCCATAAGTAACTTAAACGAATCAACAAGCAAAAGCAAAGAACCTCATTAAAAACAGAAAAAATATGGTCATATTTATATTTATCATATAATTATAATTTTTTTATAGTTTTTGGAGAACAAATGTTTTTTGGTTACATGGATAAGTTCTTTAGTAGTGGTTTCTGAGATTTTGGCACACTTGTCTAATGAACAGTGTACACTTTACCCAATGTTTTTATCCCTCATCCCCCTCCTACCCTTTCCCCTAAGTCCTCAAAGTCCATTTAATCATTTATACGCCTTGCATCCTCATAGTTAAGTGCCCACTTACAAGTGAGAACATACGATTTGGTTTTTCATTCCTTAGTTACTTCACTTAGAATAACGGTCTCCAATTCTATCCAGGTTGTTGTGAATGTCATTATTTCATTCTTTTTTAATGGCTGAGTAGTATTTTGTGATATATATATATATATATCAGAAAATGTGTGTGTGTGTGTGTGTGTGTATATATATATATATATAGGCATTTAGGCTGGTTCCATATTTTTGCAATTGTGAATTGTGCTGCTATAAACATGCATGTGCAAATGTTTTTTTCATGTAATGACATTTTTCCTTTGGGTAGATACTCAGTAGTGGGCTTGCTGTATTGAATAGTAATTCCATCTTCAGTTCTTTAAGGAATCTCCACACTGTTTTCCATAGTGGTTGTAGCAGTTTACACTCCCATGAGGAGTTTAAAATGTTCCTTTTTCACCACATCCACGGCAACATCTATTATTTTTTGATTTTTCTATTACGGCCATTCTTGTCGGAGTAAGGTGGTACCTCATTGTGGTTTTAGCTTGCATTTGCCTGATAATTAGTGATGATGAACATTTTTTCATGTGTTTGTTGGCCATTTGTATATCTTCTTTTGCAAAAATTAACTCATAATTATGATTGTATTCATATCATAGTAAACAGGAATCTCCTTTTTTCATTAAAAGGATGGTCCTTTAACTTTCTGTCATTGGCTTCTCTACGTAATAATAAATTATATGTGTGAGACACACTGTGGTATTAAGAAAAAACGCTTAAATGCATTATTTTAGGCAACAAATGTTATCATGTTATTACAGTTGTGGTGATTTAATAATGGGAGATTGTTGTTTCCTGCTAATATTTAGTAATGAAAGTACTGATAGTAATATATATTGAATCAAGGCTATATTTGTTTAGGAATGGTTTTGTAAGGAAAAATCACTCAGTCAAATAAACTCAGACCTTATGTTTATTTTATTTAATATTTTTATAAATGCCAGAATTGAATCTTATTGATCAGTGTCCTAAAGTGCTCCTGGTAGGTAGTTGTACTCCAACTGCTTCCACTGTGGCTACTGCCAAATCTACATCAGAATCCTAGGAGCTAGCAATATCTTTAGGAACGATTTTGACTATTTTTTTTGTTCTGCTTCTAATTTTTGTATTATGAATTACTGACAACAAACAAAAAGCAATATAGTAAAAACACATTTTCACCCACCAGTAATGACGTCCAATCATATTATGTGGTTAATTTCTTCATATTTTAAAAAGAAATGCACAATTACTGCAATTGTTGAAGCTTGCTTTCTTCTACAGTCTTACAAGTGATTTATATTTGCCTAAAAATCCATTCCACTATTGTGTTCCTTTTTCTTTCTTTTCATTTCATCCCACTCTTACTCTTTCCATCTATATCAGTAGTTCTTAAAGTCATGTCACTATTTTAATTTATAAAAGAGTACATTTTTGTATATTGACTCTATTAACAATGTTGTGTTTGTCATTTTCTTTTCTATTAATTTGTGGTCTTTGTTATATGATTTCTTTTTACTATAGTTAGGGTAACTCATACTTTTTTGAGTTCACGTATTTGAGCTTATTCATTTATATAAAACAATATGATTGTTGACATATAGATTTATATCAAAGTTCACTTTTTATTGATTTCACAGGTTTTCATTGCCATTTATTTCTAAGTATTTTGTCATTTTTATTGTGCTGCTCATGTGTTCTGTAGAATTTAGTTGCATATTTCACAACTGAAAGCTACTAACTACTTTAATAAGATTTTATAATTTATGTTTGGTTTGGGAATGTTTTTGAGATATTCCATAAGATTATTTCACATATCAATAAAATGTTTTTGGATATCTAAATATATATATATATATATATACACACTCTTATATATCTATTTATATATATATCGCTCTCTCTCTTAGTATTTCTTTTTAACTAAATTGGTTCCGATTTTTAAAATAGTCAATTTATACAATTAAAATTTTTAAATTATGTCAAATATATTCAGAGAAAAATATTGCTTCAACCTAATTATTGTACCTCATCCACTTGCACTCTAGGTGCTTTTATTATTGTTATTGTTATTATAGTGCTTATTTTTCCAATATTTATTTGCATAAATTATTAAAAATAGGCTCTTTTCTCTTACACAAAATGTAATGTTACATATACGTTATTTTACAGCTTGCTTTTCCCACTTAATAATAAATACTAAAATATGTATTTTTCCATATACAGAGATTTTTTTCACTTTTAAAAATACAGAGCTGCCTGAAATTCTATTGTGTAGATAACCATAGCTTACTTGATAGTAAAATGAATTAGATTCCAAGTTTTGCTATAACAAAGTATGAAAGCATTTTTTTAAATGACACTTTAATCATAGGCAAGGGCATATGTATGATTTATCTCATGACTGTAATGACTGTGTCAAAGAGTAAAGGCCTTCATACTGCAGGTAAATATGACCAGATCACCCTCCATTTTACCATTTTGTACTTTCCTCACAATGGAGGAGAGTTTCCTCATGGCTTTACAACCAGTGTTTTGTCGAAAGTTTAGCATTTTTATTAATCTGGTAGAAGAAGTTACAACTCACTGTAAACTCAAGAGAAGTTGAGCATCTTTGATCAAGTATCACTTTTTTAATTTTATTTTTATTATTTATTTATTTATTTTGAGACAGAGTCCCACTTTGTCTCCCAGGCTGGAGTGAAATGGCTCAATCTCGGCTCACTGCAACCTCCGCCTCCTGGGTTCACTCCATTCTCCTGCCTCAGCCTCCTGAGTAGCTGGGATTATAGGCATGCACCACCACACCCGACTAATTTTTGTATTTTTAGGAGAGACAGGGTTTCACTACGATAGTCAGGCTGGTCTCAAACTCCTGACCTCATGATTCACCCACCTTGGTCTCCCAAAGCGCTGGGATTACAGGCATGAGCCACCACGCCTGGCCTTATTTTATTTTTCTATGAACATTGTTTCCTTATGCTTTGTCTTTGTGTTTTCTGCTTTATTCTCAATTTAGAGATCTCTTGATGAAAATGGGAGATTAGCCATATGTTTATGATATATATTACAAATATTTTTTGTCAGTTTTCTTTTTAATTTTGTCTATGGTATAATTTGCAGTCAAAACTACTTTTCTTTTTGTGTTATTTTTACACATTCACATTTACCATACTTTCTTTTATTGTCTCTTGATTTTTAAATTCATCATTAGAATGCTTTTCTACCTTTCCAGCTTTAAGGGAATTCACCTATTTTTTTTTTTTTCTAGCACCTATACTGTTTCATTCTGTACATTTAGTTTGATAATGTTTTGCAGTTTATCCTGGCGGATGGTGTGAGGAATTGCTTAAATTTATCTCTTTTTGTAACTCATAGTATGTAGTCTTACATAGTAGTACCTTATGTGTTAAACAGTCCATAATTACCCTCCACTGTTTTGAGTAGTCAACATACACAAACATTCTATAGTTATTTGGATTTATGTCTGTCTTTTATATTCTATGCTATTTATCCCTCTATATATTCCATATTTGTAACACCTACTTTTTAAGAGTGTTTTACAATTAAAGGAGTAATTATCCCCTTACTTTTTTCTTCTTCAAAGCTTTATCTTGCTATTATTGCTTTTGTGTGTGTGTGCGTGTGTGTGTGTGTGTGTGTGTGTATCTGCATTGGTTAGTTGTGTACATGTAAACTTTGTAACCAGAATTATTAAAGGGAATGGTCCATAAAGAGAATGACAAAGGTGGCCTCAGGAAATCAGGAAGGGCACATTCCCCATTGTTGGAACTAAGCTCCTAGTAGCTTATTCATGGTACAGGATCAATAAATTGCCACAAACTTTAACTCCAGGAATAAATATTTTAATTTTGAAAAAAAAATAGCTACCACCTGCATTGATAGTCCAGAGACACATCACACCTTCTGAAACCCACATTGATTAAAGCGTGTGCTTCTTGTGCTGGCTTCCTCCACTTAACTCCTTCCTTGACTCAAATCTGTGTGAAGGCACCTGATTGACAAAACCTACATTCCACCTACATACAGAGCTGCAAGAGAATATGGTAGTATTTTATATTTTTCTATCTCTGAACTGAAAGAAGGTACACTAGTGAGAGGCTAGAATTGACAAAATATTAAATCAACTCTATCTCACAATCTTATCTCTACATTCATCTCTTTGAACATCCTAAACATACTTATTTTAAAGCCCTTGTTAGTTCCATAAAGATAACTTCACTCAAAAGAATACGTATTTTGATTGCTCATTTTGGTTATCTTTTTTGACATGAGCTTTATTTTTTTATATGCCCTTCAGTTTTCATAAGCAGGACAGTTTTGAGGGGTAATTTTATTTTTCGGTGTAAGTCTTCCTTTCTTTCTCTATCAATGCAGAAGTTTTCTTATGTTTTGTGCATCTACTCTTTGTTTCTAAAAATGTTTAGAACGGTTCCAGAATCTATGTTTTTATTCAGCACCTACCCCAAGATGATACTACAGATATCCCAGATATAGTTACTGCTAGAAAGGACAGTTTGCCTCTACATTTCTTTCTGACTGATTGCCCACAGCTTCCTAAGAAGCCGTAGCTCCAGAAACAGGGTTTTAGTGAGGTACTTTAGCTTTTTTCATATTTTCTAAACATTGGTTTCAAGAGGTGAATTTTCGACCTCTATGTAAGTTAGAAAGCATTAGTCTCTATGAATATGCTGCATTTGAAATCTTAGTCACTATTTTCTCTCTGGACAGGGACCTAGCAGGCCCACACAGATCATTGTTTTATTTTCCCAAGAATTTTGTAGTACTTAGAGAGGTTCCTTTTTTTAAGGACATTTATGTATATTTTGTTATCACTATTTATATTTTCTCTATTGTTGCCATTTGTTTGTAGTAGAGAGTCTGTATGTGTGTAGCTGTGAACTTAGTGTATACTATTATCAGTCAAAAGAGCTAGATTTGAAATAAAAATATTTCTAGGCAAGACACTCTTTAATACTAGCTTCCCCCCGCCCCACCCCCGTTTCATCTATACAACCCACTCAGTTTTAAAGTTCTCTGACATATTCTTTGGTGCCCTCCTGAGTTTATGATGGAAATACTTTCTGTCTGAGAAGGTTACTCAACAATAACTTTTCAAACTGATATCGAGCCCTGTCAGTAATTTGAACAAGAAATAAAGTTGATTCTATCTATTCTTTTCTAAGACATTTTATAGATCCGGTGATGTTGGTGGATATTGCTGGTTAGAATAGTGATTTGTCTTGTTTATATAGCCACAACAGCACAAGCTTGGATGTTGATCTGATAATGACAGAGAAAGGCTGCAGAAATTGAAGGACATGTTTGAAATGAATGAAGCATTCAAAAAGCAAAAACTCATGACTATATTACCTGAGGAGGGAAAGAGGTGGACCAGCAAGTGATTTCTGACCAGTTTCTAATTTCAGTTTTAACCACATTAAAGAAGCTCTTCCTTCTTTCCTAGTCAAATTAAAAGCATGCTTCCCCCTCCTCCATCCCCTTAATTTATAGGGCAGGCCTTCAGAACTCCAGCAAGTGGCGGGTGAAAAGCTGCTAAATAAATAGAGTGGCTCTCTTCACTATAGGAACTCACTATAGTCCGAGATTTTACTTGTTTAAACTTAGATAATAAAAACAAATAGACATCAAATCAAACAACAACCCTGCACTGGAATAGACTTTCCCCTACGGTATTTCACATTATACATCTAAATAGCTAATCTTTCATGCAACTTTTTTTGAATTACCTTCTTCCTCTGAACAATCTACAGCATAACTGCAGGTACCCAAACAATTATATATATACATTTACTTTAATCTATTACATTGCTTTTGAGAAAAAATACTGACATTTCTTTGCACATAATTCTATCTCTGACTTTGAGAAAAAGTAAAAATAAACACAGAAAATTTTATTTGATAAACAATTTTTTAAGAAATCTATAATCTTCAATGGATTGTAGATCTTCATAAGACAACTGTGAAAAATACAAATCTTGGGATCAGTTGGTAGTGGATTAAAATTCTGTCTCCATAACTGACTTAGGCTTTGTATGAATCATTCATCTCTAGGGCCCAGTATTCTCATTTAGCTAATGAGAATAATAACCTATTCATAAGGTTGTTGCGGAGATGAAAGCAAAATATCTAACATGGTTTATAGCCTGGCTGACCAGATATCATAGTTTTCCCTGGAAAATCTGGATTGAAACCTTAATATTAACCCACACTCAAAATGTCATTTGTGCAATAAATTATAATAGCAATATATGCCAATGGATTCAATCTTAATACTATTTTTGAAGTAATTAGCTCATTTCTGTAAGCAATCATTCATTGACTTTGATTGGCTATAAGATATCAATAGTCCCCAACTTACAACAGTTCTCCTTATAATTGTTTGACTTTATGATGATGCAAAAACTATATGAATTCAGTGGATCATCAATAAATTGCATAAGATATTCCACATTTTATAATAAAATAGGCTTTGTATTAGATGACTTTGTCCAACTATGGGCTGATATAAGTATTCTGAGCATGTTTAAGGTAGACTAGGCTAAGCTATGATGTTTGGTATGTTAGGTATATCAAATGCATTTCAACTTCTAATATTTTCAACTTATGATGGGCTTATAAGGACATAACTGCATCATAAGATCAGGATCTATAATTCATTTTCATCTCTGTAGGTTCTAGTCACAATTATATGAACAGAAAAGACATTGATTTTGACATAAAATATATTTAAATAATTCAAACTAAGGATATATTTGTTTTGTTATTTCATACACACACACACACACACACACAAAAATAAATAAATTTGGAGAAAAAATGTAGAAATTTAATTTAGTTCTATAACAAGACAGATTGTGGAACCAAAGCAGTTCACTATAAAAAGCTTCAGGATAGGGTCTTAATGAAAAATGTAATTCTGATATTATCCCTTGATACTGTGATGTTGCTGATTCAAATTTGAATAATAAACAAAAATGATGACTTTATAGGCTGATCTATTTTAGTAAGTAAAGAAAGACTGAGCATTGTAGCATATTGTACCGCTAGCATATTACTTTTGTAATTCTTTTTTATTCCTGTAATTCTGAAGGTAGGTGCCTTTGAATTTATATTCATGAAAAAGGAGTTTCAATACTATTCATGTAATGTGTCGCTGCAAATATCAGAAAGGCTTTGCATTAGTGGAATCTTACCTGGCTACTTCTTGTTAATGATGTATTCCTGAGAGATCATTTGTTTCTGATAAAAATGTATGAGTTTAAATTCAGATGATGTTCTTTGACAATATCTATCCATTGCCCTTATGATGGAAGAGCAATTTCGCAAAGTTTTAAATTTTGGTCACATTCGTTCCCTGAAAATCTTGTTGATATTTGCTCCAGCCGTCCTTTTGTGGAGAATGTTACTATGGAGAAGTCAGAACTAAGCCTGGTTTATCCTTCTTGTAGTTGACTTGAAGATTTGCTAGGCTGCCTTTGGGATTATTTATCTTTCAAGTCAATTAACTGCCCCAGGCAGTATGCCAGTATTGATTGAACTGTACCATTTTTTTCTTGAACTTTTAATCCAAAGATTTGTTTTTCTCCATTTTAGGAATGTCGTATTGAATTATATATTTGACTGTTTTGTTTCATTTGTTCTGTTTGTGGGGAATGTTAAATATTCATATTTTGGGTCATTTCATTTTTGTTCTCTATTATCTATCAATTTTTTCTAATTTTCTCATAAACCATCTGTTCTTTATATTTTTTAGTATGCACACTTTTTCATAACTGTCATACTGTCATATATAACTTCTTTGTTATGTATAACTGTCATGCTGTCATATATAATAACTTTTTTTGTTAAATCTGTGTCTATTTTCTTTTCGTATTTATCCAGGTAAGCTTAATTTCTCTGACCTTAATTTCTCGTCCTCATTTTAGCTCTTCCTGTTCAGTGATTAGCTCCTTGTGTTACCATTTCATCACAGAACTTTTTGTTTATAAAGTCTGATAACATAAAGGACATTCTAAATATACTTAACTCTCTATAATAATGTTTCTTTATATTTTTACTTCTCTTTTGCACAATCCTTCTGGTGTGCATGTGTGTGTACTTGTGCCTGCACATGTGTGTTTTGTCATTTTATGGATATTTATGGTTTTTATGCTGCCTCTATAAGAGGCAAAAGTATTGCTGTGTAGTTATATTGGTTTTTTATTTGTTCATTTTAAATAAAGGGAAATCTTAACCCTTTTATTTTTAGAGAAATACATATGGTAGGACCAGAGTAAGTAAATAGAGATAACAGAAATATTAAGTAGTTGACAGATTGAGTTTTATGCTATTTTCTATGGAAATTACTTGGCAGTATATCCTAGGAGTGTAACTCTGTTCTAGGTATAAGCAATCTTCTCATGCACACAGAGGAATCTTCTGTCAGACAGCTTTGTGTTTCACATGTGTGTGTAGATCACCTCACACGCACTTCTCTCAAACTGTTGGACATGTGACTGCCTTCCACCCACAGAACTTCCTCTACTTCAATACATCAAGAACCTAAATTTTCTTTAACTGTAACTGCTTGACTTGTTTAATTTAGTCGTCTCTTTTGCCATTTATTATATTAATGATAGGTATCAAGATGTCTTCTATAACATGCAAATATGTTATTAATTTATTCCAAAATAGGGATCATTGGTTTTACCTGCCGTGCAGTAAAGTACTAACGCAGCAGGCTTAGGGTATTCAAACTCTGCATGTTCCAAAGAAAGGCCTGGCCTTTGATCCACTCTTGAGAGATAATTTCTAAGGTCTTAAAATGATAAGCGTGTTTGCATACCTGTGGTCTTGGAACATACCAAGTAGTTTATGATAACAATGCACTTCATGGTAGAAAATTTGGGCTACACTGTATCAGTCTGGACTCTGGAGGGACTGAAGGATAAAGACCCAGTAAATAGGATCAGTAGTAACACAGGTATTACATGCTTTTATAAACCAGCCTTAATTAAAAAAAAAAAAAATACCTGGACATCAAGAGTCTGGTTAGCTTTCCTGGTTGGCAGTACTATATGTGCTGTTACACATCACAGCTGGCAGAATTAAACACTGTCTACGTTACTCCAACGGAAAAGGATGATGGGAAGTGTGTGCCTATTCTCTCCTTGACTCTTTCCTATGCGTCTTTTAGTTTTTGCTGGTTTTAATCTGTATTTTTGTTGCTTTTGTTTGCAGTACAAACCCACAATTGTGAGTATAAACAGATTTTCTGAGTGATAACTACCTCTAGTGACTCATCCAACCGGAGGATGGTCTTGGGGACCTAAGGTACACCCACTGTGCATGCCCATTGCTTTGACACACCCACTCCCTGCCATGTAAACCTGAGACTTCTGGGCAGTCTTCCCTAGTAATTCGATTTGGCTGTACTTAGTGGCTTTTCTTCAGACATTGTTTTTCAGAAAGTTTTGTTTCAGTGCTAAAGATGATGCTCTGTAGAGCTTTGTTGTTTTCAGGTTGTGTCTGGATAATTTTAGAAAGGCAAGGTTCACAGAGGCATCTTCAAAAGTGAAACACAAAAATAGACTCCTTAAGATATGAAAGCTATGATAACTGAAAAACTGGAATTTCTTATATAGTATTAAATATCTCCAATTTAAAAATTCAGTAACTGATTAATAATTCATCATCATTTTAATATTTTTTTTAATCACACAGTTACTCAAATTTATGTAGAAGTTCACTGAAAACCGATGTGCTGTTTATGGCACACATACTCTAACATAATCACTAACAGTGTTTTCTCTGAACTCAAATATCCTGTTTGAAAATTTTGACTTTGCCATATGTTATCACTGTAACATTGGAGAAGAACTTGACCTCTCTATAGTTTAATTTCCTTATCTATGAAATTAAAGACACAGTTTGCAAGTGTTTTGTATTTGTTTAATGGGATGAAATACATATATGTACTACTAAAATATCTAGGCACAGGATAAGTTCTTAAGAAATGTTGATTATAATAAAATTAATGAACGTTTTCATTAATGAGAGTCTTAAACCTAAAGCAAGCTATTTATGAAACTATCTAATCCAAATATCATTTCATCTTAAAAGGAGATATCTTTCCATAAAACAAAATATACATAGTTTATGATAATTATTTTATAGTACTTTTAAATTTATCAAAATAATTCACCAACACATTAGTGATGTGGCTCATCAAACTAGTTTTTGAAACAAGATGTATTTTAATCAATCATTCTACTGTCAGGACAATAAAAAGGGAAGTTAATTTTAGAACTTTAGAACAAGGGAAAAGTGGAAGTTAATATACTGTAAGTGACCACTTTCTCTGAAAGTCCCAGTGCCTCCCAGGGTGTTATTTTCTTATGACCACCGTCACAATAATGCTAGACTAATGTTATGATGATCACGGTTTCCAAAGCAATCCTCCACAACTCCAAGTAACACAAACAAAAAGCCAAATGCAGAAATAGAGAGAGGTATACATAAACACCATGAGTTCCGAAATTCCCAGGTGTTTAATCACCACAGTAGTATAAAGTGTTAATGGTGATGATGATAATTCACTCACGGAATCACAGTTACTGGGAATACATGATCACGAGTAGACAAGAAAAGAGATACGTTTTTCTGAATTTCTGAAAGAGAAAAGCTACTATTGCTTAATTTATAGTTGGAGTTATGATTAAGAATTGTAAAATGATACAATGACACATATATAAACCTTGTTTCAGGGTTCTTTGTCTATCATTTACTGGCTCTCTTCTAAGAAATTAGAAAAATGTTTATCATTCTAGTGAAGATTCAATGCTTAATCATGATAACCAAGACACATAAGTATAAGATTATCATTAATTCAGTGGCCCTCAACCAGAAATGATGATAATATCTAGAGGTAAAGAGATGAACATGCCTTACCCTCAAGAAGCTTACAGCCTATATGGGGAGAAAAACACATGGTTGGGCCGAGTGCAGTGACTCACGCCTGTATTCCCAGCACTTTGGGAGGCCGAGGCTGGTAGATCACTTGAAATCAGGAGGTTGAGACCAGCCTGGCCAACATGGCAAAACTCCATCTCTACTAAAAAAAAACAAAAAAAACAGCTGTGCTGGTGGCACACACCTGTAACCCCAGAGACTCGGGAGGCTGAGGCAGGAGAATCACTTGAATCCGGGAGGTGGAGGTTGCAGTGAGCTGAGATCGCACCACTGCATTCCAGCCTGGGTGACAGAGTGAAACTCTGTCTCAAGAAATACAAAACAAAACAAAACAAAACAAAACATGCTTTCCCAAATGTAGCTAAATGTTAAAGGTTTTGTTAATAAAATAGAAATGTTTTGTGACTATAGGAGTACAATAGACAATTTTACTTTAAGAGATTAGGAAAGACTTCATGAAGTGATAGGTGAGGTTATTCCTGAAAGATAAAACATAATCATGAATAACCATTACCAGTTACCATGCATTATCAGTTAAAAAAAAAAAGTATTGAGTACACAATAAACAAAGTGTCTGTAAATTTTATACCTAATGGTATAGATTTCTAAGTAAAAAATAACTACCATCATAACAATTACCTTTAAACATTCTTATCAATTTGAAAACTGATTTGACTGATTTGTCTTACATTGCTTGCTTAACAATCCCAATAGGTCACCCCAGATTATAACAAAATTTATTACACTGGTGTCAGTAAAACTATCTCAAATGGCCCAAAGTAAAACAAAAACTTGAGATATTAAATGTTACTTTTTATTAACACAAATATGAATTCAATTAATGGCTTTCTTTTTTAAAATAAAAGCAGGAATATTTATAAGATACCAAAAATGGAAAATAGAACATGATGTAGATTTACTTAGGCATTATACATTTTTGAATATCCATGAAGTATTGGAGGGGTTAAAATTGTAATCGATTTAAACTTTCTATTGTATTTGTGTAGCAGTAATAGTTTTCAATATTTCAAAAATAAAATCATCTTAATTTTGTTATGTGTTATTCTATTGTACACCAGTTTCCAAGAGAAAACATGAATGTATAGCCAAAGGCCTTTAAAATTAATACATCCAGGTAAATTTTCTTTGTATATCATATTAAATATGTAATTTGCAGCAAAGGACAAGTCCTTATGGGTTTAATCTGAACTTTGAATTTTGGATATCAGAATAAAATTTATTTGAGCTGAACCTTGCAAATCAAAATATATTTTACATGAACATGGAGAATATAAATATAAATGCAAAAATATTTGTATTATATTTACAAAAACTTTCTTCGACCTCTATTTAGTTGTGTAGAATTGATATTCTGAATTATACCTGCCAGCCTTTGACACTGATGAGAATTCTATCTCAAGGATATAATAGGGTAATGCCTCATGACAATAGGGCAAAGCATTAGAGTCCTACTGGAGATTATGTATTTGTCAGTTTTGTGCATTTAGTTTGAGCAATGTGTGGAAGAAGTAAAATGTGAATGTTCATATATTTTGCATAGCTCATACTCAGACTATAGTGAAAATGTAATAAAACTTGTTCCATGAGTACATGCTTAATTTGTGTTTAAAACTGCATAAACAATTTATGATTATGTCCGTCATTATACAAGAGTCAATCACATAAATTTCATTGCAATTTTTCAGTTTAAATAGCTTTGGTAGAGACCATTTGAATTGCATCTCTACCCTCCTTCTACCCAGGACCCCTCCATGAGCAAAACTGCTCCTTGCCCAGTTTTTCCCATATCACTCAAAATTCACTGGGCCGGTCTCTTACTTGCAACTTTTTGTAGGGAGGACCATTACAATAGGCTCCTAAATTGTTTGCCTGTTTCTATACCCGAAATGGCAACCAGGGTATATGTTTATAAATATAAATAACTTTAGTCACTCCTTTGCTTAAGATTTGCCACAAGATTTCTAATAAAACAGAAATACAATTCAATTGTTTTCTTCACTTTGGTCTCAATTGTCTCAATTCTCCAAGCTTATTTCCTGTTACTCTCATCCTCACGCTGTGTTCTCGCCACTTGCACTCTCCAGCTATTTTTCAATCTTGCCCGACTTGCTTCCTCTCTTGTGGCTCTTGTAGGTACTTCCTGAGTTTCTGAAACATTCATCCTTAGATCCTTAAGAAACATCTCATATTTTTAAACTTTGAACAATTGCCATCTAATAGAGTGGAGTTTTAGACAACAATATCTAGCATGTCCATCCCAGTGAGACACATTTTACTGTGTTCTTCATTGAATTATACAGGTGAATTTTTTCCTAAAATTTATCACTTTTGAGAATCCTTAGTTTTAAATAGTTATTAATTTATTTGCTAGCTTTTTATTTGCTTTCCTGGACTCGATTTTTTTTCCATTTTTCTTAGTGCATAGAGCAATCAATAAATATTTGTTGAATTTATGTATGAATGAATAAATGTTACATTATGTGACAATTTATAGGAACAGGTTAATATTTTCTCTCATTTCCGAATTATGCTACCTGACTGTGATTAAGAAACTCTAAATCAGATGTTATAAATTAACCCATGTATTTTGCTTTTCTGTTGTTGTTCATGAAAAGGAAGCATGCAGTGAACTCTTTCCTTCACGTTCTTTCTATCCAGTCACACACACACACCCCCTTTGCTCTACAATTCGTAAAACACTTCCCATAATGTATACTGACTGGTTTCACATGTAAGTTTTACATTTGTTGATAATAAATAATAATTAGTTCATAATTTCACTTTTATATTAATATATTTCATATGTCTTAATCATCATAAATTTATTTTTAAATGTACGCAGGGAGGGAAGTGAATCACTAATTTCTAAAAATACCTTCAAAATAGGTAAAATATAAATTACTTTTACTGAGGTTAGTTTGTTGCCCTGAAAAGAATATTTCACTTGAAGACAATTTGTTTGATATTGAATTCTTTGATGCATATAAGCCAAATTCTGGCTAACCACCCGTTAACCAATGGTCTAAGTAAGCAGACTTTTGCTTAATTCTACCTAACCTGAACATAGAAATTTCACAATATATTATTCTGAAGTTAACTAATATAATTTGAGTGATGGCATCTGACACAACTGAAGCACTCAATACATATTTTTTGCATCATCTACAGCTATTAGTCATTTCTCCTTCTGAAACTGCTAATTAATATAGCCATTGCCTAATTACTATTATTTTCTATATTTAAATATAGAAAGTATTTTTCTATATTTAAAATAAGTTTACTTATAAGGTTCCTGTGATAGGCAATACAATAAAATAAAAACACAAAATATAAAAATTGACTCAGTAACAAAAATTCTAAGTAAAATATTTAAAGAAAACTAGTGATATAAAACAGTTATTATTGGTCAATGTTTTTTATTTTGCTAACTGGATACACACATTACCTGCATCCATGAGGAGCTTCTACCATGAGAAAATGTATACTATCTCTGTGAAACAAATGACTTTTAAATAGCAGGAACCTATTGCTATAGAAGAAGACTTCATCGCTATATAGATTCTCTTTGTAGCAATGCAAGAACAGACAAATACACTACTGACATGTCATGAGCTGTGCTATAGCCAGACACACATGGCATGGAAATGATGTGTCTGGGGAGGAGCCATTTGAGTGAGCTTGAAGTATGTCCTATCCAGTTGAGTCTTCAGATGACCCACAGTCCTGACACTTCGATTGCTGCCTTATGAGAGAGATCTTGCTCTAGAGGACCCAGCAAGCCAAAACAAGTTCTTGCTTCACAGGAGCTGAGACAGTAAATGTTTGTTATTTTAGGTTGCTATAATTTAGGGGTAATTTGTTACACAGGCATGAATATCTAGTACATGGCCTGATCTAGAACATTAATGTAGTATATATTAGACATCCTTTTAGTGCAATTGTATGAATATCTTTAAATATTTATTTAAGCTTTTGTATTTCTAGATTTGGAATATAAATTACAAAATTCCATTGAGAAAGTTTGCACAAATAACTGTAATAATATATGTTATTTTAAATTTTTTAAGTGCAATAAAATGATACATTAAAAAACTATAATTCATAAGCCACCAGAAGTATATTAGGTATATATTTTATTGGCTGTTAAAATAATCTCATCCATTTGTGAGGAATTTCATTAATTTGTTGCAAAAGCAACAAGTTTGCAGATTATAACTGAGGTTATCTTAGCAATTGGATTAGTTGTATGCCTAATACCTTTCTGGTGGACCTCCAGATCAATTTTTTTAACATCATTTCTTCCTCCTATCTAAGTACACTGTTCAATTAGAGATATCTGCTCACTGCTGGGACACCAGATTATCTTGATGTTCTTTCAGTATACTGCTTACCTATAATGACTCCCTTCTTTTCTGACACTCCTTCCTTTACCTAAACTGTCTGAATGTTATAATATCTTAATGTTTGTTTTTCTTTTTGTAAGTCTTCTCCTTTTTTCTGCTCCACCATCTTTAGGTGATCTGGCTTAATCCTAGAGCTATACTAATTTGTGATAATAAATAACAAATTTTCCACTTTAGAATAGGCCTGTATCCTGCAGGTCAGACATATATACATATATAAGTGTTTATCCAATATCTCTACTTAGAAATCCAACAGATATCTCACAATGTAATGTATATAATTTAACTGAAGTTTTTGATTTTTCCCCTACAAATGTGTTTCTCCTCCAAACTCCTATAACAAAGCAAATGGTACTATTTAATTGCTTATTCTAAAATCTTAGAGTTGTTATTGATTCCTCTATTTTCTTCACTATACTCATACTATTTTAACAATATAACTCTAATCTGTTTAATTTTCTCCATCTTCCCACTACCTTCTAGTCTAAACTAGCACCAGATCTCACTAAGATTACTGTAATACTCTCCTACCCGATTTTTCCATTTTCTCTCTTGCCCCTCAACAATCTGTTTTCAACTCCATAATCAGAGTTATTATTTTAAGGAACAAATATGATCATGTCACTCCCTATATAAACCTTCAGTGGTTGTCATTTATCTTAGAATAAGTTTACTTTTTTACCCTAGCCTAAAGACTCCAACCTGTCTCTCCGACTTCATTTTCTGTTACTTTTTACCTTGTTAATTAAGCTCTATCACCCATTTACATGATATTCCTCAAATATGCAAAGCCTTTTTCCTACCCTACTTCCTTTGCTCTTGATGTATTATCTGAGAATATTCACACAAGTCTTCAAAGCTGCTTTATCTTATTGCTCTAAGTCTCATTAAAAATGTTTTCTTGGCTGGGCGCAGTGGCTCACACCTGTAATCCCAGCACTTTGGGAGGTGGAGGCAGGCGGATCACGAGGTAAGGAGATCGAGACCATCTTGGTCAACATGGTGAAATCCCATCTCTACTAAAAATACAAAAATTAGCTGGGTGTGGTGGCACACGCCTGTCCCAGCTACATGATACGCTGAGGTAGGTGAATCGCTTGAACCCAGGAGGCAGACAGAGCTTGCAGTGAGCCGAGATTGGGCTACTGCACTCCATCCTGGTGACAGAGATTCTGTCTCAAAAAAAAAAAAAAGTTTCCATTTTAGAATTCCCTACCTAGTGAATATTTGCTACTCACTCTGGCTGCTTAGCATTTTTGAATCCATTTCCTGTTTGGAGAATTTCCTACTTGTTGTGACTCCCACTTCCACATAAACCAGAAAATGTACTTTACCCAGCTCCACTGAGGATGTATCACTAGCATGTGACCGAATCCCACCGGTTAAGCATATCTACCTATACAAGACTTCTTATGCTTAATGTTGGTAATGCTTTCCCCCTACCTCTCTTTTTCCCCATATTCTCTTATAATAGAAGTTACATCCACATAGGGTTTAGCATATTTGATGATTACATTGTCTACACTACCTTGTGGTACATCAGGGCCATGTGATTAGATTCTGGCAAATGGCACGTAAGAAGTGTCCATGAACAGGAAGTTAGACAGTCTCCTTTCTCTGTGGCATGTTTCTTCAAACCAGTATACATGACATAAACTGGAGCCCTATATTAAGAAGACCAGAGCGCAAGATGAAAGGAATTAGGTTTCCTGAATCCCTGTAGCTGTCATGTCAGCTTACACTCCGACTGCTATGCTTGAGAGAAACCTCGTTCTGCTTTGAGCTTTTGTCATAGAGTATTGGCATCTTTGTTGCAGCAGCTGGTATCTGCATACTGATTACTATTCTCCAGTTCAGAAATAAACAAAATAAGAATGCAAAAACTGCTGCTTTGTTTGGTTTGTTTGTTTTGCAAAGATCGTAGCAGAGATGTCCCATTTAGGCAGTAGATTTCTCTATTATTGTTTGTTGCACAGAAGAATGTTCGTATTTGCAGTTAAAGCAGTCAAGGTTAGTTCTTGGTTTAGAACAATTTAGCATTCTCAATTTCCTCTTGAGACCTCATTTGCAGTGTTTTGTTAATATGCTTTGTTTTGTTTCTGGAAGCTTAGTCTCAATCTAGTAATTCAACCTTTCCAAGAATTCTGAATCAGCCAATACACTTTTTCTATTTATTCAGTCAAAGTCAGCTTCTATTGCTTACAACTGAGAGTCCTGATGCACACACCCTGCCTGGAATCGTAGCTAAAACAGGTCTCTCCAGTACTCTCCATTCCATTACCCAGTTTATTTATTTGAAAGCAATTACCACATTTCTTTAATTATTAACTAAGTATAAATTTCACTGATTATATACTTAGCTGTTCCTGAGAGGTAACTTTGTCCAGTGATTTTTACTTAGTGTCTATCTTAAGTATCATTGTCCTCAGGACAGAAAATTTCAATTTAGTCAAGGGCAAACCAAGGCATTTTGAGGGCTTTCTCAGATTCATTGAACTATCTCTATTATAGCACCTGTCATTTAGTATGCACACAAATATTTAGAGAAAATTTCTATAGTTAAAATATTGTCTTTCAGTAGATCAGTTTTGATTTTGCTTCTATACACATCTATAAAATACCTTGTAAAAAATAGTACTAAAATCAATAGAATACTGTGTCATGCTAAATTTGTTGGATTCGTTGCAATTTAATAATCAATTAACGAACTTAATTCAACCTGTGAATTCTAGAATATTCAGTAGGTAGACATAATTAGATGATAAGTATATTGAGAGGAAGCACTCATGCTCCATTCATCTTTCTAGTCCCCACGATGACTGCACCTGAAGCAAATACTTAATAAATGCTACCAAATTAGCTGAGTTACATTCATATATTAACTAGATATTAAGTGTTTTACACTATTCCTGACATTGTTTTAAACTTTAAGAAAACAAGACAAATCACATGAGAAGAAGCCATTCATTGTTGAGGTGGTTGTGAGGGTTCTCCCTTCAGTGAAGCTACCTGAGGGGCTGTTGAGGTCAGCTGCAGGCCAACATGTGCTGTACGAGCCACATGCTAGAGAACCCCCATTCATCAGGGGTCTGGAAAGAACATATCTTATTGAGTGCACAAGAATTTAAAATTATTGTATTTCTAATCAAAATATATATAAAATGTATATGTTTATATAAAGATTCTTTTCATAGGTTAAAATTTATCTATTTATCTTAGTAAAATCAATGTCAGATTTTCTTGATCTAATATTAATTACACTTAGATTTTTGTGTTTGAATCATATATCCATTTACCTGATTTATTTCAAACTGTCTTTAGTATTATATGCTATATGTGTTTCTTACAAACAGCCCATATTGTGATTTAGGTGTTTGATTTTCTTTGCCCAGTCTGATAGTTCTTCACTTTAATTGAAGTGTTAATCAATTATTTGGACACTGGTTAATTCCACCAGAATAATATTTTTTTTCTTCTTTCTCCCATGTCCCTTTGTCCTTTTGTTAATGGCTAAATTTACTATGAAAAAAGTTTTATCATTTCATTTTCCCCTCTTAAATTTGAACACTGTAAACTTTTATACTATTTTTGTTGGAGATTAAAGAATGCATTTTAAAATACTTTTTACTGAATTATAAATTTTGAAAGAAAACTCATGAGTGATAAATGTTAAGTTGGTGAATTATCCCCAAGTGAATCTCCTTGTCTACCTTTGTACCTTGAAACTTATCAAAGCTTCAAAACAGCTCCTTGGGATTCTCCAATTTGCTACCTTCTGTGTCTCTCAGAAGTATTAACTGCATACTAATTGTGAATTATAATTAAAAGGTATTCACTGTTAAAACTAACATGAGAAATTAGCTTTTTTCTATTTTAAATGTACGTAAGTGAAAACAATATGTTTAGGACACCTTACTTCTTGCTTCCTTTCTCACTATAATGTTTGCGACTCATCCACATTGTTTTCTATAGCCATAGCTCATTTATTTTTCTTCCTATAATATATAACATTGTATCAATACATCACAATTTATTTATCTTTTTTACTCATGATGGACATTTCATTAATTTCTAGTTTTAGGCTAGTTCAAACACTGGTATTCTGAACAACTTTTAGACATGTCTTTTGGTGCCCATGCACACACTTCTGTTAATATATACCAAGGAGTAAAATGGGTGGGTTTTAGATATGCCTAACTTCAATTTTAGTTGATGTGCTATAGTGATGCTGTTACTTTACCTTCCATCAGATTTGTATGAGTATTCTTGTTGCTTCACATTTCACTGCTTCCATGGTAATGACAGTCTTTAACTTTACTGATGTTACCAGTATATAGTTACGTATCATTGTGGTTTTAATTTGTATTTGTCTGATAAACTGTGAACATCCTTTTTATTTCTACATTGATCATTTCAATATTATCTTTGGTGAACTGTCTTTTCCAATCTTGTGCCAAGTTTTCTATTTAGTTGTGCTTCTTTTACTTTTTGCATTTTGTGGTGAACTTTTAATCTTTTCTTTTTTTTTGCTATGAGTTTTGTTGGTTATTTATGCTTCAAATACCTCTGTCCATTTCATGGCTTCTTTATCTCTTTTACCAGTATATATATGAATATAATTTCTTAATTTTAATATAGACAAGTTTGTCAATGATTTCACATTTGTATGTTATTTAATTTCATTCCCTAACTCAAAATCATGAAAATATGGTGTTATTTATATGATATTTACCATTTTATTTTATTTATTATTTTTAAAATTTTTATTTTTATTTTAAGTTCCAGGCTACACATACAGGATGTACAGGTTTGTTACATTGGTAAATGTGGTAAACATGTACCATGGTGGTTTGCAGCACCTATCAACCCATCACTTAGGTATGAAGCCCAGCATGCATTAGCTATTTTTCCTAACGCTCTCTCTCCCCCTGACCCTACCCCCTGACAGGCCCCAGTGTGTGTTTTTCCCCTCCCTGTGTCCATGTGTTCTCATTGTACAGCTCCCACTCATAAGTGAGAACATGTGGTGTTTAGTTTTCTGTTCCTGCATTACTGTACTGATCATTATAGCTTACAGCTCCATCCATGTCATTGCAAAGGACATGATCTCATTCCTTTTAAAGGCTGCATAGTATAACATGGTGTATATATACCATATTTTCTTTATCCAGTCTATCACTGATGGGCATTTGAGTTGATTTCATGTCTTTACTATTGTGAACAGTGCTGCAATGAACATACATGTGCGTGTATCTTTGTAATAGAATTATTCGTATTCATTTGGGTATATACCCAGTAATGGGATTGCTGGGTCAAATGGTATTTCTGGTTCTAGATCTTTGAAGAATCACTACACTGTCTTCCTCGATGGTTGCACTAATTTACATTTCCACTAACTGTGTAAAAGTGTTCCTATTTCTCTGCAAACTCACGAGAATCTGTTGTTTGTTTAATTTTTAATAATCACCATTCTGACTGGCATGAGATGGTGTCTCATTGTGGTTTTGATTTGCATTTCTCTAATGATCAGTGATGTTGAGCTTTTTTCATCTTTGTTGGCCGCATGGATGTCTTCTTTTGAGAAGTGTCTGTTCATGTCCTTTGCCTACTATTTAGTGTGTGTTTTTTCTTTTTTCTTGTAAATTTGTTTAAGCTCCTTGTGGATTCTATTAGATTGTTGTCAGATGGGTAGACTGCAAAATTTTCTCCCACTCCGTAGGTTGCCTATTTGCTCTAATGATTGTTTCTTTTGCTGTGCAGAAACTCTTTATTTTATTTATTTTTTTTTTTTTTGCTTTTGTTGCAATTGCTTTTGGAATTTTGTCGTGAAATCTTTGCCTGTGCCTATGTCCTGCATGGTATTGCTTAGATTTTCTTCTAGGGTTTTTATAGTTTTTGGTTTTACATTTAAGACTTTAATCCATCTTGAGTTAATTTTTGTGTAAGAAGTAAAAAAGGAATCCATTTTCAATTTTCTGTATTTGGCTAAGCATTTCTCCCAGCACCATTTATTAAATAGAGAATTCTTTCCCAATCACTTATTTTTGTCAGGTTTGTTAAAGATCAGATGGTTGTAGATGTGTGGTTTTATTTCTGAGTTCTCTATTCTGTTCCTTTTTTTCTGTCTGTTTTTGTACCAATACCATGCTTTTTTGGTTACTGTAGCATTGTAGTATAGTTTGAAATAGAGGAGCATGATGTCACCAGCTTTGTTCTTTTTGCTTAGGATTGTATTAGCTATATGAGCTCTTTTTTGGTTCCATGTTAATTTTAAAATAGTTTCTTCTAATTCTGTGAAGAATGTCAATAGTAGTTTAATGGTAATAGCATTGAATCTATAAATTACTTAGGGCATTATGGCCATTTTCACAATATTGATTCTTCCTATCCTTGAGGATGGAATGTTTTTCCATTTGTTTATGTCCTCTCTGATTTCCTTGAGCAGTGGTTTATAGTGCTCCTTGAAGAGATCCTTCACTTCCTTTGTTAGCTGTATTCCTAGGTATTTTATTCTCTTTATAGCAGTTGTGAATCAGGAGTTCATTCATGATTCAACTCTCTGCTTGCCTCTTGTTGGTGTATGGGGATGCTTGTGACTTTTGCACATTGATTTTTTACTGTGAGACTTTTCTGAAGTTGCTTATCAGATAAAGAAGCTTTTGGGCTGAGACGATGGGGTTTTCTAGATATAAGAACATGGGCTCTGCAAACAAAGGCAATTTGACTTCCTCTCTTCCTATTTGAATATTCTTTATTTGTTTCTCTTGCCCAATTGATCTGGCCAAAGCTTCTAATACTATATTTAATAGTTTAATAGGAGTGCTGAGAGGGCATCCTTGTCTTGTGTTGGTTTTCAAGGGGAAAGCTTCCAGCTTTTGCCAATTCAATAAAATAATCTTTATTATTTTAAACTTTACATTATGATTTACAGTTGATTTGAATTTACCTTTTAGGATGAAGGTGATAATTGAGTTTCATAAGTATGCATGGTTATCAGTTGAATTAGTGCTATTTACTGAAAAAACTATGCACTCCCCACTGCTTTATCATACCATAAATTATATATACACATATGTGAGGGTGTGTTTCTGGATTTTCTGTTTGAATTAATTCTTCAATTGTCAATCGTTAAGCCAATATCAATCACACTGTCTTAATTGTGTATATTTATAATATATTTTGGTATCTAGTAAATTCTTTTATTTTTATTCAAGGTTGCTTTGCCTGGTGGTAGATATTTTTTTCAAAAATATTTTAGAATTACCTTGTTAAATAATCTTCAGGTATTACAAAATAAATTCAAATGTAGTTGAGTAAAAATTTATTTTTACAAATTGTGTTTTAATCAATTATTTTTAAATGTTATATTTCTTAATTTAAAGCCATGCTGTCCTGGTTAAATAAATAGAGATGTATTCATATTTTGTTATTCTACAGTTTGCCCTTAATAGGTAAAGATTTTTCTGAAATATTTGGTGGCATTCAATAGAAAAGCCATTTGGGCATGGAGTTTAATTGTTGGGAGGAATTTAATTCAAAATTCTACTTTATTTAGTAGTTTTAAAATCAGGTTTTCTATTTCCTCTGTTAGTTCTGGTTGTTATGATTTTCTTTAGGAACAGGTAATTTCTTTTAAATTTCTACCTTATTGGGAAAAAGTTGTTCTTAGTATTCTTTTTTTCATATTTTTAGTATATATAGAAACTGTAACGATGCCCTTACTTTTACACCTTATACTATCTATTTATTCTCTTTGGTTGTTAATTACTTCCCTCTTAAAGAGTCCATGACATTTATTATTGTGAAAAATAAACTTTTATTCTTTATTTTCTTTTAGCTTTGATAATTTTCTATGTTACTTAGTTTGTTTTTAATTAATTTGTGCAATTATTTTTATCACATTTTTCTACATTTGGGTTCAATATACTGCTTTTCTTCTAACTTCTTGAGGCTGGATATTTTAATTCATTTATATTTCCTCCAGTTTTCCTATAAATGTATGCATTTGCATTATTAAGCTTCATTTAATTATAGCTTTCTTTATCAGATAATTTTACTGGCCCTCCAGTGAATTTCATTTAATTGACGTTTGTTTCTCTTGTTTCTCAGTTACACCCCTTGTCTTTTGTGTGTGTGGTTATTTTTGAATATTATAAATTGTATTAGACTACTATCAATTTTAGTTTGATGACTGTATACATATTTTGCAGCTATGGAAAATTTTGTGATATTCCTGCAGAGAGGATTCACCTTTAGTTCTTGCAGACAGTAAGCTTTATTTAATAATATTATTTAATTTCACTCAGAAAAATTTTAAAACTGATGATGCAAACCTACACTTTTATCCCAGTGAATATTGTTTTAGTTTTCCCTTTTCAGATTGCCTTTTTTTTCACAGTGTGTTGCTATGGGAGCCCTATTCAAACGTTGGGACATGAGAAACAGATTTTTACCCTTGTCTCATGAGTCTTCCATATTCTCTCAAGAGACATTCTTGGCTTTAAAGGGCATTTGCATATTATCTGATATTGGCAGATACTGCTAAACAAAAAGCAATTCCTAATTTCAGGCTGACTTCTTAAGGCTTTGTTTTTATCACAAATCTTAGCCACGCAAACCTTCACTTTTTTGTTGTTGCTGGTGATAGTGGCTCACTGAAGCTTTCAAGATGATCTTTATATTTTAAAAAAGATTTTCAAGTTGTTTTCAACTAGAATCTATTGTGTACTAGTTAGTCTGAGTCACCAAATTTACCATTGCCAAACGTATTATGTATTGTTTTTTATTTTCCCTTTATCCCTGCACTTCCATGTGGGGTTATTTCAATTACCTGGAGTACCACCTTTATTAATGGTTTTTGTTCAGGCCTACTTTTGACACATTATTTTAGTTATAGCATATTCAGAAAGCACTTTTGAATAGTGTATTCAGAAAACACTTGTTTCTGAAGAATTTTTTTGTGCATTGAATTCTAAGTTTGCAGTTAATTTTCTTTAAATGTCGTCTTCTGACTTTTATTGTTACTTTAGAAAAAGGTGACTGTCAATCTCATTGTTACTTCCTTGAAGAAAATATCTCATCATTTTTAGAATAATCTTAGCCATTTTATCTTTAATAATTATTTCTGCTGCTTTTACTACTCTCCTTTGGGGATTGAATTTCATATATGTTAGACCTTCTCACTGTCTCTTTAAACCTTTGATACTTTATGTATATTTCACCATATTATTTTTCTGTGATTAATTTGAATTTTGTATTATAACTTATCTTTCACTATTACAATTTTCTTTTCAACTCTGCCATTAAAAACACTTACTGATGTCAAATTTTGGTTTATATTATTTTATTCTTGAATAAATAATAAAAAATATTATTATGCTAACTAAATTTTTCAGACAACCAGTGATTCTACATTTTATGTAATTTCAACTGGTCGTTGCTTATGTGGCCTTTTCTGTTCTTTTTCTCATTCTTTTTTATTGTGTGATGGACCTTCTACAATAAAATTCCATAGAAATAACTTGAGGCATATGACATATGTCTCCAGGTCAGATTTTTATTTAGGCTCAAGTGATTTCAATTTAGAGATTGTTATAAATTGAAGCTAAGCTAAAATTCCCTATGAACATCTGAAATACCTCTGATTTTTCATTACTTCTAGTGTGCAATCTTTCTGTCTCTTCTTTGGTCCAAATTTTTGGTCCTGTCACTCTAGTCCTACAAGACTGTCAAAAGTTTAATTTAGCCTTTATGAATCTAGGTTGCCCAGAATGAACGGGTAAAGCCCCAGATTGAATAACAGTAGCTGTAAATGCTAAGCTTAATAATATCAGCCTTTGCCTTATATTGGTTTCAGTAAGTCTTCAGCAGATAGATGATCAAATCTACATAGTAGCCATTATTCAAAATGGAATTCCCCTTGATGGATTTTTTTTTTCAAAATTCTATTCATGTTTTTTTTTTTAATTTTATAATTTATTTGTTAATTCAAACACAGCTTACTGAGTACCACTATTTACTTAGTATGTAGACAGATTTTAGGGATTTAGAAATAAAATGCAGGATCTCTTTCTCTAAGATTTTAGAGTTTATTATCATTGAGAGTAACTATACAGAGAGTTACTATATATTTTGATAAGTGTTATGCAAATGAAGACACCAAAGAGTAAGAAAGAATTATGAAAATATTCTAAATAAGCCAGGTACTATTAGATAATTCTTCCCCAAGGAGTTAATTAGAATTGACACTTGAATGAGTAGGAGCTAGTCAGGTAAAGAAAAGTGAGTGAGAGTTCATGTGTAAGCATTGATGCAGAAGCAGGAAAGAACAAGATTAAATACTAAGTTAAATCAAATGATAATTTGTGTTTGTGAGGTGGACTGAAGAGACGCAGAAGTCACATCTCTAGGGATGTTTGTAACATACAAAACAATTCAGATTTCTGTCATTAACACAATGCAGAAGTATTAAGTACTTTAGACAGGAAAATGACTAGATTTGATTTTTATTTGAGAGACTAAATCCAGGAAACAAATTAGTACGTATGAAATTAATAGATGAATGGTAATGACTCTGATGATAACCATTGAGGTTGTGTGATATTAAGAGATGAAATGCAGAATAATTTGTAATATATTGAATAAAGAAAAATTGAAAAAGATGTCAGAAATGACTAGAGTTTCTCTGGGGTGAATGACATAATACATACAATTAAAAAGAATGGGAGATTTAGTAGGAGAAATCAGTTTAGAAAGTGCGGGAAAAAAGTTTTCATTTCAGACAAATTATTGTTTAGTCTGGAGCTCAGCAAATCCTTGTTTTGAATCATCTGTCATAATAATTCAGAAAGAAAGCCCAATTGGTCTCAAATGAATATTAATATAAAACTACAAGAAACAGTCACAGTTTAGCAGGGGAAACAATTAGCCCAATTCCAGACCAGCCTAGATTATAATTTGCCATTTAGATATGCATCTGCAGAGATCTTAACAAATGTCTTTGTAGACAGACATCAGGCTTTCCTTTCTTTCCCTGTTTTCTTTCCTCTATTTCTTCCCTCCTTCCATTTTTTTCTTATTTTCTTTTTCCTAGGTCATCAGAATCAAGAAAGCCAAAGAAATACTACAGAACGGAAGCTTTATTATGTTGTATGATTTTACTTTGAATGGGCTTCATGAATATATATATACACACACACACAAACACACACATATATATGTGTATATATATACACACACATATATATGTGGTATTTTACTCAGGGTATTCTTTGTTTTGGAAGTCTTTTTTAGACTAAACTGTATAAACTTAGGCATAATGCACACATTAAATTGCATGATGTTAAATTACATGTTTTCTTCATTCCTCAGGTTAAACAATTTTATATGGAGCATTCAATTAATATTATACTCTCAGATAGTGTCTTCAGAGATAATCAGGTTGGGTAATCCTCGCCTTAAGTAAAAATTTGATGTATATTCTCAAGTATGTTTTATCTATATATGTCAATCACATTCTTCTTCTTACCAATCATTTAGATAGTGCAGTTTTGGTTGCAGTATGGATACTGACCTAAAGGCACCAAAATGAACAATGCCTCTTGAAATAATGTGTAAATGAGAATAGTAACTGATTCAAATGTGACAATTCAGTATTGCTATGAAGCAAATGATGCTAGATTGATATCAGATATGAAGAAAAACACTACTGTAAATTGTCATAAGAGTTAAAGAAAGGCAAATAGGTAACATCTAAATCAGATAAATATTTTAATTCCTGGAAACATGTTTCTTCAGTATTTGTAATACAAAATGTTCACAGGCTTTATGGTTATCTGAAGGACTTTTTGAAGAAAATGTTAATAAATCCCCTTTAAGAAAATTTCAAAACAAATTTGAATTATGTTGTTACGGTGTTATTATTATTCCAGTATTTCAATGTACATACATTTTATGTTTTTTAGATTACACATTTCTGAAAAATGAAATCTAAAATGTTACACATCCACAAACAGTACTTACACTGTTGTTATTGTTGCATTTAACTGATGTTGACCTACTGACTGAAATTTGCTTCCATGCATACTGGCATAATTTTGATCATCGTAACCTGCAGTTGAATACCTAAAATTTGCAGTAGCAATAGAAGTTTTTATCAGGGACTTTTAAACTGTTGTTGCATGTTAAAGATATCCATATGCCCAACAGATGACTCTTACTTATTCAACTCATAGGAATGTGTTTATTTCAATGATGGAAATACAGACATGCTTGTACAGGAAGACAAAGTGGGCATGTAATGTGGCTTCAGATGTTAGAAAATTTTTGCATGGATAAATTATCTTGTGACTGCTATGTTGGTGTAGTTCCTTATTTCAAGAAAAAAATTATCAGTAAGGACAATATACATTGTACAAGAGACCTTGGATTTCTATTTATTCATTACAGGCAAAATAGGCACAATGAGTTTACCAAAATTAAAACAACCTTAGTGTGTATAAGTGCAGTAATGTTTCATAGGATAGAGATAATAATTCTATGATAATCTACAATGGCATTTTTATATTTGAAATTCTGTGTTCAGCCTTTAGACATTAATATTTATTGACAAATGACAACTTAGTGAAAAATGCACAGACTATTGGTGTATTAGTCTGTTCTCAAGCTGCTAATAAAGACATATCTGAGACTGGGTAATTTTAAAGGAAAAAGGCTTAATTGACTCACAGTTCTGCAGGACTGGGGAGGCCTCAGGAAACTTACAATCATGGTGGTAGGGAAAGCAAACATGTCCTTCTTCACAGGGCAACAGAAAGAAGTGCCAAGTGAAAGTGGAGAGAGCCCCTTATAAAACCATCAGATCTCATGAGAACTCACTCACTATCATAAGAACAGCAGCATGGGGGTAATCAACCCCATGATTCAATTACCTCCCACCAGGTCCCACCCTCAGCATGTGGTGATTATGGGAACTACAATTCAAGATGACATTTCGGTGGGGACACACCCAAACCATATCAATTGGAAAGACTTGGACTTATGTCGCATGAGAAATAGTTGAAGAATCAAAGGTTACTAAACTGATGAAATGGAAAGTCTTGAGAATACACTATAGCTACCCTAAATAATACAATAGCTGTTAAAATGACACAGCAAAAAAGTTTAACTCTTAATAATGTATCTAGGACAAACTAGTGGCTATTTTAATAAAAAGACTGTTATTGGTTCAGTGACCATTGCTTTAGGTACAATTATATACAGTGAAACACATATCTACAGTGAATGAGATATAGATCTAATGAGAAGCACAATTAGATGAATTTGACAAGTATATGCACTAATGTAACAAACACACCAATCAAGATATAGTATATTTCCATCACAACAGAAAATTGCCCTATGACCACTTCTAGTCAAGTCTTACTTAACATTGGCAAGCACTATTCTTATTTCTATTACCATAAATTAGTTTGTGTGCGTGTTTTTAATTTTATATAAATAGAATAATACATTATGCACTATTCTGTGTCAAAAATCTTTTGCAGTTCATTCTTCTTTACTGCTGTATAGCATAACACTGCATTAATATTTATTTATTTATTATTTTTGTTCTTTTTTCCATAGTAAATTATTACAAAACAAAAATTGCTACCTCTCAGGGTCTGAGGGTTGCCTGGCTTAGCTGGAGAGTATTCACTCAGGGTTTCTTCTGCAATCACAGTAACATTGAAGCTGGGATTGGGTATCTCAATTGGCTCATTCACGTAACTGGCTGTGGATGCTGAATATTGGCTGGGTGTGTCAACAGTGGGAGTGTCAACAGCTGGAAGTGTCAACAGTGTGCCTACACATGGCTTTTCCATGTGTCTTTGGCTTCTATAGTATTGGGGCTAGGATCTGTAAGAGAATATATCAAGAGACGGTATTATAAGGGACCAAAAAAAAAAGTTGCAAGGATTCTTTCGAATTCAGATTATGAATCATAAAGCTTCACAATTGGTGTAATTATATCAGTCAAAATCAAATCACAAGACCAGCACAAATTCAAGGAAGGGGAACACATAAGGGCAGGGGGAACGGGAGGTGTGGTTTGTTGGGCAGTCATCATTATGGACAAGCGACCACATCATTTTATTGTTGATGGATTGTTTACAGTTTTTGTTTATTATTGATAAAGCTGCCTGGGTCATTATTATATAGGACCTTTTGAGGATATATATCTCATTTCTCTTAAATACACACCTAGAATTGTAATGGCATAGAATAGGTACAGTTAAAATATAAAAGAAAATACCAATAGTTGTTCCAAAACAGTTTCACGATTTTACACCCCCATTAGCAATATATGAGAGTTTAGTTTCTCCACATCCTTACCAATATTTTATGCTGTGTCTTTTTAATTTTAGTCAACCTACTAGGTATGAAGTAAAATCTCATTGTCATTTTCACTATAATTTCCCTAGTGAATGGGGATTCTGAGGATATTTTATGAGTTTATTACTCAATTATATAGTTTCCTTTGTGAAGTGTCTGTTTAAGTTATTTTGCCCATTCCAATCTTTTATTTAGTTGTAGGAGGTTTCTGTATATTTTGAGTATGAGTCCTTTGTCAGATGTGTTGTGAATATTTTCTCCCACTCTGCAGATCTCATTTACATTTTATTAAGGATTTTTTTCATGATCAAAAGATTTTATTTTTGATGACGACTAATATATTTGTTGTTGTTTGGTATATAATAAATATCACAAGTACCCACATTGCAAGCAATTCTCTTATTATTTTTCACCTTTTTATTATTTTTCCTTTGAAAACACACATATTAAAATAAATAATTCACACATTTTATAGAATCGTGCTTTTTGAAACTCTGCATTTTATGGCGCATTAAAATGAATTTGATATCAACACACTCAGGACCCCTGCACTAAACAGTACCAAGATATCAGCTGTCATTACTGTGTCATGGAGATTCAGCCCTAAAAATATCTCACTCATAAATGAAGGAATCATTTTCAGTAGAACGATGAAATGAAAACTTGTTTTTTTTTTGTTTTGTTTTGTTTTGTTTTTTTAAGAGAAGGAAAATGGACAAACCTTTAGCTAGACTAAGAAAAAAAATAGAGAAAACCCAAATAAATAAAATCAAGAAAAAGAGGACTTTAAAACTGAGACCTCAGAAATATGAAGAATCATTAGAGACTATGACTAACAGTTTTACATCAACAAATAAAAATACCTAGATGAAACTGATAAATTCCTGGACATACACCCTATCAATATTGAACCATGAAGAAATAGAAAAACTTCAATAAACCAATAATGACATGAGATCTAAGCCATAAGCTTTGCAATCCAAAAGAAGTCCAAGACCTAATAGCTTCACTGGTAAATACTACTAAATATTTAAAGAACTAATATCAAGTCCACTGAGACTTAAAAAATTAAATTAAATAAAAGGTAGGGAATTTTCCCCAACCTATTCTAAAAGACCAGCACTACCCTGACAGCAAAATCAATCAAGAGCACAACAAATGAAGGAAAATTACAGGCCAGTATCACAGAAGAACATAGATGCAAAAATGTTCAGCCAAATACTAGGAAACTTAATTCAACAAAACATTTTAAAAAACCAACCACCATTATCAAGTGGAATTCATGTCAGATTTGCAAACAGTGTTTAACATGTGAAAGTCAGTAAACATGATACATCACATCAACAGAGCAAAGAACAACAACAACAAAAAAGTCACTGCAATTGATGCTGAAAAAGCAACTGATAAAATTCAACATATTGGTATAATAAAAATACTCAACAAACTGGATATAAAAAGAACATACTTCGAAAAAATGAAGGCCATATATGACAAAACAACCAACATCGTATTGAATAGGGAAAAATAGAGAGCCTTATCTAAAATCTGAGACAAGGCAAGAAAACTTAAATTTGCCATTTTTATTCAGCTTAATAGTGGGCAGGTTTACTAGGCAAGACAGAGAAATAAAGAGCATTCAAACTGGAAAAGAATATGTCAAATTAAATTTGTAAGCAGACAACATGATCTTATATTTAGAAAAACCTACAAATTCAAAAAACCTGTTAGAACTAGTCAATGAATTCAGTAATGTTGCAGGATACAAAATCAACATAACAAAAATCAGTAGCATTTATATATGCCAGCAGTAAAAATCTGAAAAGAAATCAAAAAAGTAATTTCTTTTACAATAACTTTAAGTACACAAAATAACTATGAATCTATTTAACCAAAGATGTGAAAAATCTATACAAAGAAAATTATAAAATAGTGAGTAAAGACATGAAAGGGGAAACACAAAAAATGAAAATATATTTTGTGCTCATGGACTGTATAAATTAATATTATTAAAATAAAAATACTATGGTAAACAATTTACCGATTCAATGTAATTCCTATCCCAATACCAGTGACATTCTTCACAGAAACAGAAAAAAATATATGAAATTCATAGTGAACTACAAAAAAAAAAAAAAAAAAAAAGCCAAAGCAATCTTGAGCAGAAAGAACAAAGCTTGAGGCATCATGGTACCTGACTTTAGAATATTCTAGAAAATTATTATAACCAAAACAAATGGTACTGGCATAAAAACAGACACATAGACCAATGGAACAGGTTCCAGATATAAACAAAACAAAACAAAACTGGAGGTATCACACTACTTGACTTAAAAATATACTATAAAACTGTAGTAACCAAAACAAGATGGTACTGACATAAAAACAGTCACACAGACCAATGGAACACAATAGAGGTCCAAGATATAAATCTACGTATTAACAGCCAACATATTTTTGACAAAGGCACCAAGGATATACAATGGGAAAGGACATTCTCTTCAATAAATGGTACTTGGAAAATTGGATAACATATACGGAAAAATGAAGTTAGACTCCTGTCTCTCACCACATGTAAAAAGCAATTGAGAAATAGATTAAGGAATTATATCTAACACCTGAAACTATGAAACTACTAAAAGCAAACCTTAGGGAAACACATCAAGACATTAGTCTTGATAGAAATTATTTTGTGTACAATCTCAAATCACAAGGAACAAAAGCAAAAATAGATAAATGTAATTGCATTAGGCTAAAAAGCTTCTGCACAGAAAAAACAAACAAACAAAAAAACAAAATGAAGAGACAATTCAAAGAATACAATAAAATATTTGCAAACTATCCATCTGACAAATAATTAATAACCTGAATATTTAAGAAGCTCAAAGAACTTAAACAGAAAAAAAAAACAAAAACAAAAAAAACTCAAAACACAAACAAAAAAGGAATTTGGTTAAAAAATGGGCAAATGATCTGAATAGACATCTCTGAAAAGAATACATACAAATGGCCAATAAGTATATTTAAAATATGCTCATCATTCATCATTAAAGAAATGCAAATCAAAACAAACTGCCATTTCACCCTAGTTAAAATGCCTTTTATCAAAGGCAGGGGATAATAGATGCTGAGGAGGATGGGGAGAAAGAGAACACTTGTACACTTTTTGTGGGAATGTAAATTGGTAGACCCACTATGGAAAATTGTGTGGTGGTTGCCCAAACAACTAAAAAGAGAACTACCATATGATCCAGCAATTCTATTACTGGGCATATATCCAAAAGAAAAAATATCAAAGAGATATAGGTACACCAATGTATATTACATCACTATTCTCAATAACCAAACATGGAATCAATTTAAGTGTCCATAAACAGATGAATGGATAAATAAAATGTGATATACATATACACAAGACATTATCCAGCCATAAAAAAATAATGAAATCCTTTCCTTTGCAGTGGCATCAATGGAATTGCAGATAATGATGTTAGATGAAACAAGCCAAGAACAGAAAGACAAATAACTCATGTTCTCACTCAGACATGGAAAAAAAAAATTGTTCATATCCATGGAATCAACCCAAATTTTCATCAGTGATAGACCTGATACACCAAATGTGGTACACATATAGCATAGAATACTATTCAGCCATAAAAAGGAACAAGATCATGTCCTTTGAAGAGAGATGAATGGAGCTGGAAGCCATATCCTCAGCAAACACAGGAACACAAAACCAAAGACCTCATATTCTCAGTTATAAGTGGGAGCTGAACAATGAAAACACATGGGTACAGGGAGGAGGAGAACACACACTGGGGCCTGTTGTAGAGGGGAAGGGAGGGAGTACATCAGGATAAATAGCTAATGCACGTGGGGCTTAATATCTAGGTGATGGATTGACAGGTGCAGCAAACCACCATGGCACACGTTTTCCTATATAACAAACCTGCACTTCCTGCACATGTATTTTGTAGTTTAAAATAAAATAAAGTAAAACTTTTTAGAAAGTGTATATCATGAAAGGAGAGGGTAAGTTGGTGGCTGTTAGAGTCCAGGAAAGATATGGAAATAGGAGGGATAATGAGAGGTTAATTAATGTGTACAAATATTCATTTAAGTAGGAGAAATAAGATTTGGTGTTTGATAGATCAGTATGGTGATTATAATTACTATTAGTCAATTGTACATTTCAAAATAACTAGAAAAGAATATTTCTAATGTTCCTAGCACAGATAAGTTTATGGGTATTTCAATTACCCTCAATTGATTAGCTGAACGTATCAAATAATCAAATGTACCATAAAAATATGTACATTGAAAGATAACAATTTATAATCTAACAATGTAGAGTCTTTCACCTTGATTGTTGTAACCAGTTAATCATCTGTGATTTTTTAATATAAATATTTAATTTATTATTATTATTATTTGTTTATTTGTTTATTTTTTGAGACAAGGTCTTGCTCTGTCACCCAGGCTGCAGTGCAGTGGTGCTAACACAGCTCCCTGAAACCTTGACTCCTAGGTTCAAGTGATCCTCCACCTTAGTCTCTCAAGTAGCTGAAACTACAGGTACATGCCACCATGACTAACTAAGATTTTGTCTTTTTGTAGAAATAAGGTCCTGCTATGTTGCTCAGGCAGATCTTGAACTCCTGACTTCAAGTGATCCATCCATCTGGACCTCCAAAAGTGCTGGGATTACAGGCATGAGCCACCATGCCCAGCCACAAATAGTTAAGTTTAACAGTGAGTGGCTATACAAGGGATCCTGAGAAAATGGGTTAATCCAGTTTGAGAGAGAGTAGGGTGAAGAAGACCTTGACATACCTTGCTATGATAGAAAATAAGAATGTGATCAAAAAATGATTAGGGTGTGTCACAAAGACAAAGAAGCCAAATCTGGGATAATATGAGTGCACTCATAATTAGAGTAAATATTTAAACATTTCCAAAATGGTAATTATGTATACATTTATAAAATTTCATTTGTTCAAAGTTGGACATCATTCATTTATACATTTATTATCTGCAGAGATAAAAATAAATAGGTATAGAAAAAAGACAATTATATGGTATGAGATAATAAATAGATATATAAATAAATAACAGGGAGGGGAGTGCTCTTGTTTCACAGTAACATTGCTATCATAAATGTGTATCAACACTGACTTGATGGACATTGTATACTTCTAGGTGTGTTACCCCAAAAAGGACACAATCTCACTTTTGTAGCATGTTTTCAAAAATATGTAGTCTGGTTCTAATCTTGTGAAAACAACAAACAGGGGAGCAATCTTCTTCCAAAAAAGAACACTATAAAAGAAAAAATAAGATGTGTACATATTCCAGATTTTAAAAGGCAAAATTTTTGACTAATAAATGAAATACTTGACCAGATACCATATTCAATATTGGAGGAAAAAGGTAACAAAGAAGTATTTGGTAACTAAAATCTATGTAACGTACTCCAAAATGGTACAGAGATATAGATAGAAAGATAGATGGAGCTACAGTAGAAATAGAGATACGATTTACGCAAGTTATTTTCATATAGATGAAAGACAGGAGAATGATAAATAAAATATTAACAATAGGTGAATCTGTGTTTAGGCACATAAATGTATATTTCTCATTTTTGCAAGTGTTTTGAAATTTTAAATTACCTCAACATTTTAAAAAGTTAAAAAAAATGATCTGCAGTCCGGGCGCGGTGGGGTGGCTCACGCCTGTAATCCCAGCAGTTTAAGAGGCGGAGGCAGGCGGATCACAAGGTCAGGAGTTCAAGATCAGCCTGCCCAGCATGGTGAAATTCTATCTCTACTAAAAATACAAAAAATTACTCGGGTATGGTGGAGCATGCCTGTAATCCTAGCTACTCAGGAAGCTGAGACAGGAGAATTGCTTGAATCTGGGAAGTGAAGGTTGCAGTGAGCTAAGCACCACTGCACTCCAGCCTGAAGACAGAGCAAGGCTCTGTATCCAAAAAAAAAAAAAAAAAAAGAAAGAAAAGAAAAAAAAAATGTAGTCTGCAGAGAAGTAAAGGTACATGCTCTCATTGTAATTATCAGTATAACCAAGAGACAAAACTAAAAAGAAAATTATAAGTAAGGAGATGAGTTGGGAGGGTGATATCACTAATTTAAATCCACATCTATTCTAGCAGGAGGTTAAGAAGAAAAAAAAAATAAAACTCTAAGCTCTAAACTCTAATAAACCAAAACCAAATCACAACATCACCATGTTTGGGGTATCAGCTTTAACTGCCAAAGGATACAATTATAGAATTAAGCTTTTCCTCTCTTTCAGAAGCAGCAATAGGAATGGGAAAGATTTAGACAAGACACTACTGAATTTCACTGAATCATTATTATGAATCTAAATATATGCACATGTACTTAAAAGCAATCAAACTGTTCTGAAAGATGGTGGTGGCCATGGAGACAGAGAGATGTGAATTCTTTGAAATATATTTGGGAAACTACGTTGATAGAAATCGTTTATAGATTGTAAGCAATGAGTGAATGAGGAGAATGGTGTGACTCTCTGAGTTGGGAAACACCACAGAAGACATATTGTGAAGAGAAATAAAACAATTTAGTATTCAATCTACTGAATTTCTGCCATGTTTATGGACAGGCATTTCTTTTAGGAAGTTAGTAATACAGTTTGCATATTTTTTCATGCCCAAATCTCATGTTTAATTGTAATCTTCCATGCTGGAAGTGGGTCCTGGTGGGTGGTGTTTGGATAATGGAGGCTGATCCTTCATGGCTTAGTGCTGTCTTCATGATGGTGAGTTCTCATGAGATCTGGTCATTTAAAAGTTTGTGGCCCCTCCCCACCCAACTTTTTCTCTAGCTCCTGCTTGTGCCATGTGGTGTGTCTACTCTCATTTGCCTTCCACCATGGTTGTAAGCTTTCTGAGGCTGCCCTAGAAACAAATTTTGGCATTATGCTTCCCGTACAGCTTCCGCAACGATGAGCCAATTAAAATTCTTTTCTTATAAATTATCTAGTCTCAGGAATTTATTTATAAGAATGCAAGAATGGCCTAATACAGAACAATGGTGCAGATGAGTGGGGCATTGCTAGAAAGATACCTGAAAATGTGGAAAAGACTTTGGAACTGAGTAATGGGCAGAGGTTGGAAGAGTTTGGAGGGCTCAGAAGAAGATAGGAAGAGGAGGAAAAGTTTAGAACTCCTTAGAGACTGGTTAAATGGTTATGATCAAAATGTGGATGGTAGTATGGACAAGTGAAGTCTAGACCAAAGAGGTTTCAGATGGAAATGAGAAAATTATTGGGAACTAGAGCAAAGGTCACACATGTTATGCATTAGCCAAGAGCTTGGCTGCATTCTGTTGTTGCTGTAGGGATCTCTGGAAGCTTGAACTAAAGAGTAATGATTTAGGGTATCGAGCAGAAGGAATTTCTAAGCAGTAAAACATTCAAGATTCGACCTGGCTGCTTCTAACAACCCATGCTCAGATCTGGGAGCTAAGAAAATGGTGTAAAGCTGGAATTTATATTTAAAAGTTAAGCAAAGCATTACAAATTTGGAAAATTTGCAGTCTAGCCATGTGGCAAAGAAAGAAAAAGCTTTTTCAGGGGAGGAATTGAAACAGATTGTGGAGCAACCACTTATGTAAGAGATTTGTGTAAATAAAAAGGAGCCAAGTGCTTATATCTAAGACAATAAAGAAAAGCTCTCAAAGCTTTTTGGGAGATCTTTGGGACAGCCTAGAAGGAAATAATGGTTTTGTGGGCCCGTCACAGGAGCTCTCTGCCTGCCTCAGCCTTGGAATACTGTTCCTTGCCTCCTGGCAGCGACAGCACCAGCCAGGGCTCAACGGGGAGCAGGTGCAGCTTAGAATGCCACTTTGGAGAATGCAAGCCATAGCCTTGGTGACTTCCACATGGTGTTAAGCCTGTAGATGCACATAATGCAAGAGTGAAGAATGCTTGGCAGCCTCTGCCTGGATTTCAGAAGATGTACGAGAAAGTCTGGGTGCCCAGGCAAAAGCTTGCTGCAGGATGAGAACTTTCACAGGGAACCTCTACTAGGGCAGTTCCAAGGGGAAATGAAGGATTGGAAGCCCCATAGCGAGTCCCCAACGAGGCACTGCATAGTGGAACTGTGAAAGGAGAGTCGTAATCTTCCAGACCCCAGCAGCTCGCATCCTGCATCTGGAAAAGTCACAGGCACTCAACAACCTGTGAGATCAGCCTATGGTGCTGAACCCTGCAAAACCACAGGGACAGAATTGCCCAAAGCCTGGGGAGCCCATCCCTTGCAACAGTGTGCTTTAGATGTAGGATATGGAGTCAAAGGAGATTATTTTGGAGTTTTAAGATTTAATGAGCAGATCTTCCCTGCTGGGTTTCGACTTTGCATGTGGCCTATAGCCACTTTCTTTTGGTCAGTTTCTCCCTTTTGGAACAGTAGTGTTTACTCAATGTCTATACTTCCATTGCATCTTGGAAGTAATGAAATTGTTTTTTATTTTACAGGCTCATAGGTGGAAGGGAATTGTCTTGTCTCAGATGAGACTTAGGACTTTTAAGTTAAAGCTGGAATGAGTCAAGACTTTGGGGGACTATCGGGAAGGCATGATTCTATTTTGCAATGTCAGAGAACAATAAGATTTGGGAGGGGCCAAGAGCATATTGATATAGTGTGTTTCCCCACCCAAATCTGATGTTGAATGGTAAACCCCAATGCTGGAGGTACCATCTGGTGGGAGATGTTTGGATCATGAGGGTGGATCCCTCATGGCTTGGTGCTGTCTTCCTGATAGTGAGTTCTTGAGAGATTTGCTCATTGAAAAGTGTGTGACACCTTCTCCCCCACTCTCTTTCTCTTGCTTCTGCTTTTGCCATGTGATGTGCCTGCTCCCCCTTTGGCTTCCACCATGACTGTAAGCTTCCAAAGGACTCCCCAGAAGAGGATGTTGGCATTATGCTCCCTATACAGCCTGCAGAACTGTAAGACAAAACCTCGTTTTTAAAAAAAACTAATTATGCAGTCCCAGGTATTGATAGTAATGCAATAATAGCCTAATACAGTTAGGTACATGGATCTGGAGCTCAAATGAAGTATTTGATTTGGAAAAGTAGATTCCGGAATCAGCAGCAGCAGAAAATGTTTACATAGGGAGCATGTAGTATAAGAAGCATGTAGTGCTTAATATTATCCTTGGAGTTAGGCTTTCTAGAATTGAATTTTGGTCCCCTCAATTCATTTGACAACTTTTTTCTCTCTCTTATGTGTAAATGGCAACTAATAATAATCTCTACCATTTGTAAGTATTGTGGCTAGTCAGTATAAAAATCATTAGAAAGTTTCATTTTTTTTTGTTTTCCCGGATAACATTTCTTTTATTCTTTAACTTTAATTGTAATTTTTAATTGACAATTAATATTTGTATATATATATGGAATAAAATATGATGCTCTGATATATTTTACAATGTAGAAAGATAATTTAATCAGGCTGATTAACAAATCCATCACCTCATATACTTATTTTTGTGGGGTGAAAATATTTAAAATCTTTTAGCAATTTTGAAATTGAAAATTCATTATTATTGTTAGTCAATGTTTTGTGCAATAGATCACTAAAGCTTATTTCTCCTAACTTAACCTCTGTAACCTTTTATCAGTATCTCCTTTCCCCATCCACCCCACCACTCTTCTTTCTACATCTATGAGTTAAACATTTTTAGATTACACATATAAGTGAGATCATATAGTTTTTGTCTTTCTGTACTTGGCTTATTTTACTTAATAGAATGTCCTCCAGGTTCAGCCATGCTGTCACAAATAATATTTTCCTCTTTTTAAAGGCCAAATCATATTTCATTGTGTAAATATAATGCATTTTCCTTATCCATTCAACTGATAATGGATACCTAGATTGCTTCCATATCATAGCTATTGTAAATAATGCTGCAGTGAACATGGGAGTGCAACTATCTCTTTGGCATACTAATTTCAAATCCTTTGGATATATACACAAAAACTGAGTTGCTGAATCATATTGCAATTCTTTTTTAGTTGCCCAAGTAATTTTATACTGTTTTCCATAATGGCTAAATACATTCCCATCAACAGTAAACAAAAGTTCCCTCTTCTTCAACTCTTTCCAACACTTGTTATCTTTTGTCAACATATATATATGTTTGATATTTATATTGCATTTAAAATTGTCTTTTTAGGTCCTTTGCACATTTTTAAAATTGGGTACTTGTTTTCTTGCTAACAAGTTGTTTGTGTTTCTTATGCATCTTGGATAATAGCCATTTATCAGATAGAAAATTTGCAAATATTTTCTCCCATTCTGTAAATTAACCTTTTCATTCTGTTGATTGTTTCCTTTGTTGTGCAGAAGCTTTTTAGTTTGATGCAATCCAATTTATTTTTTTTGCTTTTGTTGTCTGTGCTTTTGGAGTCTTGTCCAAGAAGTCTTTGCTCACAGCAATGTCACGAAGAGGTTCCCTTATGTTTTATTATAGTAATTTTAAAGTTTCACATGTTACATTTAAGTCTAAAATCCATTAGGAGTTGATATTTGTGTATGGTATAGATAAAACTCCATTTTTTTAAAATCTACTTGTTGCTGTCCATTTGTCTCAACATTTTTTGTTGAATAAAAATATTCTTTCTCCATTGGATGTTATTGGCAGCTTTGTAAAACAAAAAACAGTTGGCCCTAAAAATGTGGGCTTATTTCTGGGCTCTCTATCCTGTTTCATTGGACAATGTGTCTGTTTTAGTTCAGTACCATGACTTGTTGATTATTATTGCTTTGTAGTTTATTTTAAAATAAGATAATGTGATGCCTCTGGCTTTGTTATTATTGCTCAAGATTGCTTTGGCTATTTGAGGTCTTTTGTGATTTTTTTATACAAGTTTTGGAATAGTATTTTTCTATTTCCATGAAAAATATGACTTTGAAATTTTGATAGAAATTACACTGAATCTATAGATCACTTTGGATAGTACAGACTTTTTAACAATATTAATTCTTCTCATTCATGAACGTAAGATATCTTCCAATTTTGGGTCAACTACAATTTATTTCATCAATGTTTTACAGTTTTCAGTATATGGATCTTTCATCTCCTTCATTAAATTTGCTCCTAAGAATTTTATTTATGTTTGTATTTACGCTATGTTAATGGATTTATTTCTTAACTTTTTAAGATAGTTTGTTGTTAAGGCAGAAAAAATGCTACTGAATTTTGCATGTTGATTTTGTACTCTGAAATTTTGCTAAATACATTACTAATTTGAATAGTTTTTGGTGGCATCTTTAGAGGTATATATATATATATATATATATAAAATCATATCATCAGCAAATAAGGTATTTCACTTCTTTCTTTCTCTTTTAGCATGAAAAATAAAACATAAAAAAACAACTCTTGCCTTATTGCTCTGGCTAGAACCCTAGAATAACAGTACTATATACTAAATAGAATTGCCTAGCATAAGCATCCTCAGCTTGTTCCAGATCTTAGAGAAAAACCTTTCAAAATTTCTTTGATTTCTGATGTTAGCTATGGCTTTATTACATATGCTCTTTATTGTGTTAAAGTACATTTTTTCATCCCTTATTTGATCAGAGATTTTATCAGGAAGGGATGTCGAATTTGGTCAAATGCTTTTTCTCATCTATTGAGAAAATCATATGTATTTTATTCAGTTAATATGATGTAGCAATTTTTTTGATTTATATATGCTGAAATATCCTTGATTCACAGAAATAGATCCAAGTCGATTATGGTGAATAAAATATTTTTAATGTGTTGCTGAATTATATGGTAGTTTTTGTTGAGGGTTTTTGTATTTAGGTTCATCCAGGTTATTGGCCCTTACTTTTCTTTTCTTGTTGTTTCATTGTCTGGTTTAAAGCCAGATTTTAAAGATTAGGATACTGCTGGCCTCATAAAATGAATTTGGAGAGTTTGAGAAGGATTAGTATTAGCTCTATTTTAAAAGTTTGGTAGAATTGCATCATGAAGCCATCTAGGCTTGACCATTTCTTTGATGGTAGGTTTTTAAAAAAGTATTAATTTAATGTTCTTAGTAATTATTTGTTTCCTTAGATATTCTACTCCTTCTTCATTCAGGCATAACAGATTGTATGTATCTAGGAAGTTATTCATTTTTCAAGGTTATTCAATTTGTTGGCATGTAATTGTTCACAGTATCATGAGTACTCTCATAATTTTTTGTATTTCTGTGGTATCAGTTGTAATACCTCCTATTTTGTTTTTGATTTTACTGAGTCTTCTCTTTTTTTTCCTCAGTGTGGCCAGAGATGTGTTTATCTTTTCAGAGAACCAGCTCTTAATTTCATTCATCATTTCTATTGTCATTTCAACCTTGATTTCATTTATTTCTTTTCTCATCTTCATTACGTCCTTCCTTTTACTGATTGAACTTAGTTTTGTTCTCCTTTTTTTTTTTTAATTTATTTATTATTATTATACTTTAAGTTGTAGGGTACATGTGCATAACGTGCAGGTTTGTTACATATGTATACTTGTGCCATGTTGGTGTGCTGCACCCATCAACTCGTCATTTACATCAGGTATAACTCTCAATGCAATCCCTCCCCCCTCCCCCCTCCCCATGATAGGCCCCGGTGTGTGATGTTCCCCTTCCTGAGTCCAAGTGATCTCATTGTTCAGTTCCCACCTATGAGTGAGAACATGCGGTGTTTGGTTTTCTGTTCTTGTGATAGTTTGCTAAGAACGATGGTTTCCAGCTGCATCCATGTCCCTACGAAGGACACAAACTCATCCTTTTTTATGGCTGCATAGTATTCCATGGTGTATATGTGCCACATTTTCTTAATCCAATCTGTCACTGATGGACATTTGGGTTGATTCCAAGTCTTTGCTATTGTGAATAGTGCTGCAATAAACATACGTGTGCATGTGTCTTTATAGCAGCATAATTTATAATCCTTTGGGTATATACCCAGTAATGGGATGGTTGGGACATATTGTACATCTAGTTCTAGATCCTTGAGGAATTGCCATACTGTTTTCCATAATGGTTGAACTAGTTTACAATCCCACCAACAGTGTAAAAGCGTTCCTGTTTCTCCACATCCTCTCCAGCACCTGTTGTTTCCTGACTTTTTAATGATCGCCATTCTAACTGGTGTGAGATGGTATCTCATTGTGGTTTTGATTTGCATTTCTCTGATGGCCAGTGATGATGAGCATTTTTTCATGTGTCTGTTGGCTGTATGAATGTCTTCTTTTGAGAACTGTCTGTTCATATCCTTTGCCCACTTTTGGATGGGGTTGTTTGTTTTTTTCTTGTAAATTTGTTTGAGTTCTTTGTAGGTTCTGGATATTAGCCGTTTGTCAGATGAGTAGATTGCAAAAATGTTCTCCCATTCTGTAGGTTGCCTGTTCACTCTGATGGTAGTTTCTTTTGCTGTGCAGAAGCTCTTTAGTTTAATGAGATCCCATTTGTCAATTTTGGCTTTTGCTGCTGTTGCTTTTGGTGTTTTAGACATGAAGTCTTTGCCCATGCCCATGTCCTGAATGGTACTACCTAGGTTTTCCTCTAGGGTTTTTATGGTATTAGGTCTAACATTTAAGTCTCTAATCCATCTTGAATTAATTTTCGTATAAGGAGTAAGGAAAGGATCCAGTTTCAGCTTTCTGCTTATGGCTAGCCAATTTTCCCAGCACCATTTATTAAACAAACCTGAAAGAAACAAGAAATGGGGAAAGGATTCCCTATTTAATAAATTGTTCTCCTTTTTCCAGTTCCTTGAGGTGTAATGTTAAGTTTTTTACTTGAGATCTTTCTCCTTTTTTGATGTAGGCATTTATTGCCATAAACAACCCTGCATGCCATAAATTATGGTATAGTGTGTTTACAAATTCTTCTGCCTTAGGTTTTTTCTTTAATTTCCATTTTAATTTATTCTGTGAACCGTTAGCTGTTCAGAAACATATTGTTTAATTTCCAATTATCTGTCAAGTTTTCAAAATTTCTTGTTATTGATTTCTAGCTTTATTTCATTTTTGTTAGAGACTATACTTGATATGATTTTAATATTCTTAAACTTACTAAGACTTGGGCTCTAACATATAATCTGTAACATAACCAACTACCTTGGAGAATGTTTAGTTGAGAAGTTGAGAAGAATATGCATTTTGCTGCTATTGGATATTTGCTCTATATATGTCTGTTAGGTACATTTAGTCTAACATATTGTTCAAACTCACTGTTTTCCTCTTTATTTCCTGTCTGAATGGTCTGTCCACTGTTAAAAGTGGAGCACTGAAATCCCCTACTATTATTGCATTGTAGTCTATCTTCCCTTTTAGATCTATTAATATTTGCTGTATATATTTCGTTGCTTTGATGTTGGATGTGTATGTGTATATATGTAATTTGTATGTGTGTATGTGTATTTATATATATAATTGTTATATCCTCTTGATGAATTGACTCCTTTACAATAATATAATGCTTCATCTCCTTAGCTGTTTTTTTTTTAACTTAGAGTTTATTGTTTTTAATAAGCCTGCTTCTCTGCTTTCTTTTGGTAACCATTTTCCTATAATATCATTTTTCATCCCTTTACTTTCAGTGTATGTGTGTCCTTAAGCTTAAAGCAAGCCTCTAGTAGGCAGCACCTTTTCACATCTTGTTTTATATGATTTAAAATTATTAATTGAGGGACTCTGGGTGTTTTGATTAAATAATTTAATCCACTTACATTTAAAGTAATTACTCACAGGTAAGGATTTACTACTGGCATTTTGTTTATTTTTTCCTGACTGTTGTTGTATAGTTTATTTTTTTGTTCTTCTCTTTTAAGCTTGCTGTCTTTCTTTATAATTTGTTTTCTTTGTATGTGGTTTGCTTTGATTCCTTCCACTTTATCTTTTGTATTTCCACTAGAAAGTTTTTTCTTGTGGTTAGCATGAAGCTTACATAAAACATATTTTTGTTATAATATTCTAATTTAAGCTAATAGCACCTTAAGTTGAATCACATACAAAGGCTCTACACTTTTATTTGTCCCCTCCCCTGCATTTTATGCTAATTGTCATACTTTATATCTATATGTGTATTGTGTGTGTGTGCTGTGTTGCTCTTAACTAATTATTTACAGCTATAGTTGTTTTTAATACTGATTTCTTTTAGCCCTCATACTACAGTTAAGATTTACACACGACCTTTTCAGTAATTTAAAGTATTTCTTTAAATTAGCTCAATCTGTTTTTTTCTCTCAGCACTTTAAATATGCTATCCCACTCCTTCCTGACATGCAAGATTTCTGTTGAGAAGTCTGCTCATAGCCATATGGAGGTTTTTTTAAATAAATGATGAGTTCCTTTTTTCTTGCTCCTTTCAAGATTTTCTCTTTGTCTTTGAATTTTGACAATTTGATTATAATGTGTCTCAAAGCATTAATTCTTGAATTTATCCACTTGAAGTCCTTTGAGCTCTCTCAACTTGTATGTTCATATACCTCCCAAGATTTGGAAAGTGTTCAGGAAGTATTTCTTTAAATTAGTTTTCTGTTTTTTTGTATCTCTCTTCTTTTTCTGGTATTCCCATGATTTGTATATGTATATGTTTCATAGTATCTCATGAGTGCCTTACACTTTCTTCACTCATTTTTAGTCTTTCTTCTTTTTGTTCTGCTAATCAGCTAATTGCAAATGATCTGCCTTTGAGTTAACAAATCACTTATTCTGCATGAGCAAGTAGGCTGCTGAAACTCTCTATTGAAATTTTCAGTTCTGTCATTTTATTATTCAGTCCAATGTTTTCTGTTTGGTTCATTTTATGATTTCTATGTCTTTATTAAGCTTTTAATTTTGTCAACACATCATTTTACTAATTTTAGTTGCCTATCCACATTTTTTTTTCCATCTTGTTGAACTTCCTTAAGATGATTATTTTAAAATCGATTTTTTAGGTAACATGTATATCTTCATTTCTGGGGGTCAATCATTGAAACTTTATAAATTTCCCTTGACAATGTCATGTTTGTCTGATTTTTTATTATCTGTGTAGCATTGCATTTGAAAAACCTCTTTTTCAGTCTTTACAAACTTGTTTTGTCAAGTAAAAGTCTTTTCCTGTAAGTGTGCAGGCTGATTTGATTGCCTCTGGGATCACAGTTGACTGGAGTTGGATCTAGTTCACATGGTGGTCACATGGTCACATGGTCATGGTCACATGCTGATGCTGGGTCTGGAGTTGAGACTACATTTGGTGATACTATTCCCAGGAGCTCTAGTGGGTATGTGTTCTATTTAGTCCTTGGGTGGACTGAACTGTCTCCAAAACATTGGTCTGTGGTGCTCATTCTGATACAAGGGTCTGCTTCAGTGTTTGCAGACAGTGGACCTGTTATTAGGTCACTGGGAGGGGACCCTTTGGGTTACTGAAAGAGTTGTGAACTGTCCATGCTTTTCTGACACATGGCTGAGATGGACTGGAATGGAATCACAAGGCTCCTAAAACAAGATTTTGCCTATAGATGGGTGCAGAATTCCTGCTGTTTTGGAAGGATATGAGTGAGTGACCTATTACTCCACTATCTTTGGAAAGTTCCACTTTCAAAGCATGTGCTCCATGAATATTACCTCTTATTATTGCTTCTGGTATTACTATAAACTTACCAAAGGGGAAAAATCTATTTGTTATATAATATCACTTAAAGAACAAGCATAGAAAGAGACACCTGCAAAGGAGATTGAGTACAAGTAAGGGAAAATTCCAGAAAGAGGACAGAAAATATAAATTAGAAATCAGAAAATGATCTAAAATCTATCATATCAGAAATAAAATAGAGATTATTCAAGACTGAGATAATACCATAAGAAAAACCTGAAGTCATAAATGGGCTTTTACAATAAAATTATTATTACCTAACCTTCATCCACTAGAGGGATAAACATGTTACTTTTTGAATATTTGAAAATAAGGAAATGAGAGAGAGAGAGAAATAAATATATGTACAAAGGTTAGCATCAAATGAGCATACCAGCAAGCATAACCTTTTCTCTATGTTGAACTTTTCTCTAAGCTAATTTGGAATAGATTTTGAGTGACTAGATTCTTCCTACATGAGGTATAGTATTTTGCAATTTCTGGCAGTGGAGATGACTTCTTCCAAATGAGGAATTCGTTATATATTTCATCTTCAAGTCAACATATCGCTTTATGAATGGGAATTGAATCCACCTAACCATATCAGCATGAACATAGGTTTCTTACTTTAGGTATATAAAGAGACTATTGTTATTCCTTTGAGAAACATCATGCTGTGCACTTTTTCTGTATATGTTTTAAAAGCATATGGGGCATGCTGTCAGCTCTGTTCTGTTTCAAAGCTGGATTCACTTTGTAAATGTTGTAACTGGTCATACTAATGGTTTTGTGTTGCATGTGAATGTTGGAGGTGTTGCAGAGATAATAAGGGGGCTCTGATGAATTAAGCATATGTGTTCCTGTGGGGCGATGGAAATAGAATAGAATCATAATGAAATTTCAACCCTGCAGCTGTATTTCACCTATAACATTCTGTTCACAGGATTTTTCTCTTCCTTAGGCTTCTAACTAGCTGAAAGGAATATAGAAGATAAGCTTACTAAGACAGAAACTTTAATTTTCACTGAATAAAATCATTCATATTTGGAAGTATATGTAAATAGTAAAATTTTGCTTTTTAAAGAGTTAGGCATCTTTCCTACCATTATTTTATATAACAGCATGCTACAAATATGTTAGCATATGTAATGATCCTTTTAATATAGACAGAATTTTACATAGTAGTATAGGGCTTGTTTTCTAGGAAAAAATGTAAAAAATTATTCTCTGCTAATTTTAACCTCTTTTCCATAATACAAACTATTATCTAGTATTATAACTTTCTGATATTTGGAAGTCAATGCTACAAATAATGAGAATTTGGTTTTAGGGATTTGGTTAAAATGTACCCAAGGAATAAAGTGTGGTGGATTAAAATACTTAAAATAATTGATGATCCTTGCCTAACTAGAAATATTATTGTAAATATCAAAATTATGCCCCAATAAATCACGTGTCTACAAGATCAAGATTATATGATTACTACCTGTCCTTTACTCCCTTTGCTGGAGAGATTTGTCCGTATCTACTTACTGCTTATTCTAACATAACTCAGAGACTTTATCCTGACCCTATTGTCAGGCTTTGTAATGTGATTTTCTTTGGCCAATAAAACAGGAGAGGAGGTAACTTATGCCAGTTCTCTTAGAATTTACCATCCATCACATGAATGTCATGTTTCAAATAGGGGCGTCTCCTTCAGTCTGCAACTTGTATGAGAAAATAAAAAAATAAAATAAAACAAACAACAACAAAAAACACCATAGAGGAGGAGCAAACTAAAATAAAATAAAATAAAATAAATGAGAACATTGAAACAAAAAACAAAAAACCCACCATACTAGCTTTATTATGAAGAAGGAATAAACTTTGATTGTCAGTGAGATTTCTTACTACAGCAAAGCTAATACAGTAAGTCTTGTTGAAACCTTTATTGCCTGTCCAAAAGTAAATCAATAAGAACTTTGATTAGTAGAAATTATTTCACAATGAGCTCTTCTAGGGTTGTTGCAGAGTTTTATCTACATTTACATTCTCAAGGTCTAATAAGCAGCATAACACATAACAAATAATCAACCCTTAACCCTTAACCTGATGGATACACGAATGAGTGAATGCATATAAATGAATGAATAAATTGCACACCCAGAAGTAACTACATTATAATAGGCCCTGAAGATTCAATAAGAGATGAATACCCTCAAGGGATCATAAGAGGCTCAAGGAAAATTTTGTAAACTAGTAATACTACATACTGAAAAAAATACAGGAATGAAATTGAAAAAGAGAAAAAAGAAATTCCAAGTGAAGTACCTTCTTGCAATTTCTCTCCGCTACAGAAATTTTCTTTTTTTAATAGAGGCTGCTTTCAGGTTTCTTAGCACTTCCATCTTTAAACGTGAAAATTTACAATACCCAATCACACTTGTAAGCTTTAAAAAATTTGTTTTTATAATTCGATAAATGCCATCCTGATTTTCTTTTTCCACTTTCCTAAACTGTCTACAATATTATCAGTGAAAGATAATAATTAAAAGTCATAGAAATACAGGGAAATAGTCAATAAATTATATGTAATATACAAACTAGATGTCTGCTCTTAGAATGTATGATTTCTGGATATTGCATTCAAAATACATTGATTTTTTTGTATATACTGTAAATTCAGTATAAATAATACATGCTTAACTTATATTGCACATTTTATGTCAAGATATTTTTAGATCTTTTCTGTTTCAATCAAATGTTGGGAAAACTGTATCATTGCTGATATTCTTTGCATTAGAGGGATATTAGCATTTTCACCCAGCCGTGCGGATAAAGGGATGCAAAACCTTGTCTAGCATTCCAGAAAATAATTCCCGCATTTTTGAGCTACATTATCTGCTTCAGTAAATGCTGTCATTCTGCTTGGTTTTTCACTCCAAGTTGTCAGCTGCAGGGAAACCTGGATTAAACTATCCAAACTACAAAGCAGGAAAAAATAACTAAAGCTCTCTGACACTAAAGTTACCATGTAGTCTTTAATTTGTGAAATGGTAAATATTACCCTCTCCCTTGATCTCTACTGTTTAGAACTCCCAGTAGAGAAAGCAATTGGCTTCATTTGTAAAGCTGCTCTCAAGACAGGCAAGCTGTAAAATGTACTGCTTTATCAGAATTCTTTAGAGATTTTTACGTGAACACACTTCATTGATTATTAGTTTTCGGATGAGACTTGCTGGAGTGAAGAATCCTCCCTAGAAAGAGATTCTTATTCTTTGGGAAATAAAATTATGGTCTGTTAGCATGGAAACAACAAAACAGTGAAGAAGAAGTAATGGGAGAAATGGATTTTGCATATAGGATTTAATAACCAGTCTTAAGCAACTGATAGGATGGTGAGGATTTGCTGAGAAATAATTTAGTAATAAATTTGAGTGTAAAAATTTGCATTACATGTTCTTCACCTTCATTTACACTTTACTCAAGGAGAATTAGTTTCACGTATTTTCACAAAAGCATTTATACTAAGTAGCTATAATATTTTTAGCATTTGCAGCTGAATAATTATAACACATGTGTGGATATAAGATTATTTTAAAATGTTGATAACTATAGAACTAAAACTCAGATCTAAAATGGTACATAACAGAAATCACATATTTTGTTGGTAAAGAAAAAATTGTCAGTCATAGAGTAATTTATGGAGTAGAGTATAATTCAACTCTCTGTAAATCATACTGCAAACTTTAATGTAACTTTATTGAGCCAGAGTTACTTGCAGTTCCTCAGTGTAAATATTTTACATAGAACACACAATAAGAAAGTTAATGTAGTATGGAATGCATGTTCTTTTATCTGAGACTTATCTACTGCTCTGTCACTACCTTAATATCGTCCAATGCTTCCCACCTTCTTCCTTTAAAGTTGTAATCTGTTGAATTACAATGCTGTAATTAATTTAGAACCTCTGGTTGCTGAAACAATATACTATGCTGATTACTTAGTTGAACCGAGAACAACTGAATAATATGAATGCAAATATTACCATTTGTAGAAACTAATCATAATCATTCTCTTCTCCTAAATCAGAAATGCACTAAAATAACCCAAGTCTCTTGACAATGTAACACATTTCTATAGAGGATATACAGTGATGAATAACAGACTTGTGAAAATATAGAATGAACAGAAGATTGTTAACAAAGCAATCAAATGAACTACATATCTTTGGGATTTTTACCTCCCTTAATTTTAGGATAGGAGTGGCAAACCTTAGTTTTAAAATGGAAATAACCACCAGAAAAAATTGAAAATAATATCACGGTTTCATTTTACAGTATAGAAAATTTTACCAAAGCAAAACTATATCTTATAAATTTTAGATCCCATATATGGCTTAATTTTTTAATTATAATCTTATAGACTCATTGCATTTGCTACTCCACTTTAGCAAGCATCTTTGATGATATGCCTGAGTCTTTACTTCCTCTTTATGTAAGTGCATTTCCAATTTACTTTTGCAGATTGATTAACCTATGTGAAATATCTAGTATATAAAAAATTGTATACTATAATATTCCCTGAGCTCTTACGGAATTGAAATGTATACATAGGACCAGACATGTGCAAGGATTACATGCATGTACCTCTCATGAAGTAATAATGTCAGTATTTTTATTTTAATGTAAAGAGTTTATGCTTTTATTTTGAAATGTTTTATTCTAATAAACTACTTTCTGTATTATTTTATTTCTAAGATACATTTTTACTTGTTTTACATATTTGCCTTGTAAATATCTTCTCTGTGTAAGCTCTTCAAATAAAAGTAAACAAAAAAAAATGTTACATAAAATATTGATGGCTCTCTCTATATGAATATTTTGCTAGTCCTGACTATTGATCTCATTCCAACTTGGAGTCAAATAAAACACAGCGCTGGACTTAGTAAGGAGAGACTCTATTCAAAAGGATTATTACAAAGTGAAGAAAGAAACTATTAAATTCTGGAGAAGGTTCTGACCATAAGATCTGTGTCTTAATTGTTTTGTAAAAAGTGTTTTCTTTTGTTTTAAGTATAGGGAGGGGTAATTAAGGCTAGAAACAATAAAGTGTGAGAAAGTAAAATGGATTTAAAAAGTGAAAGAATAGATATATGTGTGTATATATATGTGTATATATGTGTGTGTGTGTATATGTATATATACGTATATATATGTATATTTGGAGACAGTCTCGCTCTGTTGCCCAGGTTGCAGTGTAGTGGCGCGATTTCGGCTCACTGCAAGCTCCGCCTCCCAGGTTCACGCCATTCTCTTGCCTCAGCCTCCCGAGTAGCTGGGACTACAGGCGCCCGCAACCATGCCCAGCTAATTTTTTTCTGTATTTTTAGTAGAGACGGGGATTCACCGTGTTAGCCAGAATGGACTCGATCTCCTGACCTTATGATTCGCCTGCCTTGGCCTCCCAAAGTGCTGGGATTACAGGCGTGAGCCACGGCGCCCGGCTAAAAGTGAAACAATTTGATAGTATATCAGAAAGAGTTTTACCTGAGACCAGCCTATACTCAGAAGGGACTATATGCTGACTCGGACTGAAGGGATTACTCATATTTAATGTGAAAATATTTCTAAGATGTATTATTAAACAAATAATATACATTTCAAAACAGTATGAAAAATACAAATTTTACAAAATGCATGAAAATGCAAATTATACATTTTATAGATCTACAATGTTCGGCAAAATAGCTTTGAATTATTTTATCCTAAATGCATATATTAAGAATGAATGCTAACTAGTTTAAAATATAAAAAAAAAAACACTGTCAACAACTTTATACTCACCAATAGAGGAGTGAATACATTCAACATAATATTTATATATAAGAACTAAAATCATGTGGAAGAAATGTGTTTTAAATATATATGTAGATAAGTTTAAAAGTTTTCAAACTATAGTATTTAAGTAGAAGTACAAAAATCATGTGAAAAAAAAGTATCTTTAAAATACATTGAAAACCTTCCAAACAAATTTATCAAATAACTAGGTTCCAGTTTTTATAAAGCATAGAATTACACCAAACTATTAAATATTGCTATGAGATTTTTATGTTGTGATTTTTTTCACCATAGAACTTTAGATACTTTTAAAAATGTAAGCTTATCTGCATATCATAGTGAATCCACAATAACCCTGGCTTTTGTGTGTCATAAAAAATATGTTAACTGAAATGAGATTTTTCATGTAGCTGAAAACCTAAGGATGAAACCAATATTTGCCTTAAGTTTAGAGTTGGAATTGGTCTATAAGAGTGTTTAAAAAAAAAACTGGTTTAAAATTTTTTGAAGTATTTTCTATAAAGAATAAAAATAACACCTATTTAGAATCTTTCAGGTTGATTATTAAAATGACAACTCAATAATGTTTGTTCCTCTTTTACTCCACATGCAATTTCTCTCTTTTCTCAACCCTTATGGTACTTTTTTGCTTTCCACTTAAGAAATGTTTCATATTAATTCTTGTATTTTGCATATTTACATACTACTATTTTCTTATTAGGCTGCAACTTCTTGAGAACAGTGTAATGGAGAGAAAATTGACTTTAAATTTCAGGTATGAATCTTACTAACTGAATTTACCTTACCAATACAATTTCTTGCCTATAATTATATCATGTGGATTGGAAATAAGTGATGATAGTAACACAGATGGAAAATGTATAAATACTTGAGATATAAAGTAACTTGGATCATCATTTGTACATTTTCCTTGTTTTGCTCTACATTTTTTTATTCACACAAAAATAATTTGCACTGATGTTCTAAAGGTCAAGAATATGACAATGTCACCAGGAGTAAAATCACAGATAGACATAAATTACCATGGCTCATTACAAAATCAGTCTACTTGTGATTTTCCAAATTAATCGTGTTTGATAAGCTCTAAGAAGCAATATTCATCTAATAAAGGTAAATAACAATTCTCTGTATGTACTGCAATGCAAAATAAGAAGTTGAAATTGCTGCATGACATAAAGAAGTATAATCTACATTAGACAACTTTCCCAAGAAAGATTTAATCTCTAATTTTTGAGCCTGATAATTAGCACATATGATGCATTCATAAAATTAATCTTTATTTTATTATTTTACTTATCAAATCTGTTACAAAAATAATCACTGAAAAATTTTGATTATTCATATATGTACATATATATGTACATATATAGACAGATATGTCTATATATGTACATATATATGTGTGCTTGGTTTAGACATTTATATCGCCTTTAAAATTCACGTTTTTGAAACTTAATTGCCAATGTAGCAGTATTAAGAGATGAGGCCTTAAAAAGGTAGTTAAACTGTAAGGGTGGAGCTCTCATAAATGGGATTGGATTCCTTTATAAAGGGCTAGGTAGAGGAAGTTTACTACTCTTGTCCTTCTGCATTCCACCATAAGACATAGCATTACTCCCTTCTGGAGGATGCAGCAAGATGCCATCTTGGAAACAGAGAGCAGTCCTCACTAGACAATTAAACTTCCTGGCACCTTGATCTTGGACTTCTAATCCTCCAGAAATGTGAGGAATACATTTCTGTTTTTAGTAAACTACCCAGTCCCAGTTATGTTATTATAGCAGTACAGACAGACCAAGACTAAGCACACACACAGAGACACAGACACAGACACAGACACACACACACACACACACACACACTCCAGGTAATTAAAAAGTCTATGGAAAATATGTATTATGAAGAAAAAAATACATAGATTTCTAATTTTTTGCCTTAAAATAAACCCACAATATTTTTTTTTATAATATGTCTGAACAGGATGTAGTTTGAGGCACTAAGAAAGATAAAACATCAGTTTGAAAAAAGCCATTATCAGAGGAACATAAATTCTACTTAAATTGAAGAAGGTGAAAGAGTTATGAAATTATTGATGCATTTCAGGTTTAAAAGGACATTGCTCCAAGGAAATAATCAGTTTACAAATTGATAACTCATTTTAAGAAAGGATGAGACATTGTTGAAGATAAAGCCTGCAGAGACAGACCATCCACATCAATTGTGAAGAAAAGATTTATCTTGGCTTGGTTCCTAATTGAAGAAGACAAACAACAACACAAACAAATGCTAATGCCATAGATATCTGAATTCATTGAATGTACAGAATTATGACTGAAAAATTAAGGTTGAGCAAACTTTCCACTGGACAGATGCCAAAATTCCTGTGCCCAGATCAAGTGAAAATGAAAGCAAAACTTTCAATGAAAATTTTAAACAAGTGGAATCAAGATTCTAAAGCTTTTTTTTCAAATTATTGTAACAGCAGATGAAACATGACTTTACCAGTACAATTCAGAAGACTAAGCACAATCAAAGCAATGGCTACCAAAAGGTGAATTGGTTCATTGAAACCAAAAGCAGACCAGCCAAGAAGAAAAATCATGGTCACAGTATTTAGGAATGCTCAGGACATTTTGCTTGTCAACTTTCTTGAGTGTTAAAGAAATAACATCTGCTTATTATGAGAGTGTTTTGAGAAAATTAGCCAAGCTTTAGCAGAAAAGTGTCCAGGTAAGTTTCACCAGAGAGATCTTCTCCACCATGACAATGCTCCTACTCATTCCTGTTATCAAACAAGATCAATTTAGTGAAAATTTTGATGAGAAATCATAGGCATATATGTTTAGTCATATTTGGTTCCTTTTAAGTATGTTTTGTTTCCTAATCTTAAAAAAAATTTTGAGGGCACCAATTTTTTTCAGTTAATAATTTTAAAAAGATTACATTGACATGGCTAAATTTTCAGGACTCTCAGTTCTTTAAGGATGGGCTAAATGGCTGGTATCATTGCTTACAAGTGTTTTGACCTTTATGAAACTTATGTTCAGAACTTAAGCTTATGTTTGTAATGTTCATCTTTTCATTTCATTTCCATGAACTTGTTGAAGCCCTCTTGTGTATATATATGTATATACACATATACACATATGTGTATACATATACATATTTTTACATATGTGTACATACACATATATGTGTATATGTATATATGACAGATTTAAAATTTATATGTATGTTTACTATTTTAAGTTAATGGTTTATTATTTGTATTTCTTGTATAGTATTTAGATACTAAACATTTGGGAAATGTAATTGGAAACACTCGGTGTTGCATTTTGATAAAAATGTTCACATTTTGCATACGTATCACTACACGATTTATTGAGCAATAATTATATATTCAACTTTATGCATAGCACTTGATGTATTTCATTTTATTTATCCTCACAACAACAGGAGCTTCATTTTTCAGATCAATCAACTGAGGATAAAAGAGTTTACAATGTATTTCTTAGTTTAGCAGGCTAATAAATGCCAAAACTTAGATTCAAGTAAGTCCTAGTATGCTTAGTATCAAAATGTGTGACATATTCTACATATATACATACAAACACATAAAATTTAACTGAATGTGAATATAGTTATAATTAATGTTCATCTATCTATATATTTTACCCACATGGAACATAAATATTTATGTATATTTCTCATATGAGTTTCCATATCTATATATAGATAGTAGGCAGGCAGGAAATATATTTCCATTTTTATGTTTAAAATAAATTCACATAAAATATGGATGACTATAGAATTATTTACATATTCAAGATATTTAGTTATAAAAATATAGGTCAATACAACAAAATTACTTGTGGCTTTAAATTTCCCATTTAAAAAATATAATGCCTTACTAAGAAAAAATCAATTTGTTAATGTCATTCATTCCATTTGCATGCTTATGTCAGCCTCTCATGAATGATAATGAAAACAAAATGTACACATTGAAAAAGAAAATACATCAAGCTTTACGTCATAATCTTGAAATGAAAATAAAATACTAATGTTTGTTAAAAAACAAATTTTCATATAATGAACTAATTGTGTAAGAATGTTATGTTTAATTATTTCTCTATTTTTATAACAGGACATTCTATTTATAAATTAAATATTTTTTCTGTTGAATTGGGACTAATAGGATACACTATAGATACCAAATATATATTAATACTTAGTGATATTAGTTAAAACATATTTATAGTGTTTGTATTCTTGGTAAATGTAATGCAAAATAACATATCAAAACAACTGCAAAAAAAAAAAACACAAAACCTGTCTTCATATAGTTAATTGACTGTTAACTTTGGGGAAAATGTAGCAACTTTTATTATGCATGCACATTTGATGCTGTTTCAAGTAAACAAAGTAATAGGAATGTGAATTGTTTCTATATATTCAAATTTTAGGGCATCATTTACATGCTAGGTGGCTGTGACTTAAAAGAATTTTGGATAATTATACAATAAATACAAAGAGACCTATAATCCTACGGTTGTTATTTCAAACACAATTAACGTAACACAATTATGAATATCTTTTCAAAATTAACATGACAACTCAGGCATTGTTATCTGCAAATGCCACACTGCTCTTTTCTTACTTTGTTAGTTAAAACCAATTTAAATTATCTATAAAAAATGGTATGGACATTGGAAATTTCTATGACCTGTAGGATATTTATATACATTTACTTAATTTAAAAGTCTAGTTATGCATAGAAATTGCATTAGTTTGTTATATTTTGAGTAAAAAAAAAGGATTTAGTTAAAACAGATCTTTAAACAAATTTTAGTTATTTATTTTTTACTGTTTGTACTTTCCCCTCACAAATTTCTTAGAATTGCATATTCCATTGTCGTTATAAGAAACTACAATGCATGCAGATATATACATTTCTTAGTTAAGATCTATTGCAAGTAAATTTTTTCAATAAAAAATACAATATATTATTCTAATATGTGTATTATAAAATATTGTATGCATATTTAAAATATACTCAGTACAGTAGCAAATCTAATAAATAAAATAACAAATTTTTATGTTTAAAATATAGGACATTACTATTTCCATATGGGATAAAATTTATGTTTTGTAGGGTATAAAAGAAAATAGCAACTTATTTATGAATCTTGATTCCTCCTCCCAGAGGAATGTAAATCTTTTAGATAAAACTAGAATATTTATCTCTTTGTTTTCTCCCTATCATTAAATTTTTGCCTACATTTTTAGGGCAGGTTAAACCCCGTTTTCCTAGAAAATCCTTCAAAAATAATTCATTGAGTCTGGGGGTTTATAATAGTTACCACGGATACATATATTTTATAAGCATATGCTTCCTATTCCTGTTATCATTAATCGTTTTCTGTGGTTATGTGTCCCCTAAAAGTCCATGTGTTATAGACTTTGTTCACAATGCTGCAGCGTTGAGACGTGGAACCTTTAAGAGGTGATCAGGTGCTGAGGATTCTGCCCTCATGAATAGATTATTCCATTCCTAGATTGACAGTTTAATGGGTTATTGACTGAGTGGGTTATTGAAGAGAATCAGTTTGTTAAAAAAAACAGTTTGGCCATCTCTTGTTAGCCCCCTTGTCACGTGATGCCCTGTGCTACCTCAGGACTTTACAGAGATAGCCCCCAGCAAGAAGGACTTCAACAGGTACAGCCCTTTGACCTTAAACTTCCTAGCTCCCAGAACTCTAAGAAATAAATATATTTTCTTTATAATTTCCTGGTTTCAGGCATTGATTTATAACAACAGAAAAAGGAGTAAGACATCATCCACTGATACCCATCAGGCTCCCACTAATGGTTCTAAGTTTTGCGAGTTAGCAAATTCTTGCTTTAGTTTTTAAAGAAAACATTTAAGTGTAGTCGAATGATAATAGTTAAGAATGAATGAAAAGCTTTGAACCTCTAATCTTGCTCTCTATGTTTGTACTGTATCCTAAAGTTTCATACCAATATAAATAGAAAATAGAATAATTATCTTCACCAAATCAACCATAAAAACATTAATGACAATAATTTTTTGGCGGACTTGCTATGTGTTCGATAATGTGTTATGTGTTTAATATACAACATATCATTTAATTGTATTTTATATCTTTGTAATCTTATATATATTACACACATACACGCACACATGCTAATTATATATATTATGGTTTAAAATGTCCTCAACCACTTTGTGAGATGTACAAATATTATGAGATAAAGTTATGATTGTCAAAAGTCTTACCAAATACGTGTGAAAATAATCACCACGAACTAAACCCAGTCACTTCTATGTTTGTCCCTCACCCAAACAAATGGAAAACTTCTTGTTGCTGCTTATTAAACTTGGTTTATAGCCTACATGAAGCTCTCTACATTCTTTACAAGAAATCTCATATTGCTCTCATTTCTTTGCTCATATAGTATTCAAAAATATTGTGAAGTTTAATATTCCAGCACACTCTAGTTACGTGTTTTCTTATCTTTATCTTATATATAAAACTATGTTATATAAAACTAAGTTATATATAAAACTATGAAATTGTGGAAAAAAAGGACATAGAACTTTTCTATATGTCTCTACATGTTTATTATTATGCAAAGATTATGGAATATAATATTAGCATCATCTTTATAAATAAGTAAATGAGAATAGTAAAATTAGTCATTAAACTCTGCATTTTTTTTTTTTTTTTGAGACAGAGTCTCACTCCGTCACTTAGGTTGGAGAGCAGTTACATAATCACATTTCAGTCAAGTCTTGAATTTCTGGGCTCAGGAGATCCTCTAGCCTCAGCCTCCTGAGTAGCTAGGACCAAAGGGGCACACAACCACACTTAACAATTTTTTTTTTTTTTTAATTTGTAGAGATGGGGTCACACTGTGTTGCCCAGGCTGGTCTCAAACCCCTGGCCTCAAGTGATCATCATGCCTTGGTCTCCAAAATTGCTGAGATTACAGGCATGAGCTATTGTGCCCAACGTATACTCTGCATTCTTAATTATGTAAGTATTACCAAAAAAGAGATTATTAGATCTAGTGTAATCAAACAGAACTTTAGACATGTGGGTTAATATAGAAAGAAACAATGAAAGAACACCTTGAGTAGGAAAAAGCTGCCATTAGAATATATTTTTCATAAAATATAGAGAATAAAAGTCTTTCTAGAAGTCACTTTATATGGAAAACATATAAAGTGTAAACATAACAATAAAATTGTAAAGATTAGATAATGGAGGGCCTCCAAAGCAAGGCAAAATGTTTTAAGCATTTTCTCGTAGGTGATCGAAGTCACTGAAGTAATTACTTGATCATAGGTGTCAAATGCAAAGGGTGGTGGCTCAGGAAAAGTATCCAAGACAGATAAAAGAAATGTAAATCAGTCAAACTAACCTGTAGCAGTACGGTTGTTTAATCTTGAAGTGGGGAGAGCCTCCATTAGGGGATACTATGGTTTCAATAGGGTTTGTTTGTCCCTACCAATTAGTGTGTTGAAATTTGTTCCTCAGTGTTGAAGATGGGGACTAATTAAAGGTATTTGGGTCATGGGAGTAGATTCTTTATGAATATATTAAAGCTCTCGTGGAACAGGAAATGAGGATTCTCACTCTATTAGTTGACTCAAGTGTTGGTTGTTAAAAATAGCCTGACTTTTGCTTCTTCTCTAACCATATGATCCTACAAACACCGGCTCCCCTTTGCTTTCTGCCATGAGTGAAAACAGAATGAGGTCTGCATCAGATGGAGGTGCCGATGCCATACTTTTTGCAGTCGGCACGACCATGAGCCAACAAAACCTTCTATTCTTTATCAATTACCCAACCTCAGATATTCCTTTATAGTGACACAAAGTAGACTAAGACAGGCGACTGGCAATAGGAATGAAGAAACAATTAGATTATATTCAGGTAAATTGTAAAAAATATTTCAAAAATAAAAATTGAATAATTCATCACCATTTGTATTTAAGAAATGAAGGAAAGGGATGAATAAAATTGAAGTCTATAAGATTATCGAGGGAGCAAAGGTGCTGATAATGGTCAAGAAAAATAAATGTACAAAATAAATAATATTTTGAGTACCTAACTTATAATACGCCAATTTAAATTTTTCTTTACCAAGAAGTATCAATGTATAGTATAGAAGAATGAACAAATCATAAGTGTACAGTTTGAGTGATCAGAGAAAACACATTTGTGTAACCACCACCTTGGCCAAGTAACATTGCCAAACACCCAACCTTGTTCCCATATCAAATCTCCCCTCCTTTCTTCCTCTGTAATTACTGTCCTGACTTTCATACTACAGATTGATTTGCTCATTGCTAGTCTATAAAGTAATATTATATAAATTAATTAATATACTCTTGTGTTTGACTTATTTCAATCAATATTACTTTTGTAAAATTTGGCCACACACACACACACACACACACACATTATATACTTTTTAAGGCAAGGTCTGCATTTGCATTCTTTGCTTTTTGTTGTTGTTTGTTGGTTTTTGTTTTGAGACAGAGTCTCCCTCTGTCAATTAGGCTGGAGTGAAGTGGCATGATCAACTGCAGCTCTGACCTCCTAGGTTCAAACAACCCTCCTGCCTCAGCCCCCTGAATAGCTAAGACTACAGGCATGCACCACCATACATGGCTAATTTTTAAATATAAGTTATTGTAGACACAAGGGTCTTGCTGCATTGCCCAAGGTGGTCTCAAACTCCTGGCCTTAAACTATCTTTCCACCTTGGCCTCTGAAATTGCTGGGATAACAGGAATGAGCCACCACACCCAATCAGTCATATTTTTGCATGAAACTTCCTTTATTTTATTTTTATTATCACATAGAAAAATTTATATTTTTTCAACTTACTGTTGATCTTTGTTGTCAGTTTGGACATTTTATATAAAATGCTTCTATGAATATTCTCATCCAGTTCTATTTCTGTACTTGTGTTCCCATTTATGAAATTGCTACATCATTTATGTGCATGGATGTTTACATTTAACAGAAAATTTGAAATGGTATTCCAAAGTTTGTGTAACAATGTGCATTTTCTATCTGTTCTGTATTAAAATCCCACTTTCCTTTTGAAATGCATTTGCCTTCTTAATTTTTTTTTCTGAGACAGTTATATATCCGTATTTTTGAGACATACAGAAACTCTGATATTCTAGGTGTAAGGATAAATCTAGTCCATGATTAGCAGCACATAATGAATTTAGTTAAGATTAAACAATATGAAAAAGAAAAGAACATTAAATATTAAAGGACTAGATACATTTTTGAAAATTTAAGACTTTACAGTTGAATAATATCCTAACATTCAGTGAAAACTTTCTTTCTACCACTGAGCTTTTTAAGGCATTAAAAAGCAGCTGTCCAGAAGTTCAAAGTATTAAAGGAGGTTGTAAAGAGCTTTGGATCAGCACTGCAGCCATTCACACATGAAATTTGAGAAGGCTTTTGTGGGCTGGATGTACTAGGTAATTAATTTTGGAAAATTCCAGGGGTTAAGACCAGATGAGTTGTTCCACTTTTTCTGGACCTGCTGCTGCTGATAAATGGTGGAGCAGTTCTTGTTTGTCGACGTTGTGAGAAACTTCCACAAGCTTCTGCCTCTCCAAGAGGAAAACTAAGAAGTCCTGTGTGTTATGGGTTAAATTTCACACCACAATAGCTTGGTTAACATTTTGCAATGTGGATTCTTTTAAGTGACAATTTTCCTACATAAGATAATGAAATTTCTAGCTCAGAGTAAAAGAAATTGGTTATCATAGAACTTTAATGAGACTGGTGGGGGTAAGTAAGTAATGTAAAATGTATCATCATGTTCTTCTAAAGTAGCACTTAATCTAAAAACTATATATAGAATGGGACTAATAAGTCTTTAATATAAAAGTCAATGACTATTGTTACTTAGGGGGAAAAAGGCATTGGCTTCAAAATGCCAATGATTTAATGAGATACTAAAGAAAATATCATTAAACTTTTTTGGGAGATAATGTTTGTTTGTAAAATTACAAATATATCCAGTAAATTTCTACAGATTTATATAAAAAATTATAAAATGTAGCTTAGATAGATATGACAGTCCTGTGATTTTTGTCATAATAATTTCTATTAAAAATATACTGCAAGTACTAATGTCACATTTTCTAAGAAATTTGTTTAGAAACTGCAATTAAATAATTCAGAAATAATTAATTCAGAAGACAACCTATTAAATTATAACCCTCCCCACAGGTTAACTTGGTGCCAAATGTATTGTTTAATTTATCATTCTTAGTATTTTTAGACGGCCTCAAGGCAGGGAATGAAGTAATAATAAATAGGGAATAGTGGATAATTAGAGAAGGAAATGTGGAACAAAATTACTAAGGGCTTTAGGTGAAGTTCATTATTACTATTTAATAGTGCCCAAGAGCATTCGATCAAATTATGGATCAAGTTTTAAAGGGGGCTGAATGAAATCCTTGTGGAGGAGAGTTTTCTGCCTTTTTTTCCTGCAGTATTCAGCAAAAGTGTCATAAAATATTTTCAAAATCTCCTTCACAAATCATTTTTTTTGATCAAGCCTTATGAAGAATAACTTGAAGGAATTGTGTACATGTTTTGTGGTTAAGGAAAACATATTAAGATAAGTGAGATTGCCTAAAAATGAAGAAAATGGGAGGGAGAGAGTATATTCGAAGTGTCTGAGACTGGCAATATACTGTGTGTCCCACATACTGAGACCATTACGTGATTAAGCAGTAAGGCACTGCCTAAGCAGTGAGGCGACTGGGTAAGTGACATATTGTAGTACAACCTGCAGGCTGTTTAATACATGGGAAAATCTTGCCTTTCTAACTGTAGAGATTTTCTCTTTTCTTTTGGCTCACCCTAAAATATCTTATTTCCGTTATTTCTGAAATAATAGAAATAAAATTTTAAAAGTGTACATGTATAATTGTTTTCTTATCTCGTTTCATTTCATTATCATAGTCATGATGCAACCTATAGATACTAATCAGTCCATGTGTTACAAAGATTTTCCTCACTATTTTGAAAGCAAAGACAGTTTATTTAGGTAATAAGTTAGAGGGATACAGTTTCTGTGTGGGCAGTACACACTAGGGAAGAAACATTTGTGGTTAGTGGAAGGTAAGTGTGTTAGACTTGCTTATTCAACTATATGGTGCTTCATGCTCAGTGACATAGTTAGAAATTCTATTGGGACTAATAATAATAGTCTTAATAATAACAACAGCATGTGCTTACTTCATGAATTTTAGAAAATCCATGCCTTATTTATGTACAATTCACTAATAATGTTCATCATGGTACTTGGTAGACTAATTCAAATATTTTGCCTTTAAATAAAATAAATAGCACTATTTCAAATTTTCTTTATAATAATTGCAGCTACATTGTTTAATATATTCATAAATTGATATGAAATTGATATGAAAATTGTTTCATAGTTGTTGTATAACCTGTGGAAAATATATTTTTGTTACTCATTTAAAACGGTATTATTTTGAGGCATGAATTCTCAAAAGTAAAAAGAGGGCTGGGCACGGTGACTCACGCCTGTAATCCAAGCACTTTGGGAGGCTGAGGCAGGTGGATTACCTGAAGTTGGGAGTTCAAGACCAACCTGACCAACATGGAGAAACCCCTTCTCCACTAAAAAGGTGGCACATCCCTATAATCTCAGCTACTCTGGAGGCTGAGGTAGGAGAAGTGCTTGAACCCAGGAGATGCAGGTTGTGGTGAGAGATTGTGCCATTGCACTCCAGCCTGGGTGACAAGAGCAAAGCTCCGTCTCAAGGGAAAAAAAAAAAAAAAAAGGTAAACAGAGAAAAATGCGGGCAATGGCATTGAGTACAAAATCTTAAGGCTAAATTATTCAACTTTATCTATCTCTAATAAGTTGATAATCAGTGTGATTTGTTCAATGCAATTCCATGATCATTTCTAAAATATTCACCTTTAATCAGATGCTGTGCTAGGAACTGGAGATAGTTTACTAAGTCTCAGAACTCCAGGGGTCCAAACTAATAGCAAAGATAGATACATATTCATTTACTTTTAAACGATATGTGTTATAAAAGGTATAAACAAAAGAGGTCATGAAAGAGCAATTTGGGAGGAGAAGGCTTTACAGAAGAGTTAGTGTGTGAGCTGATCTTGAAGGACTTGGTTTCTGTTTTTCCCATTGAGAAAGGAGGGCAGAGTTTCTAAGAAGTGTTAAAAAAAGATGTAACTCATTCACGGCACTGATGAGGAGTTCAGTTGCTGGAGCATAGGGCACAGATTGAGTAACGGGTGAAACTGAAGATAGGAAGAAAAGGTGGCCCCTGATATGAAAATGTTACAAGCCAATTCTAAAGCAAAAGTGTCTACTTATATTGGGAAGGATGGGATGACTTTAAAGAGAAAATTTCATGAGTTGACTTCCTTTTTTCAAAAAAAAAGACTTACATATATATATATATATATAATGCATTATAAGGTAGAAAGGGGAGTTATAAGAATAGAAATATGATTATACTATATCAGATATGAGAATAGATGATATTATAGTCATGGTAAGAAAAATTTGAGCCTAGCATATAAGATTGTTTGGAGCAAAACAATAATTTTTAGAGATTTGATAGGCGTTTGTTATGGTCTTTTCAAGACAGACATGATGGTAGTTTGAAGTGAATTTACAGAATCTGAGCATGGATTAGTTGTATAACAGGGATGGTGGGTCATGAGGGCAGGTAACAAAGCAAAGAATGACTTGAAGGTTTGAAATTGAAATTCTGAATGGACCTGGATGGCATTTAATGTGATATGGAAAACTATGAATGAAATGTGAATATCTTCATACTATGGGGAGTTGTGGGGGGGGGGGTGGTGAAGATAGTCAATTCTGAATATCATAAACCTGAAGCACTTCTTAATTATTCAGAAAAATGTGCAAATAATGCTTAATTGATTTTGTATTTAAATGAGTTAAAGGGACAGTGGATATACCTTAGGAAGTGTGTGTGTGTGTGTGTGTGTGTGTGTGTGTGTAATTTAAGATAAAGATCATAAGACTAGATAAGGTAATCTAGGGAAAACAGAAGAAGACAAGGACTGAACACTAAACCTGAGTTTCTCAGATTTTAAAGGTTGCAGAAAGAAAGAAATATCAATAAGAGAACTGAGATGTGTTGATGAGGTATAGAGAAGCTAAAAAAAAAGCATCATGCGGGAGAGAATGATCAAACTTTTCAAATGCTGAGAATTTGGGTAAGAAAGGTTTAGTAGAGTTTTGGTGATAAAAGTCAAATTGAAATATGATGGTAGAGAAATGAGAAAGTAAGATAGCAAATGTAGGTAACATTCTCCAGCTGTTTGGATATGATGCAAAACTGGAAAATGAGATAGTAGCTAGAGGAGACTGTTGGGGCTTTATATTGTCAATCTATAGTATTGCTCCTCCTACACAAATTCAAAACCAGTTGAGAGTTACACAGGGAATGAAATCAATGGAATTATAATTATTGTTTGAAAACATTGTATTATTGATATATTTTAGATTGGAACATATGATTAAAGTATGCTTCCTGGAGACTGTTAACTCTCTCTGCTTACCTGAAATCCCTCCTCCTCCAAAAAAAAAAGGCGATGAAACTTTGATAAAGGGTTCCTGACAGCAGGTCTGAATTGGCAATGCAAACACTTTTATTCCAAACCGTTGCTTGGTCCTGGTAGGAGAGGAGGAAAATCTCATGTGCTCACAGCCAAATAGATTAGCTCCAACAATCAGGAAACCAGAGTGAAGATAAGATGCCAGAAATACTGTTCAGGGTAATATATTTTCCCCATCCATACTCAGCATTATATTCTTTTGCCTGCTGGTCATAAATTTTGATCACTGGGGTTCAGTTATATCCTTTGAAGAATAAAACAAAGTCTGTCCTGGTTATCCTGCTCCTATTTTCATCAGTTGCTTTTAAAACACCAACTACTTCTTGGTTAATTATCCTGGTTCCCAAAAGGGGCAGTGTAGAATCTGCCCTCAGGTGCCAAATACATGAAATTAATTATAATCCCACCATGTACCCAAGGTTGTGCATTTACTTTTTAATCCCATTATCCATCCCACATATGTACAACTCACTCTATTAATTTGCCCAATTGTCTGTAATAAGATTAAATCATATGAGAAGGGCAATGCTATCAATATAAAAGTATCCTGTATATGACTAGGGGATACTTTATTACCCTGAAAGAGACAAAACATATTTCTGTGTCTTCCTCTACTACTGTCTCTCCTTATTCACTCATGGCTCCTTATTTTTTCCAGCCGAATTAACCTAAGACCAATTACAAGACTGTACTCTAGCAAAGTCAGGGTTATGAATCCAGCTCAATGAGAGACAGACTGCATTCTAGAGAAACCACGAGTTGTCTCCACAAAGGAAAAGAGAAAATTATTATAGAATTTGGGACAGGTGGCATTTAGGTGAAATCTAAATGGAACAGTGTTTTGATAGGATAAACCCAAAGCTTGGCTTGGGTAAAGGGGTCAATATGAGATCTGGGTTCGAAAGTGGACCCATCATTCTGTTTCCATGGAAACTCAAAGTTAATTTAAGTGTAGAATGTTGTGTCCACAAACACCATTATCTACATCTCTGCACATAGACTGAAAATTGAAGCTGCTCTTCTGCATCAAAATAACTCAGATCCCCGGGAAAGAATGCCATATTTCATTATTGCCTATGCTTTCAAACATCAATGTTACTGATGCTATGATATTTAGGGAACAAAGTTTCTTGGTGATTAAGAAATCAGTAGTCACTAAAGAAGATGGGTCCTTATGACACGTCACAGCTGCAGCATATTCTCATAGATATGCTTATTTTAACTTTGAGCTGGTCTTACTTATGTCTGTTATCCTAACGTAATGATAAGAAGGGCAAATTTTTAGTTTCTCAGCATGAACTGATTTTTGTTTTCTTATTACAGACTTGTTACATATAAGGATCTCTTCATTTATCATTTTCTCCATCTGGAAGTGTCTTGCCTCACATATTCACACGTGTCAAAACCCCTGAGTTTTCTCAAATTTCACTTTTTCAGTCCAGCCTTATCCTACCCAAAATTTCATCTGTCTCCCTGAAACGTATTATCTACATCCTGTCATTATTTATTTTTCTCCTTAGCCCTTACCACCGTTTATTTACTTACTATAGAAAGCAGCCTCTAAAAGGATGCGATGATCCTTACTCCTGATATCCATGCCCTTATTTAACCTCCTGTTTCTTTTTTTTTTTTTTTTTTTTTTTTTTTGAGACAGAATTTCGCTCTGTCACCCAGGCTGGGGTGCAGTGGCCGGATCTCAGCTCACTGCAAGCTCCGCCTCCCGGGTTTAGGCCATTCTCCTGCCTCAGACTCCCGAGTAGCTGGGACTACAGGCGCCCGCCACCTCGCCCGGCTAGTTTTTTTGTATTTTTTAGTAGAGAAGGGGTTTCACCGTGTTAGCCAGGATGGTCTCGATCTCCTGACCTCGTGATCCGCCCGTCTCGGCCTCCCAAAGTGCTGGGACTACAGGCTTGAGCCACCGCGCCCGGCCTAACCTCCTGTTTCCTAAAAGTAGGAAGGACATACTGACTCATATCTAATAAACAGAATATAGCATAAGCAGTAGGATGCACCTTCTGATAGTAGGTTACAAAAATAATGGTGGTTTCCACCTCACAGGTCCTTGCTTTGGGTGAAGCAAGCTGTTATTTTGTGAGTGACCCCGTGGTCAGGCTCACATTGAAATAAATGATGTCTCCAACCAACAGTGAATAGTTGTGTGAGTGAGCTTGGAAGTGGATCTTTAGGATTTTTGGATTTTCTGACTGCATCAGTGAGTCAGATAATATAATATGATGCTAACATATTAGCCTCCATATGCTAATATGTCATACAGACGACATACTAGCAGCGTTATGAAAGACCCTGAGCCAGAGGCAGCCTGAGTAGCTGCACCTGAATTCCTGACCCAGAGAAACTGTGAACCAATAAATGTTTAGAGTCACATACTTTTAGGATAGTTGATTATGCAGTGATACATTACTTTTACATTATTTAACTTGTTTCCCATTTGGCAAAATAGAATGTTAATCCATGGAATAAATGATTTTGTATTGTTTTTACTGCTTTCTTCTATGTCCTTAGAACGGGGAATGACACTATAATTGTATGTTAATACATAAACATATGGTTTCCAGAATTTGGTAGCCTGATAAGGAAATAAAATATGTAGTCCTAGTATGTTAAACTTGCCATCTAATATATGAGTAACTTGTCTGATCACATAAGGGTTTATTTTCCAAAGAAAGTCTAGTCAGTAATAGATACCAAGAAGAAAATAGCAGCCTGGAAATTAGTAATTCTTTTTAGCCCACATGACCCATATTATGAGTGGCCAATAATGCTTTGTTTTTTATTCAAATGAAGAACTAAGCAGCAGAGGAGTTCATCAGCTCTACCTCAATTTTTCCTTTAACTCTTCCATGTTATTTTAAAGAACAAGCCTCATATTATATAGTAACATTTTCTGATACATATAGCAATTTAACAGTCACACAGTCCTGTTTAAACACAGGTTTTATTGGTCACAGGTTTCTTGCTTAGCTACAACTATCAATTACCAAACAAAGTGATTTCATAATTTGATGTATACTATAAAAAACAGCATACAATGTTAAAATTATTGTAAACATCAATGGGAGTGACATATTGATGATGAGTCACTCCAGTTCTCTTATAAATAAAGCTTCTATATGTGGGAGGGGTTCTTTCTAAGACGTCCACTCAATTCAGTTAGGTAATTTTGCTACTCCTATGGCAACATAAGCTATCTTACAAACACTGGCTTTATTACAAATCTTAATGATTGTGGAAACAAGTCCTCATTCTTCACAGTTCTTTAAAAGAGAGTATTTGCATATTCTTGGGCTTGGGTTTATTGGAAAAGAGTTGTCAAACTTTCCTCCCAAAATTGAGAGTTTTGATTGAAATGAATCTAGATATCAAATAGGAATGAAAAAAGTCTAAAACATTAAATTTATCCTTATGTCAACTTCTTGCAAATCTTTGATTTAGACATTTAATGATGTTATAACTGACAAAATTCTTTTAAAATATATTTTGCATTCTGCATTGGTAGTAAATTAAATTATAATTGACAGTAATGTCCTTTATGAAGAGAAATCCTTAATTTCAATATTATTGACTTAACAATTTTTGCCGTGTCATTTGTAATATAGAAGTTTTACACAAGAAGTTTCTTTTCTGCCTCTAGGACACAATAAACTTTTCCATCATTTTCTTTATTAAATTTACAGTTCAACTTTTAAAATTAAATATTCAATAAATCTATGTTCTACCCTTGTATGTCGTGTTTGATTAAGTCTTTTTTTTTTTTTTTTTTTTTGGTTTTGTAAGAATTAAGTTTCTTGATGCAACCTACTTAAACTCTTCATCTTTCTCCAGTGGTTTATGGTAACCTATTATTGCATATAAAATGGCCGTATAGATACCTGGTCTGTTTCTGGCTGTCTACTCTTTGAATTGGTTCATCAGCATGTTCTTGTGAATCCCAAACATTAACAAACTTACTATAGTATATTATAGTATATCTTACTTGTATTTTCTTTTAAGAATTGCTTGGGCTTTTTGTGGATGCTTATATATCTCCATATATTTTAGAACAAATTGAAGGTTTTGTAGAAAGAAAACAGAACATTCTGGAATTGGAGTTGCATAGAATTTGTGTAAACTTAAAAGTTAGAGGACATAATTGGAGATATCCATTAGCAAAATGGATTATTAGCTATAATATGCAAATAACTTTTTAAAATTAACAACAGAGATATATAAACATTAGTAGAAAATGGATAAATTATATATGCAATTTACAGAATAATAAATGGAGTCAATAAACATATAAAGAAATGCTTAAAATTATTAGCATTTAAAAATGCATATCAAAGCAATATTGGTATATATCATTTTATACCTCAATTAGTGTCAAACTAGAATATTTGAAAATTCTATGTGTTGATGGACAAGTTTGAAATTGTAAAATGCCCCGGTCATGAAAATTTCTTTGAAATTCTCTCAGAAATCTAAATATGTTTTATGCTCAGCACAAAATAAGTACTCAGTATATTGTGTTTACTAATTGCCTCAGGTTATCAAGCTCAAGAAAAATCACATTATATAGATATTTATCAACTTGAGCAATAACACAACTATTATCTTACATTGCTCAATAAGGGTAATAATGCATGCACATATTTTAAATGTTCTAAAATCCATAGTAAAATGAATTACTAAGGCACAGTTCACACACATACAGAGGTTACATGTACATTAAGTTTTTGTATAGATATAAACAATTTGAGGCAATTTTGCAATGCCTAAATAGTAGGCATGAGATCTATTGAAATATTTTCTGTAAGCATTAAGGGAAATGGAACACGTAAAAAAGGTACATTTAAATCTCTTGAATACGATAAATGTTTATTCTCTTTGTCTCTGTTACCTTGGATAATTATTTATTGTCTTTACACATTTTAATATATTTTATATTCAACCAAAACTAATTTTATACTCTCTCTAGTGCATTATTTCTGTATAAGCATAATCAAAACCCTAAGTTCAATTATCTTAAAGCAGCTAAAAAAACCTTCTTTCTTCATCATGGGAGACATCTGTGTCACTATGTAGTGTGCAAGAGGTAACAAAGAAATGAATATGGAATCTAAGTACAGATCAGCGTGATATATATTGCAGGAAAAAACAGACATAACAAGAGGATGACAAGTCAAACAGACTAGGCACAGCCAGCCCCTATTATCAATAGATGAACTGAAATTCCTGGTTTTTTTTTTTTTTGAAGGGTAACAGTAGACAATGAAAATGACAAAATTGTGAAATTTAGTTCAGTACTATAGGAAAATTGTACTACTCTGCCAAAACCTTTTTATTCTGACATCCATTTTATTTTGATGAATTTCTTCAGGTGTTCTCAATCAAGAGTTTAAGCTTCCAAAACTCTAATTACTACAACTGCCAAGCCCCCAAAATAATACCTAATAATAATTATTTCTCCTAGTATACAGAATTATTTCAAAAATATTTCAGTTATTCCTCAGACTAACTGACTTAGTAAGGTCAGGTACATATTGTTATCAGAAAACCAAAAAATGTATTTTAAAAACTTAAGTAAGTTACAAAATATCTCTTAAATAAAGAACAAAAATATGTGAACTAAAATTCAGTTCTTCTGGATCCAAACATTGTGTTGCTACTATACTTTTTGTTCAACTTCAAAATGGGAAGAAATAATAATTTAAAATTTATATTGCTGTCCTTCTAATTAATTTTCAGTATTTAATGGGGTAAAGAGAATAGGGAACAACGTATTACAATGAAACCACTACAAAGTAACTACATTTTGTTTTAGTAAGATTATTTGTATGCCTTTTAAGAAATATGTATTGTGGTTTTATATGCATACATACATGTACATATGTATTAATATATAAAACTCATAAAATTTGCTATTTTAATAATTTTAAGTGTAAATTCAACACACACTGACATTAAATACATACACACATATGTATATAAAAACATGTAGTAATATGTCAATATTAATACATCAATATCTATTAAAAATACATATTGTTAAAGAAAATGATAAAAATAAATTAGACAATTATTTAAAGGCCAAACAAAAATGTAAATATAGAAAAATGTAATAAATATGATTGAAAAGCTTAAAATCCTAATTAATAGGGGGCTTTAGAAAGAGGACAAAAAAATTAGGAGGAAATTTCCTCTAGAAAGAGGACAAAAAAATTAGGAGGAAAAAATTTTTAAGTAATAACAGAATGTTCAGAGGTGAAAGACATACTTTTAGATTTGAAAGTAATACTCAATGACCACTATAAAAAGTAAAACCAAAACATTCTTATGAATTTTAAATGTTAAGAATAAAAAGATTCTAAAATCTCGTTGAATGTTTAGAAAAAAAGGTCATTTACTTGCTGAGAGTAGGTTTTAAGTGTTCTCACTACAAAAAGAAGGTATCTGAAGGCATATGTTAATTAGCTCAATTTAGTCACAAATTTAGTCTCAAATGTATACAATTTGAAAAATATATACATTTTTCAAAACAACATATTCCACAAGGTAAGCATATAAAATTTTTTATTAATCAAAATAAATAAATAAATATTACAAAAGAAAGTAAGTAAATCAAAATCAGACATTTTTCTTTTCTTTTCTTGTTTTTGTTTTTGTTTTTGTTGAGACGGAGTCTCACTCTGTTGCCCAGGCTGGAGGGCAGTGGCCGGATCTCGGCTCACTGCAAGCTCCACCTCCCGGGTTTGCGCCATTCTCCTGCCTCAGCCTCCCGAGTAGCTGGGACTACAGGCGCCCGCCACCTCTCCTGGCTTTTTTTTTGTATTTTTTTTAGTAGAGAGGGGGTTTCACTGTGTTAGCCAGGATGGTCTCGATTTCCTGACCTCGTGATCTGCCCGTCTCGGCCCCCCAAAGTGCTGGGATTACAGGCTTGAGCCACCGCAGCCGGCCCAGACTTTCCAATAGAAACACAGGAAGGTATTAGAAATGGAACAGGCCGGGCGTGGTGGCTCACACTGTAAACCCAGAACTTTGGGAGGCCGAGGCTGGCGTATCACAAGGTCAAGAGATCGAGACCATCTTGGCCAATATGGTGAAACCGTCTCTACTAAAAACACAAAAATTAGCCGGGCGTGGTGGCGCAGGCCTATAGTCCCAGCTGCTCAGGAGGCTGAGGCAGGATAATCGCTTGAACCTGGTAGGCAGAGGTTGCAGTGAGCCGAGATGGTGCCGCTGCCCTCTAGCCTGGTGACAGAGCGAGACTCTGTCTCAAAAAAATAATAATAATAATAAATAAAATAATAATAATAAAGAAACGGAACAGTGATTCCAAAGTTCATATTTTTATTTTATGATTTTAGGAAAAATGTAGTGGTATAGCATGTAAAATTATTAGTGTAACTATGAGAAAAGTTTAATAAATTAGAGAAGAAAATTTAGAAGAATATAGAGGAAGCATATGTTTATCTAAAATTTTTGAGAGTTAAGAGATATGTCGAATATTTATTGTTAAAGAAATACATGTTTGAATGTAATTTTTTCAATATATTAAATGTGTAACTTGTACCAAAAGTACAACTAAAACAGTAAAATTTAGTTATCAAACATTGGGCCAAGGGAATAGTGTAAATCATCTAAAATCTCAGTAATCATCGGATATTCAATTGATATTGTTTAAAGTTGTTAAATCAAGCAATAGGTATAACTTTGTTTTAAGCAGTTATTGAGGAAGTCACCAGTAAAACCGAAACAAAAAGAATGAAAAGAACTAGATTCAGAAGTGTCCAACTGAAGCTGAGGAAGAAAAAGACCTGAGACAGACTTTTCATTGTAACATTTTGTGTTATTTCTTACTATAAACATATAGTATTCAGAATACATATAGTATTCAAATACTATAAACATATAGTATTCAGAATTTCTGAATTCAAATTCAGAAATTTGATTGAAATAAAACTACAGCAGAAAAGAAGTATATTTTCTTGACCCAAAACTCAAGCAAATAGATAAACCAATTTACATCTTACAGAAAGGATGTTAAAGACACTACCAAATCTTCATGAATCTCACTAGTTGAATTTCATCATATTTAGTTTCTTAAAATCCGTATGTTTAATTGTTGTTTATCCCAGGAATATAACAAAATATAATGGTATTATAGCTAAAGTAGTGTGACTTGAATTACTAGACATATGAGAACCCATTTTTTGAATATTTTTCATTGGTTTACAAGATATTTAAATATATTTATTTGTTTTCTTGATAAATTTATTTTGCATATGTTGGATGATAAACTAAAAGATTATTAAAATGGAATTTTGGTTTTAAAGAGGTGTTAATATGGTTTTGTTCTAATACTTTCATATCATTTCATATTCTTTTAAAATACCTATTATAAAATGATATACTATAGTAATAATTTTGAAAGCATTCTTTATAGGTCTATTTAATTATATATTTCACATCATGAAAGTTCTTTGAAATATGCATTGTACATAGTATGTCTTCCTGAGATTCGTTTAGGTCCTGAAGTGGAATATACAGAATAAAACAATGAAAAGAGTAACAAGCAGATTCCTATTTTGCTAAACATGGCCTACACAATCAAATCTTGAATTATAATATTCTAAAATATGAGCTTAACATTCCAAAATGTATTCCTTTACTTTGTAATTGTCTTTATCCTCTGCTTTCTTTATAAGTTTTCTTAGAGTTGATGCTTCTTAAACTCCCACATTCGGCCTGGCCAGGATCATGTGAATGCATACTTTTGTTTCTTTCTTAGCAAAGCCACTGTTTTTTGGTTTTATCCTCTACTCGTACTCACTCCCTAGAAAAACACTTCCCCTTAAAACCAACCTCATATTTATGGAACCATTATCAAGTGACCTGCTGCACCCCCTCCAGTAAACTGAGGGACTTTCTTACATAATTTAGGCCATCTCCCTAGCATCCTGAACATTAAATTCTTTTTCATCAAATACATTTTTATTTTCATTTGTTCTATTTTTCAAATAACTTATATTCCAATAATCTGTATCTCCACTCCACTCCACTCTAGTTTAACAACATCCTCACCTTACCACTGCTAGGATTTTAACCTGCTCTATTTGTGACACTTAAAATGTAGAATTTTTCTCTCTGAATAAACCTTCCTACCTGGGACATTCTCCTACTTCACAATATGCTGGACGTTGAATGAATTTTGCATTTTAAATATGTTTCACCGCTAGTGACTATGTAAGTTTAGAAATAATATTTAAGCTCTAAGCCTTATAGTCTTTCTTTCTTCTTGTAAGAAATGAACAAAAAAATGCTATTTATTCCACAGGGTTTGTTTCAAATCTGTGTTGTTTCCCTCACCTCTTTAACTATAGTATATCCATTTTCCTTATTGCAGAGAACAGTTGATTATACGGTAAATATTTCATTACTTTGCAAACAGAGTCAACAAGATGGAAATACTACTTCTTGGCTCTTACATTACAGATACAGCCATTCCCTCATACTTACATCCTTTGTTGCTATCCCAGGGAAAAAAGAGAAATTTCTTCATTGTATGGTTTTCTTTGCAAATTGAGTTTTAAAATTTGTTTGTTTTACTTGTAAGAAAATAACTTCATTAAGATCATATATTTTCCTTGCATTATTATGCCCTCACTGGATTGTGATATAAGGAAAATAATAAATTTAATAACCAATCAGAACCAAGGAGACTGTGACTGGAAAGATGTTTGATCCTGCAGACTAAGGAAACACATGGATGGATAATTACTGACATTTGTGAATGTAAAGAGATAATCATCTTTATTTCCTTATAGCTGGTTGTTAGGTGACTAAAATAGCAATACAGAAAACAGCCAGCAATTATTCCAAAGCCTGATTTGTAATTACTTGAGTGATTACTTAATTTTTATTAGAAATGCATAAGAAGTTGATATAATTATACATTCAGTAGCTAAAGAAATTGTCACAAAAATGAAATTTAACTTTATGTGCTATTTTGTCATACTCATCACAAGAGAAGTAGAACACAGACAGTAACTCAATGGCTTTGTATCTTAGGAAGAATACAGGTAGCTGCATTATAAGATGTCCACAGGTAATCTTTACATCACCAATATGTGCAACTGAGTGGGCAATCTGGCAACTAATTTCTAATTTTGTATCTTTAGAGTTTTTAATAATGTAAACAATGCCAACATTAGTCCATAAATTAATCTAACATACTTATTTTCTTGCTAAATATTGGCAATTATTTTTACTCCATTTAAAACATGAGTTCATGCTATAAGGGTGATGGACTTTGCAATACTGTTTTAAACAAAGCACCAGAGGATTTCTAGTGCATTAGTTGGAAATTCATCTGTAAATGTGCCCTCCACTTCTACAACATAAAATTTTCCAATATGTTCTTCAGCAACTAAAGCTTAAAATAGCAAGACAACAGATTTTCATTTTATATTGTCACATTTGATTACTTCTGTTTCAGGTCTTGACTGAAACTTTGACATATACATCAATAATTACTGTTGTTCCTATTTAAAAGTAAGCAGACTTCAAAAGTTCTTTTTTATTTTCTCTTTTTCTTATTAAAAGGATTTTGTCCTTTGTTGGTATGCCAACACTGCACATTGTTTTATTCGTGAGAAACAGAAAACAATATTCAAGAAAGGTAAGAGGTGTGCTAATGAAAATGTTTATCCAATATTTAGACTTTCAAAATGATTTAGAATCCTTGTCTTGCATTAATCATCTAGAAGAATGAGGGCTAAATCAGAAATAATCCAAATGATATATATCAGAGGAATACAGAAATAATTGCTATAACCACAGGTATATGTAAAATGTTTCTTTGTGGGTTTATAAGCTTTCGAGTTATTTTTAATGTGTTTTTTAAAATATGTTTTCTACATTACAGTCATTTTTTATTACTTTTGATTGTCATGTTGCATACGATTAAAAGTTATTGCAAATTTATTATATACTGAGCATCACATGAGTGTCTTTATAAACATTATTATCCTATTTTTGGAAGCCAAGTATTATTTCTATCGTAACATATAAATTTAATTAGCAATTAGTTAATAATTATATCATTAGTAGAATATCATTTACTTTACTGCAATGAAGAGAAAAAATAAAAATTAGAGATTAATCTACCATTGATGGAATACAATTTTATCTATGCCACATATAAGCAAGCCTATATGAAGATCTCCAGAATGGATGAACAGGTCAGGGGGTGAGTGAGCCAATAATCAAGTCAGATTAACAAATTTAATAAGAACAACTTTCTTCTCAAAACACAAGTATCTTCACTGAGGATTCTCACAGCTATATTTCCACTACTCAAATAGAATACATTAAAAAGTCATCTTAATAGAGCCCTTGTTTATAGTTTAATTGAGCCAACTGTTTGATTAATTTTTCATTGTAAAGCAGCATTTTGTTCTTTTGTATTTTAATATATATGAAAATACATTTGGAGAATTTTTACTATTTCAAAGTCAATAAGGGTGATTATTATATTGGCTTCTAATTTTACTATAGAGTAGTTAATTTGTCATCATTCATTATATTGTCTATATTCTAATTCATTTTCATATATATTTGCTGGTGAAGCATAAAAAATTATTAACCTGTACGAAATAATATTAGAGAAACTAGTTATCTTTGCTGCTTCAAGAAATTCTGCAAGTTTTTATAACCTCTTTTTAATATTTTGTTGTAAAGAACATTTGAGAAATTTCTTCTTTATGTAATATATACAATGTTTGCTTAATTTATAGCCACTTCATTTTGAATAAAGACTGCTTAACTTCTCAGTCTTCTGTGTCAATGTTACATTATGAAACCCTGACTGTTAGCTTGGCTCAGTGTCCATGGAGACAAATCCCAGATTCTACAATAGCAACAGGATTTATATGGCACTATTCCTATAGTGTATCACTTTGGACTTAATAATATTCCGTATCATAACAGAAAAAAGCTAAAGTACCAGAACAATCAAATCCATGTTTAAAATAATAAAATTAAATTTATTCTGAAAGTATAACAGTAACTCATTTCCAGATGACATAAAAAAAAGAGACAGGGGTCAGAGAAGTTTATTGCTATTTGTGTGAACTGTCAGGAAAAAAGAGAATTACTCAGTTAAGCATACCAAGAGACTTACTATCACATACAAATCATGAAATTCAATACAAAAAACTGGTCAGGAATCACATGGCAAAAATAGTTATGTATATATATTTTGCAGGTATCTATCTTTTTTAATATCTTTCTCTATATTTATTAATATAGAAGAATAGTTGTAGAAATATAGAAGTAATCAAGATGTTTGCCTTTCATCATGAACAGTCTGGGTTTTGGGAGACTCCCTGTTAATCATGCTTGTGTGTTTGTTTGTTTTTGAGACAGTGTCTTGCTCTGTCACCCAGGCTGGGGTGCTGTGGCGCTATCTCATCTCACTGCAAACTCCACCTCCCGGGTTCAAGGGATTCCCTGTGTCTCAGCCACCTGAGTAGCTGGGACTATAGGAGCCTGCCACCGCTCTCGGCTAATTTTTTGTATTTTTAGTTGAGACAGTGTTTCACCATGTTAGCCAGGCCAGTCTCGAACTCCTGACCTCAAGTGATCCGCCTGCCTCGTCCTCCCAAAGAGCTAGGATTACAGGTGTGAGCCACCATGGTTGGCCTAATTATTCTTTTTTTTTTTTTTGAGACGGAGTCTCGCTCTGTCCCTCTGTCCCTCTGTCCCTCTGTCCCTCAGGCTGGAGAGCAGAGGTGCGATCTCGGCTCACTGCAAGCTCAGCTTCCCGGGTTCACGCCATTCTCCTGCCTCAGTCTCCCGAGTAGCTGGGACTACAGGCACCTGCCACCACACCCGGCTAATTTTTTATATTTTTAGTAGAGACGGGGTTTCACCGTGTTAGCCAGGATGTTCTCGATCTCCTGACCTCGTTATCTGCCCGCCTCGGCCTCCCAAAGTGCTGGGATTACAGGCATGAGCCATCACGCCTGGCCACTTATTCTTTATTCTTACCTTGAAACAAACACACATGTATCACACAGGCTCACGTGTCAATCAAGTCAGATTAATTGTATTAAGGTACAATTGTCATATTTTAATTCTCCAGATCAGAGTTTTTTTACATCTCTTTTGCTTTGGGAAAACTAATTATGTCACTAGAGGACTTCAAGTTTAGATTCACTTTTATTTTTAGTTCTCCCTTTCAAAGTTATTGATCATTCAACTTGTATGGATCAAGTATTTTCTTGAAAGTTCATGCAAAGAAAAGACCAGAATTAAATGCATTTAACATTACTTAAGCACCAGTTGTGTTTTGGGCTAGGTATTTTAACTTACGATATCTTACTAAGGTGTATTACAATCCTACAAAATTATAATAATGGTTTCATCATTGAAATCCCAGAGAACATGACATTAGTCCTTGAATTTTCTGGGTCAAGAAAATGACCTAGAATTTTTTTGTGGGGAGGGACGGGGTCATTTTAAATTTCTTTGCTTTTTACTTTCTATCACAATTAAGCTGTATATTCTTTCATTTCTAATAAAGAATTACACCAAATTTATTCCTGGAAAACTGGAATATGATGTTATTTAAACTAGGACATTGTTCTACTCCTTAAAGGCAAGCATTTTACATGAGATAGTTTTATTGTGAAGAAACTGAGTTTATTATACTATATTTGATATTTCTGTAATTGATTAAGTCTTTGGATTTCTCTATGCTTTCTATAATCTGCTTGACTCAGTTTCATCAATTTCTGCAAATAGCAGAAGTTTTCATTTATATCTAAGTCAAAGCTCATGCTTTTCCCATCTTCTAAGGTAAAATGAATTTTTAGCTGTAACAAATATTTGAAATACTACTTTATGTATAAATATAAGCACTCTAATAATGATCTTAAGTGACTGCTTAAGGAAGAAATACATTGTTTGTGTCTGTCAATAAAACAAGAAATCATCCTGATTGTGCTACTTAAACTCCATGGAACACATGTGCCTTCTCCTGAAGATTGCAGTATCATTGAATGTAGAATTAACATTCACCTTATTTAGGATATGTTCTGAAATGGAACTACTAGAGTTCAAATTGTGCTGAAAAAGTAAATAAGATAAAAATAATTTTAAAAACAGGAGACAGCAATGTGTATATTTGTATTTTTCGTCCATAGATGAGTCATATCTAAGTTATTAATTACTCATCACTCAGTAATTTAACATATAGTTTATTTAAAAAAAGAAAAACAGAAAATCCTACAGGACATGGAAGAATAGAAAAGACATCATTTTTTAAAGCCAGGAATAGACACAGCTTGCATTTATTAAATATTAGACTTCAACCCAAAAACATAAATAGAAAGCTACTTTCCAATATTCAGCATTCTCTCACACTGTTATATAACATCAATTTTATAATAAAAGTAGGAACCTCTAAATTATGTGAACTATTTATATCCACATATAAATAATTCATACTTACAATCTCTAAATATAAGTGCCTATTGTGCCTATTATTACTTCCTGCACTACACTATAATTCATTCATTTAAATACCCTACCGCTAACTTAAAATAAGTCCAGAACTGACACCCTACAGCTTTTCATTTTCTTCCCCCCAATCCTAATCCCTTAGGCACTGCCTGACATTTGGATTTTTTGGTCTTAGATAATCTATTGTATAATTTATGGTACCTAGATTTTGATTAATAAATATTTTAAATCTAAAGTATTAAAATGTGGAGCAACTTGATTGACAATGCTTGTTCATTTAAAATATGATGATACAATCTCTTCTTTTAGAGATTTTATCTCTTTTGGAATTAATGTACTCTACTTTGCAGGTACCTTTTCTGCATGTTATTAAGTATGGATACTTTGGGGATTATAAAATTCGTCTAGCATAATCAGTAGTAGAGCTTGTGTACTACTTGTCGTAAAGTCTCTAATTTCTTTACCCTAAGTGCTATTTATTTATTTATTTATTTGGAGACAGAGTCTCGCTCTGTTGTCCAAGCTGGAATGCAGTGGTGCAGTCTTGCCTCACTGCAACCTCCACCTCCTGGGTTCAAGCAATTCTCCTTCCTTAGCCTCCTGAATAGCTAAGACCACAAGTACATGCCACCATGCCCAGCTAATTTTTTTTTTATAATTAGAAGAGACAGGGTTTCACCATTTTGGCCAGGCAGATCTCAAACTCCTGGCCTCAAGTGATCCACCCACCACAGCCTCCCGAAGTGCTGGGATTACAGGCGTGGGCCACCGCACCCAGCCCTAAGGTACTTCTAAAACTCGCATTACCTATTGAGTTCTGGTACTGTGTTAAGATGCCATGCAAGTAGACAAAGTTACCTTAAGGCATTTTCAAGTTCATTTTCTAACACATTGTTAGCTGAAGTCAATTGACACAGATCTCTCATTCCTTTGGGTTTGAATTGTACCATTTTGAGTGATTGTTCTATTTGTTGTTATGCACCTACACTGCGGAACTCATCACTGCTTATTGACATCCTTTCCTTGGGTAAATCCTAAACTTAAAGCAGATATTTTGTTACTGAACTGGTTTAATGGTTTAGTTTCACTCTTTTTTTGGCTTTTTGCTTTTTAATTATTTAAAGAATTTTGGAAACCTTAATGCTAAAGGTTAAATATTTAAGTCATTTAAGATATAATTCTGGGAAGGGATGACAAGAAAACCATCTCAAAAAAAAAAAGAATTCAATATTCAAACTTCATGTAGTATTTTACAGTGAATTTTATCTTAGAATCATTTTATCCAAAATAATAAGCAAGGACAATTCTTAGCTTCATTGTTTATATAAAGTATTAGACTATATTTATGTATAAATGTTTAATCATGAGCTCTTAAAAGGACACAGAAATCAGTAGCTCATAGTATAGATGTTGTAGGTTCCCATTGTTGCTAATTTCTATACATTTCTCTCAGTAGTGAAATCAGTTAGCCAAATCAGTAAAATGCATCCTTATGATAATCACACACCTTGATTAAGTGAAGCATCTGAACTTATTTGTGTGTGTGTGAGCTTGAAGCAATTATAATAAAATAAGTCTGGACATAAATAGTAAGATCTTGCCTGAAATTTTATACTAAACATCAGCTGGCTTGATGAATGTTAATTCTACATCAATGATACTGCAATCTTCAGGACAAGGCACATTTGTTCCATGGAGTTTAAGTAGCACAATCAGGATGATTTCTTGTTTTATTGACAGATACAACAGTGCAAACATCACTGTTATTTGCACAACTATTTTTCCAGACAAAAGGAATAAAGTCAACTGCAAGAGAATATGCTTCCCATCATATCTTTGGAGTATGAACAAAAAGCATATTCCAAAAAGAATCTTCCATAAAGACTGCAAGAGAATATGCTTCCCATCATATCTTTGGAATATGAACAAAAAGTTAGCAAACCTCTCAATTTTCTTATTTATTGTTCCACTACTAAGCTATATTTTCAGAAAAACAATAAGTAAAATATTATGTCTGGAAGTATAAGATTGGGAATTGGGAAACAGTGAGGAAAATAGATTTTAATGAGACAAAATGTTCTCTCCCATGAGAAATAGATAAACATAAATGATTTTTATTTATCAAAAGTGTATGGTAAAATTCCTGATACATTAATTTTACTAAAAAAATTAACAAATGAGTTAGAATAGAATATATGTATAATCACACAACAGTGCCTAGAATCTCCAGTATAGTAAAAGGACATTTTTGGAAACCCTTCATGTGATGTAAATGCTGCCTTTTATCCCTAGGAAGGAAACATCATTCTGCATTAATATATATCTCTGAGAACAAGCTTTTAGTATAAGCAATATACAATTCTAGCCATTTATTTTAAATATTAATTAATTGTTTATAACATACAACAGTAATAAAATTATTAAGATATATGTAGGCTTTAAGAACTTTAAATTTAGAATGATACTTATATTTGGGTGGTAGGGAAAAAAGGAATGCTATTATGGAATGATACATAGGAAAATAAGGCTGTCTTGAAAATATTTTATTTTTACAGATGGATTTTTCTTATTTTATTTTATTTAGTTATTACAAACATATTTTTAAAGAAGCAGAAAAGATGTGTGGAGAACCTTTTATATTAGAGGTAGGTGAATAAAATATAATTAATGATGTGGATAACAAATTGGACACTTTTCACAGTTTCACAGTGGAGGGATAAAAGTGAAGAAAATACCAGTATAAAAAGGAATAAATAAATACAGAAACATGGAGAAAGATGATTTTGGGAAGAGGATGGAGTGTGGCCGGGCGCGGTGGCTCAAGCCTGTAATCCCAGCACTCTGGGAGGCCGAGACGGGCGGATCACGAGTTCAGGAGATCCAGACCATCCTGGCTAACACGGTGAAACCCTGTCTCTACTAAAATACAAAAAAAAATTAGCCGGGCGAGGCGGCGGGCGCCTGTACTCCCAGCTACTCGGGAGGCTGAGGCAGGAGAATGGCGTGAACCCGGGAGGCGGGGCTTGCAGTGAGCTGAGATCCGGCCACTGCACTCCAGCCTGGGCAACACAGCCAGACTCCGTCTCAAAAAAAAAAAAAAAAAAGGATGGAGTGTAAATGACATATACAGAACACTCTACCAAACAACAACAGAATTCACATTTTTCTCACGTTCATGTGGGCCATTTTCTAGACAGAGCACATGTTGGGCCATAAATGAAGTCTTAGTAAATTAAAAAATATAGCTGTTTTGAGAAGTGTCTGTTCATATCCTTTGCCCACTTTTTGATGGGGTTGTTTTATTCTTGTAAATTTATTTAAGTTATTTGTAGATTCTGGATATTTGCCTTTTGTCAGGTGGATAGATTGCAAAAACTTTCTCCCATTCTGTAGGTTGCCTGTTCACTCAGATAATAGTCTCTTTTGCTGTGCAGAAGCTCTTTAGTTTAATTAGATCCCTTTTGTCTATTTTGGCATTTGTTGCCATTGCTTTTGGTGTTTTAGTCATGAAGAATTTGCCCAAGCCTATGCCCTGAATAGTATTGCCTAGGTTTTCTTCTAGGGTTTTTATGGTTTTAGGTCTTATGCTTAAGTCTTCAAGGAAGGGGTTCAGTTTCAGCTTTCTGCACATGGCTAGACAATTTTCCCAAGACCATTTATTTAATAGGGAATCCTTTCCCAATTGCTTGTTTTTGTCAGGTATGTCAAAGATCAGATGGTTGTAGATGTGTGGCATTATTTCTGAGGCCTCTGTTCTGTTCCATTGGTCTATATATCTGTTTTGGTACCAGTACCATGCTGTTTTGGTTACCATAGCCTTGTAGTATGGTTTGAAGTCAGGTGATGCAGCCAATAAACATACGAAAAGAAGCTCATTATCACTGGTCAATAGAGAAATGCCAATCAAAACCACAATGAGATACCATCTCATGCCAGTTAGAATGGCAATCATTAAAAAGTCAGGAAACAACAGATACTGGAGAGGATGTGGAGAAATAGGAATGCTTGTAAACTGTTGGTGGGAGCGTAAATTAGTTCAACAATTGTGGAAGACAGTGTGGCGATTCCTCAAGGATCTAGAATCAGAAATGCCATTTGACACAGCAATACCATTACTGGGTATATACCCAAAGGATTATAAATCATTCTAATATAAAGACACAGGCACATGTATGTTTACTGCAGCACTGTTAACAGTAACAAAGACTTGGAACCAACCCAAATGCCCACTAATGACTGGATATAGAAAATGTGGCACATATACAACATGGAATACTATGCAGCCATAAAAAAAGCATGAGTTCCTGTCCTTTACAGGGACATGGACGAAGCCAGAAACCCCCATTCTCAGCAAACTAGCACAGGAACAGAAAACCAATCACCACATGTTCTCACTCATAAGTGGGAGTTGAACAATGAGAACACATGGACACAGGGAGGGAAACATCACAAACCGGGGCCTGTAGGGGAATGCAGGGGCTAGGGGAAGGATAGCATTAGGAGAAATACCTAATGTAGATGATGGGTTGATAGGTGCAGCAAACCACCATGGCATGTGTATACCTGTGTAACAAACTTGCACATTCTGCACATGTATCCCAGAACTTAGAGTATAATAAATATATATACAAATATATATATATATATATACACAAAATGTCTTCTCTAACCACAACAAAATGAAGACCTGAGTATCCTAAACATCTATGCATTAAACACAGTAGCACCGAGATTCATAAAGTAAGTTCTTAGAAACCTAGGAAGAGACTTAGCTAACCACACAATAATAGCGGTAGACTTAACACCCCACTGACAGCATTATTCAGATTATTGAGACAGAAAACTAATGGACATTCAGGACCTAAACTCGATGCTTGACCAAATGGATCTAACTGACATCTACAGAACTTTCCACCCCAAATCAACAGAATGTACATTGTTCTCCTCTGCACATGGCACATACTTTGAAATTGACCACAAAATCATAGATAGAACAATCCCCAGTAAATTCAAAGAAATGAAAATCATACCAACAACACTATTGGACCACAGCACAATAAAAATAGAAATAAAGATTAAAATAAATTGATCAAAATTACAAACTCATAATTACATGGAAATTAAACAACCTGCTCCTAAATGAATGTGGGTAAATAATGAAATTTAGGGAGAAATAAAACAAAGTGTTTGAAACTAATGAGAACAAAGATACAACATGCCAGAATCTCTGGGACACAGAATTTTTAAGAGAGAAGTTTATGGTGCTCAATTCCAATATCAAAAAGTTAGAAGGATCTCAAATTAACAATCTAACATCACAACTAGAGGAACAAGAGACACAAGAGCAAACCAACCTCAAAACTAGCAAAAGACAAGGAATAACCAAAATTAGAAATGAAATGAAGGAAATTGAGATGTGAAAGAACATACAAAAGATCACAATCCAGGAGTTGGTTTTTGAAAATCTTACCATTAATAAGATTGATATGCCACTAGCTAGACTAATTAAAAAAAGAGTGATGATCCAAATAAACAAAGTCAGATATGACAAAAGGTACATTACCACCAACTCCACGAAATACAAAACAAATATTCTCTGAAACTATTATGAGTGCCTCTGTGCACAAACCTAGAAAACCTAAAATGAATGGATAAACCTCTGGAAACATACAACTTCCCAAGATTGAACCAGCAAGAAATTGAATCCCTGAACAGACTAATAGCAAGTTCCAAAATTGAATCAGTAATCAAAACCTACCAATCAGAAAAATCTCAGGACCAGATGGAGTCACAGCTGAATTCTACCAGATGTATACAGAGCTAGTACAATTCCTATTGAAACTATTTCAAAAATTGAGAAGGAATGGCTTCTCCCTAACTCATTTTATGGGGCCAGCATCATCATGATACCAAAACCTGTCAGAGACACACAAAAAAAGCAAGCTTCATGCCAATATCCTTGATGAACATAAATGAAAAAATTTTCAACAAAATACTAGCAAACTGACTCCAGCAGCACATAAAAAACTAATTCACTACGAGCAAGGAGTCTTTATTGCTGGGATGCAAGGTTGGTGTAACATATGCAAATCAATGTGATTCATCTCATCAACAGAACCTACGCCCAAAACTACATGATCATATCAACAAATGCAGAAAAGGCTTTCAATAAAATTTAGCATCCCTGCATGTTAAAAACACTCAAGAAATTAGGAGAGGACATACCTCCATATAATAAGAGCCATCTCTGTCAAACCCCTATCCAACATCATACTGAACAGGCAAAAGCTGAAAACATGTTTTTTTGTTTTGTTTTGTTTTGTTTTTCGTGTGTTTGTTTTGAGAACTAGAGCAAGACAAAGATGCTGCTGTCACCACTTGTATTCTACAAAGTACTGGAATTCCTATCCGGATCAATTAGGCAAGAGAAAGAAATATATTCAAAAAGGAAGAATAAATGTCAACTTATCTTTCTTCACAGGTAATATGATTCTGTACCTAGAAACACTCCATGGTTTTTGCCCAAAGGCTCCTAGATTGGATAAACATCTTTAGCAAAGTTTCAGTATACAAAACCAATGTGAAAAACTCAGTAGCATTTCATATATATATGCTATACCAGAATTTCTGGGACAACAGAGATTACATATATATATTACATATATATTATTACATATACATTATTACATATATACATAATCTCTGGGACACATTGAAAAAATATATATATATATCAATAACATCCAAGCTGAGAGCCAAATCAAGAATGCAATTGGATTCACAAAGACCACAAAAATGATAAAATACATATGAACATAGCTAATCAGGGAGGCCAAAGATCTCTACAATTAGAATTACAAAACACCGCTCAAAGAAATCACATAAACAAATGGGAAAATGTTCCATGCTCATAGAGAGGAAGAATCAATGAAGTTAAAATGGCCTACCTATCAAAAGCAATTTACAGATTAAATGCTATTTCTATCAAACTACTAATGACCTTTTTCACAGAATTAGAAAAAACAATGATTTGAAAATTCTTATGTAATCAAAAAAGAGCCTGAATAGCCAGGGTAATTTGAAGCCAAAAAAACAAAGTCAGAAGCATCACATTACACAAATGTAAACTATCCTACAAGGCTACAATAACAAAATGGCATGGCACTGTTTCAAAAAGAGACATATAGACCAATGGAACAGAAAATAGAGTCCAGAAATAAGGCCTCACACCTATAACCATCTGATCTTTGACAATAACAAGCTATGGGGAAAGGATTCCCTATTCAAAAAATGGTGCTAGATAACTGGCTAGGCATATGCAGATTGACATTGGACCCCTTTCTTAAACCGTACACAAAATCAACTCAAGATGAATTAAAGACTTAAGTGTAGAACCTAAAACTACAAAAACCCTGGAATATAACCTAGAAGAAATAATTCTGGACATAGAATCTAGCAAAGATTCCATGACAAAGATGTCAAAAGCAATTGCACCAAAACCAAAAATTGACAAGTGAGATGTAGAGAACTTCTGCACAGCAAAAGAAATTATCAACAGGGTAAACAGACAACCTAAAAATGGGAGAAAATATTGGCAAATTGTGCATCTGACAAAGGTGTAATGTCCAGAATCTACAAGAAACTTAAATCAACAAACAACAACAACAACTCCATTAAAAAAAAAGGCAAAGAACATGAACACTTTTCAAATAACAGACATGTGGCCTACAAGCATATCCAAAAAGTGCTCAAAATCACTAATCATTAGAGAAATGCAAATCAAAACCATATCAAGATACCTTCTTAATTAAACAAAATGGCTACTATTAAAAAATCAAAAAATAATGGATGCTGGTGTGGCTCCGGAGAAAAGGGAATGTTTATACATTGCTGGTGGCACAGTAAATTAGTCCAGGCATCTTGAAAAGAAATTTGATGATTTACCAAAAAATTCAAAGCAGAATTACAATCTGACCCAACAATAGCATTATTGGGCATATACTCAAAGGAATAAATAATTCTACCATAAAGGCACATGTACGTGGATGTTCATCACAGCACTATAGCAAAGACATGGAATCAATATAAATGCCCGTGAGTGGCAAACTGGATAAGGAAAATGTGGTATATACACACCACAAAAAAGGAACTAGATCATGTCCTTTGCAGCAACATGGTTGGAGCTGGAGGCCATTATCCTAAACAAACCAATGTACGAACAGAAAACCAAGTACCAAATGTTCTCACTTGTAAATGGAAGTTAAACACTGAGTACATATAGACACAAAGAAGGAAACAGTCACCAGGGGGCCTACTTGATGGTGAAGGCCTACTTGATGGTGAAAGTGGGCAGAATTGAAAAACCATCTTTTGGGTACTGTGCTTATTACCTGGGTGGTGAAATAATCTGAATGCCAAACTCCCATGACACACAAGTTACTCATCTCACAAAACTGTACTTCTACCCCTGAACCTAAAATGAAAGTTAAGAAAAAAGACAGTAAAAACACAACCCATAAAATGAGAGAAAATGTGTGCAAGTTATATATATCTGATAAGGTATTAATACCCAGGTATATAGATAACACCTAAAATTCAACAACAAAGAAACAAACAACCCTATTCTAGGAGGACAAACAACTTGAATAGGTTGTTTTATCAAATAAGACATACAACTGGCAAATTGTCCAGTGTAAATATACTCGATAATCATCAGGAATATGCAAATCAAAACCACAATGAGATACTAGCTCACATCCATTATTACGGCTACTATAAAAGACAAACAGAGAAAATAAGAAAGAAGCCACAAAGCAACAAAAGATAAGTATTGGCACGGACATGGAAATTGAAACACTTGTGCACTGTTGGTGGGAATGCAAAATTGTATAGCCACTGTGGAAAACACTATAGTGATGCCTAAAAAATGTAAAAATAGAATTACCATATTGTACAGCAAATCCACTTTTGAGGAAACACAAGAATTGAAAGCAGGATCTAAAGAAAGACATCTGTACACCTCTGTTGTTTACAGCAATTACTCACAATAGCTAAAATACGGTAGTAACCCAAATGTCCAAGATGGATGTATGGATAAGCAAATGTGATATATACATACAGCAGAATATTATTCAGCCTTCTAAAGAAGGGAAATTCTGACATTACAACATAAGTGAGACTTGAGAATATTATTATCAGTGAAATAAACCAGTCAAAAAGACTGTGTGATTCTACTTATATGTTTGCTTAAAGTAGTTAAAATTATAAAGATGGTAAGCAAAATGATGGTTGTCAGAGGCTGTGAGAAGAAAATAGGGAGTTGTTGTTTATTAAGTATAGAGTTTCAGTTTTGCAAGATGAAAAAAGTTCTGGAGATTGATGGTGATGATGAGTGAACAAAACTCATGTACTTAGTACCACCGAACTGTACACTTAAGATGGTAATGTTTATGTTATGTATATTTTACCACAATTAGTGATTGAAGAAAAATAAGGAAAGGAAGGAGGGAAAGGAGGAGCGGAATAGAGAGCAGACAAGAGGGAGGGAGATAGAAGGAGAGAGGGACAGAAGAAAGGGAGATTTTTCTTAATCTTAAGATAAATTCCAATATGAACTCTAAATAAGTTCATAAATACCTGAATATAATTTTTGATATCATGATAAATACTATTATCTTGGAAAAGAATACTAGCAGTAAAGACACTAAAACGTATATAGTGGTATCAATAGATTGTTTTAGGAGCGTGGTTTTTAGCTTATAATTTTTTATTTCATTTTAAAGTTCATGTGTGAAAGCAATACAAAATCATTCTGAGATTCTGGAATTTGGAAAATATATTTAACACTATCCTTCCTGAATATCTCCATGAAAAAAGGAATAAATACACACACATATACACATATACTGAGTAATCCAGAATGTATTATTAAAGTATTTTATAAAAATTATCTTATTTGATTTGATTTATAATAAAAGCAACTTTTGAAAAATTTTGAGAAGTGGAATTGGAGCTAGAAATATTAAGGCATAGACAAATATATTGAAATGGATTTGAAAGTTCAATACAATGCACTACTTTTTGTAGAAAAGATGAGCATAAGAAGTTTGGACACTATGCCAAAAGAGCTAATAATAATCAGTGACTTGGTGCTGGAAGAAACATACACGCAGTAGTTAAAATTGGACTGGAGTAGTAAGAAATGAGAAACTCTAAGTGACATAAGATGGTGAAAGAATTGATAGAAATATAAGGGAAGGGGGCAGGTGCTGAAAACCATCTATTGGATATCTATTGGATATTATGCTCATTACCCAGGTGATGGGTTCCATCTTACTCTAAACCTCAGCATCACACAATATACCGTTGTAACAAATCCACATGTGTACTCTCTGAATCTAAAAGTTTTTATAAAAGAAATACAAACATGAAAACAAGCCAGTACAAAGCTTGTTTCTTCCTTTAAAACACACACACACACACACACACACACACACACACACACAGAGTCAAATATTTCCAAGACATTGTCCGGTCCTATTATTTATTCTAAATACATAAGTTTGATGTAAGTGTAATTATAATTTTATCCTATCAAATTTTTAAGAGTAAAAAAAGTGCATAAAATACAAGGGAAATCTGTTTAAAAGCAAGTGTCATCACTGAGACAATGTGCTGCACATCTAATTGGAAGGAGAATTAAGAGAGAAAACATCACAGGAAATGAGGGCATAAAGTTAAATGAATATATGGTACTTTCATGAGCACTGGTGTGGGTCCTGGGTAAAAGGAAGAGGTTGGAGAGGGAAGATATCAAGTGTGTCATGGATATGCTGACAAAGGGTGTGCGATAAGCCTACACTCAAGGCAGGAGTCAAAATCCTGTTTGATAAGGCCCATTGACTGAATGAGATCTGAGATAGAATTACAAGGAAAGTTTGGGTATATCCTTCACTAGTGTTTGTTGCAATTGCTCAAAAATCATGATTCATAGAAAAGAATCACTTAAGTAAGGAAATTTACAGTAAAGAAAAACAGAGAAAGAATTTACAACACTTAAAAATATGGGCATGTAGTCAATTCTCAAAAGGAAAATCTCAATATAAGAAAGAAGTCGAATTTTTTTAGATTTTTAAAAATATGATTCAAGAAAGTATAAATTTCAATAACAACCTCTATTATATCACAATAAGAGAGAAAAAATAGTACTTGCTATTTCTTTCCGGCAGCAAACTAAGTGGATACTTAATTCACTTAATCAAATATTTCATCCGTGAACATGATTTTATTATAGGGAATATGGGTTCTTAAAGATCCTTGCAATATTTCATTGCACATTCCTATTTAATACAAATATCTGTGAAGGAAATGTGTAATGAGCTTCCTTAAGTTGCTATAAATAAATGAATCAAAGAGGTTTATTCATCTGTTGTACTTACTTTATGAAGAAATATTTTAGAGCTAAAGCCAATTAAATTTTCAGTAACATCACAGAAATTATATGAAGCAGCAGGCCAGTCTGTAATGACTATGTGAAGGAAATGCTTAGAATATTTCCAACAGAATTCTATTACCTGGATTACTATCATTGTGGAACAGGGAAATGATTTTTTTTTTTAATTTGGGGACTTAATTATTTATTCACTCAATTATATTAATATTTTAAATTTTATTCTATTCATTTATGACCTACTAATTCCAAGAATATATTTTGTTCAGACAATGCTAAGTGATAAAACAGGGATATTTAAGAATTTTTCTTTAAAGAAACAAGATTAAAGATCAGTCTTTTTTAAACAGGTGTGGCCTCCTTCGACATATTTCTCAACCACGGTAACATTTACGAATAACAATCAAGTGATTGCTTTTATTTATATATAGCAACAGTTAGCATTAAATAAAACACTATATGTAATTCTACCATAAATTAGACTGTCAGAAAACAAATGTGCCCCATCTAGGCAATTGCCATGCTGAAGCAGAGCACGCCTCTCTCTTGCACTCTCAAATGTGGTGTCGACTGGGAGATAGCTAGTTCTTCACAGACCCAGAAACCTGAGCAAGTGGGAAGAATGTTGCAAGAAAAATTGAACCATTTTACAGAAGTTGGAGATATATACATGTACATCACGGTTTCTTAAAGTGAAGAAATAGAGGATAAGAAAAACCAGTAGCTAGCAAGATTTATTTCCCTATACAATAACACAAAGACATGATCTGTCTTGATTTTTCTTGCATTGTTATTGAATTCCTCATACCGTTAATGTTATGCACACTTTGTTAGGAAAGTTTTATTAATTTGGTGCAGCAAAAGAAGAAAACAAATACATGACTGTCACTTTTTCCTTTATAATGTGATAGTAGCATTTTGTGCAGTGGAATCATACTGTAATTTATAGAAAAAATGTTCTAGTGTAAATGGATCTGTGATATTATAAATTTACTTATGTAAAGCAAAACATGTACAAATATGTTTTAGCATATGGAAAGACATGGAAGCACAATAGTATTTGAGTACAGATTTTTATTATTTTGAGCATATCATATATTAAATATTATTTTAAGTGTATTTTTAAGTACCCAATATTATTTTGAGTATATATTTTTAGTGATTTAAAATAATCTCGGGCTCAATTCTTTCTTATTCTTTAAATTACAAAAGAGTCAATTCATATTTTTATTAAGTGAATTTATATTAATACTTATTCTAAACTTGTACTTTAGATATATCTGCAATTTTTGATGTACCCTATTCCAATTTGAAAAATTGTCCAAAAAACCCGGTTAAAAAAAAAAAGGCAGAAAAAAATCCATGTCTGTGCATGTATAATATACACATGTACATTTAAATCTTACTCTTTTTATTTATTATTTTATTTTATTTTATTTTATTTCATTTTATTTCATTTTTTTTCATTTCATTTTTTGAGATGGAGTCTTGCTCTGTCGCCCAGGCTGGAGTGCAGTGGCGCCATCTCGGCTCACTGCAAGCTCCACTTCCCGGGTTCACGCCATTATCCTGCCTCAGCCTCCTGAGTAGCTGGGACTACAGGTACCCGCCACCACGCCCGACTAATATTTTTTTTTTTTTTTTTTTTTTTTTTTTAGTAGAGACAGGGTTTCACCGTGTTAGCCAGGATGGACTCGATCTCCTGACCTCGTGATCCGCCCACCTCTGCTTCCCAAAGTCCTGGGATTACAGGTGTGAGCCACCGCGCCAGGCAAAATCTTACTCTTTTTAACTTTGCCTCAGTCTGTTCAACTAGATAAGAAAATATGTCGTTAAGCGGTTTGAAATGTGAACTTAGAGAAAAATGGAGGCCAAAACTTTAATGGAGACTCTGTTGGGGAGGATGCTTATCTAGGAATTGTCATTTCTTGTGTAAAAAGGAAAAAAAAAAAAAAAAAAAAAAACACGGATGAGTGGTAAATTGGAGAATTCATTCAAAGATATAGAATAAAAAAGAAAGAAGAAAGAATTATAATACCTATTCAGTGTTTTTCATATTTCTGATTCCAGAGAAACAACTTTTCTTTGTAGAAATATTTCTAACTTTCTACATAGAAATTTCTTCCCATATTTTATTTTAAAAATCGAATAAGGCAATAAACACTGTATGAACCACGATTTTATTATATGACTCCAGCTTTGGGGTTTACAAATCATATATCTTAACATAGAAAAGAAAGAGAGAAAGAGAAGGAGAAGGAAATAAAGAAAAGGAAGAAAAGATAGCAGGAAAGAGAAGAAGGAAGGGAAGAAAGGAAAGAAAAGAAAATTGAAAGAGAAAGAAAGAGAAAATCATAATACCTATGAGAATGTGTTTTGTAGTAACTTTTAGAGCTAAAAACACATTATAAAACTACTTTTACCAACCTAAGCTGTTTTCTGATCTCCAAAGTAAAGTAAATAAACTTACAATTTTTCTTTCTTTCTTTCTTTTTTAATACAGATACCATTTAACTGGGCTTGGGAGATTACCAATATCAGACATACCATTAAGAACGAGATAACTGCAACAAACTGCTGGGTGATGGGAAACAACCAATTATGCACAATGTCAGGAAGTCTGCATATTATGATGCAGTACAATTCATAATCTCCATGTAACATTTTAAGGATCTGAAGCATAATTTCTCACTGGATAGGCAACTGGGGTCCAGAAAGAGCAGAATTGGAAAAGTGAAATATATAAAGATCTCAAGTCCACTGAGACTTTTTATTGAGGTGTATTCTATTATATTTAATTATTATTTGCCCTTTTTTCCCTCCATTTTTTAAAACAGGGGTTGGGATGGGAAAGGGAGAGTCTGAATGTAGTGGTGAATATATAAGTGAAAGAGGAAAAACTAAGTTTTATGTTTTTAATGAAATAAATAATTTAGACATTCATAACTGTGATGGTACTCCACATTGGTGATTACCCAAAAATCTGTATTTATTTGCTTATAATGTCATAAAGTTGACTTAACATTACTGAATCTGGGTCTGAGTGGGCTAAATCTGCCTCAAATGAATTCGTTTCTATGGTTTGAGAATATGTGTGTATGGCAGAGTGTGTATTAGACTGAATTCAGCAGGTCAGGAATTTGCTTTAGTCTTTACTGAGAAGACATTAGTAACTGTACATTTTCCTATGGAAAAATGTTATATCCTACAAAATCTCTCTATACAAATATATATCTTAAAATTTTAACAAAATAATTATAATACATCAAATAAAGCATTAATATTTTGTGAAATTCAGAATAACTTACTCAAGACTTAAAGTGGAGAATTTAGCAATTTTCCAAATATTTAATTTAAAAAGTTATTTGCTCAAGTACAAAGTAAGTTACTATTTATTATTGAGAATATGAACATGCACCAAGACAAGAGAATTTTAATGTGGAGTAGTAAACGTGAAAACTATTTCAGGCTACAATTACCTTCTTGTAATGGGAGCATATAGAAATTATCTTGTTCTGCAGGGAAATTAAAGACTTGCAGATAAAATATCTGCAGGTACATTAAAACAGCTATACTTTTTACAGGTTTGTTTATCAAGCAGATACTTTCCAAACTGAAATATATAATTTGATTTATGAACACACAAAACCTGTATTTCTTAGAAAAAATAGAATTATGTATTCCTGATATCTGCACAACAGCAGAAAGCTCAGCCCCAGTTGTGCTGGTATTATACTCTTGCATGAAAAATATGCACAGGGAGCAAAGATAAGCAATTTTCATAAGAAAATGTCAATGCAACCCCTTGTTAGTATTGATTTTAAAAGACTGTGACAGTATCTTGATTTCATCTCTCTTAACACTATAAAAAATAAAAATCAAATGGAGACTACATCATCTGTTGGAAGAGAAGTGGCATGAGACCTGACAGAAGAAATCTGCTGTCAACAATTCCATTGACCTATTCCGGAAGCTGAAGTGATATTTAATCCCTATGACTTGAAGCACATGTCCAAAATAAGTAACAGACACAGATGTTCACCATTTTACCAGACTTCTCATTTCTATATCTCTTGTGTAGGGAAGGCATCACGGTGTCTTTAAATCCATCCCGTCACATGGATCCACATGAAATGAATCTGCAAAGTATTTAGTCACCTTTGATCCTATAATATAATTTGTCTTGAGGTAGTGCTTAAATGGAGCTAAGAATTGACATTTGTCTGTTTCATAAGTACCTTTTCTGCTAGCTGTGATGATAAATACATCATTATCAGTAATATTTATGAAGTGTCCTGTCACACTAACAGAAAGTTGCACATACCAAAATATATGTCTGAATATTAAAGACAGTAACTCCTGGTGACAGCCACTAATGTGCATTAATCTTGACAATGCTACACTACCTGAACTCTGTGCTCTTGGAAAATAGCAAACTTAAGAAATTCCCCTAGACTTGTGTTCGAAGAAAAATGGCTTACATCAAAGAACCATCCTTCCCATAAGACTTTCAAAAAACTCACGTTTACCTATGACAAGGCTAGTCACAGACCATCCGAATTCCTATCCTTTGCCTCAAAGTGATTAGCTGAACTGTTTGTACTCACTGACCAATGTGCACCCACTACCTGAAAATTTGACTTGACTAAAATAGCTAAAGCTTTTATTCCTTTCCCCAGGCTCCTTAATATTGACCAGTCCTGAGTCTGAGTCAGCAGTGGGATAAAGAACTATCTCCTCTTAATAGTCACTCCAGGCCGGGCGCAGTGGCTCACGCCTGTAATCCCAGCACGTTGGGAAGCCAAGGCGGGCGGATCACGAGGTCAGGAGATCGAGATCATCCTAGCTAACATGGTGAAACCCCATTTCTACTAAAACACACACACACACACACAAAGAAAAATTAGCCAGATGTGGTAGTGGGCACTTGCAATCCCAGCTACTCAGGAGGCTGAGGCAGGAGAATGGCGTGAACCCGGGAGGTGGAGCTTGCAGTGAGCCGAGATCGTGCCACTGCACTCCAGCCTGGGTGACATTGCGAGACTCTAACTCAAAAAAAAAAAAAAAAAAAAAAAAAAAAAAGTCACTCCAGAGATCAGGCTGGCCTCAGAAAATATATCTCCTGCTTAACAATCCAAATACACCATCAGCTCATCCCATTTTCTCATATCAGGTTCTTACTAGCCGCCTTTATTCCTCCCTAGAAAAGAAATTTTATTTTGGTTGACCTTTGAGACTCTTACAGATCTTATGGTCAGAAGACCCTCCCTACTGCAACAATCTCCCTCTTTTATTGCAGTGATTCTTTTGAATAAAGTATTTCCCTACCTAAGTCCAGATTGGTTTTTATTTGATAATATTTTTTTCTTAGACTATCCTAATTGACATTATTTTGAATTGAATATACATTGAAGGTGAAATCTCAGAATCATTTTTCAATCTAGTTTCATATCAATGTTTAATAATATTTTTTCTTTTCTTGTATTTATTTAAATATATTGAATTACTTAGATTTTTGCAATTATGTAATAAATTTTCCATTTGTGAGAACTTTAAAAGAAAAAAATATTTCTTTATGTGAAAAAATCCATAAGAGGTTTTGAATTTACCTAGTCAGAATAAATTTATATAGACACACTTATTACTAAAGAATTCTATTATTTGGTGCTATCTTTGTGTAATAGTAAAGCAAGAATCAAAAGCAGAATAAATTATAATGAATATGTAGTTATCATTTTTCTTGACCTAAATATATATATACATCTACCATATACCATTAATATATTATATTTGTAAAATATTTATGTGTACATAAATATAACATATATGCTAACTTCATGGTCTCATTTGTGTCCCTGAAAAACACATATGTTGAAGTCCTATCCCCTAATATGATTGTTTTTAGAGATTATGGGCTCCAAGGAGGTAGTTAAGGTTAAATGAAGTCATATGGATCAGGCCCTAATCCAACAGACAAAGACACCAGCAATGCAAAAGCACAACAAAAAGACCATGTTACAGTACATCAAGAAGGTGGTCACTTGTGAGCCAAACAGAAAGGTCACTGGAAAAAACAAAACTGCCTACACATTAATCTTGGACTTCCAGCCTCCAGAACTATGAGAAACACACTGTTGCTTAGGCCACCTAGTTTATGGTATTTAATTAAGGCAGCCCTAGAAACTAATAAGTCAACTATAGCCATAATTGCATAAGCCACTAGTTCATAGCTATAAATTTTTATTGGCTATCAAACAGTAATTACATAACATCCTTCTGGAATATTAACTTGACATCAACTGTTATTCAGCATCATTAGAGAAGTAATACATCCCTGTTTACAGGAAACTCTATCTGGGGCTGTATCAGTACTTTGGCTTTGATAGGAATGTTAGAAGCAATGTCTGTTGACTATACTGTGATCATATTATGGAACACATTGCCTGTGTTCAAATATCAGTATTGCTGTTTATTTACCTGCACATTTAACAAGTCACTTAATCTCACTGTGCCTCCATTTTCTACAAATGTAATATGAAGACCACAATAGTATGTAACTCATAAGGTTGTTATAAACACCTATAAGATGATTCATACATAGGCCACAAAAAAAACTGTTCCTGCCACTTTAAGATTGTTCAACCAATTTTAACTCTCCTATATCCCTTGAACCCTCCCCCATCTCTGTTTGTTTGTTGGTTTTTCTTTCTAGTGTTTTCTTTAATCATTAAATCCTCACTTTTAGCACATGATTATTATTCTTTTAACACAAAGAGACATACCCTTCATTTTTCTTTACCTACAAGTTTTCAATAAGTTACTTCCACAGAAATGAAAGCAGGTAGAAGAAACATTAATAATATTCTCCCTAGCCTATTGGTTAGCAAAGCAGGGAGAAAACACATTTTCATATTAATTTCTATGATACAAGAGAAAAAAACTAAGCAAAGATGCAGTAATTGGAATTTTGTATGTTTTTATCTTGAGGAAATATTGCTTTTTCAACAGCTTTGCTGTTAGACTTTGGGCAATATTTGCAAAAACTGCTATAGGCTTTTTTTTTTTTCCCAGAATAAAGAATGCATACTTAATATTACTGGTAATTTTCTTGTAGTGCTGTGAATTAATAGACAACCTTAAGACAAAGTTCTTCACACCATTGCCATACTGTTTTAACAATTGTAGCTTTATCATATATTTTGAAAGGAAGAAGTGTGATACCTACAGTTTTGTTCATCTTTCTCAAGATTGTTTTATCTTTATGAAGTCTTTTCTGATTCCATATGAATTTTCTAACTTTTTCCCTGTTTTTAAAAAAATGCCTTTGATATTTTGATAAACCAACAGAACAGAAAAGAGTGTCTGGAATTATATTCACAGATATACAGTCAACTAATCTCTGACAAAGCTGCCAAGAATACACAGTAGAAAAATGATAGACTCTAGACTCTCCCATAAATGATGTTGTTAAAACATAGACAACCACATGCAAAAAAAGAATGCAATTGGATCATTATTTTATACTATATACAAACCAACTCAAGACGGATTAAACACACCTAAAATCTGAAAGATTAAAACTTCTACAAAATAAACATAGAAGAAAAGTTTATGACATGAACCTTGGGAATTATTTTTTAAAATATGATACCAAAAGCACAGGCAACAAAAACAAAAATAAGGAAGTAGAATCACATCAACTGAAAAACTGCTACACTACAAAAGAAAAAAAAAAAAAAATCAATCAATAGAGTAAAAGCCAATCTACTGAATGGGAGAAAATATTTACAAATCATATACCTGAGAAGAAGTTCATATACATCATATATAAGGAATTTTTACAACTCAATAACATAAACAAAAAAGCTAATAATGTAATTAAAATGCATTAAACACTTCAAGAGACATTTATCCAAAAGAAATGCACAAATAGCCAATGGTTATATGTAAAAATGGATTTTCATGGGACTCCTGTGTGTATGCATTTAATTAAACATGGTTTTTCTCCTGCTAAAAAAAAAAAAAAAAAAAATTTAATAATCAGGAAAATACAAATAAAAACCACAAGGAGATACCACCTCATACCTGTGAGGATAGCTGTTATCAAAGGACAACATATTAGAGAGGATGTAGAGATGTTGTTACCTTGGTACATTATTTGTGTGAATACAAAATAATAGAGCCACTACGGAAAACAATATGGAGGTTCTTCAAAAATTTAAGAATAGAATGACTATATGATATAGTAATCCAACGTCTGCATATTTATCCAAAAAAATTTAAATCAAGATTTCAAAGAGATGTCTGCACTTGCATGTTCATTGCAGTATTAGTCACAATAGGCAGGAGGTAGAAGCAACTTAAATGTCCATAGACAGATAAATGAATACAGAAAATGTGGCATATAGATACAGTAGAATATTAGACTTAAAAAAAAAGGAACGTTTGCAATGTGCAGAAACATGAACAAACTTTGAGGACATTACACTAAGTGAAATAAGCCAGTCACAGAAAGACAAATAGTTAATGATTCCACTTAAATGATGGGCCCAAAATAGCAAAACTCAAAGCAGCAGAGAGTAGAATGGTGGTTGCCAAGAGTAGAATGGTGGAGGGGGAAAAAGTGGAGTTTTTAATCAAATAATACAAAGTTTTAACTATGTAAGATGAATAAGTTCTAAATATCTGGGGTACAACAATGTGCCTAAGGTTAACAATACTTTAATATACACTAAAAAAAAAAATGTTAAGAGAGTAGATCTTGTGTTAAGTGTTCTTGCCACATATACACACACAAAATGACAAAGTCATGCCTTAAATTGTACCAGATGAAAACTACATGCTTTCAGAATATTTCTTGGCAACACATATCTGAAAGTTGTCACCGAATTTTGCTACTCAGCAGGATGCTGTCAAAAAATTTATTAATAGACAAGAACCAGAGAAGTGAATCAAAAATCTCAGCATGTATTTTGGAAGACCAATAATCTGACATCCATGTTATATTAAACTCCAAAAGAAGCTAAAGGTTTACAAAAGAATGGTGCCATTCATCTCTGTACACATGAACCTCAGATTTATCATATCAACCTTAACCTATTATATATTTTTTTAACTTTCACATTTTTGTTGACAAAACTTATGTAAATTATTTTGAAACAGTTCCTTTTTTAATTATACTTTAAGTTCTAATTTTTTTCAGTGTACTGTAGGTAATATTATTTAGTCAATATCAGCTGTATAGAGATCTTGAATAGTAGTGAGCTCTAAGCTTGCAAATAAATAATAATAAAAGAAGAGTAAAAAAGGATACATCCTGTGAAATTTACCTGTGATAAACAAAAGGAAAAGGATGTATGTCCAATAGACATGGTGAAATTACTTGGAATGTAAGAGATCTTCGTCACCAGTTGATGGCAGAAGCATTGTAGAGCATGTGAAAATGGAGTGGTTCTCTATGAAACAAACAAGCAAAAAAAGATAAATGGAATTGAAGCAATAAAACTAAACTGAAATGTGTATAAAGCACAACTAGAGACCCTAGTGAAATCAAGGAATGGTGACCATTATTAAATACAATACAGCTTTTGATAATTTAAAGCAGCATCTGTCCCACTAAATTCATTTAAAAAATTACATTGCTAGAAATAGCATGTTTAATGGTAACATAAAAGTAGAAATTGAAAATTATAAATCTGAAAAATAGAGAACTTTAATTAAGTTATATAACTAATAAAAAATCTATCTTTTTATGAGTTGTCATATAAGTAGTTTTGCTTGTTTGAATTTTTGCTTTTAATATTACTAAGTAATCAGTGTCAGTGATATTTTTCCCAGGAATATGGAAGAGAAAACTAATATTTGTCTCTACGTTAATTAAAATTATACTTGAATATTCTGAAGAAGTTTGTAAACTCCATTTTTGTGACAGATTTTTGTTTAGCCAATATTTGAAAGTGATAATAGTATATTTTGTTTTGTTATTTGCAGGAATATAATGATCTAGATGACAGAGAACATGACATTTAAATAAATTATATAAGAATTGCATAGATTTTTCAAACAGAAGAATAAAAACCCAAAAAATTAAAACTTTACCAATTTTTATAATGGTAATACTGAAATAATATAGAACTATAACATTACAAGTGATCTTTTCCCTGTTCTCAATCAGAAATATATTGAAAATGCTTTCCTCCTTCTCTTTCATACTGTGTCAATTTTTTCCACTTTCATTCTGATTTTATCATAAAATCGTATTACAATGTCCAAATTTAGATAGGCATGCTTTCTGAAGGGGGAAAAAAACTGCAGTTTAAAGGACACAGACTTTGAAATTACAAAAATGTGAGTTGTCACCTGCTTTTGTTCTTTGGAAAAAAGAACAAAGCAAAAAAAAATATTTTCTGGGTCTCAGTTTCTTTACTTCTGAGGAAGGACATAATAAAAACTGATGGATATGATTATTGTTATAAAATGCTAATACACAGTATTCATCAGATATAAATTGTCTTCTTACATTTCTTGATTTCTAAAAATGCTAATTTATTGTAAAACATTAAAATAATAGAAATGCAATAAAAGATGTAACTTTTTTACAATTCCATTTTATTTTTAAATAAATATTATTTTTTCACTCATATTTAGTTTTTACATATTTGTAGTGTTATTATGGATAACATTTTATATTCTATACCTTAATCTAAAATTACAAGATACATGATACTGCATTTGCATCTATAAATTAGGCAAAGAAAACCAAGCCATATATTTTCTTTACTTTGTGCTCATAAACTAGATTTGCTTGTTGTTATTGTTTTGTTTGTTCTTGTACAGTTTTTTTAAAAAAATAGGTCTAGCTTATGTGCCTTTCTGTGTAATTAACATTATTCTGTTAATGTACTCATTTGTTGCTTACCACATCTGAGCATATAAGTTATTTTTCTCCAAATGTATTTACCCTATTAATTATTCTGAAATAACAAAGCTTAAACTCTCTTCCTTGAGTTGTGAATTCCCTCATTCTTTGGCCATTGCTGCCCAGATTTTAAAAAGTTGAATTTATAATCTATTATTTGCAAATCTGAGACCTCAATTTTTAAGTTTTATTATCATTTCTATAATTCTTTTATAAACTGTTGCTATGTAACTTTAATGATGTCTCAATATTAGTCATTTTTGCCTTCACACACACATGCATATCATTCTAGTTCCATGAGAAAAAAGATTTTAATACCAAATTTTAATATACACTAAGAAAAATATCTCTATTTTAAAAAAACACTAGCTACAGTGATTTATTTAACACTTCATCATTTTTATACGGGATGATTTTTCTTGCTGGTTTATTTAACAGCAAAATGCAAATCAAAGAATAATTAAAACACTATTTTAGATAGCTGTCAGATACAGAACAAAGTAGATACAGGGGAGCATAATTAATTACACCCTCCAGTCTCTATTGTACTTTATTAGGTTTCTTATGTGATAAGACAAAAACTTAAGGTTGTTTTGATTTCAAATGAAGAAGAGCTACTTTAGCCCAAGGAGAAAGAAATATTTATTATAAGACTATGGCGAAATCTCATAAAAACAGGCAGCAGCACACATTGACCTCAGCAAGAACTAGAATTAGGAAAGCAGACACTGTTCATCCCTTCTCTCTGCCTCCCTATGCTTTTCTGTTTCAATGTTCCCTTACTGTCTTTGCTAAGTCATTTCTTCTTTTCTCAGACCAACATGGTTGCTGATAAATCTTTTTTTTAATTTTATTTTATTTTTTATTATTATTATACTTTAAGTTCTAGGGTACATGTGCATAACGTGCAGGTTTGTTACATATGTATACTTGTGCCATGTTGCTGTGCTGCACCCATCAACTCGTCAGCACCCATCAACTCGTCATTTACATCAGGTATAACTCCCAATGCAATCCCTCCCCCCTCCCCCCTCCCCATGATAGGCCCCAGTGTGTGATGTTCCCTTTCCCGAGTCCAAGTGATCTCATTGTTCAGTTCCCACCTATGAGTGAGAACATGCGGTGTTTGGTTTTCTGTTCTTGTGATAGTTTGCTAAGAATGATGGTTTCCAGCTGCATCCATGTCCCTATAAAGGACATAAACTCATCCTTTTTGATGGCTGCATAGTATTCCATGGTGTATATGTGCCACATTTTCTTAATCCAGTCTGTCACTGATGGACATTTGGATTGATTCCAAGTCTTTGCTATTGTGAATAGTGCCGCAATAAACATACGTGTGCATGTGTCTTTATAGCAGCATGATTTATAATCCTTTGGGTATATACCCAGTAATGGGATGGCTGGGTCATATGGTACATCTAGTTCTAGATCCTTGAGGAATCGCCATACTGTTTTCCATAATGGTTGAACTAGTTTACAATGCCACCAACAGCGTAAAAGTGTTCCTAATTCTCCACATCCTCTCCAGCACCTGTTGTTTCCTGACTTTTTAATGATCGCCATTCTAACCGGTGTGAGATGGTATCTCATTGTGGTTTTGATTTGCATTTCTCTGATGGCCAGTGATGATGAGCATTTTTTCATGTGTCTGTTGGCTGTATGAATGTCTTCTTTTGAGAAATGTCTGTTCATATCCTTTGCCCACTTTTGGATGGGGTTGTTTGTTTTTTTCTTGTAAATTTGTTTGAGTTCTTTGTAGGTTCTGGATATTAGCCCTTTGTCAGATGAGTAGATTGCAAAAATTTTCTCCCATTCTGTAGGTTGCCTGTTCACTCTGATGGTAGTTTCTTTTGCTGTGCAGAAGCTCTTTAGTTTAATGAGATCCCATTTGTCAATTTTGGCTTTTGCTGCCGTTGCTTTTGGTGTTTTAGATATGAAGTCTTTGCCCATGCCTATGTCCTGAATGGTACTACCTAGGTTTTCCTCTAGGGTTTTTATGGTATTAGGTCTAACATTTAAGTCTCTAATCCATCTTGAATTAATTTTCTTATAAGGAGTAAGGAAAGGATCCAGTTTCAGCTTTCTGCTTATGGCTAGCCAGTTTTCCCAGCACCACTTATTAAATAGGGAATCCTTTCCCCATTTCTTGTTTTTCTGAGGTTTGTCAAAGATCAGATGGCTGTAGATGTGTGGTATTATTTCTGAGGACTCTGTTCTGTTCCATTGGTCTATATCTCTGTTTTAGTACCAGTACCATGCTGTTTTGGTTACTGTAGCCTTGTAGTATAGTTTGAAATCAGGTAGTTTTTAGTCAACTGTGGCTTGGCTCTGATGAACCACCAGTTCTCACAGAAGCATCTCAGAATGGCCAGAGATGTTGGCCATTCTCTTTTCCGGTCTACTTTTTATTGTAGGTTGTGGAAGCCTATACTTTTAAAAGACAGATTATTAAAAAGTTACAGGAGGGTCTAGAAAAGGAGAAATGGAACTATAGTTTTATAAATGTGTACCATAAAATAGAGGAATTTTTTTTAAAAAAACTTGATTCAAATAGATTACATTGTAATGTATTTGCAGGAACCAATTTAGTCACATTAGCATAACTTTGTGACTCTACGTCTTATTTTATTATGTAATCAGAAGATTCATCCAACCTAGTCATAATATTAGTATCAAGATATAAAACAGATAAAATATTGAAAATTTCACGTGATTTAGCCACATACACTGGCTAATATTACAATGTGTACATTATTGCTTAACAAATAAATCAAAGTTAAAGTCGTTAATATTACCAGTCATTGATAATCAATGTATCCATTCAACATAAGTTAATGTGAACATACTACATTCCAGGAACAAATCTAGAAATCGAGAATATATCAGTAAAAAAAAAAAACTGAGAATATTGTAGCAAAATGTTACTATTCATTAATCTTATCTACTCTAAACATTCTTATTTCTATTAATATAGTTGTATTTTTACTTATTAATATACTTATGATCTTATTAATCACTAAATATGTTATTCTGGTGCAACAAAATCATTCAAATTCTTAGAATAGATACATACCTATAACAGATAAAAATGAAAACCAGTAGTCTTAAGAGTTGATAGTACTAGCAGATTTTTTTTTATGATATAAGTGGTAAAAATTTTAGAAACATGGGCTGCCACACTGGATTTGATACCACCTAACTCTGAATCTTTGAAAACATTATGTTTCATATAAATATAAGGTCTTGAGCATTCATCTCGAAATATCAAATATCAACACTATTGTACAATGTTTGTATTTTTAATGAAATGTATTCCTAATGATAAATTTTAAGGCTTTAGTTTGGCAATGATAAATATGATGCATTTTGTCAAATGTGTTTTTGATTTTTCTCGTGAGGAACATCTGTTTGTTCTCTTACTAGACCCATGAAATATATTAAAATATTTTCCTACATCGAACTATCTTTCCATTCTTGGTTAAAGCGGTATTCTTGAAATGTGGTGCTGTTCTTGTACTATCGAGGTACACTAGTTGATTTGCTGTTTTCTTTCGTTTTAGAATTATAGTATCAGAAAGGATAGACTTTCTCTCTGTATCTATTTCACAGGACCATTTAAATATTATGCCTATTGCTTTTAATGTTTTAAATACTGTCCCAATGAATTTTTAAAAGGAATTTATCTGAATATGTATATTCTTTAATGAGATTTTGATCTTATATGGTACATAAAATTTTAATTCAATTTTGTAACAATGGACATCTTGATTAATAATAATTGTATGTGATTTGTCTATTAAATTATATTTATATAGAAACACGCAGTTTTAAGTTAATTTTTGGGGGGAATCTCAAATGTATTTGTATATGTTGTTTGGAGTATTTTTTAATTGATAAAATTTATTTTTCAATCAATTATAAGTTTATGGAAAATTAAACAGTTAATGTAGAGAATTCCTATATACCTCTCTTTCTACTAACATCTTGCATTAGTTGTAGTTGCAACTGATAACTTACATAAGGACTCACTCTTTGTGTTGTATCGTTCCATGGGTTTTGACAAGTATATAATATCATGCATCTACCATTAACCTTTACAATATCATTGTGAATAATTTCATTGTCCTCAAATTTCCTTGTGCTTCACCTGTTCATCCCTCCTCAATACTGAAACCCAGCAACTACCAATCTTTTTATTGTCTCTGTAGTTTTGTCTTTTCTAGAATGTAATATTAGAACTGTGAAGTATGTAACTGTTTCAGACTGGCATTTAATGTTTCTGTGTCTTTTCATGGTTTTATAGCTCATTTCAGATCACTGAATAATATTCCATTGTATAGATATATCACAATGTGTTTACCCATTCGCATATCGAAGGACATCTGGACTGCTTCCAAGTTTTGACAATTATTAATACAGCTGCAATAAACACTGGTGTGTTGGTATTTGTGTGATATAAGTGTTCAATTCATTTAAGTAAATATTAAGGAGTTCTATTGCTAAATTGTATGGTAAGAGTATTATTATTTTGTACAATACTGCCAAAATATCTTCCAAAGTGGCTGTACCATTTTGTATTCTTACTGGCAGTGAGTGAAAATTCCTAGTGTTGTACATTCTGATCTGTTTTTTGTGTTGTCAGTGTTTGGGATTTTAGCCAATTAATAGCTGTACGGTGGTATAATTAGGTTTTTAATTTGCAATCTTCGAATGACATAGGAATTGCACATAATTTCATATGCTTATTTGACATCTGTATATCTTATCTGATGATTTCCTATCTAAATCTTTTGCCCATTTTTAATGGGGCTGTTTTCTCATTATTGACTTTTAAGTATTTTTTTGTGTCTTTTGGATACAAGTCCTTTATAAGATGTATATTTTATATGTATTTTCTCTCAGATGGGCTTGTCTTTACATTCTCTCTTCAGTGTCATTTGTAGAGGTTTTTTAATTTTAACGAAATCCAGCTTATCATTTGTTACTTTTTGGAGCATTCTATTGGTATGACATCTAAAATTTCATCACTAAACACAAAGACACCTAGATTTTTTCTTACATTATCTTACAGAAATTTCTGTTTTGTATTTTAGATTTAGTTCTATAATACATTTTGAGGCATTTTGTTTTTGTTTTGTTAAGGATGTTAACAGAGTGTCTAGATTAAATTTTGCATGTGGATATTCAGTTGTTTCAGCACTACTTATTTAAAATATTATCCTTACTCTTTTATATTGCCTTAACTCCTTTGTTTTGTTGTGGTTGCTTTTTTTGTTTGTTTCTTTGTTTGGCTTTTTTTTTTTTTTTTTTTTTTCCATGACAGCCCTCAGGAGGTTCTGAGACCATGTGCCTGCTCCTTTGTTAGTATCAGTTGACTATATTTGTGTGGATCTATTTCTGAGTTACTGACACTGATGAATTGATCTGTTTGTCTTTTCTTTTGCCAATACCACACTGTCTTCATTATTATAGCCTTATAATAAGTCTTGAAATTAGGTATTGTCACTCCTCTGATTTTAGTCGTCTTCTTCAGTATTGTATTGGCTGTTTTATCACTTCATAGTGTCACTCTGCTGACTTTCTTCTTCATTATTGTATCGGCTGTTTTATCTTTTCAATCACACTTTAGAATCAGTGTGTCGACAACTACAAAATAATTTGCTGAGATTTTGATTGCGATTACACTGAATCAAGATGTTTCAATTTGAGTTAATTTGGAAAGTACTGATATCTTAACAATACTGAGGCTTTCCATTCATAACCATGAACTATCTCTTCATCTATTTAGATAGTCTTTATTTTTTCTTCCTTTTTGTAGTTTTTTCCTATGTAGATCTTACACATATTTTGTTGAATTTATTCCTAAGCACTTCATGTTTTTGGTGCTAATATAAATGGTGCTTTTGTTTCCACATTCAAATTCTAATTGTTCTTTTCTGGCATATAGGAAATATCTTTTGTATGTTAATTTGTATCTTGCAACCTTGCTATAATCACTTATTAATTCCAGGAGAGTTCTTTCCCGGTAAATTTGGGGGGATTTTTCTGTGTAATTGATCATGTCATCCACAATGACAATTTTATTTCTTCCTTTTCAATCTGTATACCCTTTATTTCTTTTTCTTTTTATATTCATTGGTGAGGATTTCATTATACTAGTGAATAAGAGTTATAATATTTTCTCCATTCAATTTTATTATAACATAGATGTCTGTATTTATTTATATCATCTTATTTTATGCTATTTTTCCTACACATTTTCTAGATTTACTTTTTCTAATTTTTTGATTTTTCATACAAACTTTACTATTTGGAAATATTTACATGTATTTTAATTGTTATAAATATGCTACCAATGTTAATACACGTACTTAAGTCATTCTAATATTTACTAATGTTTTTGTTGCACACCTAAACTCTAAAAACATCTTTAAAACATTAAGATCTATCATGAATTCCAATTAATTACTACTGTGTTATCCTTGCTTTTTCTATCAGAAAATTTTCATTGGGAATCATTTTCTCCTTCCTGTTGTAGTACAACATTTTGAATTTCCATGCATGAAGGTTTGTTGCAGACCAGTCCTACTTTTGTTTTAAAACTATTCTTGATTTCTTGTAATTCTTAAATAATATAAGTAGAACATTCTAGATAAACAGCATGCTTTTACCTTTCCACAATTTTGCATGATCACTCCACTGACTTCGATTGTTGCTCTTAAAACTGCATTTTTGCAGTTAAACAGGCATTGATTTCTGCTACTTTTATGATTATCAATTTGTCTCATGTCATAAGCCATTACCTTGATATCTCTAGGTCTGAAGTTTTTTTATTAATACTACTTGGATTTACCTGGCTATGTGACTATGTAAACTGTTATACTTTATTACTTCTGAAAAACTCTTGGTGAATGCATCTCTTCATGATATATCTGAATTATTAATGTTTTTGTCCTTCTACAACCCCCATTTCTCATTTTATCCTCTCCTCCAGGTCTCTTAAGAGCTTGTTAATATTTTCCTTTATTAAAAAGAAAAAAAAACTCTGATGCATCTTGCATAATTTCTGTAGACTCATCTGATGGTTTACTATTATCTCCCAATATGTCAATTTGTAGTTAAACTGATACATTAAATTTTACATGTTAATTACTTTATTTTATTTATAAAGCCTATTTTAGTTATTTTTGAAACTTGTTACTTGTGTGTTTAAGCTCCTATTATTTCTGAACCATTTGAATTATGTGTCTGGCGATTCCTTTATCTGAAGTCTTTTTCAAGTCTTCCTTTGCTGTTTGCTGCTGGTTATTTACGTATATTTTGTAATTTTTATTTGTGTGTGTATATGTGTTTGTGCATGTGTATGTGTGTGTGTGTGTGTGTGTGAGAGAGAGAGAGAGAGAGGTTAATTTCCCTAGAACTTTATATAATGGTAATTTGAAAGGCCTAAGATTCATGAGACAACATCCTGAGAAATATCTGTATTTATTATGTTATACTATTTATCAAGACACTGAAGTTCTAGGACCATTTTTAACAAAAGTATCAGTTCAGTGTTTTTTGGAACATACAATGTGATGTTTATTTCTAGTTCCCACTGCATTGATGACATATCTGTCTGAATGAGCCAGTTTAGTGTGATTGTTCTCTTACTAAATTTCTTTTTTTTTCTTTTGATAGGCCTTGGGCTCCCCTAGATCATGAAAATCAGAGTCTATGGTTTACCTTTATTAGGAAACACTTGGAAGGCAAAAAGAAGTTTATAGTTAATTGAGATGCTAAGAGTTTTTGCAAAATAAACCATTCGTTATTATGTTAAATAGCCAAATAGTAAACATTGACAATTGCTGATGTTAGCATTTATGTATAAAGGCAGTAAAATGCATATCTATAAAAGAGCTGTCATTATCTTAATATTTACATTAATGATTATTATTTTCTCAGTTTATATAGAATGTGCAAATTATTACTTTTTCAGGCAAGTAAGGAGTAGTAAAGCAGCACTTTAGAACACAAAACAGTAGGACTTAGCATAGAATTTCCTTCAATTTCTAGGAATTAGGACACAATAGCATCTGTCTCTATAAAGAAACATGGAATTAATTTCCTCAGAGTAATGGATTACTGGAAGCTATTTTCTTATTATATTAGTGAGAAGCAAAGCTATTTAAACAAAACACTTGATGGAGTTTATTTTTAATAAATTGTATAAATGAAGCAACTGAACATTTTTTAAAACAACACTAATAGCTGAAAATCAGAAGCCCTCTTCAAATGGGTCAAGAATGATATAAAAAACCTAAAAGAGCATTAACTTTAACAGGGCAGTTTATGGAAAAGTTGAAGATTGATAGTATCAGGATAACAGAATCTCTAGGACACAATTAAGTAAAACCTTTTATAAGATCTTTTCTAGGACACAATAAGAAAATAATAATTTGTACATTCATGTTGTACATTAATTATCGTAAATTTTGTTTCCAATATTTTTGATTCAATAATTCTCATATTATCATATCATCTTCATAAAATCTTAGGTAAAAAAATCACTGCCCAGGTTAAAGATATTTCAAAGATATCTATATTTAGTGAGACTATACATTTATTTGGTAACCTAAAATGGATGTATTATTCCCCTTTAGTTGCATTTGTGCATGCATGTATATCCACATACACCAATTTATGAATCCTCACTCTGGATATTAAAACAAGATGATTTCCTCCTGATAGTTATAGTTTAGGCATTGGTACAGCCTAACTTCCCCCTTATAGAATATGGCTTCAGTGAAGATCCAAGTGTTATATCTGCAACACATCATCTACCTAATAAATGGCAGAGCCTTCACTGAGATTTACATATTTTGTGTCCTGGTCCAGTCATTACATATGATATCACAACACAGTATTTTATAAGATTTAAAGATTTGTTTGATGGCGGAAGACAACACAATGACACTTGGATAAAAAGCAGAATTTGTGCTACTTATAGTTCCAAAAGAGAGAAGGCTGCCAGGCAGTATCTCACAGGGGCTTGCATGAAGGGACAGGGCAACAGTAACCTGGAGCTGTAGGGGTAGCCTATCTACGGCAAATAGTGTGGGATTAGCTGGGTTCCTGTGGGGCGTTTTGTGGGTTTCTCTAATTTGGATAATGTCCCATTCTCGGGCACACAGGGGCTATTTCTGAGTGTCTGGTATGTGGCCCTATGGGTTATTAAGGTGGGTATATAGGGGCCCTGCTGTGTGAGAGCCTGAGAACGGAAGGTATTGGAGGGGGAACTTAATTGGCTATTCAAGAGGGATATTGACTGGCCACTAGTTAGGGCTTCAAATCTGGTTCAAGATAGTATTTAAAAAAAAAAAAAAAAAAAAAAAAACTGGATTATACACAATGTATGTTTTTAAACAATTTAATGTGTAAGGATTTTTATTTTATTATATTTTTCCATTAATAAAAATATAAGTTCAACAAATTTTTGCTGTCTCATATTTTTCTTTCTGTTTCTAACTGGAAAATGTGTTCTCTTGCTCTGTACAACTGTAGTGTGGATGAAATAAGTAATACAGTGAATACTGTCTAAGACTTCTGTAAAAAATATATATTTCAGCCTTGACAAAACACCCTGAAGCTGTCTAAGTGAACTTGACCTCTTGATCATGAAGATCTTCATTTTGAAAGTTATTCACGAGATCATGAATGACATTCCATGAATCCTGTTCTTTGCTTATTGATGTATCAACTTATCTCATAGTTTGTTTTGCATTTCTTTTTTGAAAAATTTTTACTATAACAAATGTTTATGTAGGGAATCGTGTCCCAATATTTCAAAGACTATGCAAGTTCACTGTGGTAAAAACTGGATTAATTTCTAAAAGGCTGTTAGGAAGGCTGTAAAATATTCTGATGGAAATTCAACTTTCAGCTGCTTGTGAATAGAAGTGACTAGAACTTGCTGTTTGCCTACTTCTCTAACTTTCTATTTACGTCACAAATAGATCCATCTAGAGAAAAAAACTGGATCAAATTGGTCATTAGCTAATAGGAATTTTACTTTTAATGGATTTAGTTAAACATGTCTGCAATTTTAATATAAAATTCTAAAATAAACCCTATGCACAGTTTCATCATTGGTGTAAAATTTCATCACCAGTTTTGTTTATGCATTCCATGTGATCCACCAGCCTTAACTAGTGTGATAGTTGTCTATGGACTCTGCTCTACTAAAAGCCCTTATGAGTGGGTACCACCATGGTGATAGCCTCAGAGAGTGATTCAAGACAGTTTGAACCCATGTGACTCCATCTCTCATTTACCACTGACTTCATTTGCATATGCTGTTTTTCTAATGGTATTATCATCAACTTGGGGTAGGAGGCTACTGTGGAAAGGGAAATAGGTGAGGGAAAGATTTACAGAAGAAGTGATGTTTGCACAGACTCTGTTTCTGCTCATCTGCTTCAATTTCACCTCAGGGTTGTTCTGTCTTTAACCTTCACCCTAGTTTTGTTTGGTTGGTTATCAGTATTTTGTTTAATTGATTGTTTGAAGAAGGTGTTATAATTTGCTTACTATTTCCCAATGCCAATATATTTCTGTAGAGTTTAAAAAAAAAATTTTAAAATAAAAATAAAAAATATTCACTATATTTATTCTGAACAGAATAATGCATGACAGAAACAAAGATAATAAAAAATTATCTTGTTTTCAAAATATATTACATTTTTATACTATCTACAGATATTATTTGAGTGCTTTTTTTTTTCTCTTTAGGAAATGTCTCTTCCAGGACAAGGTCATTACTACCAAGAGACAGCACAACGTCTTCCAAAGCAGAAGTTCAATTAAGGAGTCGTATGGGAGAATGTGTCATTCATAGATGAGCAACATCATTCCCAAATGTTCTCTGACGGATATGTTTATATTCGTGAATATAGTCCAAAACCTGGGCCTATGCAGCATAAAACCTCTCAGGTGACCTTCCACATGCTAAAAAAATGCCTAAAGAAATAGTTATTTTATCATCTTTATACTTAAAATATCAGCATAATGTTAATTTTGATAAAGTTAACCAAAAAGCATAAAAATCTTGATAGACGTGAGGTGTATCTGCTTTTTGCCTCAAGCAATGTGACTATATTAATCTTAAATTGCAATGCAAAATAGTGATGGCAGAAGTGAAGCTCTGATTCCAGGGTTATTATAGACTGCAGTTACTGAAGTTTTTTCAACTTGAGTCTCCTCACCTAGTAAGTGAAAATAATACTACATTTTCTTTGGATCTGGAAAGGTTTGTATGACTGTTAAATGAGATACTATTTCCAAATGATGTAAGTGTATTAAAAATTGTTACTCAAGAAATTACAATTGATTTTTGTTGACTTTGGATTGATATTCATATCTAAGTCGTATAATCTGATATAAAATTGTACTTTCTTTTATGATTAAATCACTTTAAAAACATGTTATATCACAAAATTTCCTACATAATAGATAGTCTAACATATTATTTGCTGATATTATTGAAATAAAAGACAAAGTTCTCAAGTGTTATAGGTTTCAGAGACAGGTAAACCAGAGCAATTCCATCTTGAGTAGGGGCTGTGTAAAATGAGGATGAGACCTTCTGGGCTGCTTTCCCAGGAGGTTAGGCATTCTAAGTCACAGGATGAGATAGGAGGTCAGCACAAGATACACGTCATAAAGACCTTGCTGATTAAACAGGTCGCAGTAAAGAAGCTGGCTAAAACCCACCAAAATCAAGATGGTGACAAGAGTGACCGCTGGTCATCCTCACTGCTACACTTCCATCAGCGCCATGACAGTTTACAAATACCATTACAAAGTCAGGAAGTTACCCTGTAAGGTCCAATAATGGAAGATATAAATAATTCACCCCTTGTGTAGCATGTAACCAAGAAAAAAAAAAAAAAAAACTTAAAAATGTGCTACCAGCAGTCTTTGGGGCTGCTACGTTTATGGAGTAGCCATTCTTTATTCCTTTATTTTCCTAATAAACTTGCTTTCACTTAACTGTATCACCCTGAATTATTTTTGCGTGAGATCCGACAACCTCTCCTAGGGTGTCGATCTGGACCACTGTCCGGTAAGATAAGCCTATCACTGTTATAACTTCTGAATTCATTTTAACATTGAAACCTCATAACAACCCTGTGATGATAATTTCTTTATTGACATTGTAACTGTTAAGGAAATCTTGATCTTCTTTCTTGAGTGTTCTTTTTATTGCATGTTGTGAATGCACAATATTCTGTAATAGAAAATTATAGATTTTCATAATAAATAATAAAAAACTTTTAGATTATTCAGTGGACACAATTTAAGATTGACATTCTCTCACAGTTACTTACTGATACATCAAGACTTGTGGATTTCGCCTAGCCTACCAAGTTTATTTCTTCCTATCATTTTAATTCCTAAATACCACTTCATATTTTATTTGAAAACCCTTTTCTTACATTATAATAACTAGGAGAAATTAATGGAAATACCCTCTGTTTTTTTCAGATCTTCTGATTCCTATGAAAACCAGACTAAATTTTTATTATAAAGAACACTGAGACATAAATCTTCAGTCTCTTCACCTGTAAACTAAAGGTTTGAACTCAATCATCTTAACCATTCCATTCTGCCATAAAATTCTATGGGGCTGTGAGTATATGGTTTCTTCCTTTATACCAGATGAATTTCATGAGAGTCATCACCTTCTTGTCTTCTGAAGCTGAATCATTCCTTTGCAGAGCTTCCCAAAGCATTGTACAGTTTCATGTAAGAAATCAAGAAAAGAAACTTTCCAGTCATGATCTCTTCTCAATATATTGTTACAGACTGAAACTGCACACCCATTTATTTTCTTTGCCCTCCATTGCGTGTTAAAAATATACTTAGTTGTTTTATGGTTATAAATAGGCAATTATCCCTAGTCATTACTCATTATATTAGTCATTACTCCTTTCCCTCATCACCATACCTGTTAGTCATCAATACAACTCGCTCATCGTTGTAGCTACCTCAGTTTGAAACCCATTTGCACAATGTAAGAAATTAAAAGTAAGAAAAACCCATTTCTCTGTGAGAAAACACCAAGTATAGTCAGTGGGCAGGATTCTAGTGAAGGATAGTATTATTTTATGTTATTATGATTAGCACATATAATCCCCTTTCTAAATTTAACATCCCAATCTAATGTAAGAACCTTTGCAGTCCAAATGGGACCTACAAATTAGCAGTGTCCCTGATTATTGTGTGACTGTTAATTATTTGGAAAACTTCACTATAATAAATGGAATTTAATCATAGAATTGATCTTAAACAGTTGCGAAGCTCCTGTGAGTTAAATGACAGTCTAGAAAGAATTTTTAAGCAGAAACTTAAGTTGTATTTTCTATTGAGCTGTTATATAATATTTAAAAATTTAGAGATCTTGTCCTTTCTTTTAGATACTCTTTTGCTCTTTTGTTTAACATGTGATAAAATCAAAACACTTTATCATGTATTAAGTTCGTAAGTGAGATGGACCACTCTGCTTCTCCAATCTGATGTTATGTCACTCTGTGCTTAACTCAATGTGTTTCAGTGACAGTGGCCTTAATGCTCTTCACATGAGAAACATCTGTTCCAACCTCAGACCCTATTTGCTTACTTTTCATTCACTCTTCCTTGATTGTTCTTCTTATGATAGGGTCCTATTTTTTTATTCTCAGCTCAGCTTTTATATTACCTCCTCCTCGAACCCCTTTTATAATGCTGTGCCCAACACTCTTTACCACTGCAATCATTTTCTTGTTATACTGCTCTTTCTTAATCTCTTCAGTGCATTTGTAAGTACTTAAACTATTAATCTAATTGCCCTGATTTGGTTTTGCTTTGGTTATTTGATCTCTGTCCACTGAAATTTAAGCCTGTCCTGAATATCTGTTTAAGTCTGTAGAACAGAGCTGGTATATAGGAGATATTCAATAAAATGTTATAATGCATAAGTAAATGTTTTGACATTAGAAATAAAATTTTAAAGATACCACTTATTTACATGTCAACTTAACACATTAAAATAATCCAAAGTCATTTTCTATTTATGCTTAATAAAAGGGCATTACAATATGTAAAATATTTAAAATTCATTATGGAGAGTGTTATTAGTTTAAAGGCTACTTTAGGCAGTGATCAAGACTTCTGTAGGCCTGTTAAAGCAATAACAATTTGAATGTGAAAGTGTATAACTATGACTTAATAGCTCTTTATATTTAATACACTAGGCCTTTACCTGCTTATTTGGTCTCTTACCTTGACTACTTCAATATAATTTTATAAAATTTGTAGAACTGTTCACTCTATATGAACTACATTAGGTGGCAAAATTGTGCCTCCACCCCTAAGGGACCAGAGGATATCCTGAATCTACATGCCCTCGCTTAATATATCTTTTGGACCATCTGTGTGCCAGAAGAGTAGCAAACTGCTCATAAATTCAGTGTACTTTGAGCTGGAGTCCAAAAACAAAAAAACAACTAAAACAATTACAGTAGCAACAATAGCAAATACATGCCTACAATATTCTAATGAACATTTCTATTAGAAGTAAGTATTCTTGGCTGTGCATGCTAGCTCAGACCTGTAATCCCATAACTTGGGAGGCTTAGGCAGGAGGATCACTTGAAACCAGGCTGGGCAACATAGCAAGGCCCCACCTCTACAAAAAAATTTAAAAATTACCTGAGTGCAGTAGAATGTGTCTGTAGTGCCAGCTACTAGAGAGGCTGAGGCGTGAGGATCATTTGAACCCTAGAGGTAGAAGCTGCAGTGAGCTGTGACTGTGCTACTGCACTCCATCCTGGGTGACAAAGGGAGACTCCATCTCTAAAAATCATCATAATAATCTTCTAAAATATTAAAGTCTTCATTATTTACTTCAAAGTTCATTCCTCTGAAAACTATCATCTTAAAATGACATTACATCCAATGTAATCTTTCAGTTGTATTCAACTGGCTTCAGTAAATTTGTCTCACTCATGACAGGAATATTGAACGAACTTGACTTTTGAATGTGACCAAATTCAATTTATGAACATTCAATAAGTTTTGCAACATCTCTTGGAATTATTTGCTGAAGAGTTGGAAATACAGGATGAGACATAAAATGAGGGTGAGAGTGAAGCTTTTAACACAGGTGACCATGCTTAGGTTTCATGGTTGTCTTGTTTATTTAATAAACAATTATTGAGGTCATTGTAACTCAGCTACTGTGGTTGCAGGGATTGAATAAACTACCATAAAAAAGTATTGATATAGAAATAAAAACAAAATATATTGGAAGACAAAGATGAAGACTGTTAGTTTTATTTGTTGGCTTGTTTTCTTATGGAGAGTTTAGAAAAGGCTTAGCTTGATTTTCTGGCTCTTCTGAGCAGTAATAGAGGCTACCAGGCATCCCTAAATCCAAACCTCTGACTGTTCTATAATCTCTTGGAACACTTTCTCTGAACTTTAAAATAATCATCTCTCTCTCTCTCTTTCTCTGAGCTCCAACTAAATTAAAAAAAGTGAAGTAACTACAATGCTACGTACAAAGGAACAAGAACTTGTTTTATTCCGTCTTTGTACATTTGTTTTCAATATTTTTTTCCTTTTGATAGATGAAAATTAAATTGTAGTGGCCACTAAATGAAAAAGGCTTTTTAGTAAAAGAGGAGAATGAAGAATCACCTTTGTCATATATGGAAAAATAATACAAAAACACAAGGATTAGTGTTGACATTTTTAAATATAAATAAGAGGTTTTGCCTAATGTTAACATGGATTGGAGAGTTAAGGATAATTAACAATGGACTCCAGGTTTGAGGTTTGGGTAGATAGTTTTCTCATTATGAGACAAAAAACACTGGGAAGGGATTATTTTTAAGGCAACATGTGAGTAAGAGACAGAAGCCAAAAATAAATATAGTTTTACGATACTGAGTTTGAAGTGTCTAGTGAATATAGGCTATAACTTCGGGTAATTACTAAGAGTAAGATTCTGGAACTACACAGTTGGCTTCGATATTAATTCTACAACTTTTTTAGCAATGTTACCTTGGGCATATTATTTAAGTGACTCATTTTCTTTATATATAAAACAAGAATAATAATAGTACCTACTTCACAGGTGTGAGGATACATAGTAAGTGAACACATACAAAGGAGTTTAGAAAAATCTGGCATATAGTAAGCACTATGTGTTGGCTTGTCGTAATGGTAATGAATAAAATGCTAGCTTTGCAAGAGGCGAATGTTATGCAGGATAAATTAGAGAAAAGCACATTTGCTTTTCAGGTACAAAACCTGCATTAAAACTAAGCTTTGCCCCTTACTATTTTCATATTCTTCCACACGTTTCTGAATTTCAGGGTTTTTTTTTTTTTAATACAATATAAAAATAATAAAGCTTCCCAGGTTTGTCGTGAAAATTAAATGAAAGATTATATCCAATAACTTTAGAATGTTGTCTGACACAGTTTACAATATTGGTTATCATATCTGAAAATGAGAAAATAAAGTCTAAACCAGAACTGTAGGGGCTATCAATATTGAATGGATAGATTATGCAAAAGAAACTAAAAAGTGATCACATGGAAAGAAGAAAAACATACCAATAAATTAAAATTAACTTTCAAACTAAGGGTATCTTTTTTTTTTTTTTTTTTTTTTTTTTTTTTGAGACGGAATCTCGCTCGGTGCCTCAGGCTGGAGTGCAGTGCTGCGATCTCGGCTCACTGCAAGCTCCGCCTCCCGGGTTCACGCCATTCTCCTGCCTCAGCCTCCTGAGTAGCTGGGACTACAAGCGCCCGCCACCACGCCCAGCTAATTTTCTTGTATTTTTAGTAGAGACGGGGTTTCACCGTGTTAGCCAGGATGGTCTTGATCTCCTGATCTCGTGATCCGCCCGCCTCGGCCTCCCAAAGTGCTGAGATTACAGGCGTGAGCCACCGCGCGAGGCCGGGGTATCTTTTTTTTAAGGAGGAAGAAAGTGCAATCAGCTATATCAAATGCTACAGCAAAGTAGCAGAAGAGATGAAGAAACAATGTGCTCTTCAAAGTCAGCTCAAATAAATCTAATGCTAATCTTGATGAAAACAAATTCAAAATCCAGATTGGATTTAGATAAACTATAAATCTAAGGTCAGGTGATGGAGTTAAGTCTTTAAAGATATGGAGAAAATGGACACCTGAACTGGAGCCATGTTGCACATCATTCTAGGGCAGACCAAACTAGTTATCCCCCTTCCCCGAAGGTGGACGGAAACAGGAAGGTGTTGATGAGTCATTTAAGGTACTTAAGAAAGTGGCTGTTGACCAAAAATGCTGTGGAAACATTTTAGTATGTTATCAATGGCCATACTATTACATAGTGTATTGAAGCTACAGGTATATAAAGATCTTACTAACTACAATATAAGATCATTGACAGGATGAAATGTTTTATACTTTGTAGTCAGTATATTTATCACTTATTGAAAACTAAATATACATATACATATTTAACATATTATTAATATAATATTAAATATATTTAATATTCCAATTTACTCTTGCCTATTACTCCTTGAGCAAATTACAAGTGAAACTTTAGCAAACATTCTTCCCTCTAATGCTCTAAGAAGAATCATAGAAAAATACAAATGATCATGATTTATTCAATTATATCATTCCTTGCTATTATAGTGATACAAGAAAAAAACAACCAGTAATCACTCAGCCGCATCTACTTTCACGTTTCTATTTCTAAGGTTTCAGTTTTTCAAAATATTAAATTTTAAATGAAGAGATGGCTTTCATAAACATAATATACATATTTAATTATATTTATTCAGTTATGTTTTTGTTACTTCCCATTACATCTTTATGTAAACAGCCTTATTTCACATTTTTATTTCATATATTCTTTCTTTAGTAGCTCTAGGTAAGCCTGGTAGCATCACCCAAAGAATAACAAAGGGAGAAATTTACATATATATGTGTGTGTATATATCTATATATATAATGAAATAAAGTTATAATTTCTTGTGCAAATGTTTTATTTTCTAATTCAGATGGTTAAATATTTTAAAAAATTAAAATAGATTGATGACTCCATTTTCTTAAATTCCTACAGTGTTAACAACTCTACCAAGAGTGGATGCCTGTAGTTTATATATCCATATAGTGTGTGTGTGCATATATGTATACAAAATTATATATGTCCATCAATTATATATATGAAACAAATTTTCATGTACAGTTACGCACTGCATAATGATGTTTTGTCCAATGACCACATATACAACAGTGGTCCCATAAGATTTTATAAAGTGTTTTCACTGTAACTTTTCTATGCTTAAATACACAAATACCACTGTGTTACAATTCTCAGCATTATTCAGTACAGTAACGTGCTATACATGTTGGTAGCCTAGGAGCAACAGGCTATGCCATACAAGCTAAGTGTGTAGTAAGCTGTTCTATCTAGGTTTGTGTAAGTCCAGTCAATAAGGTTTGCATAATGACAAATTGCCTAATGATGCATTTCTCAAATTATACCTCTGTTATTGTAGTGCATGACTGTATAACACTTAAACAACACTTATAAATTTAGACCAATTTTTAGATTTACTATTTGCTACTCTTACGATAAAAAAAAGTAAAAATGTGATTATAGAATTATATAATAAAGTTTTTGGATCAATGCATATCATTTGGATTGGGTATTAAAACAAATGATACATTTTGGTAATTTGAATTTCCCACATACTTCACTCAGCTCTTTATATCCCATTGTGACCTCCCCTATTCTTCTCATTCTTCTCATCTTGACTCAGTTTCTCATCCAGTAATATACTATCCACCATTATGTCATCATCTCCTTTTACAACTCAGATGGTTCTTTGGCATCCTTTAGCTCTAAAATCTTCTTTATCTCCTTTCTCGGTATCAACAAAATAAAAACCACTCCTTAGTCTGAAATTCACTACCTTCCACAGTGTGGCCCACACTCTGTAAATACACTGTGTAGTTTAATTGTGCTGGAATCACACACTGCTGCCCCAAACAAGGCAGGGACTTTCATGGCTTCAGATCTCATTCTTGCTATTGTTCCCATTTATACTCCACTGCCTCCCATAAAATCTGTCCCCAATTCTGAAAGGACTGGAGGATAGCACTCTCATTCAGGAGCCATTCTACTTTAAACAGACAACTTTTGTACAGCAAACATATTGGGGAACATTAGAAAACAGAAGTGCAGAAAACAAGTCCTCTTTCAAACTGAATTCACCTTGACTATTCTGCCAGTTCCTGTATTTTCTCATTGAGATTCTGTGCTTTCCTGCCGCTCTTAATTGGAGTTGAACCTTTATTTCTTCAAGGTATAACAATTAAAAAGGTGTAAATGGGCCACAGAAGTAGAATAATGATGTTTAAACCTGAGATAAGAAAATACTGTATTTGTTCTAGATGGCAAAATACCACACTTTATAGACCTGTAAATTTGGTACAGTAGTCTCTGACTTATGTGTGGTTTCACTTTCTGAGATTTTAGTTACATGCTGTCAACTGTGGTCCAAAAATGTTACATGAAAAATTCCAGAAATAAGCAATTGATGGATTTTAAATTGCACACCATTCTGAATAGCATGATGAAATCTCACATCATTCACTCTGTCCTCTCTTTATCACAAGAAGCAGGATGAGTATAGTATAATAAGACAGACTGAGAAAGACACAGACAGACTACATTCACATGAATTTATTACAGTATATTGTTATAATTAACGTATTATTAATTATTGCTGTTAATCTCTTATAACTAATTTATAAATTAGACACTATCATAGGTACATATGTATAGAAAAAAAGCATAGTACAAGTTCAATATCCCTTAGTCAAAATGCTTAAGACCAGAAGGGTTTTGGAATTCAAAATTTTAAAAAATATATTTGCATTATAGATACTGGCTGAGCATCTCTAATCTAAAATCCAAAATCCCAAATGCTCTGTGGTTTCAGTCATCCACTGGGGAATCTTTGGATGTATCCCCCACACACAAGAGGCTACTTCTGTAATGGGTTGAGTTGTGAGACTGTACAGATGCTTCTCAACTGACAATGGACCCACAGTCTGACAAACCCATCAGAAGTCAAAATATCCTAAGTTGAAAATGCATTTAATATCCCAATAAACTATTTGTAAAGTTGAAAAATTAGAAGTTGAAACATCATAGGTCAGAGACCATCTGCATTAGAGTTCTTAACACTTGAACATTCCTTTTATTTATTTCAGGAGGGATTTGTAGAAATGAATCCTGTTCAAATTACTTGTGTGTTTGGTAATTTTAACTTTTTAAAAGTTCTTGTCTCTATTGTCTAGGTGTTTTCTATTTTTGCAAATGTGACTGTTTGTAGATTCAATGACTTTACCTTGATCATATGTGGATGTATATTTGTAAGTGCTTCCAAAGATCCTTTTTTTTCCTCATATACTAATAAGCAAGGCAAAGAACATGTGTTAACTAAATAAAACCTGAAGGTTTGTGAATAATATATTGAGGTGATTGCATTGAGATAAAAATAACACTGCTATTTGGGCACATTTATTTTTATATCACACCTGTTTGCCAAATAAAAAACATACATAGGGTTACTCTCATTTACTGGTTATTATTGCAAGCCTGAAAAATTACAACTTCTGATTCACAGTCAGAGTTTACAGCTCAAATTTTTAAACTCTTGGAATGTGCCAGTTTAAAGGAAAATATTCAAAATATGTGCTGGCAAATTCATGAAGCTTATTAATTTGAGTCACTGAAATTCAAAGCAAAGATTTGTGTTTCAGAGAAACCCCTTGAATACAGGGATGATAATGTTCAGTAGGGAAAGGTTTGTTACATGTTACCAAACATTTTACTTGAGTTGTTAACTTTTTGCACTTACACTTTCAATATGTTTCACTCCAGAAGAACTAAAAAATCTAGTTCAATATGTTACTTGTTAGCTGTAATAAGTAGGAAAATTTGATTTCTAATAAATGATTTATTACTGAAGACAGTTGTAAAAATCCTGTGTAAACACTTTAAAATAGTGTATTTTAAAATTAATAGTTTTATATCACCACAAAAATAATTTTTTTATTTTTTGAGTTTTAAGGAGCAGAGAGTTTTATTGGCAAGAAAGAAGGAACAAGCTCCCCTGTACAAAGACAGATGGAGGGGGGCTCCAAAGCCAAGAGAGGAGACCCAATCAAAAATTATTTTTCAATTACCTCTATTAATTCAAATAATACCTAATTAACATGTTGGTTGTTATTTTCCCTTAGAGTCTTATATAGATTAGAAAGAATATAAGGAGCTACTCAAATCAGAGTATAAGAAATTGTATTTCTCTAATCTATCCACCAACCTATCTCTTTCCATTTCTTCATACAAACATCTATCCAGCTACCATATATTTAATGCATTTATTTTACCTTTGAGAATAAAACAAGTCATATTCAGAACATATAAGACTAAAAATTCAGCTTTCTAAATGTATTACCGGTGGTTATTATTTGTGAAAAGTGCCTTACAATTTCTACCCTGGAAAAGAAGCACTTCTTTTCTATTGTCTTAGCTCTGTAGTAACTAGGGGTTATGTTCTGCATATTAAAATTTATGTAAGACAGAAATTGACCCTGAATATTCAACAATGTATAACCCTAACACTTTAAAATGCTAAGTGTTTTTGTATTATGTACAGTGAATATATTTATTTTGTAAGATACAAACAGAAAGAAACAATAGAAAAACACTTTAAAGATAAGTGGATAGGTAACATTAATCAGCTATTAAACACTTTTATCATTCTGCACTAAGAAAGTTATTCCAAGGTTAAAGAATATTTATGGGAGGTGAGAGAGTCTTAGGAAACTTATGCTCTATAAGCTTTTAAATGTTTGGCTAGTGTTCTCTCAACAAAAGAAAATATTATCTCATTGCCAGATAAAAATGTCAATAAAAAAATATAATTTTTTAAATTACTGATTAATTTTGCTCATCAATTTTGATAATTGTACTGCCTTAACACTGGTTGATAAAAATTCAGTGTTATTTTGTAAACATACTCTATGAGGTCATAGAAGGATTGGTTCTAATTTCCTCAGAATTTAAGGTGTCAAAAACTCTCTGTGCTAAATGATTATGTTAGTTGAACTCTGAGATGCATGTTGATTCCATAAACAGAAATTACTTTAGTCACCCATTTTCAATAGGTTAATTTCTGCTTGTTTTAATGAATTCACACAAATTTTACTCAAATTCGTATGGCAGAATAAAATATTATAATTAACTAAATAAACAAGCATAAAAGGATCAGTATTAGTAATTAGAAATAGCTAAATCAACGAACATTATCATTATTCTTCAAATGTATTTTCCAATAACTTGTGGAACTACAGAACATTAACTTATCTTAAAGTTTAGAATTTCTCAAATTTAACTAGAGCTGATTTATCAATATTAGTTTATACTTTTTGTTTTTTCTTAACCAAGAGTGACCTTGAAGCCTTTACCAGTTAGGTCTATCTCACCTATGTTGAATCACCAAAGGAAACAAGGTCAAAACAAAGTCATTGAAAGTCTCACACCCTAGCATGCTACTCTTTGGGATTGATAAATAGCTCAATTTTCTCAGTTTCATGACAAAGAGAATTGGGGCAGTTCTGTGGAGATCCATAAGAAACTGGCTGTAGCCAGATGAAAAATGATATTTCTTGTACTGTTATTGGCAAAGTTAAAGCTTTTTATAAGTAAAAAGCTTAAGTTTTTCTTGGAATTTAGAGGTTGAGTTATATTGCCTAGGCTAATTAGACAATTAGAGAAACTTTACAAAGTATTAACTGTATTTGCAAATGTCTGAAAATGAACCTTAAATTCTTCAGAGTGACAGATATAATGTACCATTCTGAGATTTAGTTTCCTTATTGACTTAGTAGATATGTAAGATATTTTTCTTACATAACATGTTGCAGTGAATATCATAGTAGAGTCAACGTCATGTATAAAAATATTTAAATAGCAAAGATACATACAAATATAAAATGATCTAATTACAAACAAAAAATAAGAAACATAGGTATTGGATTTTAGTCTTGACTTTATGAATAACAGCTCACTTTACATTAGCAATCCCCTATAAGAGCCTCAGACCTTTCTCTGGAAAGTTATAGGCTTAGAATAAATTATTTGCAAGCCTCTTCAAAACAGTTCACAAAACGTGTATGGAAATAAACAAATAAATAAATAATTAAAAAGTAGATTTATTCTGGGAGCTTTAGGACTCTGCCAAAAGAGGAGTGGCTTTCTTTTCTAGCTTGTGTAGAACCTAGCTCATGGAAACTTTATGATAACCAGTGACAAAGTTCATTCAAAGAATGTCCTATTCTTTGCATGGATTTCAATCTATGAACACTCAACAACACTCAGCCCTTATCAATTTTGCTGCTGATGAGGTAAATTCATTTATTTATTTACTTATTATTTTGAGACGGAGTCTTGCTGTATCGCCCAGGCTGCAGTGCAGTGGCGCGATTTCAGCTCACTGCAAGCTCCGCCTCCCGGATTCACGCCATTCTCCTGCCTCAGCCTCCCGAGTAGCTGGGACTACAGGCGCCCGCCACCTCGCCCGGCTAATTTTTTGTATTTTTAGTAGAGACGGGGTTTCACCATGTTAGCCAGGATAGTCTCGATCTCCTGACCTCGTGATCCGCCCGTCTCGGCCTCCCAAAGTGCTGGGATTACAGGCATGAGTCACCACGCCCGGCGAGGTAAATTTATTTTAAAGGCCGAGGTAAATTTATTTTAAAGGGTATGAATAGCGGTGAAATCTGACTTTCTCACCATTCGCCATGCTTTGTTTCCAAAGGTAGATGTTTTCTGCCTCTTTTTGTTTGTTTGTTTTTTAACCTTAATCAGGGGCAGAAATATTGAGCCATGATGATATATTCCCTCACAATGTCCTTAACTTATCAGTCATTCAAGTATAGGCAATTCCACTGCCTAATTAAAAGATTAAAGTATAAAGAAGGATAACTCTTTGATTAAAATAATTCTAGTAAGAATGTTGAAGTATATTACATGTATCCTTCCCTTATATGTTTAGAGGCTTGTACTGTTTTTTAGAAATAATAGTCACAATTTATTACTCTTTATTTTACTCAGAAAAATAAAGAAGATTCACATTGTTAACTTTAAAAAATAATTTTACCAAGAAAAATGTTCTTAGGATATTCTGGTGGAGTGGACCAAGTGAAAAATTCCATTGTGATTGGCCCTTTTGTACATTAATTGTCAAGATTTCTGAGCATATTTGATTTTGATTTTTGTTTTCATTTCTAAAATAACTCTTATCTAACAAATAGTAACTTCAAACTTTTAAAATTTCAAAAATATATTTTAGACATTATAGACATTTCAAGATAATTTTTTTTAAAAATTAAAGATTATATTTCAGAGAAACGTTACCTAGTTGATTTGCCATATAATATTTACAGCAAATGCATCCTTTTAAATTAATTGACTTCTTATTTTAACTCCATATTTTATATACAAGTTTAGATTTGGCTGGCAATGCTGGCTACATAGCATTACTGAAATAGTAAATACTTGCTGTTTTTTAACCATCAATCAATCATAGCTGTGAAATAGCAACTCTTTTAATATTGAAGGATTAGTAATTAAACTTGAGATGCTTAATTATGTGCATTCAAACTTAAAAAAAAAACGTGACCTTTGATATCATTCCCTATAAGTAAAATTTCAGATCAAACAAACATACCAATCAATAATTTAATGTTTATGGATCATCTACTTTGAATTAGAACTGGTAGTAAATGATTCCACATGCTAATTAGTATTTAGAGAGGTTAACCTGCAGATGTGGAAACCCATGCCTTTTCCATGCTGACTCTGATTAGGTGCACTGTCTGTGATTAGGTACACAGTATTAGCATTAACAAGTTGCTTCCTATGACTGAAACTGCAAGGGAAACCTGGAGATCAGAATTGGTGATTATTTCTTAATATTAGATATTGAACAATTAAATAGAGGGCTAAACACAGGAGACTGGAGTCAGTGATTACTTCTTCACAGTGAACCGAACCGTTGAATAAAGGATTAGACACGGAAAAATAAAAAATTTCATTAAAATATAAATTAATTGTACTGTATTTGATTAATAAAATTATAATATTATTTATTTAAATCTAGCATATTTTGAGAACTGCATTTCTATTTAATCTTATAATGATACTCAGGCTACCTTACAGACCACAGCTTTTAAACATGCATTCACCATCACATAAAAATATATCTCCAGCAAAATGTTATTTAAAACTTTATTTAGACCATTTATTTACCTAAACAGTCTTTTATTATTTACATATAAGCTTTTTTTGCATCCTTTAACTTAAAATTTACCAAATTCCAATTTGCAATCACATATGTCTCCTATAGATTAAAAACTATAAGGTAAACATGAATTAAACTTGAAGATGACTATTTCTTTCACTATTATTTATCTTTAATAACCTCAAGGTATCATATTTTTATGCTGAGTAGATTTCAAAGAATATGAAAGAATTACCCTTGTTCTTATTAGTGAAGTTTTTTATCTTCTAATTTTAATTAGATTATAATTATGCTCTTGCCTTCAGATCTGTCTCCAGTGACCAGAAAAAAACACTTAAGGACTATTTGCTATGCTGCATGAATAAATACCAAGTATTTTGTGGAGACACAAGACTCGCATCTTTCTTTGTGTGATTTTTGTTTGTCTGTTCATTTTCTCTAGCTAATATTTATATCTGGCAATTATTCTGTACTTTTACCACTCATATGAGAACACTTTTCTTAAATTTCTTCTGTGAAAACATAAATTCACAAAGTTTTCTTATATTTAAGATATGAACGATAGCACCAAGAAAAGAAAACTTCATTTTGAAATGCTCAGTTAAAAGTATTAATTATAGTAATTGTTAAGAAACACATTTTCTAAGAGACAGGTTTCCTCCCACACGATTTTCCTATGAAATCATGAGTTTTGGGGTACTAACCACATCACATTTAAAAAAAAAATGCATTAAAATCTAATAATTCAAATTTGTCTCATTTCAAGAACAAAAGTATTCTATCCAGAATTCTATGCAAATTACAAATCTAAGTTTTAAAAAATTGTTAGCAATATTATGTGGATCTGATAGTTTTACAAGCATGGACAGTATCAGATGGGTTTACTGAAATTTTCAATTAACTGGAGAGGGTCGGGGTTATGGGCACAAAACCAATCATGGTCTCAAAAAGGGCATGAAAAGAACTAATAAAATATCGGGATTTATTTATCTTACCCCAGAAACAGTGTTTGCAGTAATTATTTTACACCTATTACTGCCCATGGGGCTTTTATAATTCTTGCTATTGATGTTTTGAGAGCCTCTAACTAAAATGAGTTTCAAGTACCAGATTGGCTAGTCACCCTGCAATAACAGAAAATAAAGGCACGCTGAATGTGGGTTTTTACAGTGTGCCTATCACAAGATATTTATTTTACCTGGCAGATAACTTGATGCCTAGTTCGCTGATCTGTGTACCAGGGGATCTTTCACATGGGAAACTTGTTTATACTGGCAGATACCCTTGTAAATCTTGTCTAACCTGTGTCCACGTTATGACTGCTTGACCAGTATTCTGATGCTGAGAGCCTGACCTCATGTTCCTCCCTGTCCTAGATAAAACCCAGCCTGTGGCAGCCCTTAGTTCTTCATATGTAAAATGCAAATTCAGTATACCACAGTGATAGAAAACAAGTTCAAAGATGCAAAAGTCTTCAACAAAATACTAGCAAACAGAATTCAACAACATATTAAAATGATCGTTCACCATAATTAAGTGGGATTCATCCCAAAAAGTGCAAGGATGGTTCAACATACATAAATCAATAAACATGATCCATCACATTAACAAAACCAAGAACAAAAACCATCCTTTTATGATTAAAACTCTCAAAAATCTGGGTATAGAACAAATATGCCTCAAAATAGTAAAAGATATATATGACAAACCCATAGCTAACATCATACTGAATGGAAAAAATATCAAAGCCTGTTCTTTAGAAACTGGAACTAGACAAACATGCCCACTTTCCCAACCCTTATTCAACATAGTACTTGGTGTTCTAGCCACAACAATTAAAAAGAGAAAGAAATAAAAGATATCCAAATTGGAAAGGAAGAAGTCAAATTGTTCTGCTTTGCAGATGACACAATCTTATATGTAGAAAAAACTAAAGGCTGTACCAAAATACTATTAGAACTGGTAAACAAATACAGTACAGTTGCAGGAAATAAAATCAACATAGAAAAATTATTAGTTTTTCTATACAGCAATAATGAACTAGCCAAAATTAAAATCAAGAAGGCAACCCCATTTACAATAGCTACAAAAATAAAATAAAAATCTATCTAGGAATAATTTAGTCAAGGAGGTAAAAGACCTCTACAGGGAAAACTACAGAACACTAATGAAAGAAACCAAAGGGTATACAAGCAAATGGAGACATCCCACGCACATAAGTCAGAAAATAATATTTTTAATTGACCATATCACCCAAAGCAATCTACAGTTCTAATGCAACTTCTGTCAAAACACTAATGACACTCTTTCTGCCATGTGAAGTTACGATGAGAAGTTGACAGTCTGAAACCTGAAGAAGGTCCTCAGCAGAACCCAACCATGCTGTTACTCTGATTCTGGGCTCCCAACCCCCAGAACTGTGAGAAATAATTTTCTTTCATTTACAGGGATAGGAGGCAGGACCAAATTGCAGCTCCCACTTGGACAGAGCAGCATTTGGAGACATTTTGTGAACGACTGCAGGAACATATCAGGAAAGCCGAGAGAATGCACAGGCCCTATGAAAAAAGTGGATTGCTCCTGCAGGCCCCAGCAGACAGCCCCCAAACTGTGAGTGCTCAAAATGTGAAGATGTGAAAAGAAGATTGTCTGCCCCCAGACAAACACCCTCACTGGGGAACCTTAAGGTCCAGATCATGAGAAAGATTTGACGTTACTTGGAGCTGAGACCATGTTAGAGAGCTGAGCAAAATGCAGGTGTAAAGAAGCAGTGGAAGAGCACAATAAGCTCTCCCAGTCCCCACGGAAGCCATTTCTGACTTTGTCTTGCAGAAGTCCTTGGGGAGGGCCACCAGAGGAACTGGGAAGAGACCTCAGGGAGAAGGAAACTTCCAAGTGAACATTGTAACAATATCGAACCAAGGTGAAACTTCCTGGGCAGAATTCAGTGGAGGCAGTGAATCTGGAGTGCAGACACAGCACAGTGCAGCAGACAGGGAAGCAGGAAACCTGAAAGCCCTGTGTGCCTTCACAGATAGGAGGCCGGTAGTCTGGGGCAAGTTCTCAGCCCTGCTCACCCACTGCCGTGAGACAAACTCGGTGCTGTTGTGGGGGGCATGGTGGGAATGACACTGGCCTTTTGGGCTGAATGGGAGCTGGGTGAAGCCTGTAACTGCTGGCCTTGCCTCACTTCCCTGGTCACCTATGTGACACAGCAGAGGCAGCCATAATCCACATGGGAACATAACTCCATTAACCTGAGAACCACACCCGCAACAGCTAAGATATGCCTAACGCTGCCCCCCACATGACGGTCTTTTTCTACTCTCTCTTCCCTGGTAGCCAAAGACAAAGGACATATTCTCTTGGGAGCTCGAGGGCCCTACTCACCACCTGATCCTCCTTATACTACCACAGCCAATGCTCTCTTGAAAGTGCTACCTCCTGGCAGGAGGCCAACCAGCACAAAGCTAGTGCAACAAACAAAACTACAACTAAGGGCCCTCACAGAGTGCATTTCAGTCCCCTGCCCCCCTCACCAGAGCAGATGCTGGTATCCACAGCTGAGAGACCTGAAGATGGTTCACATCACAGGACTCTGTGCAGACACTCCTCCAGTAGCAGCCTGAGCCCAGTAGCTCTGCGAGGTGGCTAGATGCAGAAGAGAAATAACAATCACTACAGTTCAGCTATCAGGAAGCCACATCCCTAGAAAAAGGGGAAGAGCACTACATCAAAGGAGTACCCCATGGGACGAAAGAATCTGAACAGAATAGCAGCCCTTGAGCCCCAGATCTTCCTTCTGACATAGTCTCCTAGAATGAGAAGGAACCAGAGAAGCAATTCTGATATTATGACCAAACGAGATATTTTAATACCCCCAAAAGACAACACTAGCTCACCAGCAATGGATCCAAACCAAGGAGAAATCACAAACTGCCAGAAAAAGAATTCAGGAAGTCAATTATTAAGCAAATCAAGGGGGCACCAAAGAAATGTGAAGTCTAACTCAATGAAATCAAAAAAGATACAAGATATGAAAGAAAAAAATCTTCAGTGAAATAGCATAAATAAGAAAAAATCACAACTTTTGAAAATAAAGGATGAACTTAGAGAAATGCAAAATGCACTGGAAATTATCAACAATAGAATCCAACAAGCAGAAGAAAGAACTTCAGAGCTTAAAGGCAAGTTTTTTTTTAAATAACCCAATCCACCAAAGACAAAGAAAGAAGTATAAAAAAAAAATTAGCAAAGCCTTCAAGAAGTTTGGGATTATGTTAAATTACCAAACCTACGAATAATTGGTGTTTCTGAGGAAGAAGAGAAATTTTAAAGTTTGGAAAACATATTTGAGGGACTGACTAATCAAAGAAAACTTTCCCAGTCTTGCAAGAGATCTAGACATCTAAATACAAGAAGCTCAAAAACACCTGAGAAATGTCTTGCAAAAAGATCATCACCTAGGCACATAGTCTTCAGGTTATTTAAAGTTAAGACAAAGTAAAGAATCTTAAGAGCTATTAGGCAAAAGCTCCAGGTAACCTACAATGGAAAAGTTATCAGATTAACAGCAGTTTTATCAGCAGAAACTCTACAAGCTAGAAGAGACTGGGGTCCTATCTTCAGCCTGCTTAAACAAACAAACAAAAAATATCAGCCAAGACTTTTGTATCTAGTGTAACTAAGCTCATGAATGAAGAAAAGACACAGTATTTTTCAGAAAAAAAAATGCTGAGAGAGTTTGCCACTACCCAGCCAGCACTACAAAAACTGCTAAAAAGAGCTCTAAATCTCGAAACAAATCCACAAAATACACCAAATAGAACTTCTTTAAAGCATAAATTTCACAGGACCAATAAAACAAAAACACTATAAATAAATAAATAGATAGATAAATATAAAACAAAAACACTATAAATAAATAAATAAATAAATAAATAAATAAAACAGGAAGTATTCAGGCAACAAATAGTATAACGAATAGAATAGTACCTTACATCTCAATACTGACATCTCAATAGTAGTATTGTACCTTACAGCTCAATATTGAAGCCTAAATGCTCCACTTCAAAGATACAAAAAGGCAGAATAGATAATAATTCTCCAACCAAGTAACTGCTGTCTTCAAGAGACTCACCTAACACATGAGGACTCACATAAACTTAAGGTAAAGAAATGGAAAAAGCTATTCCATGTAAATGGACACCAAAAGCAAGGAGGACTAGCTATTTTTATTTCAGATAAAATAAACTTTAAAGCAAGAGCAGTTAAAAAAGGACAAAGAGGGATATTATATAATGATAAAATGACTTGTCCAACAGGAAAAAAAAAAACAAAACTACAAATTCTAAATATATATGCAACTAACACTGGAGCTCCTCAATTTGTTAAACAATTACTAATAGACCTAAGAAATGAGATAACAGCACAATAATAGTGGGGGACTTTAATACTACACTGACAGCACCACAAAGGTCATCAAGAGAGAAAGTCAACAACAACTATACCTTAGAACAAATGGACTTAATAGATATTTACGGAACATTTTACCCAACAAATGCAGAATTTACATAGACCATATGATCAGTTGCCAAATAAGTCTCAACAAATTTATGAAAATTGAAATAATATCAAGTACTCGCTCAGACCACAGTGGAATAAAATTGGAAATCAACTCCAAAAGAAACCCTCAAAACCATGCAAATGCATGAAAATTAAATAACCTGCTCCTGAATGATAGTTGGGTCAACAAGGAAATCAAGATGGAAATTTAAAAATACATCGAACTGAACGATAATAGTGACACAACCTTTTAAAATCTCTGGGATACAGTAAAGGCAGTTCTAAAAGGAAAGTTCATAGCCTTAAATGGCTACATCAAAAAGTCTGAAAGAGCACAAATAGAAAATATAAGCTTGCACCTCAAGGAACTAGAGAAACAAGAACAAAACAAACCCAAACCCAGCAGAAGAAAATAAATAATGAAGATCCAAGTAGAACTAAATGAAATTGAAACAACAACAACAACAACAACAAAAAAAAAAGAAATTGAAACAAAAGATAAATGGAACAAAAAGTTGGTTCTTCGAAAAGATAAATAAAATTGATAGACCATTAGCGAGATTAACCAAGAAAAGAAGGGAGAAGATCCAAATAAGCTCAATTAGAAACTAAACGGAAGATATCGCAATCAATACTGCAGAAATCATTTAAGGAAAGATCCTTAAAATCATTAAAGAAAAGATCATTTAAGGCTGCTATGAACATTTTTATGCACATAAACAGGAAAACCTAGAAGAGATGGATAAATTAATGGAAATATACAATACACCTAGATTAAACCATGAAAAAACAGAACCTCTTAACAGATCAATGACAAGCATTAAGATTTAAGTGGTAATTTAAAAATTGCCAACACAAAAAGAAATTTCAGGATGCAAATCAAAACCATAAAGTGATACCACCTTACTCTTGCAAGAATGGCCATAATAAAAAAATAAAAATAAAAAATAGATGCTGGTAGGTATGTGGTGAAAAGGGAACACTTTCACACTGCCGTTGGGAAATTAACTAGCACAACCACTACAAAAACCAGTGTGGAGATTCCTCAAAGAACTAAAAGTAGGGTATTTACCCAAAGGAAAAGAAGTCATTATATGAAAAATATACTTGCACATGCATGTTTATAGCAGCACAATTCACAAAAAATATGGAACCAGCCCAAATGCCCATCAATCAGGGAGTGGATAAAAAATTGTGAGAGAGATATATATATACACACACACACACATATATATATACTAGTAGTATTCCATATATATATACACACACACCATGGAATACTACTCAACCATCAAAAGGAATGAAATAATGACATTTACAATGACCTGGATGTAATTGAAGATCATAATTCTAAGTAAAGTAACTCAGGAATGGAAAACCAAATATCATAGTATGTTCTCGCTCATAAGTGGGGGCTAAACTATGCGGATGCAAAGGCATAAGAATGATTCAATGGACTTTGGGGACTCAAGGGAAAGGGTGGGAGGCGGGTGAGGGATAAAAGAATACAAATTGGGTACAGTATATATTGCTCAGTGATGGTTGCACCAAAATCTCACAGCTAAAGAACTTTTCCATGTAACCAAACACCAGCTGTTCCCCAAAATCTATGGAAATAAAAAAATTAAAATAAAAATAAATAAATATACTCCTGAGAAATGAATCAATCAATCTATAAATAATACCAATGACATTCTTCAAGAAATAGAAAAGAAAACCAATTCCAAAATTCAAATTAAACCACAGAAGAGCCTGAATAAATAAAGCAGTCCTGAGCAAAAAGAACAAAACTGGAGATATCACACTACCTAACTTCAAAATATACCCTGAAGCCATAGTAACCAAAATAACATGGTATTAGTATAAAAAACATATATATAGATCATTGAAATCGAACAAAAAACACAGAAATACATCCACACATTTATATACATTTGATGTCTGACACGGATATCAAGAATAAGCACTGAGGAAAGAATAGCCTATTCAATAAATTGTGCTGTGAAAACTAGATATGCATAGGAAGAATGAAGCTAGAGCCCTATCTCTCACCATATAAAAATATACTTAAAAGTACTTAATATTTAAATATAAGACATACACAATATACACTATAAAACTACTAGAAGAAGACATAGGGGAAACTCTTTAGGACATTAGTATAGGCAGATTTTATGGCTGAGACTTTAAAAGCACAGGCAACTAAAACAAAAACAGACGTATGCAACTACATTAAACTAAAAATCTCCTGCACAGCAAAGGAGACAATCAATAGAGTAAAGAGAATGGAAGAAAACATTTGCAAACTATTCACCCAACAGAAGACTAATATTCAAACTATACAAGAAACTCATTTGCAGGCAAATGTCTGAATGGTTCATTTAAAGAAAATTCTGAAAAGACGAGAGACCACTCAGCTAGGTAGGAAAGATGCTTCTAGGTTATCTGGCCACTGGCTCAGGCCATTTGTGTGGTTGTTCCATCTTTAGTGCCAGGCAGCAACATTTACTGTGGCATTTATGTTACAACTGAACTAGTGAAAGAAAAGATGGCAAAGATTGGTCCCTAAAGTGGTCTTGCAGGCAGATAAATAGAATCGCAGATTTCATTTTGATATTTCTCATCATTTCTGCAAAAATCTCGTTACTTCTGTCACTGCCACCAGAGACCTTCATGTTTATGTAGCAATTTGGCATGTCTTTTTCTTTTTGTATGTGTGTATGTTGAGAGGGGCAGATAGGAGTGAGGGATGTCTTTTTCTTGTCTTAAAATTAGTTAATATTGCAACTATACCCTTTTTTCCATAGGTATCTGTGATTAAAGAATCACTTTCTTATGTAATCGATATCTGAACTGTACCAGGAACCTCCCTCCACCTCCTACTCTGCATGCAATAAAAGTAATGCATGCCTTCTCTTTTTCTCAGATACTTTTTTTTTTTTTTTGACAATAAGTACACATGAGGGCGTCTTTCAATGTTAGAAAGAGGACCCATGTGAATGACAAATACTAATGTGCTTAGGAGAGGAGGTACTATAAAACCACAACTGTTTCTCCATCTGTATAACACCTGTCCTCTGTGCCAAAAAGGAAAATTACAGAGATGCAATACAATTTTAAGATGAAAGACACCCAAAGCTATTAGACAAGAGGTCTGTGTCCACATCATTTACACAATTAAAACTTCTGTTTCTAAAATTTCATATTTTAAGTATGTTACTGGTACAATTTCCCATGTATATTTTCAAGTAAATTGTTTAATAGATGATCTAATTGGAAGCACAACTCACTAAAATTGCAAAATTTGTTTTCGGAGTGCTTCTACGCCAACATTCTCATCTTTTGAAATAAATTAGTATTTCACTTCTTGAAGGCTTGGACTTACAAAATACAGTGAAGAAAATAATAGAGTCATTAATTGAAAATTGTTCTACTATCTTAAGGAAATAATATGTGCATGAATTTATTAATTTAACTTGAACATTCATATAAAATATAGAAAACTGCTGTATTTTATATAACCTAAATTATCTAAAGTGAAGGTGGATTCAAGTGTAAAACCAGATTGATAAAGCAAGGAAAGTACGGAGTAGTTTGGAAGTAACATTAGGACAATCAAGCTCAAACTTTTTATTTTAGATTTAATGATCCTGGGGTCATTAGTAAAATAGCTTGTCTTAAATAACACAGCTGATTATTTGAACAACTAGTAATAGAACCAGTATTCTAAAGTATTTCTAAAATTATTTCTATTAAAAATGTACATTCTATACTGTAACTCTCAAGAAAATGAGAAATGGAGAATCATATCTAACTTTAACAACTGGCGTCAAATCAATATAACTGATTTGTGGTCAGGACACGTCTCCACTGTTTTTTGTGTTGCTTTAGAGTTTGAAGCATGACTTGGCATCAGGAAGTAACCCAGATAAGAGAAAAGACTATGCGGCAGACTGTCAATGCCTTACAAATACATCATGGCCGTAGCACTTAATTCATACCATGGAATAGGACCAGAAATTGCATCACTTCATTTTCACCACAAGCTTCCAAACTTAAATCATTTAGATACTTTTTCCCCTCCTTGGGGAACTATTTCTAAAGAAAATATCCCATTATATATGTAAGCAGGAAAGGAGGATTCAAATTACCAAAAGATCATTTAGAAAAGATTGAGAAAAAATTATCAAAAATTAGGAAATCGTGGGGATAAAAATAATGCTGAAGAGAAACCCCAAATCTCTGTCATCAGAGGATGCAGAGGCAATCAGCAAGTGTATATCCTTTGGTGACACAAATTCCTACCATCTTTTATCACTTGCTCCTTTCCATATCAAAATACAACTGTTTATTGTAAACACTCACTTTCCATTCCTTCCACATCGTTATTTTTGTGTTCAATTTTTAATCTCCCAGTCTCGCAAGCACCTACTTCTGGTTTTTAAAAAGAAGAGTTACAAGGCAAAAATTTTTTAAAAAATACCAAACATTTTGCCATTACTACTCATCTCTAATCTCCAGTTTCAGCTGTTTTCACACCCCAAATGCTGGCAAAATGAGTGAAAGCACAGGGAAATGGACAGGAGAATATAATCACCCATGGAGATTTAGCAAGTAAAGAAGACTATTGAAGTAGATAAAGAGTCAACTCTTACACTCTCTATTTTCCTAACCCCTTTTCCTACACACTGCAGACTTAAAATGTAATACTAATTGGGACATATAGGTGGATGTCTTAGCCTTTAGTGGATTAGTGGATGACCAGAGATGTATGGAAGACAAAAGTGTGAGGAAAGAATGTGTCCTAGAAGGATTTTTACTGCATAGAGAGATGTGTAGGGACACAGGGCAAGAAGAATGGTCACTTTGTTTGTTTGTTTGTTTGTTTGTTTGTTTGTTTGTTTTTGAGGGAGTCTCACTCTGTATCTCAGGCTGGAGTGCAGTGGCACAATCGTGGCTCACTGAAACTTCTGCCTCCCGGGTTCAAGCTATTCCACTGCCTCAGTCTCCAGAGTAGCTGAGACTACAGACTTGTACCAGCATGCCCAGCTAAGTTTTTCTTCTTTTTTTTTTTTTTTTTTTTTTTTTTGTATTTTTAGTAGAGACGGGGTTTCACCATGTTAGCTAGGACCATCTCGATCTCCTGACCTTGTGATCTGCTTGCCTCAGCCTCCCAAAGTGCTGGGATAATAAACATGAGCCACTGGGCCTGGCCAGGAATGGTCACTTCTAATTATAGCTTTCTTCTTTGGACATGTGTCCTACAAAATTTATGTAAAACTGTGGCGATTTTTGAGAGTTTTTGGAGAAAGGGTGAGGTGTTCTAGTAGGATTGGGGGGTCCACATTCTATTCTGCTTTAGTTAGAAACTGACACCAAAGAAATGAGGTAATCTAAAATATATAAAAATCTGTTTATTCATTCTTATTGGATGGTTATTTAGATAATCTCCATTTTTTTCTGTAAGAAGCAATGCTGAAATAAAATATGTTTTCATGTACAAACATGGTATATATCTCAAAGATATATACTTGAAAAAAATGTTTAGATTATGGGACATAAGCATCTATGAATATTCTGTAAGCTATCATACTGTCTTTATAACTGCTGTATCAATTTGTATAATCTATGAACAGTGCAAGAGAATTCTTATTTCTCCAATATTTGCTAAAATTTTTAATATCCAACTTTTGCCATTCTGAAAGATAGGGAAGAGTGTCCTGTAGGTTTAACTTATATTTCCATAGTTAATAATGGGACTTATCATCTCCTACAAGTTTATTTTCTTATAACTTGCATATTAATTTTCTTTGAACTTTTTTCTACACTTTTTTTTTTTATTTTGGACATATATTTTGGTGTTAAATGCACCACAAAAATGATTTTCCTGTCTTTAGCTTGCATTTTCATCTTGTTCATGAAGGCTTTTGACAGGTGGAATAATTTTACATTTAATATTGTTAAATACATCGACGTTTCCTTGAAGTTGTGTGTGTGTGTGTGTGAGAGAGAGAGAGAATGTTCACTTACGAATAGCTTCTCTTCCTGAAAATTATATAAATATTACCATCTATTTTATTCTATTTAGGATGTGCTTTCAATTTTTTAATAGACTTGGAATTTATGTTGTGCATGGCAGTATATACTCATGTAACTTACTATTTTGCCATATTAACAATGATCTCAGTAAATTCTTGAATAGTCCACCATTTTCTGACTTAACAAACTATTAACAAAATCAGGTATGTCTTGCATTAGCTTTGGGATAATTTTTGCTCCTTTATATTTTGTCTGCAAATACGTTGCAAACATTTTTTTTCTTTGTTCATACCACTAGATGTTCTTCAGCTAAAAATTATAGATGAGGTGGTTTTGACTTACTGAAATATGAAAAAAGTAACTCTTTTTTGATTTAAAATATCAGAAAGCCTCCAAGACAGTAAGGAATTGTTGGCCCAAGATCCAAGAAGGGAGGAAAGTGATGAAAGTATGATTCATCTGTGTGCATCATTTCCATTTGAAATAATAGTCATTGCCTAAAGCAGTGTTTGAGAATCTGAGAATCTGAAAAGTATTTTCAAAGAATTGCAGGTTAGGAGGCTATATTTTAGGTAAAGTTCCACCAAAAAGAAAGATCTGTGATAAAGGCCCTAGCATAAATTGGGTTCCTAAGTGTCAATATCTAAAAAATAAAAGCAAACAAGAAATATATCTCATAAGGACTGAAGCTTAGGTTTAAATCAACTCTATAATTGATTAATAGTATGAGAACTGATAGGTATCTAAGCACAAGTGGCCACAAAATGTGTGAAAATATAATTTCTCTGAAGAAAAGTAATATCATTCAGAGTTTTAAAATATCTTTGTTACATTTATTGACCAAACATATAAAGAGGCATTTGCCTGAAATAAAATAAACCATTGATATACACGTAAGGATAAGCTAGACAATGTTGTCATCAGGCACATCTTTTTTTCTTTTTTTTTTTTTTTGAGACGGAGTCTCGCTCTGTCTCCCAGGCTGGAGTGCAGTGGCCGGATCTCAGCTCACTGCAAGCTCCGCCTCCCGGGTTTAGGCCATTCTCCTGCCTCAGCCTCCCGAGTAGCTGGGACTACAGGCGCCCGCCAAGTCGCCCGGCTAGTTTTTTGTATTTTTTGGTAGAGACGGGGTTTCACCGGGTTAGCCAGGATGGTCTCGATCTCCTGACCTCGTGATCCGCCCGTCTCGGCCTCCCAAAGTGCTGGGATTACAGGCTTGAGCCACCGCGCCCAGCCAAGGCACATCTTTTAAAAAGAGTATAAAATCATGATAAAAAGATTTATAAAATGGTGATTTAGGGAAGAAAATTTGGAAGTATATTAAAATGATAGAACTGAGTACTGCAATAAATGAAATTAAAAACTCAAAAATTGGGTGTAGGAGCATAATGCCTAAGCTGAAAATAATTCAATGGGAAATGGAACACAGGTCAAAAGAATATATTCCGACTGAAGCAAAGAAAAAGCAGCAAGAAAATAAAGACAAAATAAGAGACAAAGGCAAATGGTGAGAAATATCACACATATATTTTTGCAGTTTCAGAAAGAGAGAAAAAAATTGGCACAGTAATACTGAAAGAGATAATGGCTTAGAATTTTCAAGATATTTTAAAATTATCAATGTTATAAATACAAAGAAAACTGCTAGACATACACATCTGAGAAAAACTGAAACAAAGTAACAACTTTAACAAGAGCCAAAGACATATTATTTTCAACTGTCTCCTAATAAAAAATAGAAGCCAGAAAATAATGGAAGGATATATTGAAAGTGCTACAAAATAAATAACTTGCAATCAACAATTCTTTACCTTAAGCCTAAGAAAACATATCAAAGATAAAATTCATATTTTTAAGGAAATAAGCAAAAATGACAAAGAAAAAAAGCCTAAAAGTACTTGTCCATACCAGCACAGACTAAAGGAAATAATAAAAAGTGTTTTCTCTATAGGCAAAAAATAATATCAGATGGAAGGTTGATAGGCAGGAAAAAAATGAAAAGCCAAAGAAAGTGTAAATATCTGGACTGAATGAACACTAAATGAAACTAACTTTATAAAACAATAAAATGGTATTGGAGAAGTCTAAAGTGCACATCACACTAAAATAAGCAACAACGACATATAAATTGACAGATGACAAAAGATCTTAACTAGTTTGCATTTACAGTAAGTGGTAAAGTATTAATTAAAATTAAATCAAATGTCAAGATTTATGTTGCAATCTCTAGGATAACAAGTAATAGTGAAGTATGTATAACAAACATTCCAACTGAAGAAGGAAACAAAATAATTAATGTTTATTCAATTCTTAAAACCAATAATACAGAGAAACAAAAATGGTGAGATAAATTATAGAAGCATGATAGATTAAATTATAAGTATTTAAATTATAACAGTAAGTTATATAATAATCTAAATAATTCACTTGAAGAAAAATGGCTTAACTTTAAAGATGGCCAACCAGATGCAGCCAAGAGGAAGACCTGCCTGGGAGAGACTGAAACATCTGGAAGACTAGGGCACACTGAGCACATCTTCAGAGGGAAGGACTTGAGAGTGGATGGAGGTAGGATGCAGATACTGGGCGGGAGGAGGAGGAAGCTGGAAAACCTGAAAGGGATTTCCAAGAACTGGGGCTTATTTCTGGCCCCCTGCAACTCCTCAGAAAGGGGTGAGTTGAACAGACAAGGAGTGACCAGCTCCTGTCACGGACCTCCAGAATCTGGGCAGGAGAAAAGCCCATGACCCTCGCGGACGGACACTTGAGCCGGCAGGGAGGGTGACTTAGAGAGGTGGTAGGAGCAGGACTCCAGCCCATGAGGAGCCCAGTGACTTTGGTGCAAGAACATCTGTAGTGGAGGACGGCCAGGTACACTCATCTCTCAAAGCTCACCCTACTTCTCTCCAAGACTTTGGCCACAGAGTTACTGTCCGACTTGGGTGAAACAGGGCTGTCTTGCCCGTGAGACAGTGCCAATCTGATTCGAGCTTCTGCCTATCTGCTCTCCTCTCCCAGGGCCCCAGCCTGGCCATGCCCATGGACAGCACAGCATCCAACACCCAACCAGGGTGATATCTGAGGGCTCTCATCATAGCTCCTTGATGTGGTTCGGCTATGTCCCCATCCAAATCTCATCTTGACTTGTAGCTCCAGTAGTTCCCAAGTGTTGTGGGAGTGACCCAGTGGGAGATAATTGAATCACAGGGTGGTTTCCCCCATACTGTTTTCGTGGTAGTGAATAAGTCTTAAGAGACCTGGTAGTTTTATAAGGGGAAACCCCCTTCATTTGGCTCTCATTCTCTCTTTTGCCTGCTGCAATGTAAGCTGTGCCTTTTGCCTTCCGCCATGATTGTGAGGACTCCCCAGCCACATGAAACTGTGAGTCCATTAAACCTCTTTTTCTTTATAAATTACCCAGTCTTGGGTATGTCTTTATTAGCAGCATGAAAATGGACTAATACACTCCTTCACTGGCAGCCCATGCTTGACTGTTGAAGAGCTCCAAATGAGTGGCTCTTGCCAATGTGCAGCAGCCTACCTGCACCCCCTTGGCAGCACAGTTTTCCCACTGCTGGCACAAACTCACCTATGGTTACCCCCTTACCGCTTTGCAGGAGCAGGCATGTACAGGCAGACCTCATTTTCGGCACTCTGCCATTGCACATTTGCATGCGCACCCCACTGCTGCTGCCAGTGTGAAGCAACATGCTGCCCCCCACACCGCTAATGTGTGGACGCTCAATCGCACTGTCATTGCTGGCATGAACACATGCACAGACACTGTGACTCTGCCACCCTCTGCACACCACCATCGCCACTGTTGTGAAAGAGCTCACAGACACCAGTGGCCTATCCCCACAGCTGATGGTGTGAGTGTGAGCACAGACACCAGTAACCCTGTCCCCCGTGCTGGTGCAAGCACATGTAGAAATGCCATAGCCCCACTTCTGACAGTACCTCACCAGCTGATGTGTGCACTCCACCATGCTACCATGGCTGCCGGCACACAGGAACAAGAATGCATCTCACGGCTGCCACCCTGATGAAGTGCTTTGGGGGGCACCATCTATGGGAGTGTTGTGTTCAGCAGACCGGGAACACCTCATCCACTCCACTGCACCTGGCTCCTATCATCAAGGGGCCAGAGAAAAAAGCCAGGGGCCCTGTACCAGCCCTGCAGAGTTAGAGCACACAAAACAGGAGTACTGAGCTGAGGATTGGCCCCTAAAAATCTTTCAGAAATAAACCCACTTGATTGAACCCACCTTATACAACAATCAAACCCCATACAAGAAAATAAAGGCAAAATAAATGAATAAATAAATAAAACCAAAAGACAGCAACTTTAAAGATTAAAGGGACAGCAGCCCACACAGACGAGAAAGAACCAGTACAAAAAGAAAAAGTTTGGCAACTCAAAAAGCCAAAGTGTCTTCTTACCTTTGTCTTCTTAACAGCCTCACTTGTTCCCAAGTAACGGTTCTTAACCAAGCTGAAATGGCTGAAATGACAGAAATTGAATTCAGAATATGCATAGAAAGGAAGATCATCAACATCCACGAGAAAGTCAGAACCTAATCCAAGGAATCTACGGAATACAGTAAAGTGATACAGGAGATTAAAGACTAAATGGCCATATTAAGAAAGAACCAAATTGATCTGATACAGCTGAAAAACTATGAGAATTTCATGATATGGTTGCAACAATTAACAGCAGAATTAATCAAGCTGAGGGAAGAGTCTCAGAGTTCAAAGATGGGTTCTTCAAAATAACTCAGTCAGACAAAATAAAGACAAAACAATAAAGAAGAATGACCAAAACCATTGAGAAATATGGAATTATGCAAAAACACCAAATCTCCATCTCACTGGCATCCTTGAAAGGGAAGGTGAGACAACAAGTAACTTAAAAATCATACGTGGGGAATCATCTACAAAAATTTTCCCAATCTCACTGGGGAGGCCAACATTCAAATTCAGGAAATGCAGAGAACCCCTGTGAGATACTACACAAAAAGACTACCCCCAAGACTGTAATCATCAGAGTCTCCAAGACTGAAATGAAAGAAAAAGTGTTAAGGGCAGCTAGAGAAGGGACACGGTCACCTAAAAAGGGAACCCCATCAGGCTAACAATACACATTTCAGCAGAAACCACAGGAGCCAGAAAAGACTGGCAGCCTGTAATCAGCATTCTTAAAGAAAAGAAATTCCAATCCAGAATTCCATATCCAGTCAAACTAAGCTTCATAGGCAAAGGAGAAATAAGACCCTTTACAGACAAGCAAATACAAAGAGAATTTATAACCCCCAGACCTGCCTTACAGGAGGTCCTTAACAGATGCTAAATGTGGAATAGGAAGACCATTACCAGTCACCACAAAAACACATGTATGTACCTACACCGTTATAAAGCACTAGAAAGTCACAATGCAATTACATTTGCATAATAAGCTAATGACATGATGACACGATCAAATCTGCACATACCAATATTAACCTTGAATACAAATGGGCTAAAATAAAAGTAATAAATCTATATGTTTGTTTTTATAAAGATAAATTATATACATATACCACAGCCAAGACAAATCAAGAAAAGTGGGAGTAGGTACAAACAAATTAGAAAAGGATGCTACATAAAATGTTTTGCCAAAAATACACCAGAAAATTTAGATTAAATGGACAAAATTCAAGAAAAAACAGCTTTTCCAAATAAAATCTGACTATACCTATATTTATCAAAATATTAAACTCAAAATTACAAACATTCCTCTGAAAACATCATTAATCACATATAGCTTCCCTGCTGAAATCTACATTTAAGAAAGTAATTATGTAAACTCTACAGAAACTCTCCCAGAGAAGAGAAAGTAAACACTAATATATTCAATTCTTATTTGAGTTCAGTATAAACTTAATACCATTAATATAGCCCAATATGTCTTTTACCTATACATGCAAAATTATTGATAAAATATTAGCAAATGAAATCCCCATTATTGATACAATGTTGAATAGAAATGTGAATACAAGCATCCTTTTCTCATTTCCAATTTCAAGATAACTTTTTCATTATTTCATTATTAAGAATGACAATTGCTGTAGAATTTCTGCAGCTTTATTGGATGAAAACATTTACTTTAGATATCTACGTTTCCAAAATATTTTATAATGAGTGGTTTTGGGGTTTATTAATGCATTTTCAGGTTTATTGAAATAATCATATCTTTTTGTTAACTGCATTAAGGAAAGAAAGCAAAAACAATTAAAAGAAAAGATGAAAACTATTATTCAAACATGGCATGATTTTCTGAATTGAACATCAGATGAATCCACATATAAATAATAAAAATTAATAAGGGTATCCATATGCAAAGTCAATATATAAAACGTGTTGAGTTTTGGTACTAAATCATTAGCATGAGAACATCATTTAAGATAGCATCAAAACATTGAGGAAATTAAACTATGAAAAGATGAAAATTACTCTACTTAGAACACTATAAAATATTATTGAGAATACGTGAAAAACATATAAGTAAGAAGATACACATGTTTATGAAATACAATACTTAATATAATGGGCAAGTTACTTCTTCCCAAATTTATCTATAGATTCAACACAGTCACAGACTTAACTACATAATTTTTTGGAAAACAACAAGGTAATTCTAAATTTATATAGAACAAAAAGAGTAAAATTAAAAGGATTTATTTAAACAAATAGTAAGGGTTATTATACAGCTACAATACATATTGGCAGGAGGATAGACAAATAGACCAATGAAATATAATACAATACAGAAATTCTTCCACATAGGAAAATTCAATGGATTTGAGGCAAGTTTTGTAAAGTTACACAGAAGAAATGGATGGTCTTCTCAAACATTGGTGCAAGATGGGGTGGATGTCCACAGAGTAAAATTTGCATCTTAAAAACTAACTCACAGCATACATTAAAATTATTTCCTATAGGAAAATTATGTGTCTAAATATACAAGGTAGGCATTTAGCTTTCACATTTCATAAAACTCCTAGAAGGTAAACTAAGTTAATATCTTTATGACCTCAAGTAAGAATGTTTTCTTAACCCAAGCACAGTAAAAGCATTAACCAGATTGGAAAATAATAACGCATTAGACAACACAATTAAGAACTCCCTTTATCAAGAATCAAGAACCTGAAAAACTAGTTGAGGCCATGATGGGAAGGGGAAGTCAGACATACCTCATTATACTCTTCTCCCTTAGGAGTTTAGGCACAACTGACCATTAAAACAGAGCTCTTTAGACTGACGAAACAGACTCTTTGTAGCAATAAGATACCAAATGGCAACCTGACTGTCTAGCATCACTGGGTAGGCAATTAACAGACCCTAATGGAAATCAAATAATTTTTTCCCCAAAAATATGTTTATTTGACATATACTAAAATGGCCCTGCAAAGCCGTCTCTTGAGGGGGAGGTTTTCATTCTGTAGAGAATCTCCAGGCCAGGCATGATGGCTCAAGTCTGTAATCCCAGCAATTTGGGAGGCGAGGCAGGCCAATCACCTGAGGTCAGCAGTTCAAGACCAGCTTGGCCAACATGGTGAAATCCTGTCTCTACTAAAAATACAAAAACTAGCCAGGCATGGTGGTGCGAGCCTGTATCCCATTGACTCGGGGGGCTGAAGCTGAGGCAGAAGAATTGCTTGAACCCAGGAGGCGGAGGTTGCAGTGGGCCAAGATTGTGTCACTGCACTCCAGCTTAGGGGACAGAGTGAGACCCTGTCTCGGAAGAAAAGAAGAAATTTAAAAAAAGAGAAAAAGAGAATTTCCTTCCCAGATTAAGTCCTTTCCAGAAAGTCTGACACCTTTTAAGGTCCAATAGGAGACATTCACGGTCTATTGTCTCTAAGCCTGCCCCCTGGAGGCTTCATGTACCCAACAAAATCCTTGGTTTCCACAACCTCTTTAACAAGCATGTCTTTCTACTGAATTCAACTCTTTAGTCAGGACTTAACTCTTTCAACCAATTACCAAATATTAAATATTTGCATCCACCTATGACCCGGAAGCCCTGGCTTCAAGATGTTCCACTTCTCTGGCCCAAAACAATGTATACCTTACATGTACTGATTAATATATTTGCCTGTAGTTTCTGTCTCCCTAAAACTATAAAACCAACCAACCACTTTTGGCATGTGTTCTCAGGACCTCTTGAGGCTGTGTCATGGGCCATGGTCTTAACCTTGGCAAAAATAAACCTCTAAATTGATTGACACCTGTCTCAGATACTTTTTCATTAATAAAATAATATCCAAGTTACTTCTAATTTGTTTTTGATAGGGAGTGGCTATCCATCAAATCTGGTCCTCATCTGTTATCTGTTTCCATGGGAATTTTTGAAGAAATTTTTTCTCATCATTTTCAAGGTCATATATTTTAACTATTACAAAAGTTTCAGAAATTTGGATATTTGAAAGAACTCACAAAAATCCATACAGCATGTACATCTAAGAGTTTTCATTAGAAGTCAAACAATAAGCTACAGCAAGAAAGAGAGTATAGGCAAGCATCTGAGGCTTTAGAAGCATCTAGGTGCAAGTGTACTAGGGCCCTTATTCTTACGAGAACATACTTCTCCAGTTTGAATCAACAAAATCTGTGCTTCAGGAAAGCTCAAGGCAGATGTTCCCAGTGGAGTCATTTATGCCTTTCTGGTCAAGACAGACTGTCTAACAGATTATGCTGGGTGAAGACTGTCAGTAAACAAACTGGCCCTGGGGGTTGCTAGGGAAGTTACATACTAAACAGCACGCTATAAACCCCACTGCCCTTATCTTAGCCAACAGTCTAAGTCAGAAATTTTTAAACCCCCAAAGAAAAGGATAGAGCATTCCCAGTCCAGCTGCTAAATAACACCATTTTACACAACTCAAATATTTTAGATAGGAATATACTTTCTTATCTGAGAAGTTACATCTTTATTCTTCTTAAACTTACACTTTATATAACTTGTTTTTAATAGTCAGTAGACAAACGTATGACAAAGAAGTGTTTATTCTACACATACTCAGTTAAATAAAAGCTTAGATGGTTAGGTGGGCAGATATATCACCCCTTTTTGTTGCTTTTGTCCCATATACTTTCTTCATCTCTAAGACTTTATTGCTTATTTCTTAGACCTTTTTATTCTATTCAAAAAGTCTCAACTCTATTATACTTTTAAATTATTTTAACTCTCAGTGTTTCAACTTCTAATGTTCTTTCTCCTCTGTTCAATATGCTGTTGAGCCCTTAATTTTAATTATTCCATTATTATTTTTATAATTTCCATTTCTCTGATTAAATTCTTTATAGTGTTTTTTTGTTTGTTTTTTTTTTAACTTCTCAGATATGTGAGACAGCTGGAAACTCTGTTTTGCTTTATAGAAATTATTCTCCTTAATTTCTTAGACTCTCACTTTGGGTAGTTTGAGGATCTGAAAATTCTTAAAGGAAACAAACAATAGACATCTCCTTCCAGGTGGATTTTTGAGTAAGAAAGACAAAATTAAGCTTCCCCACTTAAATCACAAAACAGACTTATATACAAGGAAATGGTTTTCATATATTGGCCAATATGCAGTTCAGGATAGTAATCCCCAAAGAAAGGAAATAAATGAAGTGAGCCCCACAACTGTCCTTGCTTCCTACTTGCACATTTGCCAAGCTCCTAAACTACCTGAGTTGAGGAGACAAAGTTTGGGGAGACAAAGTTTGAGTTGACAACTGCCTGGGAAAATGAAAGGGAGTAGAATTGTTAAGGCAGAGTACCCAGGAGGGAGAAAGCTACACAGAGACAAAGTCCCAGATATTTGCAAAGGGTTCTCTTCAAACCTTCAGCTGAGTACTAAATCAGCACATCTGTATGAAGAAACTATTGAGGCCAGGAAAATAACCCCATGAAAGGAAGAAAGAGAGCAATCTCCACAAGGCCTGGGTACCGCTTAGTTAAGCTTACCTGATGGCCAGTGTGCCTTTCGGTACAAAAGGGGGAGTGCCAAATCTTTCAAGTAGTGAATAGGAAGTTGAGGGTAGACAAAACAACAACAACACCTGGTTAAGCAAAATCTTAGAGCTGAAGAGCTGAAAGGATGATTTTAGAACGATAGAAGGAGAGGTGAGGAAGGTTTAGGCAAACATTCTAGGAAGAAACCAAGGATCTGCAATGTTTTCAGAGAATTTCCCGTGTTCAGTATGGCTGCATCACAGGGTCACAATAAGAATAAGGTAAAAAAGAAACCTTGAAAGTCAAGTTTCAGACATTAGAAGGCTTTGAATACTTATTTAAGAAAAATAGCTTCATAACATGTAGATTACAGGGTGGAGTAACAAAGTACAGGTTTTCTTCCATTTACAGTGGTGTTACATCCTAATAAACTCAATGTAAGTTGAAAATGTCTTTAATACTCCTAACCTACCCAACATCATAGCTTAGCCTAGCCTACCTGATATGTGCTCAGAACACTTACATTAGCCTACAGTTGGGAAAAAAATCAAAATTCAAAAATTGAAATATTCTTTCTACTGAATGTGTATTTTTTCACAATGTCATAAGTCTAAAAATCGTAAGTTGAACCATTGTGTCAGGGACTATCTGTATTTTATACAGAAAAAAACCTTATAAGACTTATTGCAGAAAGGCCATTCAAAATTTTATAAATAATAAAATTAAATCAAAATCTTTAGTAATAAGTTAGAAATATATTATAAAAGACAGTAGAGGTAAATATTTCACTGCATATATATACACCATATTTTCTTTGCCCATAAATCTCTTATAGAAATGTAAGTTGTTTCTACATCTTGCCTAGTATGAATAGTGCTGCAGTGAACACTGGAATGCTGATAGTTCTTCAAGATTCTGATTGTAGTTCTTTCAGAAAAATACCCAGAAGTGGCATAGTGTCATATGGTAGTCCTGTTTTTAATTTTTGAGGAATTTCCACACTGTTTTAGCAACTGCACCATTTTGCATTCCTACCAACCCTATACAAGAATTCCAAATTTTCCACACCCTCACCAATGCTTGTCTTTTGTTTTGTTTGTGTTTGTGTTGTTTCTGATAATAGCCATGCTGACAGATTTGAGGTGATATCTCATTGTGATTTTGATTGGTATTTTCTGATGATAGTGACATATAAAGAAATTTTATGCAGCCTTAAATAAGAAGGAAATCCTACAATAAGTGACAACATGGATGAACCTTAAGGACATTATGGTAAATGAAATAAGCAAATTACAGAAGACGAATACTGCATAATTTCAATTATGCATATCTAAAATAGTCAAACTCATAGAATCAGAGAGTAGAATTGTAGTTGTGAGTGGCTAAGAGGACGGAGAAATAGAGAGTTGCTAATCAACTAATCAACAGGAATAAAGTCTCAATTAGGCAATATGAATAAGTTCCAGGTATCTGCTAGAACTTATGCTATAGTTTGAAATATTGTATTGTACACTTAAACATTTGTTAGGAGGATAGGTCTCATGTTAAATGTTCTTACTACAATAAAATAAAATTTAAGAAAAAAGAATACACAAGTTAAAATAGTAGTGCAGCTTTTCAGAAGAATGTTAATTTGAACAGTAAATAAAAATAAACACAGTAAGTCCCTGAAAAAAATGTATGCAAAAGACAATGGAGTCTGGAACGAAGAAAGTGGGACTCAGTAAAAGATAAGGGACAGTGGTAGTAATAAGGGTATGGGGTCACTGTTAAATATAACATGCGGACAAAGGGGCTTTTATTTGAGTGAATGAAGAAAGATTGTTTACTTCATCGTAATAGCAGTATTAAGTGAGAAACAGACTGGGGTGAGAAATTAAGGGATTTTAGAAAATATGTTGACTTTGAATTATGGGATGTCCAGATAAAAATGTCAAGTAAACTATTTTAATAATAGTTATATAGAGAAAAATAACTTTAAAAATTGACTATAAGTTGCAGCAATTGATGTTTAAAATTATTAGCCTCTAATCACTAATTAAATAAGTAATTATTTCTCCTTAAAATAATAAGAAACACATAGCAAAGTGTGAATAGTTCATGTGTCTCTTGAAATAGACAAAGTGTTGAGGAACTGTCTTCTGTAGTATTAATTGGGCAAATACATAACAACTCTGCCTAAATTTTAACAACCAATAATATGCAAAAGTTAAGAGGCTAAAATAATTCCTGTAAATCAGCAGCAATATGATAGGAAATAAAGGTCGATAACAGATGAGCACAAAATTTGATGTGATACCACCTTTTACAATCAAATTTAGATAGCTTGTTTCTGTTAGATAGCAGACAGCAAGTTATTTCCACTTATCCATTCTTTTTATCAACAAAGTTAATTCATTCTTTAGCTTAATATTACTTTTTCAGAGCCCTTCCCTAATACTCTGATATAAAATAAATCTTAATTATAACTATTTTTACCAGGATATATCCTACTTAATGAAAAGTAATTCTGTTTGTTTGATACATCGATGGAAAACAATGAATGAAAAATGAGATAGTCTACTAGAAGATTATAATAGTAGTATTTAAATGAATTTTAATATGGCTTTCTTCATATTATAAAGGTAATTTGATTCAGGTAATTTGAGGATAAATGACAGAATATAGAGTGATGACTCTTTAAGTTTTACTTTAAAAATGCAACATATTACATATAAAATACTTCACAGAATATTTGATTTTTAATATAAGATGTTCAAGTTATTGTTTTATTTAATATAAAATACATTTGAAATATATTCAGATAAGTTGTTAGCGAAATATATGACTTGTGAGTTTCCATATTCCTTAAAATTATGATGAGGTTCTCCAGCACATTTGTATACAAAGTGCGGTCAACAGAACAGTGGCATTAGCATCCTATGGAGTATGCAGAGAGTCTCAGTTTCCACTTAGCCACTGAATCAGAAACACAGGGTTCCAATAGACTTCAACTTTGAAGTGTCCCTGTGCTACACAGTGACAATTGAGAGTACTGGGTTAGGTTCTTTTTTTTTTTTCCCCTGCTACATCTCACTCTTGTTTTACCTAACCTCATAGGTTTAAAGAAAATATTTGGCTAGATTATTTCTGAGATTTATTCCAGAGCAAACACACTACTATCCAATTACAGAAAAATATCAGAAAAACTTTCTGCTGGGGATTGAGAACTCCATTGCAACAATGTTTTTTTCATGGCAATATCTGGTGTTATTATACTTTGACTAATGTTATTGAGAATTTATATTAGCAAACATTTATTGAGTACTTGTTATTTGGGCAATACTGTTTTTAGTGCTTGTATGACTCAAGAGTTCTCTAGAGGAACAGAATTAATGAAATATATATACATATATATACACACATATATATACACACACACACACATACACACACACATATATATACACACACATATATATAGATACACACACACATATATATATATAGTCCATGTTGCTGAGTCCATGAGTAACCTGCATCCCTGCCACTATGGCCACTTTTTTCATGGGCCCCTATCATGCAGAATCATCTGTGAACCAGGCACTAGTCTTCTTTTCCTTTATCAATTGATATAGGAAACTCACCATGAGCCCAATGGTGCAGGCTGGGGGAGAGAAGGCAGGTGGAAGAAGTGGAGATCATGGTCATTTGAGCCACTTCCATATATATATAGAGAGAGAGAGAGAGAGAGAAAGAGAGAGAGAGAGAGAGAGGAAAGAGAGAGAGAGTTTATTAAGTATTAACTTACATGATCACAAGGTCCCACAATAGGCTGTCTGCAGACTGAGGAGCAAGGAGAGCCAGTCCCAGGCCCCAAACTGAAGAACTTGGAGTCCGTTGTTTCAGGTCAGGAAGCTTCCAGCATGGAAGAAAGATGTAGACTGGGAGAGTAGGCCAGTCTCTCTTTTCACATTTTTCCCCCTGCTTATATTCTAGCCATGCTGGCAGCTGATTAGATTCTGCCCACTCAGGTTAAGGGTGGGTCTGCCTTTCCCAGTCCACTGACTCAAATGTTAATCTTCTTTGGCAACAGCCTCACAGACACACCCAGGAACAACACTTTGTATCCTTCGCTCCAATCAAGTTTACACTCAGTATTAACCATCACAAGTCCACTCCTTGTCAACTTGATCCCATACACATTTCCTGAGATCATACATGATCTCCAAATAAAGACAACAATATGTTCATAATTATGCCTAACATAATGCAACCAGGCTTCATACAGCCAGAAACACATCAATCCGGAACCCAAATACTCTTACATAAGCGTAACAATACTTAAATGCTGATGTGAAGTCAATAAATCTTATGTCACATGATAAAGGAGAAAGGAAATACAATGAAGATATTTTCTTAATACAAAGGTACACATGCACAAATATGTTTTTGACAAAAGAAGCAGAAATACTCATGAGAACTACAGTCCTGAGGTCTGCAGCTGGTCACGTGATCACAGCTGGTAATGATGACTACCTTATTCTATTACCCATTCTGTATTCCCTTTACCTTCAGTGATCACCTCAGCAAGCTCTAGTTTTTGTTTCCTTGTGGAGTGACCCAAACCTTCACTCCTGAAGGGTCTAGTTCATTTGTAGTCCTGCCTAAATTGGGCTGCTGTAGTTTCCCATTGACCTTAATCTTAATCACAGGGCATGATAATACAAAGAGACAGCTTAATGGATCTCCTGTATTCCATGCATACTCTTTCTCACCTCCTTTGTGGAGTAGTAAACTGATTTTATCTTGATAGTTGAGGTCAGTCACCCCAACCAACACTGTAACTCCCTTCTTAGCCCGTTGACTTAAAGGTAGGAGGAGCCCAAAGTGTCCAGGAGGCAATCTTAACCTCCAATTCAATGGAATCATTGTTGTGTCTCCTGGGGGCAGCGTTCCTCCCTCTGGAACAAAGACACCTAGGCCAGCAGAACGTAATGCTGCGGGAACAGGAAGCAAAAGTTATGCCGGTGGATCACTGGGGGTGATGGTGAGTGGTACCACTTCCACTTCTACCCCTTGCTTCCTGGACCTGTGAATCCTGGCTACGGGAGAAACAGTACCATATACTGGATGCTGATTCAGAGAATACACCACCTTCTGGAGAAATTTGCCCCAGCCCTGCAAAGTATTGTCAACTAGTTAGTATTGTAATTGTGATTTCAAAAGGCCATTACATTACATCATTCTATCAATCTAGCTGCTTCAGGATGATGGGGAACATCATAAGACCAGTAAATTTGATGAGCATGAATCCACTGTTGCACTTTGTCAGGCATACAGTGAGTGCCTTGGTCAGAGGCAATGCTTGGTGGAATACCATGACCATGGGTAAGAGATTACATGAGTCCATGGATGGTAATCTGGGCAGAAGCACTGTGTTCAGGATAGGCAAACTCATATCTGGACTAAGTGCCTATTCCAGTGAAAGCAAACCTCTGCCCTTTTCATGATGGAAGAGGTCCAATATAATCAACATGCAATTAGGTAGCTGGCTGATCACCCTAAGTAACAGTGTCATATTGAAGGCTCACTGTTGGTCTCCGCTGCTGGCAAGTTGGGCACTCAGCAGTGGCCACAGCCAGGTTAGCCTTGCTGAGTCAAAGTCCATGTTGCTGAGCCCATGAGTAACCTGCATCCCTGCCACCATGGCCACTTTTTTCATGGGCCCCTATCATGCAGAATCATCTGTGAACCAGGCACTAGTCTTCTTTTCCTCTATCAATTGGTCATAGGAAACTCCCCATGAGCCCAACGGTGCAGGCTGGGGGAGAGAAAGCAGGTGGAAGGAGTGGAGATCATGGTCATTTGAGCCGCTTCCTCATGAAACTTATTGTGCCTTTAGGGTCTGCTCAGTCCTAGCAAGGAGAGACAGTCCGAGTCCCAAACTGAAGAACTTGGGGTGTGATGTCTGAGGGCAGGAAGCATCCAGCACAGGAGAAAGCTGTAGGCTGGAAGGCTAGGCCAGTCTCTTTTCACATTTTTCTGCCTGCTTATTTTCTAGCCATGCTGGCAGCTGATTAGAAAGTACACACCCAGATTAAAGGTGGGTCTGCCTTTCCCAGCCCACTTACTTAAATGTTAATCTCCTTTGACACGGCCAGGCGCGGTGCCTTACGCCTGTAATCCTAACACTTTGGGAGGCTGAGGCAGGTGGATCCTTTGATGTCAGGAGTTCAAGCCCAGCCTGGCCAACAGGGCAAAACCCTGTCTCTACTAAAAATACAAAAAAAAAAAAAAAAAATAGCTGAATGCATGGTACATGCCCAAATCCCAGCTACTTGGGAGGCTGAGGCAGGAAAATTGCTTGAACCCTGGAGGTGGACATTGCAGTGAGCCAAGATCATGCCACTGCACTCCAGCATGGGCCACAAAGCAAGACTCCCTCTCAAAAAAAAAAAAAAAAAAAAAAAGTCTCCTTTGGCACAGCCTCACAGACACACCCAGGATTAATACATTGCATACTTCAATTAAGTTGACAGTATTAACCATCACAATCTCATAACTGGATTATCTTTAAATGCCCCAGATAAGAGCCCAGTCTGATAAACGCTTTGATTTCAGTCTTGGGAAACCCTGAGCAGTCAACATAGTTGAACCTGCCCGGGCTACTTAGCTATAAAACTGCAAGCGAATAAAGGGGGCTGTTTTAAGCTGCTGAGTTTGTAGTTCTTATGGTTATAGGAAACTAACACAATTAATAACCATAATTTCAAGGAAACTGTGGGATAATAGTTAATATGTCATGTATCATGAAAAACTAAGAGTACATAAATAAATATAGGACTTTAACCCAATCATTAGTAGAAAACATTAATGTTACTTAACTCTAAATAATAAAATTACAGTTTATATATTTTAAATATTTTATTGAAATTGCATTTACTGAGCCAGTCTTTAATAATGCATATGAATATGTGAATATAATAAGAAAATAAAATGTTCACATAGAATAAAAATAACTCAATTTACTTAATGTTCACAGTTAAGCAAATAAATTCAAATATATATGCACATTTCAGAGGCTTTAAGGGAATACTTCACGTATTAACATTGAGTATATCTGGTTATGAGGATTTAGCGAACATTTCTGTTTTGATTTCTACAGATACAAAATACAGTTCTCTCTTTTCCACTCTGAAGGAAATTACCTTCTAGAAACAACAGAAATTTTAGACATTTTGCTGTTGTTTTTTTTCCCCTATGGATAAAACTGTTATATGGTCTCTGAAAACTGGAAATGCATTTTTCTTTTTTTTTCAACTAACTTCCTTCCTTCCTTCTTTCCCTCTTTCCTTCCTTCTTTCTCTTCGTCTCCTTTTCCTTCCTTCTTTCCCTCCTTCCTCCTTTTGTTCCTTCTCTCTTTCTTTCTCTCTTTCTCCCTCATTAAAACAAATTAGAAGTCTCAGGTTTGTCAGGATGGAAAGGCCAAACTATTTCTTCTTTGTGCTTTATAATACACAGTGTTATATATTATTACCTTCTTTGTGCTTTCTGCCTGTGGGTGGGTTTCTCCAACTGCATAAACAGTTTGATGGTGTTGCAGTTATTATAGTGTACACCATTGTGGCAGCAAATACAACAGGGTTTTATCAGGTTGAAGAGTCAAACATGATTAGGTAACCATTCTAAAAGAGAAGATATGTGCTACAAAACTGAATTACCTCAAAGACAGAGGTTGGCATTCAATAAAATACATCACTTTGCTTTATATCAAATGTTGATGGACACATTTTTACCCAATATATGCAGAGAACTATTTAACAAAAGAGCAGCAGTGATAGTTTCTAAAGTGGTGTTTGTGCAGTTAATACAGTGTGTTACTTAATGCAGACATGCAGCCTATCACTCAAAAGGGCATGCTTGTGACAGTTCAGTCTTTAAGTGCGTATGTTACATAGCTGTAAAAACTGCTTATAAATTCTTGCTCTGCATATTAATCCAAATTCTCAAGAGATTCAGGATAAGTAGGATATCTGTATATTTATTTATTATGAAAGAGAGAAAGACAGGAGATAGATTCACCGTAAGAAACTGGCTCATGCAATTATGGAAACTGAGAAGTTCAAGATATGAAGTGGGCAAACTGGAGACCCAGGAAAACCAATGTTATAGTTCCAGCCCTATTCCAAAGTCTTGAGAACTAGGAAATTTGATGGAGTAAGTTCTAATCTGAGTCTGAAGGCTTGAAAGTGAGGGCGAACCAGGTGTAGATTCCTTGCCTAAGTCCAAGTTAGAGGGCAAGAAGCCAGGTTTGTTGGTGTATGCCTGTAGTCCCAGCTACTTAGGAGACTGAGATTGGAAGATTACTTGAGCCCATTTCCAGACCAGTCTGGGCAACATAATTAGACCATGTCACTACAAATTAAAAATTAAAAAATAAATTAGCTGTGTATGGTGGCATGAATCTGTACTCCCAGCTACTTGAGAGGCTGTGAGAAGATCACTTGAACCCAGGAGGGCCAGGCTCCAGTGAGCCATGATCTCACCACTGCACTCCTACCTGGACAACATAGTGAGAGGCGACGACGTGCTAGCAGTCCTCGCTCTCTGCGCCTCCTCAGCCTCGGCGTCCACTCTGGCAGCGCTTGAAGCGCCCTTCAGCTGGTCACTGCACTGTGGGAGGCCATCTCTGGACTGGCCGAGGCCAGAGCCAGCTCCCTCTGCTTGCCGGGAGGTGCGGAGGCAGAGGCCTCAGGGGTAACCTGGGCTGGGCGTGGCGCTCACCAGCCAGCGCGAGTTCCGGGTTGGGGGAGAGGCATCAAGGGTAACCTGGGCTAGGCGTGGCGCTCACAAGCCAGCGCGAGTTCCGGGTGGGGGCAGGCTCGGAGGCCCGAACTGGGGAGCTGCTGGCTGGCGCCGCTGCCAGGGCAGTGAGGGGCTTAGCACCCAGGCCAGCAGCTGCGGAGGGTGCACCGGGTCCCCCAGCACTGCCAGCCCGCCCGCACCGTGCTGGAATTCTCGCCAGGCCTCAGCAGCCTCCCCGCGGGGCAGGGCTCCGGACCTGCAGCCCACCATGCCTGAGCCCCGGGGCAGTGGGCCCCGGCACCACCTGAGTCTCCGGGACAGGTGCCGCCCCCTGCTCCCAGGCACCGGGTCCCATCCACCACCCAGGGGCTGAGGCGTGCAGGCGCGCAGGCACGCAGGCGGGACTGGCCAGCAGCTCAGCCTACAGCCCCAGGGAGAGATCCACTAGGGGAAGCCAGCTGGACTACTGAGTCAGGTGGAGACTTGGAGAACCTTTATGTCTAGCTGGAAGATTGTATATGCACCAATCAGCACTCTGTATCTAGTGGGGTGGGGGGCGTTGTGGATGCACCAATCATTGTTCTGTGTCTAGCTCAGGGATTGTAAACACACCAATCAGTGTTCTGTGTCTAGCTAATCTAGTGGGGACTTGGAGAACATTTATGTCTAGCTAATGGATTGTAAATACACTAATGAGCACCCTGTGTCTAGCTCAAGGTTTGTAAATGCACCAATCAGTGCTCTGTGTCTAGTTAATCTGGTGAGGACTGGAAGAACTTTTATGTCTAGCTAGAGGATTGTAAATGCACCAATCAGCACTCTGTGTCTAACTCAGGGACTGTAAATGCACCAATCAGCTCCCTGTCAAAATGGACCAATCAGCTCCCTGTAAACGGACCAATCAGCTCTCTGTAAAATGGATCGATCAGCAGGATGTGGGTGGGGCCAGATAAGGAATAAAAGCAGGCTGCCCAGCCAGCCCGGCCACCATTCAGGTTCCCTTCCACACTGTGGAAGCTTTCTTTTGCTTTTTACAATAAATCTTGCTGCTTCTCACTCTTTGAGTCCACCTGGCTTTTATGAGTTGTAACACTCACTGGGAAAGTCTGCGGCTTCAGTCCTGAAGACCAGCGAGACCGCGAACCCACCAGAAGGAAGAAAATGCAGAGACATCTGAACATCTGAAGGAGCAAACTCTGGACACACCATCTTTAACAACTGTAACACTCACCACAAGGGTCTGCGGCTTCATTCTTGAACTCAGCAAGACCAATAATCCACCAATTCCAGACACAATAGCAAGACCCTGTCTCAAAAAAAACAAAAACACACACACCTGGATTTGCAGCACCTTAAGAGATTAGGAGAAAGAAAAATGAAAGTAAGAGAAGATTTGTGTCTCAGCTCAAAGATAGCCAAAATTAGATGAGACCCACATGTAGAGAGAAGTTTGGTTTATTCAGTCTACTGATTGAAATGTTAATCTCATTCAGAAATGCCCTCACAGACACACCCCAAAATAATGTTTCACCAAGTAGGGAATATATTCAAGTTAACACGTAAAATCAACCATTACATTCTGCCACTTAGTAGCTCTGTGACCTTGCGAAAACTCTGTCTCAGGTTTTTTATCTTGAAAATGGGAGTAATATAATAGTTTTACTATTTTATAGGCTGGGTATTAGGTTTAAATGAAGTAATCCATGTATACAACTGTGATGGTTAATACTGAGTGTCAACATGATTGGGTCGAAGGGCACAAAATATTAATCGTGGGTGTGTCTGTGAGGCTGTTGCCAAAGAATATTAACATTTGAGTAAGTGGACTGGGAAATGCAGACCCACCCATAATCTGGGTGGGCAGAATCTAATCAGCTGTGAACATGGCTAGAATATAAGCAGTCAAAAAAATGTGAAAAGAGAGACTGGCCTAGGCTCCCAGCCTACATCTTTCTCTTCTGCTGGATTCTTCTTGCCCTTGAACATCAGACTCCAATTTCTTCAGTTTGGGGCCTCAGATTGGCTCTCCTTGCTCCCCAGCCTACAGATGATCTATTGTGGGACCTTGTGATCATGTGAGTTAATACTTAATAAACTCCTCTTTATCAGAGTCTAGAAACTCAATATACCCATATACACATATATTACATATATTTTATATTATATATAAATATATAAACTAATGGAATGGTTCTAGAGGAGTGGTTCTAGAGGAGCAGAATATTAAGGATGAAGTTATTTTGTTGGTTTTGTGGTTCCTGGAGTTGGCTGCTTAATATGATTATACCCCAAAATGCTAAGGACTCTACTTCTAATAGTATGGAGAACACTGATAGTCCTTGTTGTGAACTGCTTAGAGAGTTATGCAAAATAAATGCATTTGACACTCCTGATTCATCGCTCATGAGAGGCAAGGAATTTAGTGACTCTATACGTATTACTTTTGACCATATGTGGAGAACCAAGAAACATAATGAAGCTGGTTGGTTGCTCCCAAGTTTAATGGACAAAGTGATGAAAGAAAATGATGAGATCAGGGATTCTATCACCCGGCTTCAGAAACAGATACTGAGCCTCAAATCTGCTAAGATTGGCCTGAGTGAGAGTCTTACCTCTTGTAGAGAAAGAGCTGAAATTGTGCAAAAATAGACACAAGTTCTTATTATGCGAGTGGCTGACCTGCCACGAAAAGCGCATGCACAGCCTTGCTAGGTGTCTACTGTTAAAGTGAGGGCATTGATTGGAAAATATTGGGACTCTGCAACTTGCAATGGGGATGTGTGGGAGGACTCTGATGAGGCTGGGTACAGTGAGTTCCTAGACTCTAATGAAACTGTTTTAAGAGAAGAAACAACTTTCCCTCCCCCAGTAGTGGCAACATACCCTCCTGGACCCACGCTGCCATCAGCCTTTCCACCTTTGTCTGAGGAGATAAACCCTGCACTGCCTGAGGCAACAGTAATGGCCTCCCCTGAGGCAGTTGCCAGGCAAGATAATGTTGATTCTCCTCATGTGCCACCCCCAAAACCCTGTATGCTTCTAGACATATAACTAAAGTCCCAGTGGGTCTCCTAGAGGTGAGATTGACAGTAGGACCATGAGGAGGTGCACGATTCTTGAAAAATACTTGAGTTTTCTATTTTTTTTTTTTTTTTTTTTTTTTAGATGGAGTTTCACTCTTTTGCCCAGGTTGGAGTGCAATGGCAAGATTTCGGCTCACTGCAATCCCCAACTCCCAGGATCAAGTGATTCCCCTGCCTCAGCCTCCTGAGTAGCTGGGATTACAGACATGCACCACCTTGCCTGGCTAATTTTGTATTTTTAGTAGAGAGGGGTTTCTCCATATTGGTCAGACTGGTCTCGAACTCCCAACCTCTGGCCTTCTGCCCGCCTTGTCCTCCTAAAGTGCTGGGATTACAGCTCTGAGCCACCGTGCCTGTCCAAGTTTTCTAATTTTTATAAACAGAAATCTGGAGAACAGGCATGGGAATGAATATTAAGGGTGTGGGATAATGGTGAAAGGAACATAGAGTTGGATCAGGCTGAATTTATTGATTTGAGACCACTAAGTAGGGACTCTTCATTTAACATTGCAGCTCAGGGAGTTAAAAAGGTTATAATAGTTTATTTGCCTGGTTAGCAGAAATATGGATTAAAAGATGGCCCACTATGAGTGAGCTGCAAATGCCTCATCTCCCTTGGATTAATGTAGAGGGAGGCATCCAAAGGCTTAGGGAGATTGGGATGGTTGAGGGGATTAGTCACTTTAGACCTACTCATCCCAGCTGGAAGGGTCCAGAAGATATGCCCTTGACCAATGACTTGTGAAATAGATTTGTGAGGCCAGCACCTACAACTTTGAAGAGCCCTGTAATTGCTCTTCTCTGTATGTCAGATCTAACAGTGGTAACCATAGTCACTCAACTACAAAATGTAAATACAATGGGAATAATTGGATCACAAGGTGACAGGGGTCTAGTGGTGGCACTCAACAGTCAAAGGTAAGGTAGGCACAGCTACAATAATGGACAGCAGAAACAAAGCAGCAATCAGAATAATCTGACTTATGTAGAGTTCTGGCATTGGCTAATTAATCATGGTGTTCCTATAAGTGAAATTGATAGGAAGCCTACTGCATTCCTGTTTAATTTATATAAGAAGAAAACTTCTAGGTCGAATGTACAAAAGACTAATTTGAATTATAAAAACAGAGAATCATGACCAGTCAAGCAATTTCCAGACTTGTGCTGATTTACAGACCCAGAACCCCTCAGGATATGGGTTTGCCTATCTTGAACACAATGCTTCTGCCCATGGACTACCATCCATGGACTCATAGAATCCCTTATCCATGGTTATGGTATTCTACAAAACATGCCTCTGAAAAAGGCACTCACTTTATGGCTAAAGAAGTGCAGCAGTGGGCTCATGCTCATGGAATTTACTGGTCTTATGATGTTCCCCATCATCATGAAACAGCTGGATTGATGGCCTTTTGAAGTCACAATTACAATGCCAACTAGTTGGCAATACTTTGCAGGGCTGGAGCAAAGTTCTCCAGAAGACCGTGTATTCTTCGAACCAGAGGTCAAGTATATGGTACTGTTTCTCCCATAGTCAGGATTCACAGATCCAGAAAGCAAGGGGTGGAAGTGGCACCATTCACCATCACCTCTAGTGATCCACTGGCAAAATTTTTTCTTCCTGTTCCCACAATATTACATTCTGCTGGCTTAGATGTTTTACTTCCAGAGGGAGGAACGCTGCCACCAGGAGATGCAACCATGATTCTATTAAACTGGAGGTTAAGATTGCCACCTGGACACTTTGTGCTCCTCTTACCTTTAAGCTAACAGGCTAAGAAGGGAGTTACAGTGTTGGCTGGGGTGATTGACCTGGACTATAAAGGTGAAATCAGTCTACCACTCCACAAAGGAGGTGAAGAAGAGTATGCATGGAATACAGGAGATCCATTAAGGTGTCTCTTTGCATTACCATGTCCCATGATTAAGGTTAATAGGAAACTACAAAAGCCCAATCCAGGCAGGACTACAAATGACCCAGACCCTTTAGGAATAAAGATTTGGGTCACTCCACCAGGAAAAAAAAAAAAACACAATCTACTGAGGTGATTGCTGAAGGCAAAGAGAATACAGAATGCTTAGTAGAATAAGGGAGTCATCAGTATTAGCTTTGACCACGTGACCAGCTGCAGAAATGAGGATTGTAATTGTCATGAGTATGACCTGCTTCTTTTGTTAAAAACATGTTTGTGCATGTATACACTTGTACTAAGAAAATATGTTAATTTTATTTCATTTTTCCTTTATCATGCTTCATAAGATTTATTGACTTCATATCAGCATTTATGTATGGTTAACTTTAAGTAATAGCAGTTTGGTTGGGGATTGATGTGTTTCCAGTTGTAGGAAGAATAGTTGTGTTACATCAGGCATAATTATGACCTTATTATTATTGTCTTCATTTGAAGATCATGTATGATATCATAACCTTCAAATACAGACAATAATAAGGTCATAATTATGGGTATGGCTTCAAGTTGACAAGGGGTGTACTTGTGATGGTTAATATTCAGTGTCAACTTGATTGGATTGAAGAATGCAATGTATTCATTCTGTGTGTGTCTGTGAGGGAGTTGCCAAAGGAATTTAACATTTGAGTCAGTGGGTTGGAAAAGGCAGACCCTTAATCTGGGGGGGCACCATCTAATCAGCTGCCAGCATGGCTAGAATATAAAGCAGACAGAAAAATGTGAAAGAACTAGACTGGCCTAGCCTCCCAGGGTACATCTTTTCTCCCATGTTGGATGTTTTCTGCCTTGAATATCAGACTCCAAATTCTTCAGTTTTGGGCCTCAGACTGGCTCTCCTTGCTCCTAAGCTTGCAGATGGCCTATTGTGCGAACTTGTGATCATGTGAGTTCATACTTAACAAACTCCCCTTTATATATGTGTGTGTGTGTGTGTGTGTGTGTGTGTGTATTCCATTAGTTCTGTTCCTCTACAGAACCCTGACAAACATAGAGGTCATTCAGGTTGTTAGTACAACTCACTTTCTTGCAGTAGTAGGCCTCAGGAAGCTATTTCCTTGTTGACTGTTCTCCAAGGTTTAGTCTCAACTCCTAGAGAGCACTCCCCTATCTTTGCACTTGGTTGTCTCCATCTCAAAAGCCAGTAGTGGCACATGGAGCCTGAGAAAACTCTCCTAAAAGGGCTCACATGATTAGATTAGGCCCAAATGCATAATTTATCATTTAATTAACTCAAAGTCAACTGACTTGTAACCTTAACAGCAGGTGCAAAATTCCTGTTGCCAAATAACTTAACATAATCGTGGGTGTGGTAGCTCATCTATTTCACAGTCCTGGAGATAATAGTAGGAAATCATGGAGGGTCATTTTAAAATTCTGCACAACACACTAATATCTGCATACTTGTCCACTCTATTAATATAGCATTGCTTATTTAAGCATTATATTATATTGGGAATTTATTCTATATCCCAAATTTTATTATTATTAATAATGAGATTTAAAACTTTGTAAACATCGTAGAACTCCATGATTACTATTACTTTGAAATAAATTGCAGAAAGGAAATTACTTCATCAAAAGGTACAAGCATTAAAAGACCACAATATGTATTACCAAATCACTCCTTCTTTACTACAGTGAAAAAAATCCCAACACTTTACTTTTTCCTGCTTAACTCTATGTTCCACCCATTAGAATGCTTACCATTTATATAGGTGAAATACAATAAAATATTGTTCACTTTGACTACTAGTGAAAGTAAACATATAGGAAGTGTTACATACACTAGTGAGAGGGAGGACTGACTGAAACAGAATACCAGATCCTCTACAAATTAGTTGTGTACACTTTTGCAAGTTACTTTTTTAGCCACATATACTTATTCTCCTAGAAATTTTCATTAAGGCTGGGCGTGGTTCATTAAGGCTGAGTGTGGTGGCTTACACCTGTAATGCCAACACTTTGGGAGGATGAGGTGGGTGGATCTCTTGAGACCACGAGATCGAGAGACCAGCCTGGCAAACATGGTGAAACCTGGTCTCTACTAAAAATACAAAATTTAGCTGGACGTGGTGGTGGGCGTCTGTAATCCCAGTTACTTGGGAGGCTGAGGCAGGAGAATCACTTAAACCTGGGAGACAGAGGTTGCAGTGAGCCAAGATCGTGCCATTGCACTCCATCCTGGGCCACAAGAGTGAAACTCCATCTCAAAAAATAAAATAAAATTTTTGTTAGTTTTTTTTTTTTTGCATTTTTTAGATTGAGTGAATGGTTGATTTTTTAAATCCATTTTTATTTCTAAAATAATTATATGAATATAATCTCACTATTACCTGTTTTTAAAATGTCAAATGTATTATTTTAAACTAAATATACAAATATGTATTTATTTATTAGGTTTTTACAGATATTTTGTTAAAGAATAATAACAATGAAAAGAAATAGTATGTATTTTAATTAGTTGATTCACTTGGGCTTTTTAGTTATATAATTATATCAATTTCATAAAAGTAAGTATGTTTGTGCCTTTCCAAACTTTATTTGTATGTGAAATGTACTTTTATGCAGTATCTACTCTGCTACTACTGCTTTTGTTGCTTAAAAATACTCCTGTTGTCTTCATGACTTCTTTTCTGGACTTAGAATCTATTCATGATTACTATATTCTACATTACAAATTTAGTATCAATTTAAATCTTACTGGAGAGACATTTTAGATATTTTGAAATCCATGTTGTGTTTTTTCTAAAAACCTATTTTATAGAATGACATTTTTAGAGTAACTAAGTTTGGTTTATTTCTTTGTAGTACAATTTCTGTTAATGTCTGGTATTTTCTCTTAGTTTATCCTTGGACATTGGTGACTAAGCTAGCTCAGAATTCACGAAGTCTTGTGTGACCCTCCCTGATTTCTTTGATTCTGGATGCAATTCAAAGGGGACACTTTGATTTCCAGTGAATTTCTGTGAATAGTTTGTACACCCAGCAGCCCAGAGGGGATGAGACTGGAAGCAATCCAATCACTGGGCACTACCTCAGAGAAGAAAAATCAGTGTTTGAGATGGAAGCGGGAAGTTTTTCAATTAGTGGTCCCAGTCATGGTTTTCTCAGAAAAACTGAGCCAAGTGTTAATTGAGATGAAATCTTCTAGGACAGGCTCTCCATATAGTATGGGGTTTGTGGAGTACAAAATACAGAATTTCCAGTTAAACTTGAGTTCAGATAAGTAGGAAATGTTTTTAGTAAAGTATGTCCCAATATTGTGTGGGATGTACATATACTGAAAACATTAATACTTTTTTATCTAAAATTCAAATTAATTGGGCATCTTGTATTATTATCTGCTAAATCTGGCACTCCTAAATACTGTGAGCTGAAAGGGCACTAACAGTTGCACCATCAGCTAGCCCATTTTACATCTGATATTTATTCTTTCCCTTGTACTAAGGTAGGAGGTGTTATTGAGATTCTGTTCAAAGACATTGTCCTCTCATTTCTTGCCTTGCTGCTGCTTTATACACAGAAATATTGTCAAATATTCCTTTGACATTGATTCATACACACTTTTCTATCAGAAAATAATTATTTTATCATTGTTCCCAGTTTGTGAACATCATTCCTGCCTACATTGCAGTGGCAATGCAAGATATTTCTAATTTTTTAATTTATTGGTAATTTCAATGGTTGTTTGTTAGTAAATTGCAGAAAACCAGTCTCTCATCCTTTAATACTATTTTATAAAAATTTTATAAAAATAGTATGCTGCATTGTCAAGGAGAAGCCACATAGACAAAGGTAGTCTCTGAGATTATAATGAGGCTGAAAAATTCCTATTGCTAAGTGACATCATAGTCATTGTAACATCATAGCACTGCACATTAGTTCAAGTTTTTGCAGTAATGCTTGTGTAAACAAACCTACTGTACTGCCATTCGTATAAAAGTCTAGGATAGTAAACTATGTACATTGCATAATATTTAATAATGATGATTAAAAAAACTATGTAACTGGTTTATATATGCACCATACTATATTTTTTATTGTTATTTTAGAGTGTGCTTTTTCTAATTATTAAAATAAAAAACGATAAAACAGCCTCAGGCAGGTCCTTCAGGAGGTATCCAGAAGAAGGCATTGCTATCATAGGAGATGAAAACTCCATATGTGTTATTGCCCCTGAAGACATTCTAATGAGGAAAGATGTGGAGGTGAAATACAGTAATGCTGATGATCTTGATCCTTTGTAGGCCTAGGTTAATGTTTGTGCTTGTGTCTTAGTTTTTAATAAAAGAATTCAAAAAGTAAAAAAAAAAAAAAAAAAAAAAAGCAGAAAACTTTAAAAATAGAAAAAAAGCTTGGAAAATAAGGATATAAAGAAAAAATAGTTTTTACAGCTCTACAATGTGTTTGTGTTTTAAACTAAGTAGTTTTGCCAGAATCAAAATGTTAAAAAATTTTAAAAATATATAAAGTAAAAAGATTATGGTAAGTTAGCATTAATTTATTACCAAAAATTTTTTTTTCACAAATTTAGTGGTAGCCTCAGTGCACAGTGTTTACAAAGCCTGCAGCAGTGTATGTCCTAGGCCTTCACATTCACTCAACACTCATTGACTCACCCTGGGTCAATTCCAGTCCTGCGAACTTTAATCATGATAAATGCCCTATTCAGGGATACTATTTTTTAGTTTTTCTACCATAGTTTTACTGTACCTTTTTTTTTTTTTTTTAGATATGTTTAGATATACAAGTACTTACCATTGTGTTTTAATTGCCTACAATGTTTAGTACAGTACCATGTGGTACAGTTGGTAGCCTAGGGGCAATAGGCTATACCATATAGCTGAGGTGTGTAGTCAGCTGCACCGTCTAGGTTTGTGTGAGGACACTCTGTGATGTTCACACAGTGACAAAATTTCTTAATGCATTTCTCAAGTTATATCTCATTAAGTTAAGCAACACACAGCCATATGTCTTTAAAGCTTCTCAAACTCATCACTAATTCACCTTGACCACTTGCCAACTCCTGCGAACCAGCAAATCAAGTTGATTACTATTTCTAATTGATTTTAGCCGAGATGTAATATTAAAATGTGCAATACAGAAAATTCTCCTGAACCATAGAAGACATTTTCTTTAAAACTACATGATATCAAAGGATATCACATACTTTATCATGTGATAGGAATTCACTAAAAATCAGAAAGGACACATTAAAAATACTTGTTTTCCCCAAAGCAGAAGTGGTTCATCCCAGAGGAGTCACAGTTGATAAAAAGCCTGTAAGAGCAAATATAAACTAGTGTGCACCGTCTTTCTGTGGTACCAGGAGCGAGGAGGGCACAGAGCAGTTTGAGAGCAGCAGTAGGCAGGCAGTGTGCAGCAGCACCGTAGCATTACAGCACAGCTACCAAGTGAAATTGAGGAACCCTTTCCCATGAAATTGGGGGCAAGAGGGTATGCTTTGCTTGGTGTGGCTGTTTCATTTCTGTATATATTTACTCATTTGCTTTACATTTGTTCTATGCTGCAGCCAGAAGTTTGCACCAGTAAATGAGAGGTGGGACTTGACGCTCTCTAAGGTTACTGCTACTTCTAAACTTTCCTTTGGGGAATTCGTTATGCCAGCATGGGTATCTGGAGTTAGTTAATAATGTCTTTGAAATGGAGAATAAAAGTCACAACCCTGCTTCAATCCAGAAAAACAATCTTCTATTGTGTGAGCAAATTATATAGGCTGTATAGAGACTTAGGAAACTGAGGAAATATGTCATTTTTCAGAGAACGTAAAAGAGTCCCCTCCCATTGTTTATTCCTAGAAGCATAGAAATGGCTGACACCTTCCTGGGCTGTCAGCTTCTAATCTTCAAATGGACTTATAAGGAACTTTGAAAAAATTCCTTTATATCACGATGAAGCCAATTTTTATATATTTTAATACTTTTTAAAAGGAACCTAAGATCTTGGTTTTATAGAAATATAATTTACTTATTGTAATTTTCATTTGTTAAAGACAGAGTAGTGCAATGTTTCCAAATTATTGCCAGAGATGTAAGGTGTTAGATAGGGAACCCTGAGCAACACAGAACTATGGTTAAAAACCCACTCTACATTCCTCCTGTTTAGACTCTGGCATCACATGCATCACATGCACGCACACATGCACACACACATTATCCACCTACACTGGACAAAACAAACGAAAACGTAATAACCCCTTGTTACTCAGTTGAAAAATTAGGGATATACAGTATATCAATTGCATGCATCTGTAAGTTATTAAAGTACATATATTGTACTATGGTTTCTGATCTTTGTCGTTTCCACTTCTATTTGTTTTTATAATTTCTCTCTTGCTTTCATACTGCCTTTTTCATGTACATTAACATGTGGAGATTTACTAAGTAAAAGTATTTCTAACCTAAATTAACTTATCTGTACTCCAAAAATAACAATCACTTCCCCCAAAATAGGCATGAATTTCGCTTATTACTGTTGGCTCCATGAACGGGAATTTCAAGTAAATCTGCTTTTGAGATGTTTGTTAAAACCACATTTATTTGTTTGAGTTCTTTGATGGGTGCAGCACACCAACATGGCACAAGTATACATATGTAACAAACCTGCACGTTATGCACATGTATCCTAGAACTTAAAGTATAATAATAGTAATAATAAAAAATTTAAAAAAAATTAGTCAGGCATGGTGGAGAGCACCTGTAATCCTAGCTACTCAGGAGGCTGAGGCAGGAGAATTGCTTGAACCTGGGAGGCAGAGGTTTCAGTGAAGCAAGATTGTGCCACTGCACTCCAGCCTGGGCAGCAAGAGTGAAACTCTGTTAAAAAAAAAAAAAAAAAAAAAAAAAAAAAAAAAAAAACCACACACACATTTATTTCTGTAAATATTTTGCTTTGATTTACTTTGATTCCAACCAGTGTTAAAGAACCAGTATTGCACAAATTGCCAACATATATACACCATTTCAAAAACTTTCTAAACTCTTTTTCTTTGGACATGAGAGGGAAATATAAATTTTCAGATAAACCCTTATACATGGTTGAGGACACACAGTTGGCTAAATATAAAAATACTTCCCAAGTTAAACTATAAATTTTACAATCAAATATGATCAAATTTACTTTATTTGCAAAATATTTGAAAACTAATATCTTGCTTCAAGTCTTCTCCCAATGAGATTGATCAATGCCTACTTCAGTATAACTATGATTTTTTTCTCTCTGCTTAGCAGTAATCCATTAAAGATAAATTGTATAGGAGCATCTTCTCACAGCCAGACACCGTGCTGAGCACTGAGAATTAAATGAGAAAGGCCTGACTTTGGTGGGTCACATATCTGCTCTAAAGAACAGAAGATAAAGCTAAAAATTAAAGCAGAAAAAAGTAGAAGTGCAATGTTAGGGGCATATCATATCATATCATATCATATCATATCATATCATATCCAGTTTTCTTCTGCTCTGTGTCAGTTTACAATTCCTTGAGTGGCACACACAAATTCTGTGGACAGAGATTAGAGTACAGAAACATGAATATCATACTTTAAAATTGGATCTGAAATCATTATTAACATTGAGAATCAAGAACATTAATATTAAAGCTTACGTACCCTTTCCTTCCATATAAAATTAGCAGTAGGCAAATGGAAGACAACAGAAGCAGCTATTCAGATAACATAACATCAGTTTCTTTATTCCTTAAGGAAACTGAGACAGTACATGATACAGAACACTTTTACTTTTTTAGCAATTCAAGTTACTCTATACCTTCATAACTATTTAATACAATTCAGCAAGAAAAGCCATTGGACAAGGGCTCATGACCAAGTTTGTTTTTCTCAGAGGGTCATAATTAATAGTGAAAACTGGAGAATTATATTTTTTATAAATTTTGAATAAATTTTAGAAGAAAGCCATGAGTGTATAGAATTTCAAACAATATTTTTTAATAAAAATACAACTTGGTCTCATTTATTAAAAATAATTTTGCTACATTAAATTTCTGTTTCCATTATGAGTAATTTATTTTAATTATTGAATATAAAAGTTAATATTCTGAGTGAACTTTGTAATCATACTACTCTTTAATTTATTTTCATTATTGAAGAGGTTTTAGAAAAATGTGTATAAGTATAGTATAATTTTTAAAGTTTTTAAAGTAGCTAAAATTTTCAATATTCAAAACTAGTAATATGTCTAAGTATGATAAATATTTGCAATAAAAGATTGATCAACTGTAAAAAGCCATTAACACTGTTTTTGGTTAAATGTTAAAAGAATTATATACTGGTCAGAAAGACTTAACATACAGAGAAACTAACAGTTGTCACTAGTCAATAAAGTTATTCTTAATGCCTCAATTCAACATGTCTAAAATATTTTTAATAAACTATTAATGCATTTATAACTGGTTTGAAACTAAAAAGTCTACAAAATTGCATTGCTTCTATAGATAATATACACACTGAATTTTAAAAACAACATAGTACAGATGGCATGCCACTTAAACTTAAAGAGGACATTAGAGACTTTTCTTTGTTTAACAAAATTTAGAGCAATCTTATTGTAATTGGCACGTTTGTTAGATTCTCATTCAAAAATCCTTGCCTGTTCTTTTTTTGTCCCTGAAAATATTATGGTATTCTCAATGACTATCTCAAAATAAATATCGCTATATTTATTACCTAAAAGTGCCATCTGTGTTGAAACAAATTTAAAATAATTTGGGTCTTATTGTGTAATTGCAAGATTCTGAATAGGTTTGTAGCAGATAAACTTGTTTTGTCATCAAATGTGCACTGTCTGCCCCTTAGAAAATCCAAATTACCTGTAATCATTCATGAGCTCTTGTGAATTTTTACAGAATCATATATAGTAGTTAAAGGTACAAGTAAGAAGAAAAGGGAAAACTATGATAGCATCTTACTAACTGAACTTTGAAATTAACTGAGCTTTGAAACATTAGGTAAGGACCAATTCTAATCATCAGTAATATTAGCCAAAAAAAAACCTCTGAAGTTACAAAATCTGAATTTTGTGACTAAAAGAAGGGCTCAATTATCTTATCTGTAAAATCTAGATTAAAAACTAGTTCACGGAATTAATTTTAAGATAAATTCAGATAATGTATTTAAAGTAATTTCTACAATGTGACAAATTGTACAGTCTCTCATTGTTTCTATAAGGGCAGGTCGAGGGTAGGAATTCCCTCTGGTAATAATATTATTTTACAGCCAGGCACAGTGGCTTATGCATGTAATCCCAGCACTTTGGGAGGCCAAGGCAGGCAGATCACCTGAGGTCAGGAGTTCGAGACCAGCCTGACCAACATGGAGAAACCCCATCTCTACTAAAAATACAAAAAATTAGCCCAGCATGGTGGTACATGCCGGTCATCCCAGCTACTCAGGAGGCTGAGGAAGGAGAATCGCTTGAACTGGGAGGTGGAGGTTGCGGTGAGCGGAGATGGGACCATTGCACTGCAGCCTGGGCAACAAGAGCGAAAATCTGTCTCAAAAAAAAAAAAAAAGATTATTTTATATGAACTCTTTTCTTTTTATTCTTAATATAAAGTCTAAATGTTATGTCTATCATAACTTGTATTATATTACATTCTGTTTTAAAACAAACTCTATGTCTATCTTGTAATATACAAAAAAGTTTTACAAAGACAAACAAATGAAACAATTTTTTGAATAAAACCTAAAGACAATATAGAATTTATGAAAGTCCTAGTGATGACTGAAGATAAACAAATGCGAAATGAATAGAATCCCCCAAAAAGTGAAAAAGGAAATCATATAAAAATAGTATTCAAGAAACGTACTGACATTGTTTTTAAAGTGTTATATGTAACTTTGTGGTGAAAATGTTATATTTATTTTTCACAGCGTTAAACTGGTTTCCCAAAACTGGTAGATGTTTAACGTTTTTGTCTCATCAACCTCTTTTAATCAATTACACATAAAGTCACAAAGAAAACTTTACCCATGACCTCACTTCATAGTTTCTGAAAATCATTTCTTCATTTTTTGTTAATACTTATGAAATATTTAATATAATTACTTGATTTCAGCAAATACATATCTTGTACATTTACTTTCAGGTGATCTGACTAGTTTTACAAAATTCCAAAACTAATTAAATCAAAATATTTACCAACTATGCACATGCACCAGAACACCGAACCAAGATGGAAAAAAAAAACAAACCTCAACCATTTCTTATGGTTCTGTTTTTAAATTCTTGTTCAATAGACTGAAGTGACCCAAAACACCATCAAAATCATAAAATATTGCCTTGAAAAATTGAAGCAATAAACAAAAATAATAATTCCACCTGTTTGAACCACTGCATTCACCAACTTGCTTCTCTCTGTAGCTCCATACTCTCCTTTCCCTTAGTGTAAGCTGGTGAACTGTACACATGCTTAAGTGAGATCAAACCCGCCCCTTGTGCAACTGGATTTCATGTTCTGTCACCTATCCAAGGGTATCACTCTTCTAAGTATCCTCTCTCTCTTCTTTATCAACAAGATTCATCTCTGTAGTTGATCATTACCTAGAGCAGAAATACATATTGCATCGTTAAAAACTCTCTCTTGACCCTGGGGAAGCTTGCAGACATTGTCCCATTCCTCTGCTCCTCTTTATAGCAAAACTCCTTAACATATTTCTCTGTAGTTAGTGTTTCCAATTCTCTTTCTCCTGTTTTTTCTTGAATGTGTTTTTTACAGGATTTCTGCCCCACCTCTATCTACATTAAAATAGCGCTCATCAAGGCTTCCTTTTGTTGATCCAGTAGTCAAAATTTAGTCCTCTTCTTACCTAACCGATGAACAGTATTTTTTATTCAGTGATGGTTATGAAATTTAAGAACTCAAGATAATAAAATTTGAGAAAGAAGATTAAAAAATGAGCATTCTGAAATCTAGGAGGAAAATCAGTAGTACGGATTATTCTTGGAGCAAAAGGGCATTTCCAGATGGGAAAGAATAATGCTGCTGACTATTCGCTAAGAGTACTGGCATGTGATCATTAAGTTTAGTAATGTTGAGACTACCAACAGTTCAAGGGATGGTGAGAAGAAAAACTGAAGAAAATAAATAGAAAAAAAATACTTTTGAAGATGAGTGAAAAATAGGGAAATGGAGCAGAAGTTGAAGAGGGTAGAGATGTCGAGAGACATTTTTGTTTGTTTATTTGCTCTTTAAAATCATAGATACAGCAGTTGACTTTCATGCTTATGGATAGAAAAGGTAAAATTGATGGTATAGCCGGGCGCGGTGGCTCACGCCTGTAATCCCAGCACTTTGGGAGGCCGAGGCGGGCGGATCACAAGGTCAGGAGATCGAGACCACGGTGAAACCCTGTCTCTACTAAAAATACAAAAAATTAGCCGGGCGCGGTTGTGGGCGCCTGTAGTCCCAGCTACTCGGGAGGCTGAGGCAGGAGAATGGCGTGAACCCGGGAGGCGGAGCTTGCAGTGAGCGGAGAAAAAAAAAAAAAAAAAAAAAAAAAAAAAAAAAAAAAAATTGATGGTATAAAAGGGATTTCAGAAAACTATTTGTATATCTTAAGGTGACATAGGTGATAACAAATGAAATCTAGTACACATATAGAGGATTGGGCTTACCTAGAAGCACAGACAGAATTATGCATATTCATAAAAAGGAAGCGAAAATGCATGGGAACTGATGTTGTTATGAGTGAGAAAAGGTATTGTAATTTGGTGTAAATTGAATAATTTAAAAAATGAAGAATAAAGAATACAATATGACCTCAAGCTGGATTAAAGATTGAACTGTTACAGTAAAGTGTCCTATGGAAATGGTTCATGATTTTAGAAATCTCTCTCTCTCTCTCCACCTTTGTGTGTGTGTGTTGTGTGCGTGTCTGTGTGTGTGTGTGTGTGTGTGTGTTCATTTAGTTTTATTCCTTTCCAGGCTCCCAACATCTTCATATTGTTTATAGCATATTTGGATATCTAAAATATTATCCTGCCACAGGTAAATACGTTTTTGTGGGATTAATTCTGGAAATGCCTCTATGTCTCAAATATCTCCCCTCCGAGTTTGGAAAGCTCATGAAATTCCCCACAGAGTAGTCTTTTTTTTTTAATAAATAAAGTTTATTTGTTATGTTTTAAAAAGGGAAAGTTGTAAAATCAGATATGCCAGGTAAAGCCTAATTTATTTTATGGTAAGAACTAAGAATAAGAATGTGCTGATGCTAACATTATGTCTTGAAGTCTGCACATACAAAGAAAGGAAACAAATGTACTGGGGAATATTGTCAGTGCAGTATTAGGGAAGAGAGAAGATAAGAAATATTGTCTTTATGTTGAACTTCACTTGACTGGTGATTGCTATCAATGACATGGCATTTAAAATGTGGGATTTTATAGGTTTCTAATGATTTAGTCAGCATGATACCATACTATTACATGCTTTAAAGTAGAAACACTTATTTTTTTGCATTTCAAAACCACTACCTTCCTCTCTCTAAGGTTTAAGACAAAATAATTCTAATCTCTTAAAATTCTCAGAATGTAACAAGAGACATGTATTACAAATTTTCATCCTTTTAAAGGATCATTTCAGAATAATTCACCTTCTCTCCTGCATGATAATTACTAAGATTGCTAAGCATCACAATTATGTTCACTTCAGATGAGAGAATGAGTGGTAATTGAAATCTAAGACGATAGAGAAAATCTATGTCTTGATTTTGATTTGTAGCTGATGAAGTGAATAAAGAAAAAGTGTCAAGCTGGATTTTAAGCAAGATCCTATTTAAAACAGATTTGCAAGTCAAACCTTATAAATTCTTGATAGAATAGGAAGTTCATCAGCAATGCAATTACCTTACCTATCCCTTATCTTAAATATATTATTTTTGAGATAAAGTAAGTTGTTTCAGTTATAAGTTGTCTTTTTGGGGAAGAGATAAAAGTCAATGGTCTACAAGAAAGTTTAGCATTAAGAATCTTTTGAAAAGTAGAGCTACGATTTTATCATTTTTGTTGGTGTTCACAGTCTTGCCCTACTTAGTCACCGATAACCATGTCAGCACCTACAGGATGAAACTTCATTTCTATATCTGCTAAGAAATTCTAGGAACACAGTGTGACCTGAAAATATAAGGCTGCTCATCTGCCTAGTGATATCAGAGGTAGATTTAGTCTCCTTGCTTTATGCCTGTTCTTCTGACCACAGCTTTTCTCTCAAACACTTAGCAAGTTTCCACTTTGTCTTATTGATTCCTGATATTTGATCAAATCCCCAGACTTCCTCCCAAACATTGGTGAGGTGGAGAACACTGTCACTCACCATATCCCTTCCTCTTCACTTCCAAGATTCCGTTTTAATTTTATTATATGTCAATTTCTACAAAATCCTTCATGAATAGCTATCCAAAATTTGACTTGAAGCTCATATCCAGAAATGTTGATAAAGCTATCCACATTGCCTGTTTAGATGAGACCTCTAGGCTGGATTGGGCTTGCTCACCTCAGCAGTGGTGGCACTGAGCTCACTAGTCCCCTGTTAATTCAGGATCAGACACTCATTCCTGACTTAGTTTTTGTTTTTCCTTCTTTAATTTCACTTCCTTCTTCATCAGCTACATTTTATATACACACACACACACACACACACACGTGTTTTTTTTTCAGTATACATAGATCCATAAACAAGCTTTGGCTTTTCCTGGCAGTTTTAGTTTTAGTTGATCTCTTCACTGTGTGCCAGCAGTACTTTGTGAAGGTGATTACCCTGCTGCATTGTACTTCTCCGACTCCCCCACTAGACAGTCTGTGTTTATAGGAGAGAGACTTCTGCTTTATTCATTTTTGTATCCATTGTGCCTTATGCTTGGCCTATAGAATATGCTCAGTAAGAGTCGAATGAATGAATGAGTGGATGAATGAATGATTTAATGAAAGGTGTCATCCACATGTCCTCTTCTCTCACAGTTTATAGTTTGGAAAAATGAAAAATTTGGAGATAAGTGAACAAGTCAAAATATCAAATTCATATTCTAACTGGGATAAAACAAGATTTACTGATTCCTACTTGAGAGGCCATTCTGTTATAATGTTCTATTATAAATATAACTGATTTTTCATTAGTCAATACCGTGAACATTATAGTGTTTTACTATATATTCACATGCAACAAACAAGATTCTATTCCTCTGTTTACCAGATGAAGACCTTAAGGCTTGGAGTTATTTACATGAAATTAGGTTGGAGTTATTTACATGAAATTGCTTCCTGGTTAGTGGAAAGCCTGTGATTTTAACATAGGCTTTCTGATTTAAAATCTTTATTTTATTCATTGTTTTATATTTCCTCTCTAACAATAAATGAGTCTCTTTTAATGATCTTTTGTGTTACTTTATAGAAGGCTTGTCATACTCTGTTTTGCACCTGCTCACAAATAACAACATTGTCAGATAGCAAAGGTGACTTAAAACACTTTTCTTACAAAAGGGTTTATCAATCACATGATTATATTTGTACTTCCTTGGTGGATCATGATGTTTATATTCCTCCGTTTGCTGAAAATGGAATGGTCCCTTTTCTTCTTTAAAAAATCTGTCAACTATGAAGATCAGTTTTGTATCAATTGTATGGCAAGCCTGCACAAACGAGAAAGCCTCATGCTTAGGCATTTCAGTGGATAAGTTACTATTTATACTGTCATTTTCAATAATATCAATAATTCTTAGTGCTAGTGAAGTAACACATAAGTAGATTTTAGATAATAATAGTATTTTCAGGCAATATTCCAATATACATACTTCGAAATTGAGTACTAGCAGTACATTGTAACACATCACAATGTTCTCACTGCTTTGGTTCTGTGAACTAGTGTGCATATCTCTTTCATTTATTTGCCCTTGCTTTGCTGCTGCTATTGCTCATGAGGAAAAGTTTCCAACTCAGTTCCTTTTCTGTTTAAAAGCGTCTTTGTTGTGGATTATAGTAAATGATTTAGCTAGTTGGCTGTATGCTTGGTGGAGCATCCTCAGGCTTATTTTCACAGCTAAGCAAGATTTTGCTAGATGGTCTTTGAATTCAAAGACTGCTTTTGGCAACCCCAGGAAGAATAGTGCTGATTATTTAGAAAACTGTAGCTTTATAAATGGCCACTCTCCAGTGGCAGGAAATTAATGGCAGAAGATGAGTGGTAAATAGGTCCATTTCATTTTACTCACAACCTGCATGCATTCTGAAGAAATGGTTACAGGCTTGTAAAAGAAAACAAGGAAAAGTTTATAAGATGATAAAAAAAAAATGTGTTGGGAAAATTGAAAAAACAAAACTGTCCTGTTTAATTGGTTAGAATTATTATAAATAATCTAATTGTGGTGGCTACTTAGGGAAGCAGAATTTGGGGGCAGGGTCTTAGGCAAGCCTCAATGGCTAGGTAGCATAAGTGCAAAATATATCTGTGCTGTTTTAAGACACTGAGGTTTGTAATTTGTTACTTCAGCTATTGAGAAGGTTAACAAAATGACCTTGATATAAACAATAAAATTGGACTTTCTCTTTTCAACATTTCTGTTCCTAAAAATTGGGACAATTCCAAACATTATGTTAATCAATCTGACTGAGCTCCCCAATCCAGAACGAAGTAAGATTTAGGATAAAGTTATTTGGTGTTGTGGTATATGTTTTGTTTTGTTTTGTTTTATCTAAGAGACCTTGAGAAATAACTTTCTTCAGATTTGTTTAAGAATTTTACATTGTCTATAGGCTTATATCTAGGCATTTTTGTTGTGATTGTTTTAACTAATTAATATATAGCTATTTCAATCAAAGCAGAAGGAATCTGTGTTTTGTTAATATAGAATATAGACTGCCAACACTTGAAGTGGGTAGCCAAGAGTGTCCGTAAGTGTGATAATGATTTGACAGACAATTCATGCTATTATGGGCAACACAAATGTATATATAAAACTGCAGTTGTCTAGATCTATGGCTTTGAATTTGTGCCAGTGTAAAAATGGTGTCCGTTATATTCTATGAATAAATCTTTCTTATAAAAGATTAGTGGTATACTCTGATGAATTGGGGCAATGCAATTATTTATTAGATCTATGAAAAGTTATTACCTTAAACCTTTAGGGTCTGAATCAATACACCTTTGCTCAATCATAACTGAAGTCAATGAAATGAATTCCCCAAGAAAGGCTACAGAATGGTGTGTGCGCTAACAAGGTAATGTTTTAGCAGGAGAAGAATGATTTATCACAACCGCATGAAACATACGTGAAACAGTTAGTTGACATTGTGCAGCCTCTGCTCCCTTGCTGGTACATTGATTAAGTAAGATAATTTAAAGCTGTGGGTTGTCATGTTGGTGGTGCAGTCCAATATTATCTTAATCACACCTCATTATGACTGTTGCTAAGCTAATGCTAGAATGTACCAGGGTTGTGAGGATGGTGTTAAATAATCTCATCACTATTATAATCAAGCAAAGGGTAAGTTCCAATAGAGAAGGTAAGAGAAAAGCTTGCTTTTAATGTTTAATTGGATGTAAAACAAAATGTTTTCTGAGTATCTGTAATGCCCTTTTATGTGTTCATTTAAAATATGAATCTAGTTTTCTGAGTATTATGATACAGAGACAGAGTTTATGTATATTTTTGTGTGTTCTTTTACTATAGAAAACCTCAGTTAACTTTAGGGTTAGTATATATACTACTGTTTTATAAAACAGAGCATTGATTCCACTTAATTCACTATCAACACCAATTTCACTGCAAGTATCTTTACTAAAAAAAAAAAAATCACTACATTTTACTCAATTTTATTTAATTCAGCATTGAGTGGATATTCAGACATGAAAGAGAATGTGTTAGTGAAATTTCTCTCTCTCAAAAATATATCATTCAAAATGCACACTGCTTTGTCTGAGTCCTAAAACCTATGCTTATACTATCGATATTTTTTCTTTTACTAGGTAGCTCTAAAATCGTTTCCTAAATTAATTTCTATAGAAACCAAGGTGCTGCACAAACATCTATTTTCTAAGCCTTCTTTCACTGAAAAAAAAAAAAAAAAAAAAAAAAAAACGAGATTAGATTATGTAGTCTATATTTCTGTATTATTCTTTGAGTTATGGGCCACTACTGTAAAAGTTTATGAAATTTGATGAAGGGGTCTACTCCAGAACAAATTCATGATAATTTTAAACAAAACCCCACTGCTTTTGAAATATATGTATCATATGCTACAGTTTGAATATTTGTCCCCTCCAGACTTCATGTAGAAATTTGACCCCCAGTGTTGGAAACGGGGCTTAAAAGTGGGTGTTTGGGGGTCTGGGCTCGGTGGCTCATGCCTGTAATCCCAGCACTTTGGGAGGCCGAGGTGGGTGGATCACGAGGTGAGGAGATCGAGACCATCCTGGCTAACATGGTGAAACCCCGTCTCTACTAAAAGAACAAAAAATGAGCCAGGCTTGGTGGCGGGTGCCTGTAGTCCCAGCTACTCGGGAGACTGAGGCAGGGGAGAATGGCTTGAATTCGGTAGGCGGAGCTTGCAGTGAGCCTAGATCCTGCCACTGCACTCCAGCCTGGGTGACAGAGAGAGACTCGGTCTCAAAAAAAAAAAAAAAAAAAAGTGAATGTTTGGGAGTAGATTCCTCATGAGTAGATTGATGCCCTTCCTAGAAGGTGAGTGAATTCTCACTTTATTAGTCTCCACAAGAACTGATTGTTAAAAAGAGCCTGGCATCTGCCCCTTCCTGCCTCCTCATTGATCATGTGATCTCTTTGCACACATCTGCTTCCCTTTCACTTTTCATGCAGATTGAAGCATCCTGAAGCACCAGATACACATGTCCAACCTTCTAATCACCAGAATCATGAGACAAATTAACCTCTTTTTAAATTAACTATCCAATCTCAGATATTCTCTTACAGCAACATTAAACAGACTGAGACATCATACAATTTTTTTTTCCTAAGCATATTAGGAAATCCTAAAATATTTAACATTCTTTCAAGGATTATTTTCCTATTTCCTCTCAGTGAATTTTCATTCTGTAGATTTAATAAAATTAAAGTTATCAGCTATTTATCCTTTTTCCCTCTTCCTCTCAGTGTATATGTATGTGTATATGTGGATATACACACACACAAGCACACACACACAGCAGATACCAACATTTGAAGATATTCAAGTTTCTTAAATAAAATAATGCAGTATTTGCATATATACACACACACACATTGTCTTAAGTCGTCTATAAATAACTTTTAATACCGAATACAATGTAAATGTTATGTTAAAAAGTCATTATACTGTATTGCTTAGAGGAAAGTGGCCCAAAAAAGGTCTGTAACTGTTCTGAATATTTTTGACCCCACAGTTGGTTGCATCCATAGATCCAGAATCCACAGATACAAAGGATCGACTGTGTATGTTCACGGATTTTCCTTATTTAATATTGCTCTCAAGTTCACCCACATTTTTAAAGAGTCTTCACTTGCTACCAATCTCCAAACTAGCTGTATTACACTTTCCTTCAAATATTCATCAACACCTTTATTTTGAAAATAATGAATTAAAAAATAAAAATAAAAAGTGTAATCAAATTAAGATCACTTAACTATTATAGAACAAACTCTTTATGTTTTGTTCTATGTTTTGTTTTATAATTGATTTAGTCTTTTGTGTTTAAGGTTCAATTGAAATGGTATTAGGAGCATCTTTGTGGATTTTAAAATTTTCAAATATATTTTCTCTCAGCTGTCACTATTAAAGACATCTGAAACATTACTCTAGATTACCCATGCTCCAAAATATTTCCCTTATCTAGACTTTCATGGCTTAATTAAAATAATTTATTTATTTACTTACAGTACATTTTTACCAAGACATATGGCTTTATTTTATATGTTGTAACACTGCAATCAATGTTATGCCTTTACATTTCATCTCTTTTTACAATTAGTCTTTATAAAAAGCTATTATTTGCTTTTTCTTCCATTGTCATAATTTCAACGAGCAGTTTTATTTATTCGGAATACCATTAATGGATATTAATCAAATGCAAAGATACATAATTAATAACTGTGGAATTTTGTCAAATGTTTTTACTGAGTTTGTTGAGATTACTATATATATTTTCTTTTTTAAACTGTTAATATGGTAAATCTATCTATTGCTTTTTCTTTTTTTTTTCTTTTTTTTCTGTTTTGCTTGTGTATCTTTTTTTTTAATTTTTTATTATTATTATACTTTAAGTTCTAGGGTACATGTGCATAACGTGCAGGTTTGTTACATATGTATACTTGTGCCATGTTGCTGTGCTGCACCCATCAACTTGTCAGCACCCATCAACTCGTCATTTACATCAGGTATAACTCCCAATGCAATCCCTCCCCCCTCCCCTCTCCCCATGATAGGCCCCAGTGTGTTATGTTCCCCTTCCCAAGTCCAAGTGATCTCATTGTTCAGTTCCCACCCATGAGTGAGAACATGCGTTGTTTGGTTTTCTGTTCTTGTGATAGTTTGCTAAGAATGATGGTTTCCAGCTGCATCCATGTCCCTACAAAGGACACAAACTCATCCTGTTTGATGGCTGCATAGTATTCCATGGTGTGTATGTGCCACATTTTCTTAATCCAGTCTGTCACTGATGGACATTTGGGTTGATTCCAAGTCTTTGCTATTGTGAATAGTGCCGCAATAAACATACATGTGCATGTGTCTTTATAGCAGCATGATTTATAATCCTTTGGGTATATACCCAGTAATGGGATGGCTGGGTCATATGGTACATCTAGTTCTAGATCCTTGAGGAATCTCCATACTGTTTTCCATAATGGTTGAACTAGTTTACAATCCCACCAACAGTGTAAAAGTGTTCCTATTTCTCCACATCCTCTCCAGCACCTGTTGTTTCCTGACTTTTTAATGATCGCCATTCTAACTGGTGTGAGATGGTATCACATTGTGGTTTTGATTTGCATTTCTCTGATGGCCAGTGATGATGAGCATTTTTTCATGTGTCTGTTGGCTGTATATTGCTTTTTTCATTGTTGAACCAGTTATACTATCGTAAGATAAATCTCGTTTGATCACGATGTAGTTTTCACTATCAGATTGTGCCTTAACCCCAGATTTCCCATCAGCTCTAGCAAATAATTAGAGCACTGCTTGTCCTGAATGGTGGAGGTCCCAAACAAATATCTCACCTGCATGGGTAAGCTGACAAGGTGCTCATGCAAAGGAAACTGTGGCACTTACCTCCTACAGTGAAAAACAGGTGATCTAGTAAGAAATTTGAAAAAAAAAGAAAGATAACCATCAATTAAATTAAAAGGAACCAAATATAGACAGTATAAAACAAAACAAGCCAGACAGAGAAGAGTAGAGTAAATAACTAATCCTCTAATGCAAAGACATAGGCATACACCCACAAGAAACAATAGCAAACAGGGAACCATGGTCTTTCCAAATGGAAAAAAAAAAAAAAAAAGGGATGAAAAACTGACCCTAGTGAGATGATAGCAGATAAGCTCTCTTATCAAGAATTCAAAATAGCAGTTTCGAGGAAACTCAGTCGTCCTCAGGATAGCATAAAAATGAAAATCAGAAAAATATCAGAGAATTTTAATAAAGACATTGAAATAACACAAACATTAAACAGAAATCATGGAATTAAGAAATACATTTGCCAAGCTGAGAAGCTCACTGGAGGCTATCAATAGCAGAATGGATCAAAGAAAGGAAAGAATCAGTAAGCTCAAATACAGGCCTTTTGAAAATATATAATGAGCAGAAAGAAAATGAAAAGAGTTGAAGTTCATCTATAAGATATAGAAAATTATTTTAAAAGACCAATCTAAGAATTACTGGGAATTAGACATGCACAGGGTAGAAGCTTATTCAAAGAAATAATAACAGAAAACTTTGCAAAACTTAAGAAAGAGATGGAAATTCAGACACAGGAAGGCCAGAAAACATTAAAAAAAAAATCAATGCAAATTAGACTACACCAAGGCATATAATAATTAAACTCTCAAAGGTCAAGAACAAAGAGGGAATCCTAAAAGAAGCACGATAAAGAAAACAAATAACATATAAAGAAGCACTAATTCTTTTTGCAACAGACTTCTTAACAGAAACCATACAGGCCAGGAGGGAGAGGGATGACATTTTCCAAGAGCTAAATGAAAAGAAAGAAAAAGAAAGAATGAAAGAAAGAAAGAAAGAAAGAAAGAAAGAAAGAAAGAAAGAAAGAAAGAAAGAAAGAAAGAAGCAGAAAGGTATATTTATATCAGATAAAATGGACTACAGGTCAAAGATTGTAAAGAGATACAAAGAAAAGTCACTATATAATGATAAAAGGTTTAATTAAACAAGAAGATATCACAATTATAAATAGCTGTGCACCTAACATCTGAGCACCCAAGCATATAAGGCAAACATTAGTAGATCTAGAGAGAGATGGACTGCAATATAATAATAGTAGCGGACTTCAGCACCCCACTATCATTAATGGAGAGATCATCTAGACAGAAAATCAACAAATTTAAAGTTAAACTACATGCTAGACTAAATAGGCCTAACTGACATTTACAAAACCTTCCACCCCACTGCTGCAGAATACAAATTCTTCTTATGAGCACATGGAACATTTTCCAGAATAAAACATATGCTAGACCACAAAACAACCTCAAGTCAAAAAATTAGACATTATAACAAATATCACTTCTGACATCAATGGAATAAAACTGGCAATCAATAACAAAAGGAACATTAGAAACTTCACAAACACTTGGACATTGAACAAAATACTCCTAAACAATAAATAGGTTTATGAATACATTAAAAATAAAATTTAAAAATATCTTAAATGAAAATGGAAGACAACAAAATTTATAGGATACAGCAAAATCAGTACTGAGAGAAGTTTAAAGCAGTAAACAACTACATAAAAAAAGTATAAAGACTTCAAAAAAAGTCAGTGATGCACTTCAACGAAGGAGAAAAGAATAACCAGAGCCCAAAGTAATAGAAGGGAAGAAATAACAAGACCAGAGCAAAAGAAATAAAACTGAAAGTAAAAAAAAAATACAAACCAAGGAAATGAAAAGTTGATTTTGGGGGAAAGATAAACAAAATCAACAAACCTTTAGCCAGACTAAGGAAAAATAGAGAGAAGACAGAAACAGGTAAAATTAGAAACAAAAAGGAGAAATAACAACTGAGACCACGGAAGTACACGAATTATCACAGGCTATTATGAACAATTATATGCCAGCAAATTAAAACCTAGAAAAAATAGATACATCCCTTGACAATACATACTACCAAGATTAAACCATGAAGAAATATAAAACATTAACAAAGCAATAATGAGAAATAAGGTCAAAGCTGTAATAAAGTGTCAAAGAAAAACCTGGGTTCCAATGACTTCACTGCTGAATTGTACCAAATATTTAAAGAAATTATACCAATTATATGCAAATGTCAAAAAATGAGGAGGAAATATTTCAACTCATATTATGAGGCCAGCAATACATTGACACCAAAACTAAACAAGGGTAAACCAAAAAAGAAAACTACAGGTAAATATTACTGATGAACATACATGCAAATTTCTCAACAAAATACTAGCTAACAAAATTCTCAACAAAAAACATCATGGTACCGACGTAAAAACAGACACACAGACCCATGGAACAAAATAGAAATCCCAGATATCAATACACACATTTACAGCCAACTTATTTTTGACAAGCACACCAAGAACATACAATGCGGAAAGGACAGTCTCTTCAATAAAAGTTACTGGAGAAACTAGATAATCTTATGGAGATAAATGAAACTAGGTCCCTATCTCTCACAATATACAAAACTCTAAATGAAAATGTATTAAAGATTTAAACCTAAAACATGGAATTACTGGAAGAAAACTTTGGGGAAACAGTCCAGGATATTTCTCAGCAGAGATTTTTGTGTATGTGTGTATGTGGTATCCAAAATTACAGGCAACAAAAGCAAAAATGGGCAAATGGTATTACATCAAGCTAAAAACTTTCTGCTAAGAAAAGAAAATGATCAACAAAGTGAAGTTACAACACACGGAATGGGAGAAAATATTTGCAAACTACACCTCTGACAAGAAATAAAGCAGAAAATATAAGAAACTTCGTAACAAAAAAATTCCAAATAATTTTATTTCAAAATGGGGAAAAGATCTGAACAGACATTTCTCAAGATAACATATACAAATGTGCACCAGCTATATGAAAAAAATGCTCAACATCACTAATTAAAAGAGAAATATAAATTAAATCCACAATGAAATAACATATCACCTCAATTAAAAGTGTTTTTTTTTTGTTTGTTTGTTTGTTTTTAAATCAAAAAGACAGGAATTAACAGATGCTGGTGAGGATGTGGAGAAAATGTAACCCTTGTACACTGTTGGCAGGAATGTAAATTAGTACAGCCACTTATGGAAATTTATATGAAAGTTCCTCAAAAATGAAAAACAGAACTACTATATGACCCAGCAATTCTATTACTGGCTATGTATCCAAAGGAGAGAAAACCAGTATATCAAAGAGCTTCTTGCACTCTCATGTTTATCATAGTACTATTCACAATGGCAAAGGTATGGAATCAACCTAAGTATCCATCGATATATAAATGAATACAGAAATGTGGTACATATACACAATGGAATATAATTCAGCTATAGAAGAGAAAGAAATCTTGTCATTTTTCAGCAACATGGGTGAAATTGGAAGATACCATGTTAGGTGAAATAAGCCAAGTGCATAAAGACAAATACTGCATATTCTCACTCATATGTGGGAGCTAAAATAGTGGATCTCATAAAAAGAAAGAGTAGATTTGTGGTTACCAGAGACTGGAAAGAGGGGTGTGAGAGTTAAAGAGAGGTTGATTAATGGATATAAATACACACTTAGACAGAAGACATAAGGCCTAATGATAGATAGATCAGTAGGGTATCTATAATTAACAATAATCTGTTGTACCCTTTAAAATAGTTAGAACAGAATAATTTGAATGTTCCTAGTATAAAGATAATATAAATATTTAAGGTAAATATTCCAATTACCCTGATTTAATCTTTGCATATTATATAAATATATAAAAATATCACATGTACCTCAAAAATATGTATAGCTCCTATGTGTCAATAAAAAAAAATGGGCTCCTCCAAAAGTAGTGAGTTATGGCAGTTGATCATTCACTGACAGTTACAGATGAAACCTCTTGTTCTACTGTTTCCCTCTCACTAATACTTGACTAGTCTTAAAGAAAACATAAAAGAAAATGAAAATGAATAAAAACAAAATTAAAATAATATTTAAAAACCAAGTTAGATCCAGTTAGTGAATATTGGTTTTCAGGTCTTCTATTCAGTATTGATTTTCTGCCTACTTTTTCTTTTGATTACTAAGAGAGAAACTAGCATTGAAACACACAAATATATTTTTGTATTGTTTAGTTCTCCTTTAATTTTCATCATTTCTTGTTTTACATAATAGAAACTTTTAAAGGATCATACATATTAGTATTTTTATGTATTCCTGGGTATTTGACTCATTTTTTAATATTCACTTTAATGTTAATAATATCCCTTCTTCTAAAGCCTTCTTTCACTGATATTGATATGGCAATTTCTGCTTCATTTTGTTTTATGTTTATATTATGGTGTACTTTGTTCATTCTTTTACTTTTAATATACCAAGCCTTTTTAAATTAAGATAAAATTCACTCCATTAACATATACAATTCAGTGATTTTTAGTATATTCACAAGATTTTGCAACTACTATAACCAATTCCTAACTCCAGAATATTTTTATTACTCCCCAAAGAAAGCTTATACACTTTAGCAGTCTCCACAAAGACACTTCGCGCTCACCTCTGACAACAACTAATCTATCTTCTGTCTCTATAGATTTGCCAGTTCTGGACATTTTATATAAATGGAATCATACAGTAGGTGGCTTTTATGGTCAAATTCTTTCCATTAGCATAATGTTTTCAAAGTTTACTCATATTGTAGAATGTAATTCATTTCTTTTGTATGACTATATATTATTCCATTATATGTATATGTCACATTTGATTTTCTATTTATCAGTTAAATTAGGGTTATTTTCACATTTTTGCTAATATGAATAATTCTGCCATAAACTTTCTAGTATAAGCTTATGTGTGAAGAATGTTTTCAGTTCTCTTTGGTATATACCTAGAAATAGAATTGCTGGCTCATGTGAAAACTCTATGTTTACCTTACTGAGAAATTATAAACTGCTTTCCAAAGCAGGTCCATAAGTTTACATTTCCATGAGCAATGTTTAGTTCTAATTTTCCCACGTCTTTGCCAACACTTAAAAAAATATAGCTATCACGGTGAGAGTAAAGTTGTTCTCATCATGGTTCTGGTTTGCATTTTTCTAATGACTAATGACATTGAGCACCTTCTCATATGCTTCTTCACCATTAGTATTCTTTGGAGTAATGCTTAGTGAATTCTTTGGAGTAAGGTCTATAATGCCTAGCCCTTTGCCTGTTTTGTAACCAGGTAGTTCGTTTGTTGTTAAGTTGCAAGAGTTCTTTATGTAGTCTAGATGTATAATTTACATGTGTTTTCTTTCATTTTGTAAAAAAAGAAAACTTTCTTAATTGTGTCCATTGAATTACAGAAACTTTTAATTTGAAGTCCAAACTATCTATTTTTTTCAGTTGCGTGTTATTTGTGTCATATCTTAGAAACCGTTACCTAACGAAAATCTACAATGATTTATACTTTTTTGGAGAGTTTTGTAGTGTGAGATATTGCAATCTAGTCTTTGATTTAGTTTGAGTTCATTTTTAAGTGTTATAAAAGTGAAGTACAATTTCATTCGTTAACTGTGAATATCCAATGTTCGAGCACCATTGCTTGAAAAGACTATTCTTTCACCAAGGAAAGGCGTTGGCATCCTTCTAGAAAATCAGTTGACCACAGAGATATGAATTTTCTAGAAAATCAGTTGATCGCAGAAATGTGAATTTATTTCTGGACCTTTGATTCCATTCCATTAACCAATATGGCTATCCCTGTGCCATTAGAAGATAATGTTGATAATTGCAGCTTTTGTAATAGGTTTTGAAATCAGAAATGTGAGTCTCCAGCTTTGTTCTTACTTTCCAAGATTATTTTGGCTATTCTGGGATGCTTCATTTACATTTCAATTTTAGGAGTAGCTTGTCAAATTCTGCAAAAAATTCATCTGGTATTTTGAGAGGAATTGCACAGAATTTGCAGATAAACTTGGGGAGTACTGCTATCTTACTCATACTGAGTGTTCTGGTTCATGAACAAGTTCTATCGTTCTATTTATGTCTTTAATTTCTTTTAGCACTTTAAACATGTCAATTTATTGTCTTCTGGCTTGTATGGTTTCTGAAAAGACAACTGCTCTAATTCTTATTGAAGATTCTTTGTATGAGATGACTCTCTTTTCCCATTTGCAATTAAAATTTCCTGTTTCTAATTGCATCTAGAAGTTTGAATATGATATGCCCCAGAATGTTTCTTATTGTCAGACAATTTTAACATCTGTGTCATTTGAGTCTGAATCTGATGATTGCTTTGTCTCTTGGTAGTGTGTTTATTTTTTTATGTTTAATGTGGCTCACACTTCTTTGTTAAAAATTTGACATTTTGTATATGACAGTAGAGACTGGGGTGAATATATTTATATATCTGATAACAGCCATGTCTTTTCTTCCTCCAGGTCTTTGAGGGGAATCAGTTGATATAACTAGCAGCTGTGCTGGGTTTGATGTTTCTTGTTCCTATGGTGGACCTCAGTGCCTCAGAGGCTTCAAATTCCCTTACCAATGCCTTGTGCTTAGGATGTGGCCTGGTTTGCCAGAGGTTTCTGTTGTTCATTTTTTTCATGTCTACTCCAAAGTCAGATTCAATATTCTTTCTGTCCTGCACTTTTGAAAGGGGTAAACTGTTGCAACTTACTGACGGCTGCACATTTGTTAGCCTAGTTACATGTGTGGTGGGGTAGACTCTATTCTGTTTTTTTTTTATTAAGTCTTAGTCATAGGCAAGTCATTGAGTCTCATGGTGCAACATTCTCAGTACTTCTGAGCCCCACCTGTATCTACTCCTTCCCTGGGAGTAGAGGTATTATTTCCTGTTCCCTTTCTCCTGTTGCAATGGATTTTCACCAATGTCCTAGCAGTTACAGTTGGTGTTGTCCTTTACCACACAGGTCAGAAATGTGTCCTGCTGGAGATATGGAAGAAAAGTCTCAGTAGGATTCCATGTCTATACCATAGCACCTTCTTTTATTCTCCCCAGTTTTATACCATAAGGGAGACTTTTTGAGGGCTCTGTCAATCTTTTTTGTGAATTTGGTGGGTTTTATGAAGAGAGGCTACAAAGGAATGTAGACTTCCCTTATATTGCCAGTCACCTTACTTGAATTATTTTGACTGGTTTCCTGGTGAATCTTGCCTTGGGTAAGTGAGTACTTTTGTCTAATTTCTCCTTGCAGGTGCCAGTCTCATTTTAGATTGTGTATTACCTGCAATCTCAGAAATCTGATATTCAAGAAAAGCTGCAGGCTTGCAGTTTCTCCTGTTTGTTTTTATTGTATACTTTGGGTCAATGCATTTTTCAAATCTCCACATGTTTCTGAGTAAAGCAAAAACTCTTTATTATGGTTTCATTATCCTTAATTTCTCTATGTCCACTATTTTGTCAACATCAATCAATCTAGGGAATATATTTTAATACAAGACCATTGACATGGTTTGGATATTTGTCCCCTCAAAATCTTATATTGAAATGTGACCCCCTATGTTGGAAGTGGGGCCTGGTGGCAAGTGTTTGGATAGGGAGGATCCCTCATGAATGGCTTAATGCCCTCCTTGCAATGACTGAGTTATCTTTCTATTAGTTCACATGAAAGCTGGGTGTTTAAAGAGCCTAGTACATCCTCCCTTCTGTTTCTCACTCCCTCTGTCACCATGTGACACACCTGCTCTTCCTTCACCTTCTGCCATCACTGGAAACTTTCTGAGGCCCTCGTCAGAAGTAGATGCTGGCACCACACTTTCTGTAACACCTGCAGAACCCTGATCCAAAGCTCTTTTCTTTTTAAACTTCCTAGTCTCAGGTATTTCTTTATGGTGATGAAAAAATGGCTTAACACTATTTAAAATATTTAAAATAAAATCTTATGTAATCCATGAATATCTAATTATTATATTTGTTTATATGAATGGAATAGCCATAATAAATATGTTCTCAAGTATATATAGTCTTAAAAAAAGAAGTGTATTTATTGCTTATTTGACAGGATTCAGTGGATGCATGTGACAGCAGGTCGCTCTTCTCCACAGTCATCCGACGTCCTAGGTTTTAACACCTGGTTTACAAGTTCATCCTAGATATTGATTCCTATTTATCCAGTGAAAAAGGGGAAGATGATGGGATTGTTTGTATGAAAAACTTTAACAAATCAACCCCGGAAGTGAAACATACCACTCACTAAGACCCCATATGCTATAATTTAGTCACATTGATGTACCTGAATGTAATGAAATGGGAGAAATATAGTCTAGCCCTGTACCAAGAGGAAGAGATGGTAGAGTTAGATATGAAGTTAGTGTCGTCTAGCAAAAAACAGAAAGGATACATAAGACACATCTGTTTGAAGGACAAATTGAATGGCCAATTTACTTTAGAGCAGTTTCAACCCAAGGGCTGAGAAACCTCTAAAAACAGTATCTCTAAATATGATAAGCAGAAAATATTATCCACACATTTGGGGGAAAAAAAACCCATGAACTTCTTCACTAATGAAAACAAATGCAATATATTTTAAGTAAAGATTATGTTGATTTCACATAAAAATTCATTGAAATTTTAGAGAAGATGATCTGATTTTGACAATCCTTTTTTAAGTCTTTGGTCACCAAAAAGTAAAGTTAAATAGAATACATTTATGTGTTCAAATAAGCAAATGGTTCTTCCTTAACTCTGTTTATTCAAGATAATGAAATGAACCAAATTATCATTTTATCTGAAATTTATTTTGGAAATTTCCTTTCTATCTTCTCTCTCTTATTGGAGTACCATATATGTAGCCTTCAGTCATACTTTACCAGTGGTTCTCTAATCAATGCTTATAACAGCCACTTGGAGTGTTTGTTTTAAACAAAGATCCCTGGAGGCTGGGCACGGTGGCTGAATGCTGTAATCCCAGCATTTTGGGAGACTGAGGCAGGTTGATTACTTGAGGTCAGGAGTTCAAGACCAGCATGGTCAACAGGGTGAAACCCCGTCTCTACTAAAATTACAAAAAATAACCAGGCATGGTGATGTGCGTCTGTAGTCCCAGCTCTTTAGGAGGCTGAGGTAGGAGAATCACTTGAACCCAGGAGGTGGAGGTTGCAGTGAGCCAAGATCGTGCCACTGCACTCCAGCCTGGGTGACAGAGTGAGACTCTGTCTCAAAACAAAAAACAAAAATAGATCCTTGGGACCGTCAGTCAGACTTTGATTCATGTGAATGATGGGAAATCCAGTAATCTACATTTTACTCACACCCACTAGACAAATCTATTTTAGGTCATGCGTACTACATAACTTGAGAAATAAGAGAAAAAGCAGGGTGAAGATTCTTTCTACTCTCCTCTGAATCAGTAAGATATTTTCAGAAATGAAGGCAGTTTAAACAGACACATTCTGATAGCCACAGCTTTATAAAATAATTCTCTCTCTATTTCCCCAGTTCCCCCACCAGCCCTCTTTTTTTTTCGCTACATGCACAGGGAAAATTCCCTAAAACAACAGCTGAAGTAGGGTCACCTAGCATATCTACAACCTTGGTACCTGGTACAAACCTAGCACATTTTTGATTAATGAAAATAATGCTCTAATTTGGGTTAGAAAGTGTTATTTAGTAGGATTGTGGTTAATGATTTGATCTGTGTTTATGTTTATATTTTTGCTGCAATGATTTTAGCTAGTTATTTAGAAGATTATGACAAAAAGTATTTCATAGAAATAAGAAACTTAAATTTAAGGCTTACTAGTTCTTAGTGTTTCTAAATACTAAATATCAGAGAGACAACAAATCATTACATTTATAAATATTGATGGCGGTCAGAAAATTTTTACCATGCTTGTCTTTGCAATTTAAAAATGCTTATTATTATTCTATACAAATAAAAAAAGGGAATTACATTTTTGAACCTTTAGATCATCTTCTTCAAGGTAATGAGCTCTGTTTTTCTAATGGAAATCTTTCTTGCGAGAGGCCTATAGCATTCTAATTTTCTCAGGGACTTCGTTATTTAGCTTGCGGTGGTTAAACCTTCAATGTCAGTTACAATTTATCAGTTTTAATTCTTGACCTGTTGTTCACAAATTAGTAGTATGCAGATAGTGAACATTTCTTTTCAGCTTCACTTTTTTTTTGACAGATGAGAATACAATAGTATTCCCTGAGTTTGGCAGATGAGAATACGATAGTGTTCTCTAATAAGTTCTCTGAGTGTTTTATTTTCCTTTCTTTAAGTTTCATTCTTTTGCTTTGCATTTTTAAACGTCTGCAACAGCTGCCATTCATTTCCTGTTTGTTGGTTAATATTTTTCAACTTCTGTAATTAGTGTTATAAATATAAGTTATGAGATGATTATTATTATATAGCTATGTATCTTGCATAAAACTTTTATTTGCAAAAATAACATTTATAATTATGCTTTTAAGATTGTATTGTATTTTTTAAAAATTTACCTTCTGGGCACATGTGCAGATTTGTTTTACAAGTAACCTTTTGTCATGGGGGCTTGTTGTACAGATTATTTCATCACGCAGGTATAAGACCAGTACCCATTAGTTCTTTTTCCTGATCCTCTCCCTCTTCCTACCCTCCATCCTTCAGGAGGCCCTAGTGTGTGTTGTTCCCCTTTATGTGTCCATGTGTTGTCATCATTTACTTCTCACTTATAAGTACGAACATGAGATATGTGGTTTCCTCTTTTCATATTAGTTTGCTAAGGATAATGACCTTCAGCTCTATCCATGTTGCCACAAAAGACATTATTCTGTTCTTTTATATGGCTGCATAGTATTCTGTGGTATATGTACCATATTTCCTTTATTCAGTCTATCACTGATGGACATTTAGGTTGATTCCATGTTTTTGCTATTGTGAATAGTGCTGCAGTGAACATACACATGCATGCATCTTTATATTAGAATGATTTATATTCCTTTGGGTATATACCTAGTAATGGATTACTGGGTCAAATGATAGATATGTCTTTAGGACTTTGAGGAATCACTACACTGTCTTCCACAATGATTGAACTAATTTACACTCCAACCAACAGTGTATAAGCATTCCTTTTTCTCTACAACCTCACCAGGATATGTAATTTTTTGACTTTTTAATAATAGCCATTCTGACTGGTATGAGACGGTATCTCATTGGGGTTTTGATTTGCATTTCTTTAATAATCAGTGCTGTGGAAACTTTTTGTCATATGATTGTTGGCTGCATGAGTGTTTTCTTTTCAGAAGTGTCTGTTCATATCCTTTGACCACTTTTTCATAGGGTTGTGTTTTCTTTTCTTGTAAATTTGTTTAAGTTCTTTGTAAATGTCAGATGTCAGATGTCAGATGTCAGATGCATAGTTTGCAAAAATCGTATCCCATTCTCTAGGTCATCTGCTCATTCTATTGAGTTTCCTTTGTAGTGCAGAAGCTCTTTAGCCTGATTAGGTCACATTATTCCATTTTTGCTTTCGTTGAAATTGCTTTTGGCATCTTTGTCATAAAATCTTTGCACATGCCTATGTCCTGAATGATATTGCTAAGGTTGTCTTCCAGGGTTTTCATAGTTTTGGGTTTTTAATTTAGGTGTTTGATCCATCCTGAGTTAATTTATGGTTTAAAGAAGAGGTCTTGTTTTAATCTTCTTCATATGGCTAGCCAATTATCCCAGCACTATTTATTGAATAAGGAATCCTTTCCCTGTTGCTTGTTTGTCTCAGGTTTGTCAAATATCAGATAGTTGTAGGTGTGTGGCCTTATTTCTGAGTTCTCTATTGTGTTCCATTAATCTGTCAGTTTTTGTACCAGAACCATTCTGTTTTGGTTACTGTATCCCTGAGGCATAGTTTAAAGTCAGGTAGCATGATGCCTCCAGCTTCGTGTTTTTTGCTTGGATTGACTTGGCTATTTGGGCTGTATTTTGGTTCCATATAAATTTAATTTTTTGTTTCTAGTTCTGTGAAGAATGTCAATGCTAGTTTAACAGGAATAGTATTGAATCTACAAATTGCGTTGAGCAGTATAACCATTTTTATGAAATTAATTCTTCCTATTCATGAGAAATTGGATGTTATTCCATTTGTTTTTATCATCTCTTATTTCTTTGAGCAGTGTTTTGTACTTCTTATAGAGATCTTTTACCTCCCTAGTTAGTTGTATTTGTTTTATATTTTTAATAAAAGAGTTAAAACTTCAAGTGCCTAGTGCATCAAGATTTAGAAGTGCTAAAAACTCCCTTTGACATTCTTCTTCTTTTGAAAATTTATTTTTTAGTTTTTACCTTTAAAATAAATTTTTACTACATTTTCATTAGTATACATCATACATAGCATTTATTGATAGTATATGAGGATATTTCTGGCTTCGAATATAATATATCTGTATAAAACACATACACACACACACACACTTTACCCTGAATGCCAAAAGAATAATCTCAGAACTATTATTAAGTAGAAAAATATTAATGCTTTCAACGTGGTTAGAAAAGGGCTTAACAACACTAAGTAAATGTGTGTTGTTATTATTCGTTTCAGAGACATTTGTGCACATACATTTTAAAATATGATAAGGAGTTAATGGCATATTCCTTGAAGAAGTAATAGCTGTTCTCACCCATTTTGATATAATAAGAAATAAAGAATGAATAGGCAGGAGTAGAATGTAACTGGTATAACTTTTGATTGTCCCCATTCTCAATTCTTTATTCAACACTTTTTCATCTCACAATTACTGATATCTCTAGCCTTTTCTTAATTTTATTGATTTTTAAAAATCATTTTGATATTTTATTTTCTTTTTCCTTATTAGTTATATTTGGAATATTATAAGCATGTTAGTATTATGTTTATTAATTGATATGGTTTGGCTGTGTCCCCACTCAAATCTCATCTTGAATTCTAGTTACCATAATCCCCACATGTCATGGGAGGGACCTGGTGGAAGGTAATTAAATCATTGTGGCAGGTTTTCCTCATGCTGTTCTTGTGATAGCGAGTAAGTCCCATGAGATCTGATGGGTTATAAAGGGCAGTTCCCCTGCATATGATCTCCTGGCTGCTGCCATGTAAGACATGCCTTTGCTCCTCCTTCACCTTCCACCATGATTGTGAGGCTTCCCCAGCCATGTGGAACTGTGAGTCTATTAAACCTCTTTTTCTTTGTAAATTACCCAGGCTCAGGTATTTTTTCATAGCAGTATAGAAATGGACTAATACATTGACAAAATCTTGTTCAACTATGTTTGTGTTTTTAAGTATTTAAATTATAGTTAAGTCTTGAATAATATCAACAACAACAACAAAACTTAAGGAAATTAAGCAGAATTCTTCTGTATTCAAAACAGTATCTGACACAGGATGTTCTAATGAGATTTTTTTTTCAAATTGTTAACTACAAATTTTCCATATCACCATCTAAATAGAAGATTTTGTCATTTGTCACTAGTGGAATTATTCCAGTGGCAGACAGTTTCTAACATGAAGATGACTCAAAGTGATAAAGCTGTCTTATTCACTAATGTCAATCAGCATCATTATTGGATCTGTCTAGATCTGAAAGCTAAACAGTATCACTTTAAGCGAGTATTTTCTTCAGAATGTAATGGAAATGGATATAGCATGGCTAGGAGAGCTTTTTGCCAGGCAAAATGATTGCCGCTGGATTTGTGGGTCCCAGCCAGTTTTTCCCATTGATACAATTAAGCTGTATGCATTTCCTTTGTTACAATGTTACTGTCATATTTCTTCTTAGGAAACAAACAAACAAAAACCAACAATCCCACTAGACCTTAGAGAGTAAACATTGTTTCATTTATCTTTTACTTATTTATAAATATTAATTTTAGAAGAATTAGAAATTATGAAAAACTATTAAAAAAGAGAACACTCCACAGTTTAGACATATTGTTAACATATTATAAATTTTGGTATATAATCCAACTTTTTAACCATGTAGCTTTGTGTTATAGAGTGTGTTTAGGTCAGAAATGACACTTGGTTAGTCCTACCTGTGGAAAGATGAAAAGCCTTCCAGATACTTAGGGCAGTTTTCTGTCACTGAACACTTGTCAAAATTCTTTACTGTCATGTCATGTTTCTAGCAATGTGACTTCTGGTTGGGCCTAGGAACATTGTTTGGTTTGGGAAAGAATTGAGTCTCAGATCTGTCACCAATTAGAACTGTGACCTGGGGCAAGATATTTCAAATATCTTAGTTTCTGTTATCTCAAAGAATACAATAGGATTAATAAATTCCTAATATATAGATTCATCATGATTACATTAAAATATCAATATAAAGTGCTCAGTAAATGTGAATTGGCTTCTTTCTCTTTTTTAAAAATTGACAGATAAAACTATATATATTCTGTATTAAATGACTTTTGAAGTAATTTAAAAGTCATACATACACATCGTGTAATGACTATATCTAGGTAATTAACATATGCATCACCTTACATAATTATTGTTTCCATAGTAAGAGCACTTTACTCCCTTTGCATTTTTTCAAGAATAAAATATATTGTTAACTATAATAACGCTGTTGTATAATATATCTCTTGAACTTTTTCCTCCAAACTGAATTTTTTAATCGTTGACCAACATCTCCCCAACTTCTGCCAACCACTCCAGCCTCTGGAACCCACCCTTCTAATCTCTACTTCTATGAGATCAACTTTTTTGGATTCCACATATGAATGAGATTATGTAATATTATCTTTATACTCCTAGTTTATTTCACTTAACATAATGCGTTGTAGTTTCATTCATGTTATTACAAATGATGAGGTTTTCTTCTTTTTCATGACTGAATAGTATTTCATTGTGCATACCACATTTTCTTTATCCATTCCTCTGTTAATGGACACCTAGATTGACCCCATATCTTAGTTATTCTGATTAATGCAGCCATGAACATGGCAGTGCAGATATCTCTTTGACATACTTATTGCATTTATTTTGGATATATATCCAGTAGTGGGAATGCTGCATCATATGGTAATTTTAATTTTACTTTTTTAAGAAACCTCCCTACTGCTTTACATAATGTATTAATTTACATTCCCAGCAACAGTGTCCAATATTTTCTCCATATCCTCACCAATTTTTAACTTTTATCTTTTTCATAAATGCCCATTCTAAAAGGTGAGACGTAATATCTGATTTATATTTCTCTGATAATTAGCGATGTTGAGCATTTTTAACACACCTGTTATTCATTTGTATGTCTTCTTTTGAGAAATATCTATTCACATCCTTTGACCATTTTGAAATTGAATTACTTGGATTTTATTATTGAGTTTCTTATTATGTTTGGGTCCCTTATATATTTGGATATCTACTCCTTATCAGATGTACAATTTACAAACATTTTCTCATACTCTGTAGGTTGTCTCTTAAATCTGTTGACTGTTTTCTTTGATGTACATAGGTTTTTTTAGTTTAATATAATTCAATTTGTCTATTTTATTTTTGACTGCGCTTTGGGGGCTATATAAAAATCAGTCTTTAATCTATTTTCATTGGATTTTTATATAAGGTGAGAGATATGGGTCTAGTTTCATTTTTCTACATACATTAGAATGTATGTTTATTGAAGAGACCGTCCTTTCCCCATTGTGTGCTCTTGGCAACTTTGTCAAAAATTAGTTGGCCATACTTAGTCAAAAAATCAAAAAGTAATGGATGTTGGCATGGATGTGGTGAAAGGGGAACATTTTTATGCTGTTGGTGGAAATGTAAACTAGTATGACCACTATGGAAAACAATGTAAAGATTCCTTAAAGAACTAAGAGTAGATCTACCATTTGATCCATCAATCCCACTACTGGGTATCTACCCAGAGGAAAAGATGTCATTATAGGAAAAAATACTTGTACATGCATGTCATTAACAGCACAATTTGCAATTGCAAAAATATGGAACCAGCCCAAATGCCCATCAGTCAAGGACTGGATAAAGAAAATGTGGTATACATACACCATAGAACACTACTCAGCCATAAAAGAAATGAAATAATGGCATTCACAGCAGCATGAATGGAACTGAAGATCATTATTCTAAGTGAAGTAACTCAGGAATGGAAAACCAAACTTCATCTTCACTCATAAGTGGAAGCTAAGCTATGAAAATGCAAAGGCATAAGAATAATGTGATAGATTTTGGGAACTTGAGGGAAAGGATGGGAGGGAGCTGATGGATAAACGACTACACATTGGGTACATTATACACTGCTTGAGTTATGGGGTGCACCAAGATCTCAGAAATCATTGCTAAGGAACTTATCCATGTAGCCAAACACCACCTATTCCTCAGTAACCTATTTAAATTAAAAAAAAAATTAAAAAATCAGTTGGCCATAAATGCCTGGATTTATTTCTTGGTTCTCTAGTCTGTTCCATTGGTCTACCTGTCTATTCTTATGAAATCATTCTATTTTCATATTAGATCTGTGGTATATTTTAGTAGTATATGAAGATAGCTTTGTAGTTTGTGTGTGTGTGTATATATACATATATATATAATTTTTTTTTTTAAATAGAGTCTCTCTCTTGCCCAGGCTTGAGTGCAGTGGCACCATCTTGGCTCACTGCAGCCTCACCTCCTGGGTTCAAGCAAATTCTCCTGTCTCAGCCTCCTGAGTAGCTGGGCTTACAGGTGTGTGCCGCCACGTCTGGTTAGTTTTTGTATTTTCAGTGGAGATGGGGTTTCACCACGTTGGCCAGGCTGGTCTCAAACCGCTACCCTCAAGTGATTAATCTGCCTCGGCCTCCCAAAGTGCTGGGGTTACAGGCTACCATGCCTGGCTGTTTTGCAGTATATTTTAAAGTAAGTTAGGATAATGCCTCCAGCTTTGTTACTATTAAATTTTGCTTTAGATTGCTTTTGCTATCTGGACTGTTTTATGATTACATATAAATTTTAGAATTTTTTTTCTATTTCTGTGAAAACTATCTTTGGTCCTTTGATAGGGATTACATTCAGCCTAAAGGTCTCTTTAGGTAGTATGGTCATTTTAACAATATTAGCTCTTCCAGTCAATGGACACAGAATATATTTTCTTTATTTGTGTCTGCTTTAATTTCTATCATCAATGTTCTATAGTTTTCATTGTCAAGATCTTTCACCTTCTTGGTTAAATTTCTTCTTTAGTATTTTACCTTTGTAGCTATTTTAAGTGGGATATTAAAATTTATTTTTCAAATGATTCATCGTGTATAAAAGTGCTACTGATTTTTGCATATTGATTTTGTATCCTCTAACTTTATTGAATTTGATCATTAGTTCCAACAGTTTTGATTGTAGTCTTATAAGTCTATAAGACATATATTTTTCTATATATAAGTTCATATTGCCTTTATTTTTTGAATTATTTTATTTTATTTTATTATTTTTTGAGATGGAGTCTTGCTCTGTCGCCCAGGCTACAGTGCAGTGGTGCAATCTTCGGTCATCACAACCTTCACCTCCCTGGTTCAACTGATTCTTCTGCCTTGGCCTCCCAAGTAGCTGGGAATACAGGCACGTGCCACCATTCCTAGCTAATTATTGTATTTTTACTAGAGACGAGGTTTCACCATGTTGACCAGGCTGGTCTCGAACTCCCAACCTCAAGTGATCCGCCAGCTTTGGCCTTCCAAAGTGCTTGGAATACAGGCATGAGTCATTGAGCCCAGCTGACAATGCCTTTAGACAGAGAATATTTAACTTCTTTCTTTTCAAATAGTATGCATTTATTTTTTTCTTTTGCCATACGGCTCTGGCTAGGACTTCCAGTACTCTGTTGAACAGGAGTGGTGAGAATAGGCATCCTTGTCTGTTTCAGATCTTAGAGGAAAAGCTTTGAATTTTCCCCATAGAGTATAGTGGTAGCTGTGGATTTGTCATATATAGTCTTCATTGTGTTGAGGAACATTTGTTCTATACCTAATTTGTTGAGAGTTTTTGTATAAAAGCATGTTGAAATTTTAATGCTTTTTCTAGATCTATTGAAATGATCATATAGTTTTGTTCCTTCCTTTTGTTAATGCAATGTATCACACTTACTGATTTGCATATGCTGTACCATATTTACATCTCTGGGATAAATGCCATTTGGTCATGGTGAGTGACCTGTTTAATATGCTGTTGAATTATATTTGCTGGCTTTTGTTGAGATCCTTTGCATCTACATACACCAGGAATATTGGCCTGGAGTTGCCTTATTTTTAGTATCCTTGCCTGACATTGCTATCAGGGTAATGATGGTCTCATAAAATGAGTCTGGAAGTATTCTCATATTTTAAATTGCATGGAAGAGTTTGAGAATAATTGGTATTTGTTCTTTAGTATCTTTATAGAACTCAGTAGTGAAGCTATCAGGGCCTGGGTTTATCTTTGATGGAGTGCTTTTTATTATTATTTCAACATTGTTACTTGTTATTGGTCTGCTCAGGTGTTCTAATTCTTTATAATTCAATCTTGGTAGGTTGTATGTCAAGGAAGTTACTCATTTCTTCTAAATTAATCAATTTGTTGGTGTATGACTATTCATTAAAATCTCTTATGATCCTTTGTATTTCTGTTGTATAAGTTGTAATATTTCCTTTCTTATTTCTAATTTTACTTGTGTCTTCTCTCTTATTTCCATAGGTAATCTAGCTAATGGTTTGTCAATCTGGTTTATCTTTTCAAAAGAAAACCCTCTTGTTTACCTTTTCTATTGTTTTTCAAGTCACTATTTCATTTATTTCTCATCTGATCTTTATTTCCTTCTTTCTCCTAACCGTGGACTTGATTTCTTTTTATATTTTTCTAGTTCCTTGAGGTACAACATTAGGTTGTTTATTTGAGAATTTTCTTTTTTTTTTTTTTTGATGTAGATGTTCATTGCTATAAGCTTTACATTTAGAGCTGATTTTCCTATGCCCCCTATGTTTTCATATGTTCTATTTCTTTTCTCGTTTGCTTTAAATTTACTTTTTAATTTTTCTTTTAACATTTTCATTGACCTACTGATTATTGAATTATTATTTTTACTTGATTTGAATAGGCCGCAGAACTTCTTTAGAAAAACGAAAACTTAACACCCAAAATCTTCACAAAATAATCTCATTCTTAATTACTGTAATGCACTATTTTCTATTTGATACCTGTATTTTAACTAAAATTTCTTATAATGATGCACAAAATTGATTCCACACCTATTAATATCTTATAACCCATACTTTGTAAAGCAGTGTTTTAGAAAAACTGTGCTTTTTAGTGGGGGCTAGAATATGGAAGTCTGCTTGGAAAGAACACATCAAGAAAGAGAAGAGCAGTAAATCTCAGGTATTCAGAGATCAAGTGTAATGGCATAGAGGCTCATTGTAATGAGCACAGGCGTAAAAAGGTTATTGGTGTATATAATAGTGGGAACCCATTTGCTTTAGGACCAGGCTCAACAAAGCAAAAGGACATTAAGAGAAATGAACATGGAACCTCTGTGCCAGTGCAGAAGCAGTTCTGATAATGATTAAGAAGCTGGGGATTTTTCCTTGGCTTTTCAAGTACTCCTACCTAATTTAATTGTTGAGAAGGCTACTGGGTAAACTCTAGACTTTTGCCACTCATATTGCTGGAAGCATTTTGGGAATTGAACTATAAATTTACCGTATGTTACTGTACTACACTATATTATACCACATTAAATAATACCTTAACATACCAGTAGAGAAGAAAGTTTGCTGAATAAATAAATATTTAAACACACCACACAGACACACACACACACACACAAACACACACACCTGAACCTTTTAAAAAGTTTCTTATTTACCAATAAATGTAAACAGTTCACATATAATGTTGTATTATTCAATATTGTAGTAATGTATAAATATGTAGTAAATATATATAGTGAATATACAATGTAGTTATGCAAATGCTATTGTTTCTTATTCATTCTTTTTCTAGTTTTTTCATGCTAATACAGTGATATCATGCATTTCCTTTGAGATAAAATTTTGTGTTTTTACTCTGAGAAAATCTAACAAACAATTTCTAGGCCAATTGAAAATAAGGTTCAGACCATTTTCCTGTTTTGTTTTGTTTCCCGTTAAACGTGGTTTTATCACTTAATTAAATGATGCGTTTCATTGACTTATTCATATAATTAAGGTCAATTTGAGTAGCACTTATAGCACTTATACATAATTGGGTATCATAAGAATAATATAAGGAAAGAGGAAGGAAGGAAGAGAAGGAGAGAGGGAGGGAGGAAGGAAGAAAAGAAGAAAGGGAGGACTTGACACAGGGATAATTACAAAGCAACATATATTTGTTGGACTCTAATTGTAATCTCAGCATAGATATTAATTCTTTGAGTATGACAGTTGACCTGATTACTGCCATTGTATTAACTGATAGTTAAGACACATGTGTTATGTTGTATCATGTGATTGCTAGTTGCAACGAGATTAAAAAAAAAAAAAAGTAAAGTAATTTTGAAATCAGGTGAAATTTTATATCAGTCATTATTGGGATGATTATAAAGACTGCATAACTATTGATTCTATTCATTAATTCTGATTCTAAGTAAAATTACTACAATTAACATCTTTTCTTACATGAAAAGCAAGCCATCTTCTATTGTTTCCTTTACTGTTTCTTAACAAGGTTCTGACCTAAAAATAATAAGACAAAATAATGGATGAAACAAACAAACCATAAGCTTTTTAATTTAAAATAAACAATCCTGGAAATTTAAATTGGATTTCTTACCTTATATATAGGTTCCCATTTATAAGAAAGCATATGATATTTGCAATCATATTGTAAAACTATTTAAAACATCTGTTTATATTTCTAATATTGGAATGTTTATGGGACACTTGGCATAAACTTTCAATACCCTCTATTTTACTTTTACATGTAGTTATACTACTATGTTTCTTAAAGTTAGGTAATGAAATTTGCAACCTACTGGTATTAGTAAGTTTTCAACATGTTTTTTAGCTATATAAGGCCCAAAATGGGGAGAGAGGTGCTAATCCAGGTGGAATAACCTGATTATTATAGGGTTAAGAGTGGAATAGTAAGCACTTGCTTTCAGCAGCTTTGTGTTGTATTTACAGAATTTGAAAGAGTGGCTTTCCTTCTCACTCCTGCCCCTTAAAAATGTTTTATTTTTTTAAAAAAAAAGTTAGAAATCTTAAGAAAAAAAATTTTTCTTTTTCACGAAAATTAATTTAGTTCAAAGAAAACTACGCACCAGAATTTAGATTTAATTACTAGCAGTGTGTCTCATCATGCATATATGTATAACATCTCTTATGTTCAAATGACTACCTCAGCAGCAAGGAAATAAAATTACTTCTTTTATTTTTGTTATATCAGTTAATAAAGTCAAGATTCTGATGAGAAGTTAACCCTAAATTTTATAAAACAAAACTTTTGAAAGTTAAAAATTCTTTATAAACCACAAACAAGGCAGACTCATACACCTGTGAAGTTTTATCAAGCAATGATTGCTGAAAACCTTTTTACCCCACAGAAAGAATGTACCAAATAGTTCCAAACAAAATTTTTAAATAATCATTGTTCAAATCCGGATATAAGTAGATTAACACCAGGTTTCTTTTCAGTTCTCAACAATTCGAAAGTGCTCTAGTATTCTCAATAACATAAAATGGTCAGTAACTTCATAGTTATTTATCAGTTGATCAAGGTGAGTTATAAAGTGAAAGTCTCCTTTTTTCACTGTCAGTATAAACTGCTCAGTGAAGCTGAATGATAATGAACTATAAAAGTAAAAACAAATAGAAAGGATCTGCACTGATTAAAAAAAAAAAAAAAAAGAACTGAGGAACTAAAACCAAGATGTAAGTTAATACAAAATTCTTTTATTTTGGATATGTAAAATCTTGTCCTTGGGAAGCTAATGTGCTGTCCCAGAAAAGACACCTGATGTCTGTGATACTGGTAGTGATTTTTAAAGCCTCAAAATATCGCTGCCTCTGGGCAGAAATGTCAGCTTCCTTTATAATCTATAGTTTGAAATTAATGACTCATTTTTTATTTATATTTTATGCTACTGATATCTTAGAGTGGCTTTTTGCTGTGGTAAACAATGAAATAAAGGTCAATCACAAGAAGTTTCAAATTATGGTTCTAACTATTGTTTCATCCGAATTTTTCATACACCTAATTTTTAACTTTTTAAAACTTTTATCTTACTTTTAATTAACAAATAATAGTTATATAAATGTATGGGGTACAGTGATAGTTCAATGCATGTATACATTGTGGAATGATCAAATCTGGCCCTTTATCATAAAAATTGCTTCAAAAACTTATCTTTTGTGTATGGTGAAAATATTTAAAATCTACTTCTTAAAGCTATTTTGAAATACACAGTACATTATTACTAACTATAATTACCATGCTGTGAAACAGACCACCAGAACCTATCCTTGTCTAACTGAAACTTCGTATGCTTTTACCAATGTATATCCTCTCCCTATTCACCTCCCTGCCCCCTCCCTACGCTCTAATTCTATGAGTTTGATTTTTTTATATTTCACATGTAAGTGAGAGATCATGCAATATTTGTCTTCTTGTACCTGGCATATTTCACTTAGCATAATGTCCTCCAGGTTCATCCACATTACAAATGATGGAATTTCTTGCTTTTTAAAAAGGCTGAATGGTATTCCATAAACACCTCAATTGTTAATGTGTAATATGTGATATGATACATAGTGTTAGAAATACATATGAAAGTTGTGAAACATTGTACAATGAACAGTTTACAGTACCACCACACCTAAGAATAGATATCTCTACACTTAGAAGCTACTTCAGTGATTCTATTATTTCAACTTCCTTCTTTTCTCATGAATTTTGTTTCTAACATTTCCATCTATTTTGAAAATTTCAATTTGATATAATTCAAACTTACAGAAAATTTCAGAATTCCTTACATGGAATGCTTACATATCTTTCACTCTGATTCAACCATCATTTATATTTTCTCTCTTTTCCTTTATCAGACAATCCATATATATTTACATGCACATGCATACCATTGTAAACCATTTGCAGGTAATTTAAAGGTATGTGTACTCTTTAACCTTAAATAGTGTATATTTCTTAAGAATAAGAACATTCTCTTACATACTCTACTGAACAGTTATAAAAATCAGAAAGCAATGTTGAAACAATATTACCATCTAATTCACAGTCCATTTTCAAATATCATCAGATATCCTAATAATGTTCCTTATGGTAGTTTTCTTCCCTAATAAGGAATTGAATTCAAGATCATTTTTTTATACTTCATTGTTTGGTTTACTTTATCTAGAACAATTCCATAGCCTTGCATAGAGATTTTTTTTTTTTGAAGTACAGGCCAATTATTTTGTAGAAATATCTTTCCATTTACATTTTTTGATGTTTCCTTATGATTTGATTAGGTGATGTCATACCTTTTTGTACAAAAGTAACATTGTATCTAAGTTCATTATATCAAGGGGCAAAGAACAGCAGTTTATCCCATTATTACATTTAAACACTTGTTTATGGTTGTACATACCAGGATTTCTGACTATACAGTTACTAATTCTCTTTTTGTTAAATAATTTGTTGGAAGGTACTGAGAGAGTCTTAAATATTGTTTCTTGCTACAATTTCACAGCCTCCATTGATATTTTTATAACTCCTTCAAATCTTTTATGTTTATTATTTACCATTTTACAATGAAGAACATTATCTTCATTTATTTATTGTTCATTAACTCATTGATTTATACAAGTGATGTTATGGATTCCCACTTTATTCAGTGATAATCACAAAATGTTGCTATTTATTTTCATGATAAAATTCTCCCAGAGTTAACCAGGAAGAGCCATTTCAAACTACCTCCTGTGCTCTATCACCAGGTTACCATAATTCTTTGAGGACTGTCTTGCTTTCTGAAACCAAGTATTTTAGGCTTATTTTTGACATTTTGTGACTCTGAAATCAGCATTTCCTTTAAGATCTCTGGCTTTTTTTCAATGGAGGATATTATTTAGAAACTGAAGTCTGAGTGTTAAATACGCGCATTGTTGCTGATGTGACATTGCTTCTAGTCTCTATAGAAGACGGGACTTTTTCTTCTCTACCTTTTTCTGCCTTCTCCCATGCACCACTTGTTTTCACTGATACTCCCATTTCCAATCAAGGCCACAAAATGCATTATCAACTTTCCCCATGAATATTTATAATTTTCTTCCCTGATAGAAAGAAACTACAAGTCCCTTTTTTCAATATATTTACTCCTTTGCTCAATGCTAGGACACAGGAGATAGTTTCATAATTTCTAGCCCATATCACTATGAAAAACAAATACATAAGCTAGTTTTCAATATTTACTGATTTTTCAAAGATAAATTTTATACAGAGCAAAATAAAAAATATTAAGGTCACAATCAATAACTTTTGACAAATGAATACTGCATGTAATCTACACTTCTTTTAAGATACAGAACATCTACATCACCCCAGGAAGTTTCTTCATTGCTTTTATCTGTCACTTTCCCCACAAAGTAAACTAAGCTTGTTTTTCCCAGGAAGACCAGTTTTGCCCATTCTACATTTCCGTATAAATGGAAACATAAATTTCTTATAAATGTACTCATTTGTCCGATTTTTTTTATTGTGAGATTCATCCAAGTTTTATATGTATCAGTAGTTTAGTTCATTTTATTGTTAAGTATAAATCTATTGTGATCGATTTATCAGATCTCTGGTTGATGGGCATTTGAGTGGCTTTCAGTTTGTGTCTCTTACAAATACGGATGCTATGTGCATTCTCAGTACTAGTCTTTGTGTGAATATAGATTTCCATTTGACAATAGTGATTCTTATAAATAAAACTGCTGGATCATATGGTAGGTGTCTGTTTAAATTTGTAGGAAACCGAGAGCCATTTTCAATATGCAATGCCCATATTCTTATCAGCAATATTGGGATTGATCTGGTCTTTACATACCCTCACCAACAATTGCTGTAGTCAATTTTTAATTTTTAGTCATTCTAGTAGAATAATAGTGTTATCTAATGGAGGTTTAACTTGCATTTCCCTGATATAATTCTAAATATTTTTGTATGTGCTTACAGTCCTTTATCTTCCATTTGGAGATCAATACAGATATTTTGTCTCTTTTGTAATTTTTTTATTATTGAATTCTAGAAATTTCAAATATATTTTCTGGATAAATGTTGTTTTTCATGTATATTAAATACATATACATAGATATGTACATATACACACATACATATATATACACACATATATATGTGTGTGTGTGTGTGACTATATATGTATGTATTTCCTCCAAATATTTTATCCTACACTGTGGATTGCCTAATATTTTTAGATACTATCATTGAAAGATTAGTTTTTCTTCTGTGGTTTTTGCATTTCACTTTACTCTGTCTTTAGTTTTTCTTTTTCTTTTCTTAATTAACACATAATAATCATATGTATTTATAGGGTACAATATTTTAAAATTATATATTCTGGAGAGTGGCTTAGGTCATAGTTACAAGGACCGGCATATATATATATATATACACATATATATATATATATATGTATGTATATGAAGTTGTAATGAGCAAAAAATTTAATATTAGTTAATTTACTTCCAAACATTTTTGTCCTGTCTATCTTAAGACAAGTAGAGTAGTTTGTCCAAAAAAGAAGTATGTTACTCTGTTACTATATAAAAGCAAAGCAACAAATAGATTATAATCTATAATAATACATGATTCTGGAACTAGCCTATTTTATAGATGTATGAAGTTATTGAATAATGTATTTTTATTTTTATCATTAGTTTTTTGTGTTTTTTTTTGTTTTATATCAAACAAGCAAAGTTACTAAATTTGGGAAGATAATGTACATATGTTATAAGTCTACGCCTTAAATAGAAATACATAAATTTACATGAGTTGTTGGTAACTTTTTTCATAATTTATGACCATGTATATTTCATGATGAAACACTGTAGTTGCCTCTTGGCTAAAACAAATTTGACATTGATAGTGGCCTAAGGGGTAAAACAGAATTAAAACAACAATAAATTTAATCAACAAGAGAGCATCTTTTTATTTCATACTAATCAAACAAGCAATTTTTGATATAAATGGCTTATTAATTGTATGGAGTAGAATAATGGCTAATAAAGCCTACTGCTCAATAAAGAACACTCTACCGTGTCCGAAAAATATTAAACTATTGCTAAGTAATCATAATTCAAAAAGGAATAGTAGATTTCAGAAGCTATTTTATTTTTCCTAGGCCATACTAATATATGTAGACTTTAAAATGCATTATGCTTCATTTTTACACTTTTCTCCCCCACCATTCGAAGGTTTTCTGTGTTATCTATTGCTACAAAACAAACATGCCCAAACTTCGGCAGTTTCAAGCAAGTACCTTGGCAACATTGGAATGGCGGAGTAAATATTCACCTAAGAAAATATGCACCTCCATAAAAAATGCGCCTCCATAAAAACAATGAGAACACTAACACAAAAACTTAAATGGACTTTTTCAGAACTCTGGAAATTAACCAAAGGCTAATTGAAAAGGTGACTATCCAAGAAACATGACTTAATTGTAAAGACAGAAGCTTTGTGGGGTTTTAACTTGCCCTATTTCCATTTCCGTAGCCCCAGCTCTATTGTAGCCTTGAATCCAGCAGCCTCACAACCATGAGAGCTGTCATTACAGAGGCCAGAATGGCCATGTAGATTCTCAAAAAGTCTCCATCTTTAAAGATTGTCACTATTCGGCCTGTCTGGCCGTTTCCTGGAAAAGTCTAACCCATAGCGTTTGTTTGCAGAGGTATGAGAGCTCTCTCACTTAAAAATCCTTAGCCAGAGCTGAGCGCGGTGGCTCCTGCCTGTAATCCCAGCACTTTGGGAGGCCAAGGCGGGCGGATCGCGAAGTCAGGAGTTTGAGACCAGCTTGACCAACATGGTGAAATCCCGTCTCTAGTAAAAATAGAAAAATTAGGCGGGCGTGGTGGTGCGTGCCTGTAATCCCAGCTACTCAGGAGGCTGAATTAGGAGAATCTCTGGAATCCGGGAGGCGGAGGCTGTAGTGAGCAGAGATTCCGAAAAAAAAAAAAAAAAAAAAAAAAAAGAAAGAAAGAAAGAAAGAAAGAAAAAAGAACACAAAACAAAACAAACCCTTAGCCAGGGCATTCAAAACAAAAAAAGCAATGGCAATTGTTTAACATCACAGCTGCTTGAGTTGAATATACTAATTAGGGCAAACAAGTGGCTTGCAAAAAATATAAAATAAAATAAAAAAATTAAAAAATCTTGAAAATGAGATACCTATAAGGATTTGTAAAAAGTGCAACATATTCCAAAGATCTACATGGTCATGACTCCTACCTTATCCTAGCCCAGCAATCACAAGGAACAATGCCTCACCCCAGGAATCAATGGAGATTGTGCGGGAAATCTGGGCTTCTGCCACCATTTGGCAGCACCAAGGCAATGTTCTCCACTGCCAGAACAGTGTCAGAAAAGACCAGTTAAAAGAGAAAATTTAAATAGGATCCAGAGTCGAATAACATAATAAAAAATGTTTAGGCTTCAGTTGAAAAATCAATCATTATACCAAGAACCAGAAGATTCCAAATTAGATATGTTTTGCTTTGTTTTTGAGACAGTGTCTTGCTCTGCTGCCCAGGCTGGAGTGCAGTGGCACGTTCACAGCTCACTGCAGTCTTTTTTTCCTGGGGTCAAGCGATCCTCTCACCTCTGCCTCCCAGAGTACTGGAATTATAGATGTGAGTCACCGTGCCTGGACTCCAAATTAAATTTTTAAAAAAGGTTCATTTATGTCAATGCTGAAATGACTGAGATGTTAGGAATATATGACAAAGACTTTAAAGCAGTCAATATAAAAATTATTCAATGAGCAATTGTAAACATAATTGAAAAAATGAAAACACAGAGAGCCTCTTCAAAGAAATTGGACATGTAAAGAAGAACCAAATGGAAATATTAGAACTTAAAAGTGCAATAATTAAAATTAAAATCTCAGGATGGGCTCAGCAGCAAAATGGAGGTCATGGAAAATAGCAATGATAGCAACAAATAAAAACAAAACAAAACAGGGAACTGAAAGATGGAACAATAGAATTTATGCAATCTGGATAATATGACTGGAAAACATGAACAAATTTCAGTAGCTTTTGAGACAATAATGGAAGATTTAATACCATATAATTGAATGTCTGGAAAGAGAGGCAAAAGAGGGAGGAGCTATGAAAGGACTTACAGAAATAATGGATGAAAATTTTCCAAATTTGGCAAGAGACATAAACTTATAGATTAAAGAAGCTGAGCTACCTTCGAACAAGATAGAGCCAAATAAATCCGCACCAGGACACAACATAATTACTTCCTGAAAACTAAAATGAAAGCACACACCTTAAAAGCAACCAGAAACGAAAAAATGATTTGTCTATAGTGGAAAAACAAGTTAAATAAAACAGTACTTGTATTCCTCATCAGAAACCACGGATGCCAGAAATAGGAAATAAACAATACTTTTCATGTACCAGAAGAAAAGAACTGTTTGTTCAGACTCTTATGCCCAGTGAAGATACCTTTGGGGAATTAAGGAAAATTAAGAGATTCTCACATAAAGAAAAACTAAAGAAATTACAGCCAAGAAACCTACAATAAAATAATAGCTACAGAAAGTGTGCTAAACTGAAAGAAAGGCTTAAAAACAGAATCTAGGGATGTAAGAGGGTAAAAAGGAATACAAGAAGCAAAAATATGGGTACATAAAATAGGCATTGCTTTTCCTCTTGATTTCTCTAAATTATGTTTGATGGTTAAAGCAAAATTACAAACTCTGTAATGTGCTCCTAAGTGTATGGAGAGGGAATATTTAAGACAAATATATTATAAAATGAGGGAAGTGAAGAGACATAAAGAGAAAGAAAGCTTTTATACTTAAATAGTAAAACGAGAACACCAGTAGATTGTGATATATTATGGATACGTAGTGGAATACCTAGAGCAACTCCCTCCAAAAAGCTCCGTGAAGAGATGCCTTAAAAACACTATGCATATATCAAAATAGAATTCCAAAGTTATGTTGATTTAATACACAGAAAACTTTCTTTTGATAAAGTTCCAGGAGTGCTATTATTGGGTGCAATTGTTCTATATGCATCGGTTAGAGTCTGTTGAAGGACTGTGCTCTTAAGATCTGTATTCTTGCTGATTTTCTAATAGTTTTTTTCAGTTACTGACAAAGTGAAGTGAGGGAGTTATTAATATTCCCAGAAAAATTGTAAAGTTATCTGTTCTTCTTTTTAACTCTATCAGTTTTTGCATCTAGTAATTTAAGACTTTGTTATAAGGTTACTGCATTTAGGATCATGTGTCTTCTTGGTGGTTGGATCATTTAATCATTATTTAATATATAATTTGTCTCTAGTCATTTTCTTTACTCAGTATTAATATAGCTTGATTACTGTTTACATGTTATATTTTTATCCATATTTTTCTATCAAACTATGTTGTTGAGTTTGAGATTAGTTTATTATAAACAGTATATTATTAAACTATGCTTTTCATTCCTGAAGGATACTTTTGTCAAATACAGCATTCGCTACAGATGGAAATTTTCTTTCGGCTTGTAAAAACTGTGCTACTTCCTCCTTGCCCCTATGGTTCAGATGAGAAATCTGCTGTCAGTTAAATTGGTGTTCCCCGTATAGGTAATGTGTTATTTCACTCTGGCTACTTTCAAAATAATTTATTTCCTTCTTATTTTCAAATGTTAGATATGCTGTGTCTTGCTATGGATTTCTTTACATTTATTATGCTTGGAGTTTACTAAGTTTCCTGCATATGTATGTAGCTCTTTTGTCAAATTTTAAAAGCTTTCAGCCATTATTATTTCTGATACTACTTTCACCTTAATTATGTTTATTATCTCTTTCTGGGAGTAAAATAATACAAAGTTGGGTCTTTTGTTATACCCAAATGCCTTTGAGGTTCTGTTTTTCTTTTTTCAGTCCACCTTCTCTGTGAGTTCAGATTGGGTAAATTCTGTTGATCTCAAGTTCACCAATTCTGTTTTCAATCATCTCTATTTTACTATTAAGCCCATCCAGTGAGGTGGGTTTTTTTGTTTGTTTGTTTGTTTGTTTGTTTGTTTTTTTGGCAGTGTATTTTCAGTTGGTTTGATTTATCTGGTGTTGTTGAGGCTCCCTTTGGTCCCTGCAGGTGGTGGTTGAGGGGTCAAATGGAGTTTCCCAGGCTGGGTCACTGAATTTATCTTAGAGGGGAAGGGAATCAAGCCTATGAAAATGAAAGGGCTTCCCTGGACCAGTAATTGTCATGAAAGAATCCACTGTACAGGTACTCCCAAGCAAATAGGTTATCTCTTGGTAGGCTGTGGTAGCTTAGGTGTACTGAGACAGACAGAATTTGTCAGCTGGGTCACTTGTTATGCTGGGTGTTCTCCTGTCAGTGTTGTCTGGTTACCCTCATGCTTTCCAGTGGTGACAGATGTGCCAGGCCCACAAGGACAAAGAACTTCTTGGGCAAGACCACTTATTGTGCTCTTCTTAATAGCGCTGCCAATGACCTTTATATCTCCCAGTGAAGGAGAGACGGCTGATACTCATAAGGAGCTATGGCCAGTGCTCACTGTTGTGCTGACATCCTTTTTGCCATTGCCCACTGGCAGTCCCAGCATTTTGGGGTCACTTTATCATTTCAGGATCCTTCTTGGTGTTCTCACCCACTGTTCCAAATCAATCAGCAGTAGATAGGGCAATACTGATGGAAGAAGACTCTTAAAGCCAATGGTGAAGCATGGTGCTTTCCCTAATTGCCTATTGTTAGCAGATCTTCCAATAGATCCCCTTGCCTGCAGTGCCAGACTTCCCTTGTCTTTTGGGGGGACGCCTGTTTGATCTAACAGAACAATAAACCTACCTGGGCTGACTTCTGTTGTTAGGTTGGGGATTGGAAAAACACTGGGTTTGAGTCACCTTCTTATGTTGGGTCAATAGACTTAAAATGTCCTTCCACTATATTGTTTGTCCAGTCCTGGGGACCCCAAACAAGATTACGTTCCTGTTACCAGTTTTTCAGAGATTTTCTACTATTGCATTTTACAATATTTCCAAAATTTATTATTATATATAGCAGATAAGAGCAAAATAAAGTGCCTCTCTCTGTTTCTCTGTATATATAAATGGACATACCTGTTATCTCATAATTATCATTGCTTTTATCAGGATTTCTCACAAATATGCCTTGTGATACAATTGAATAATGCATACAATATGTGAATTGGCCTACTAGTAATTGCTCCATTTATTAAGTATTGTACAAATTGAAGATTAGAAAAACAAATGTTATCTGTGTTTTATGGAACTATCACTTCATATACATATCTTAACTGTACAGCTCAAGGAATCTGAATGATTACAATTAAAATGCAACTATTTAATCCCAATATGACTAAAGAAATAGAGCATTAACTGTACTGAAAAATACATTCGTAAGTCACTCACAGTCACAAACCTTTAAGGTAAACATTATAATAATTTATAATAACATAGATTATATTTTATATAGGCTTATTTTTGAATTTTACATAACTAAAATCATATTGCACGTATTAGTTCTTACCTAAGTTCTATTCTATATACTGTATTCAGCAAATATGCCTTTTTTGTTCACTCGAGCTATGGTTGATTTTCACTGCTGTTTAGCATTCAATTTGTTAATACAAGGTAATTTACTTATCTATTTTTTAATTTACCAATTCTACTAATAGATATTTTAATTTCTTTTCCCAGTTGGTTGCTATTAGAAATTATGCTGCAGTGGGCTGGCACGGTAGCTCACACCTGTAATCCCAGCACTTTGGGAGGCTGAGGCAGGCGGATCAACTGAGGTCAGGAGTTCGAGACCAGCCTGGCCAACATGGTGAAACCTGTCTCTACTAAAAATACAAAAATTAGCCAGGCATGGTGGCAGGCACATGTAATCCCAGCTACTTGGGAGGCTGAGACAGGAGAATCACTTGAACATGGGAGGCGGAGGTTGCAGTGAGCTGAGATCACGCCATTGCACTCCAGCCTGGGGGACAAGAGCGAGACTTCGTCTGAAGAAAAATAAAAAAAAAAAAAAAGAAAAGAAAAGAAAAGAAATTATGCTGCAATGAACACTCTTGCATACTCTTTAGGTGTTCACTTAGGACTGAAATTGCTGGTGCACAGAATATGCATAGTCATCTTTGATATATCATGCTGAAAGTTCTACCAATGTTTATTCAAAGTCTGCATTAACACCTGCTAATGTCTTAGGTATAAAAAGAGAGGTAAATTATGACCCCAATGTCAATAAAATATAGAGATATAGAGGTAGAGACAAAGATAGAGACAGAGATGATAATGCATATAGTTAAAATATCAAAATGTGATATTACTAGCAAATTATGCTCAGGCTATAATCTTGACTATTAATGACAATTTTACCATCACTAATAATCACCACTCTTAAAATCACTGGTTTTTATTCAGTGTTCACTAATTTTAGTCATTTTACATATGTTATACCTAAAGTGTATAATGATTATGTAGTGTTATGTCTATTTTATGGATGAAAAATTCAGTGTTTTACTGAATTTTCTATTTCTCAATTTACTTTGTAAATTAGACCTCATGTCTCTTCGTTAGCTATGACTGTATTTCCCATACTTTTTTCTCCCAACTTATTTACTTCTTCTTATCTATCCTTCAGATTACCCCACTTTCTGTGTTTAATCTACCATTAGACTCATTTTATAACTTAATTGGTTATGTATTTTTCAGTCTTTGCACTTGGCTTTTATCTCAAAGTTTCGAATACTCTGCCTGAATTCTTTATCTGGTTATGTAATTTCCAATACATTTAACCACAATTATTTAAACCTCTTTACCTGACTTTAACTCCTTATATAACTTGAAAATCTCGACTTTCAATGAATTTTACAATTGCTTGTTTTTACTTTTTCTGTTTCATCTCCAACATGTTATTATAAAAATTTTCAAAAATTCTGCAAAAACAAACTTAAAAGATATGAAAGTATCCAGAACTTTTTTCAAGATGATTGTATGTTTTATATTCCCAAAGACAGTGTTTGAGACTTTTGATTGTGTTATATCTTCACCAACATTTGTTTTCTCCACTGTTTTCAATTTTAGCCATTCTGGTATATGTGTAGTGAAATCTCCTTAATAATTTTAATTTGCATTATCGTAATGGAAAATTTTGATAAATTCTTCATACAATTATTGGCCATTCGTGAGTCTTCATTTATGAAGGTAGCTCAAACTTTTTGCCCATTTTTATTGGGACATTTTCTCTTTTACTTTTTCTTGAGTTATGGACATTCTTTCCATAATCCGAATACCAACTCTGTGAGATACACAATACAAAAATAATTTTCTCAGTATGTGATGTGCCTATTCATTTACTTAATGACGTTTGTTGATGATCAAACTTTTAACTTTAATGAAATTCTATTTCTCAATTTTCAATTTTGTGTATGTTACTTTCTCTCTCTTAAGATGCATTTTCCCATCCCAAAACACAAAGATATTGTACTAAGTTTTTTTAACAAATGCTTTAGGATTTCTTCTATGGATTTCATAGTTTTGGGTTTTACATTTAAGTCTTTAATTCATCTTGATTTAATTTTTTGTATATACTGCAAGGGAAAGTTCCAATTTTAATTTCTGCATATGGCTAGCCAGTTCTCCCAGTACCATTTATGAAATAGGCTATCCTTTCCCCATTACTTGTTTTGGTCAGGTTTGTTGTAGATCAGATGTCTGCAGATGTGCAGTATTATTTCTGGGTTCTCTATTCTTTCCATTGGTCCATATATCTGCTTTTATACCAGTACCATGATGTTTTGGCTACTGTAGCCTTGTAGTATGATTTAAAGTCAGGTAGCATTATGCCTCCAGCTTTGTTCTTTTTTCTTAGGATTGACTTGTCTATTTAGGTTCTTTTTTGGTTCTATATTAATTTTTAATTTTTTTTTAATTCTGTGAAGAATGTCAAAGGTATCTTAGTGGGAGTAGCACTGAATCTAAAAATGTCACAATGTTGATTCTTCCTATCCATGAGCATGGAATGCTTTTCCATTAGTTTGTATTCTCTCTGGTTTCTCTAAACAATGGCTTGTAGTCCTCCTTGAAGATGTCCTTCATTTCCCTTTTTAGCTGTATTTCTAGATGTTCTATTCTTTTTGTAGCAATTATGAATAGGAGTTCATTCATGATTTGGCTCCCTGCTTGCCTGTTGCTGATGTATAGGAATGCTAGCAATTTTTGCACATTGATTTTATATCCTGAAACTTTGCTGAAGTTGCTTATCAGCTTAGGAAGCTTTTATGCTGAGACTATGGGATTTTCTAGATGTAGGGGGCAAAGATTTCATGACAAAAATACAAAATCAATTACAACAAAAACAAAAATTGACAAATAGGATCTAATTAAACTAAAGAGCTTCTGCAAAACAAAAGAAACAATCACCAGAGTGAACAGACAACCTAAAAAATGGAAGAAAAAATTTGCAATCTATCCATCTGAAAAATGTCTAATATCCAGAATCTACAAAGAACTTAAATTTACAAGAAAAGAAAAACAAAAAAACAAGCAACCCTATGAAAAAGTGAGCAAAAGTCATGAACAGACACTTCTCAAAAGAAAACATACATGCGGCCAACGAACATATGAAAAAAAAAAAAAAAAAAACACCAACATCACTGATCGTTACAGAAATGCAAATCAAAACCACAAATGAGACATCATCTCATGCCAATCAAAATGGCTATTGCTAAATTGTCAAAAACCAACAGGTGCTGGTGAGGCTGTGCAGAGAAAGAAGCACTTGCATACTGTTGGTGGGAGTGTACATTAGTTCAACCATTGTAGAAGACATTGTGGCAACTTCTCAAAGACCTAGAAGCAAAACTACCATTTGACCCAGCAATCCCATTACTAGGTATATACCTGAAGGAATGTAAATTATTATGTTATAAAGATACATGTACCTGTATGTTATTATGGGACTAACCACAGTAGCAAAGTCATGAAATCAACCTAAATTCCCATCAATTATACACTGAATAAAGAAAATATGCTACATATACACCATGGAATACCATGCAGCCATAAAAAGGAACAAGATCATGTCTTTTGCAAGGACATGGATGGAGTGGAGCTGGAAGCCATTATTCTCAGCTGACTAACGCAAGAACAGAAAACCAAACAATGCATTTTCTCGCTTCTAAGTAGGTGCTAATTGATAAGAAAACATGGACATGTTGTGGGGAACAACACAGACTGGTCACCTGTGGGGGTTTGGGGGAGGGAGAGCATTAGGAAGAATAGGTGATGGGTTCAGTGCTTAATTCCTGGGCGATGGGATGATCTGTGCAGTAAATCACCATGGCACATGTTTACCTAGTAACAAACCTGCACATCTTGCACATGTACCCCTGAAGTTGAAAGAGATAAAATTCTCTAAGGATTCTAATTTTACTCTGTCTGTGATACACATTAATTATTTTATAATATAGTGTGAGGTAGAGGTTTATGTTTATTTTTTCCCATTATTGATATACAGTAATTCCTGTTCACTTTTTGAAAACGCCTTAACTTCCCTATTGGTTGCTTTGGCATCTTTGTCAAAAATCAAAGGATAGTAATAATATGTATTTTTTTCTGCACTCTGTTTTCTACTCCATTGATTAATGTGTTACCTCTTATGACATAATTACCTGGTCTTAAGGACTGTAGCACTATAGTTGGTCTTGAGGTCATGTATTTTTCACCCTTCAACTTTATTCTACTTTTAGAAGATGATTTTGACAATTTTGCTTATTTTAATTTTCATGTAGATTTTGTATTCAGCTTGTCTTTTATACAATTCTAATAAGATTAAAATTCAATTAATATATAAAATTATAGGGATATATAGAACTTTAACACTAACAATATTAAGTCTTCAAATCCATGAACATACTGTATCTCTGAAATGAACAAGTCCTTTTGTACACTCAAAAATTTTTAGAATCTTCGGCTCTTATACTAAATATTTCTATTTTCAATGTTTTAATTTCACTGAAATCTAGGGATTTCAATATATGCTACTGAACTATCCACAGTCTACTAGTATTGACATAGAAAATTTAAAAGCTTATTAGGATCATTTACTCTTCTAGCTGTGAATCCCACCAGCAACTGTTTTATTCCTTTGTTTTAAGAAGTTTTATGCTTTTAAAAAAGAAGGAAAAAAAAGATAAACTGTATTTTTTCTTCATATTTACCCAGACATTTACCATTTTTAGTGCTTTCTATTCCTTCCTGTAGATCCAGATTTCCATCTGCTATCACTTCTTTCAGTCTGAAAAACATCCTTTAGCATTTCCTTTTGTGGAGGTCTACTGGCAACAAATACTTCTAGTGCTTTTAATATAATTCAGAAAATGTCTTCCCTTTGATTTCATCCTAAGTGATATTTTTGGTGGATATAGGATTATGGTTTTATGGCTTTTATTATTTTTTATTTCACTGATGTCTTTAAGTCTTCATTTGGAAATTCATTGGGAATTTTTACTCTTCTGTTTTTATAATGTTTCTCCTATTGCTGTCAAATTTTTATCTTTACTTTTCAGCCTTTTGACAATGATGTGCTAAGGCATGGCTTTTTCTTTTTCATATTAGTTTTAGTTAGTGTTTGCTTAGTGCTATGGTTTGAATGTGTCTCCTAAAATCCTTGTGTTAGAAACTGAATCCTCAATGAAACAGTGTTGAAAGGTAGGACCTTTGAGAGATGTTTTGACTATGAAGGCTCTCCTCTCATGAATGGATTAATACCACAATGAAAAGGACTTCTGAGAGTAAGTTCACTCTCTTCTGATCTTCTGCCATATAAGAGGCTGAATTTGTCTGTTTTTGTACCTTCCACTTTGTGCTATGTGAAAAATGGAGCAAGAGAGTCCTCATCACATGCCAGCACCATGATCTTGGAAAGTTTTAGGCTCAAGAATTGTAAGAATAAATATTTGTTCTTTATGTGTTAACTAATCTGTGGTATTTCATTAGAGCAGCACAGAAAAATAAGGCAATGAACTTATTTAATCTGATCACCAAGTTTGGAAAATTTGGGACATTTGGGGTTATAGGTTTTTAAAATACTTTTCTACCTCATTCTGTTTATCTTCTTTTTCAGGACACTAATTACATATAGATTATCTTCCTGCCGCACATCTACCTGAGTTTCTGCTCATGTTGTTCATGCTTCAGCAACTGATTTTTCCGTTTATTCTTCAGAGTGATTATGTTGCAGGCTACAGTCATCAAATCCATTGAATTTTTCTTCTAAAATTTATACATTGCTATTAAGCTTTTCAAGAGAATAATATTTTCTTTTTAGTTCCATAACTATCATTAAGCTTTCTCTTTTTATTCATGCACTTCTTTTCTCATAAACATAATAATAAAACTGCTTTAAATTTTTTGTCATTTTTAAGATTTGAATTATTACAATGTTCGTTTCCATTAATTGCCTTTTCTCTTGAGAAAGGGTAACTTTTTTTGGTTATCCTCTGATTATGTATTAAATGATAGTAACTTATATCCTGATTTGAGTAAAACAGTAATATATCTTTTGAATGGGTTTCCAAATTGCTTAGCTGGTATGCTTTGAGTTTGCCTTGCACACGTGGGTTCCAGGGTCAGTCAGAAATTAGGAAAAGTTTACGCATAGAATTTGAGGTTTCTTCACTTTTGCTCTCTCTCTCTTTTTTTTTTTTTTTTTTTTGGATTCCGAGTCTCGCTCTATGACCCAGGCTGGAGTGCAGTGAAGCCATCTCGGCTCACTGCAAGCTCCGCCTCCCGGGTTCACGCCATTCTCCTGCCTCAGCTTCCCGAGTAGCTGGGGCTACAGGCAGCCGCCACCACGCCCGGCTAATTTTTTGTATTTTTAATAGAGATGGAGTTTCACTGTGTTAGCCAGGAGGGTCTGGATCTCCTGACCTCGTAATCCGCCCGTCTCGGCCTCCCAGAGTGCTGGGATTACAGGCATGAGCCACCACACTTGGCCTGCTGTCTTTTTAAAATGTGATTATCTCCTTTATTTCCAGTGGGTCTAGTTTTTCCAAACTCTATTAGGTTTACCAGTCCAAGAAGACTGTGCAATCAAACTTTATATACCCAGTGCATATTTATCATAACCTGTACTCAAACAAAATGTTGGAAAAACGGGGGGTGTGTGGGGGGGGAAACTTGTCATGGTATCTTTTTTTTTTTTTTTTCTGTGTTCACTCCCTCCCGCCCAAAATCCTATTGCTTTTAGAAATCACTTTTAGCAGTTGTGTCGACGTTTATTCCAGAGTTAATGTTACCGAAAATCCAATGTTTCAGTCCAGATTCTGCTGCTCACTGAACAGGAAGCCAATCACTGAAAGGACAAGTATTGCCAAGGACGAAGGCTTTAATCAGGTGCTCAATCTCAAATCAGTCTCCCTAACTGACCAAAACTAGGCTTTAAATAACACGGAAGAAATGTGCAGTGTATGAGAAAACAAGAACTCGAGAGAGGCAGGGAAGCAATCCTAATGAATGAAGGGTCCCGCATCTCTTGTCTGGATGTGGAGATCTGATGAGTTTCAGTTTTTTGATACTTTTTGGGAGACGTCTGAAGGTCATTTCCTCAGGAAGGAACTCAGATAAAAAGAAATTATATATTTTAAGCTTTAAGATGAGAAGGATCAATTTCTATGAACGAAAGAAGGAAGAAAAGAAAGAAAAAGAAAGAAAGAAAGAAAGAAAGAAAGAAAGAGAGAGAAAGAGAAAGAAAGAAAGAAAGAAAGAAAGGAAAGAAAGAAAGAAAGAAAGAAAGAAAGAAAGAAAGAAAGAAAGAAAGAAAGAAAGAAAGAAAAAGAAAGAGAGAGAAAGAGAAAAGGAAAGAAGAGAGGGAGGGAGGGAGGGAAGAAGGAAGGAGGAAGGAAGGAAGGAAGGAAGGAAGGAAGGAAGGAAGGAAGGAAGGAAGGAAGGAAGGAAGGAAGGAGAGACAGAGAGAGAAAGAGAAAGAGAGAATGAGAGAGAGAGGGAAAGAGGGAAGGAGGGAGGGAAAGAAGGAAGGAAGGAAGGAAAGAAAAAGGAAGAAAGAGAAAGAGAGAAAGAAAGAAAGGAAAGAAAGAAAGAAAGAAAAAGAAAGAAAGAAAGAAATATAGAAAGAAAGAAAGAAAGAGAAAGAAAGAAAGAAAGAAAGAAAGAAAGAAAGAAAGAAAGAAAGAAAGAAAGAAAGAAAGAAAGAAAGAAAGAAAGAAAGGAGACTATGGGACTATTGGGTCAGTTTTATTTATACTGGGTAACTGTGGGAATTATGGTACATTGAGAATTTACTTGATTCTGCAAGAGTCCCAGCTCTGACCATGCGTTTTTGTCTGCTACTATGCCTAGTAATTTTTTTTTTTTGATTGCCTGACATAGTGTTTGAAATATGTAGAGAAACAATTGAAACTCTGGATGATGTTTTATTATTCCTAACAAAATTTACTTAAGACCTTGACATACAATATTATAGAGACAGATCACCTCAATCCAATCAGAGATTGAACTGTTATAAATTTACCCTTTAATTTTTGTGAGGATTAGTCCATTTCTGGTTTGTCTTTGCTCCTAAGCTGTAGCCCTTTGGGGGTCGAACTACAAACCTGGTTTTTTACTGAGGCTTCTTCCTTCTTTCGGTCCTGAACTCCACTTCTGTTTCCCCATTCTGTTGAGAGTAATGAAAGTGTCCCTAATCTTTTTAGTCATTTAGACTCTGCTTTTTGTTCGATTTCTCATTCTCTCAGCCCTGAATTTATTATCAGAAAATATATTCAAGAAAGGAAAGCACAGCTGTGGATATCTTTCTTACCTTTCTTCATTGCTATTCTATTTTTCCTCTCAATGGCATCGAACGGAGGTACCTTAGTATGTCTATCTCAGCCTTTCTAAAGGCTAGATAATTTTTTAAACAAGCTATTACTTTACTTCTAGAAGTTTTGAAATTTATTAAAATAATTTTCAGAATCAACAGTTTTTTAAAAAATGGATTGATATTGGTTATGTATATTGACTCCAATGATGTAAATACAATTATAGAACGTACCTGCCTAAATTACTCATCTTTGTTTTTTTTTTTTGCATTTTTCTATTCTCTTTTATTTTGAGATGAGTACTAGTCAGACATCCCCTAAATTAATTCAGAAAATATTTAATCATTTTAGGTGCAGTGCAGATAAAATCATTAATATAAAATTATTCACCAGTCTTACCATTTAATACATGTCACATGTAAAGGTTTATAGTACACAGTTTGTCACAATAAGTATGCCCCTATATAAATTGTACTGTTTTCCCAACATTTATCCTTGTGTGCCTCAGATGAAACAAATGTCATTTAATACTAAATGCTGTATGTTAAAAAAGGAAAAGCGATTATTTATGTTCCTAAATTGTATTACTTATAATGCCTAAACTGTTTTATTTAACTATATTAAGAAAATTAATTATTTCCTAAACAGTGGTGCTTAACCTGTTTAGTCAAGTAAATATGTGTAAATCTGATATGATACGGAGCCATGCTATAAAATGTCTTAAATAAATATTCATTTGTAATATCATTTGCTTTCTATTCAAATGATTTTAAAAATCATGTTTTATAAAATATTTATATTAAATACAATATTAATATTTAGTCCTTCCTATATTCTTAAGCAGTAAAAAGGTGACAGAAAATTCTGCTCACAATTTTAATGAAACATATTATGTTAGATTTTGTAAAAGAAAATTGAAAAATTCTGGATGACAATTCAGCATTTGCATCAATTCTAAAAACATATAATATTAATTGAATCCTAGGTGAAGCTGAGCATAAACTGGAAATTATTAAACTGAGAGTCAGATACATTTTATATTTATCATCGGTCTATGTTGGGAAGGTGATGACTGCAATTCTGTGTCTTTAAACTGAGATTTGTTAAATTATGATTGGTTAAATTATCATCTAAGATTCACATTATTTATTAAAATATGAAATGACTTCTGTAGAATAGTTTTTAGTTAATTTGAACAGGTTCAGTTTCTTTATTTGTAAAAGGAAAAAGTATGTTATTCGACCTATTCCCCCTTGATCATACGGATCAATAAGTGAAGTCAATTTATTGATCCTCTAATTTTACTCTTGTGGGACAAGCATGAAAAGCAGGAAATGAGCAAAGCAAGTCACAGCTTCATGTTTAAGAGGGATATTGTTCTCAAGTAGAAGTATCGGTCCGTTATGATCTAGTATCTCCAAACAAGAAATGTCCACATTTTGGGAACATATTATGAAAATGTAGTAGTGTAATGATGAAATGAAGCACTCTTACTTTTATTTATTGATTTAATTTTTTATTCGATCTTAGTGTGACAGAGCACACATAGAAGTCACTAGTTCATAGAACATGCCACTTTTTGCTTTATAGCTTTTCCACCATACAAGTTGTTACCTTCTCTCTGGATCCACAGCTGAATAGCAAGCACGTTATTCTACTTATTTATTAGGCCAGTTAGTTTTGTCAACAACCTTGTAATTTCTAATTCCTCGGAAACCAGTAAAACCGCTAGCAACAATGTAAACACATGTCCGACCACTGTCCTTCCAGGCAAAGTGCAAACACTTGACTTTGACCCACTAGGAGAATTTTCCAACTACTAACTGCCATCCATTAGAAAGACTGTTGCCGGGCGCGGTGGCTCACGCCTGTAATCCCAGCTCTCAGGGAGGCAGAGGTGGGAGGATAGCTTGAGCCCAGGAGTTCGAGACCTGCCTGGGTAATATAGCGAGACCCCGTTCTCCACAAAAAAAGGAAAAAAAAAAAAGACAAAAAAAAAGAAAGACTGTTAAAATGTAATTTTTTATAAACTAATCTAAATTAAACTTACATTTGATAAAATGTCCAAGAAGATATTTTTGGAACTATACAAGATAATGCTAAATTATGTTGAGAAAAATAATAAAAGATATAGATGCATAATATAAGATATAACAAATGAAAATGGCACCAAAAAATGCAATCATGTTTAATTACACTAATCAAAAGAAAACTGTATTTATAAAATATAATTAGATACAATTTTCCATGTGCCAGACAGGCAAAAATGAAAATAACATCCTTGCATATATTGGTGCTTGGAGTGTAAACTGATGATTCTCTATAAAAGAAACATTGACACATCTCCAAAATTATTTTAATATATGTGTGAATAAAACTATATGTATAGATATGATGTGTTCATAAAGATATTTACTGCACATTTGCTTGTAACAGTAAATTATTCAAAAAGAGCCTACCTATCAAAAATAAAACCTTGAAACTAATTGTGTAAATCATAGTTGGACAACTAAGAACTGCCTGTTTTTATAAATAACATTTTATTGGAACATGGCCACACCCATTTATTTACATGTTGTCTGGCTGCATTGTTGACCAGCAGTGACAGAGACAGTTTTATGCATGTAGCCTAAAATATTTACTAGCAGACGCCCTGTGACCTTTTACAACCACCAATATAGATATATATCATAGAATACTCTGCAGCACTAAAGGGACAGAAAGAGCTCTGAAACTTCTGAGATGATCCAATCTTTACAACATACAAAAAATGAAAAAATGAACATAGTGTGCAAATATATATATAATACACTCTCACATATTTATATATGATATGTAAATGTATATATTTTTTGATTTTCAATTTTAAACAATATATCAGCAATATGTATTCTTTAAAAGAATATAAAACAACACCAACTAAACTACTTTATTCATTAAAAAAAGTAAAATGGAAGAAAAATAGAACTTTCTGATATTAGGATATGCCATTATCTATTACATTGGCTTGTGTTATCTATGTATTAGTGCATTCTCACACTGCTATAAAGATACTACCTGAGACTGGGTAATTTATAAACAAAAGAGGTTTAATGGACTCACGGTTTTGCATGCCTGGGAGGCCTCAGGAAATTCCCAATCATGGTGGATGGTGAAGGGGAAGCAAGACATGTCTTACAAGGCGGCAGGAGAAAAAGAGAGTAAAGAGAGAACTGGCAAACACTTTAAAAACCATTAGATCTCATGAGAACTTACTATCACAAGAACAGCATGGGGGAAACCATCCCCCTGACCCATTCACCTCCCACCAGGTCTCTCCCTCAAAAAGTGGGGATTACAATTTGAGATGAGATTTGGGTGGGGACACAGAGCCAAACCATAACGATCTAATTCTAGTTAAGCCGAGTGGTGAACGTTTTTAGTCTGTTCATCTGTTCCATGAGCAATAAGGCTTCCCTAGCCTAAAGGAATAAATAATTTTTGATTTCATGTACTGTACAGCTTGATACTATTTCAGGAGAATGTTTTAAGAAATATAATTCTCAAGTTGCTTGTAATATTGCTATAAATATATAAGTCCTGGTTGAGCAAAAAAGTAACAGTTTTATGTACAACATGGCTACTTTATCCATTACAAGTGTTACCTTTCATAGCATATCTAAGGACACATAATTATTTAGTAAGTCCTGAATTGCTTACACAAATCTCCACATTTCACCAAAAAGAATAATGTGCTTATCTGTGTATAGATAAGAACTACTACTTAAAAATAAACTGATGCTGTTTTTACTTCCTTTCTTTTTCTTTCACTTCAATGTTTTCTTATTATTTCTCTACAATTCTCTCTAATTATTTTTCTAAGCCCATTTTCATATGTAGGAAAAATGATTTAATGTGTGTGTTTGTGTGTGATGTGTCTAAGTTCACTTTTTAACATGTTTATAGCACTAAAATAGAATTAAATACAATTACAAAGTTGAGAATATTTTAATGACATTAAAAGATGATGCATCATAATGTTCATTCTATTTTATTTATACCACACCTAGAAAGAGCATTTAAAGACAGTATATCAGAAGACATACTGATAATGCATAGTCTTTATATTTTAATTATGTCTTCGTGGTTTACATATTCTGATTGGGATAATTCTTTCCAAGCAAATTGGTGAAAAATTTTCTTTCAAAAATCTAGTTAAAACTGATTTTTATTTTTATTAAAGCCTTAAAGAATCGCATATGAATTTACCAATAACTTTCCTTAATTCAGCAGAAAGTAGAAATAGATAACATATATCTTGTTTTATCATTTTTATATCAAATTCCATATATTTCTTAACAATAAATACAAATATTATAACATAATTTGAATATTTTTGGAAAATCACATTGCTTGAAATCTGAATCACTTGTACACTTGACCTTGAATAACATAGGAATAGAGGTGCTGATCCCCTATCCAGCAGAAAATTCAGGTATTACTTTTGACTTCCCCAAAACTTAACTACTAATAGCCTACTATTGACTGGAAGCCTTATCAATAACATAAACAGTTTATTAACACATATTTTGCATGCTATATGGATTTTATACTATATTCTTGCAATAAAGTAAGCTAGAGGAAAGAAAATGTGGTTAAGAAAATTATAAGGAAGATAGAGTATAATTAGTATTTCATTAAGTGGAACTGAATCATCCTGAAAGTCTTCATTCTTGTTTTCATGTTGAGCAGGCTTAGGAGTAAGCAGAGGGGTTGGTCTGGCTGTCTCAGGGGTGGTAGAGTTGGAAGAGGTGGAAGAGGTGTAAGGGGAGGCAGAAGAGGCAGGCACACTCAGTGTACCATTTATTGTTAAAATAAAATGCACACATAAGTGGACCTAAGAGAACAAAGCCATGTTATTCAAGGATCAGCTGTAATTACATATGATATTTAAAGTAATCACTTTATATTTCTATTTCATTTGAGCTAAATTTTTTAAAAGATTATCTTCTAAACCCATGTTACTAAAATTTTGATACATACGCTTTTCTATTGCTCACTTGTGTGCCTCATGGCTATTCACTTTTTATTATTTATTTACTTTGTACTCCAATACTGAAAAAATTTAAAGATTTCATTATGTTAAAAAAAAAAAAAAAACTCCATTGACTCATCTCAGAGGGAGAGAAATGCAGAGAGAAATTCATTACATCGTAGTTATTATTATACCCATAATGCTTCATTTTCTATTCAAATTATGGGACTAACATTGCATTGATTAAATGTGATAGATTATTTGATAATCTCTTTGCTTCTTGTTGTCCAGTTTATTCAGAGGACACTTTAAATTTTTCTCCCACAAGCTTTTTAACACAAACTTACGTGTGTTAGAAAGTTCTACAAACTTACTTTTGTTCAATGCCCAATTAACATTTCCTTAGAATAGCAAGTATATTTCAGAATATTGGAAAACAAGTGAATGTACTCTTATACCAAGGAAATTTAGGCTATATAATGTATGTCAGCACACACAAAATGAGTTTAGTTTTGAGGAAAAATGCTGGACTACTGAGAATAAATAAAAATAAAAATAAATAGACAATTAGCTAAAACAAAAGTGCTTACTTTTATTTTTACAAAACAAATGTGTATATATTTCATTGACTCAGTAGTGCATTTTATTTTATTGTTTTTGTTAAACAATTGCATTTTGTTTTTGGTCAGTTTTATTTGAAAATCAACTTAATCTGTTTTTTCTATGTGGACAATTCCCAAGGGATAAATTTATAAAATTGGAATTGTTAAATATCACATGATAACAACAAAAAAGTGCTTTGCAGGTGTGATTTACCAGTAGTCATTAAAAGAGTGATATGGTTTGGCTGTGTCCCCACTCAAGTCTTATCTTGAGTTGTAGCTCCCACAATTTCCAGATGTCATAGGAAGAACCCAGCGGGATGTAATTGAATCATGGGTTCAGTTCTTTCCCATGCTGTTCTCTTGATAGTGAATAAGTATCATGAGATCTGATGGCTTTATAAAGGGAAGTTTCCCTGCACATGCTCTCTTGCCTGCTGCCATGTAGGATGTCTCTTTGCCCTTCCTTCATCTTCTGCCATGATTGTGAGGTCTCCCTAGCCATGTGCAACTGTGAGTCCATTAAACCCCTTTCCTTTATAAATTACCCAGTCTTGGTATGTCTTTATTGGCAGCATGAGAATGGACTAATGCAGAGAGTAAAAACATTATTGTTTATAATTACCTTAAAATTCCTGAACATTTCCAAGATGATCCATTAGTGATGACACACATTACTAAGCATACATCTTAAAATTTCAGAGCCAGCTGCTTAAAGTATTTAATGGTGACCACAAATAGTATTTTCTGTCTCTAACTTTGACATTTAAGTTTAATAATGTTTGTCAAATTGCTTTTCAGATGTAAAGATTTGCACCAATTTTGTTATTTTTATTATGGTTACCATTTCCTAAGCCAGATTAGTGTGAAGCTGATCTTAAATGATTCAGACACAGCCTAGTTGAAACTCACATAAAAAAATTCACAAATTCCACTTTGGTAAAACTTTTTTTTTTTTTTTACATAATATCAAATAACTCCTCAATTCTGTCAAACAATAATTTGTATTTTATTTAATGCTGTTCATGTACTACATGATAGTGTTTATACATAATTGTAAAAAGAAATGCCACATAAAGAAAGTACAGTCTAGCACTTCATAAATGCAATGATAAGAATGGTGTTTTTGTCAGTGAAGATTTAATACAAACAAAAACCATCCTCTATATTTTAAGTTATAGGGTATTAAATACAATAAACTTTAAGGTATTTTGAAGGACAGGATCAGAAATAAAGGAGCAGACACTGAATATTTGTTTCAAGATTTGATCTCTGGGCTTACCATCCGGATACCGGATATCAGGGGCCTCTCCTGTTATTGGTCCGTTGCAGCCACTGTCCAGACTGCCTCACACCCAGCACACACATGACTCCCCTGAAGAACAGATTGTCTAGCTGCTGCAAACGCTTTCATATTGGGGATTTGTGTATCAGCTGCCGTGAACAAGGAGGTGTTTCTGTTTCACTGTTGTTATCCAAGGCTTGCACAAGTATCTCTAATTGGCATGACTTCTGTCAAGTATAACAGATTCTGGAAAAAAAAGAATGATTTTAGATTCTAAACCTCCTAGGTAGAAACGAATGAGAGAGATAATAAAAGTATCTACCTCAGTAGTTATCAGGATTTAACCCACATTGTGCCTTTCGTTTTGAATATCCCAATCTAAATGGTAACTTCACAGTTTCTCTCTAAATCTTTGTTTGCAAAAGCTTCAGTATTTGAATCATTCAAGATGTATCAAATCTCCTCTTTCAGAGTGTGTCATCTAAGGTATTTCTAATAATGGTAACTAAAATCTTAACACATATAAAAAAATCAGTATGATTTCTTGTTTTTTGCCTCTCTTCAAGTGTTGTAATAAGCCTAGAGTTAAAAAAAACAAAAACAAAAACAAAAACCAGAATGCCAGTTATACAGCTATTTGTTCCATATATATTTCAATTTCTATTTTAGATTTTGGGGTACATGTGCAGGACTGTTACATGAGTATATTGTGTGATGCTGAGGTTTAGGATACAAATGATATTGCCACCCAGGTAGTGAATATAGTACTCAGTAGTTATTCCACCCTTGCCCCCCTCCCTCCTTCTGCCCTCTAGTAGTCCCCAGTGTCTGATCTCCAATGTCTATTACTGCCATCTTTGTGACCCATCAATATATACTTCTAAAGCAACAGTTAATGCTTTGAGATTTGACCAAAGATGATGTACACTTCCTTTTACTTAGCTTTCATCAGAACTATAGTTGAATTACGCATAACGCTTTCTAAATTTTTATGTTTTTCAATAAAAAATACTTTGTGTTCCAAGGTTTCTGTAGTCTAAATAAAACAGAAAAACTCTGAGATTAACAACGAAAATATGTCACTTTAACCTCATTGCATTTTGAACATTGTAAAATAGACTTAATATATAATTTCCTTCATAATTTATGTTGGCTTAGCTTGTATGAAAGAGATTTGTAGTAATGTGAGCAGTAGCCCATAAAGTTTGTACAGTATGAACAGAGTAACTTGATGATCTTATAATAAATATGTTATGTTCCCACCAAAAATTACACATAGGCAACAGATTTAAAACAAAGTAAATCCACTGATTATATGCACTGCTTTTCTCCTTGCATTGGGGGAAAAAAATGTCCTCAGTCCATATGCATTCAAAACATTAAAACTAACCATAGTTTTTCATACAGCAATTTCATTTTTTCTTTATTTTTTTAGCACAAACTTGTTGACAAATACTTGTTTAGAAAAAAAAATGAAGTTGGAACATGAAACGGACAGAAGCCACAACTTCCTAAGTTGCACAAAAAAAGCTTAATGAAAAGTCTACTACTGATATTCTTAAGCAGATATCTTCTAATGTAAGTATAAAGTTGGTGGATTGTACTCAGGGAAGGCAATATAATTTCTATAAATATTTTATTTGGAATTAAACCTAAATAATTACCCAAATTACAATAAATATGCAATGATTCTGACTTACTAATATTTTAATATTATTATTATTTCAATATCAATATCACTCCTTAAACCATAATCAGTTATCTAGAAGTTTGAAGCAAGTGCACTTCAAACTTCAAGTTTGACACCAGAAGTTTGAAGCTATTGTGTCAATTTAAGTGGCTGCTATGAGAATACTTCATCTTTCTTCTGTACAGGCATACCTTGAAGATACTGTGTTTTCAGTTCCAGTCCTCCATGATAAAATCAGTATTGCAATTATGTCAGTCACATAAATATGCTGGTTTCCCAGTGCATAGAAAAGTCACGCAGTCCATTGAGTATCCAATAGCATTATGTCTAAAAAGTCATGTACATACCTTAATTAAAAATACTTTGTATTGATAAACAAAAGGGAAGTCTGAAAATCATCTGAGCCTTCAGTGAAGCATAACCTTTTTGCTGGTAGAGAGTCTTGCCTCAGTGTTGTGATTGCTGACTGATCAGGGTGGTGATTATTGAAGGTTGTGCTGATTGTGGTCATTTCTTAAGACAACAATAGTGTTTGCTACATGGATTGATCCCTTAATGAAAGATTTTTCTGTAGCATTCAGTGAATTTGGATAGCATTTTACTCACAGAACTGAATTAGAACTTATTTAAAAACTAGACTCAATTCTCTCAAACTCTGCTGCTGCTTTATCAACTAAATTTATGAAATATTCTAAATCCTGTGTTGTCATTCCTACAATGTTTACAGTATCTTCACCATGAGAAATCACCTTCTTTGCTCAAAATATCAGCGTCTTTGCTCATCATAAGAAACAACTTGTCTTTTCAAATTTTAACATGAGATTGCAGCAATTCAGTCATATCTTCAGGTTCCACTTCCAATTACAGTTCTCTTGCTGCTGTCACATCTGTAGTTACTTCCTTCACTGAAATCTTGAACCTCTGAAATCCATCCATGAGAGCTGGAATCAACTTCTTCCAAACTCCTGTTAATGTTGATATTTTGGCCTCCTCCCATGAATCACTGATGTTCTTAATGACATTTAGAATGGTGAATTATTTCCAGAATATTTTCAATTTATTTTTTCTAGATCCATCAGAAGAATCACTACCAATAGCAGTTATAGCTTTACAAAATGTGTTTCTTAAATTATAACACTTGAAAGTCAAAACTGCTAATTGATCCATGGGCTACAGAATGGTTATTGTGTCAGCAGGCATGAAAACAACATTATTATTGTTGTACATCTCCGTTAGAGCTCTTGAGTGACCAGGTGCATTGTCAATGAGCAATAATATTTTTACAGAATTTTTTTTCTGAGCAATATATCTCAACAGTGTTCCAAAAATATTTAATAAACCATACAGTAAACAGATGGTTCTCTCATCCAGGCTTTGTTGTTCCATTTTTAAAGAACAAGCGGAGTAGGTTTAGAATAATTTTTAAGGGGCCTAGGATTTTCAGAGTGCTAAATGATAATTGGCTTTAACTTAAACCCACCAGCTGTGTTTGCTCTAAATGAGAGCATCAGTCTGTCCTTTGAAGCCATTGACTTCTCCTCTCTAGCTATGAAAGTCTTAGATGACATCTTCGTCCAATAGAAGGCTATTTGATATACATTGAAAAATCTGTTTAGTGTAGCCACATTCACGAATTATCTTAACTAGATGTTCTGGATAACTTGCTTCAGTTTCTATATCAGCACTTACTGCTTTACCTTGCACTTTTATATTATAGAGAAGACTTCTTTTATTAAACCTCATCAACCCATATATGCTAGCATCAAACTTTTCTTTTGCAGTTTCCTCATCTCTTTCAGCTTTCGTAGAATTGAAGAAAATTAGGACTTTACTCTGGGTAAAGCTTTGGCTTAGAGGAGTGTTGTGGCTTGTGTGATCTATCCAGATCACTAGAACTTTCTCTCTAACAGCAATATGGCTATTTCACTTTTTAATGATTCTTGTGTGCTCACTGGAGTAGCACTTTTTATTTTCTTCAAGAGCTTTTTCTTTGTATTCACAACTTTGCTACCTGTTTGGTGCAAGAGGTCTTGCTTTTAGCCTATCTTGGTTTTTACCGTGCCTTCTTCATCAAGCTTAATCATTTCTAGCTTTTAATTTAAAGTAAGAGACATGCAACTCTTTCTTGCACTTGAGCACTTAGAGGACATTTGTAAGGTAATAAAATTGGCCTAATTTTAATATTGTGGTATATCAGAAAATAGAGATATCCAAAGATAGGGAGACAGAAGAGGGAATGGCTAGTCAGAGGAGCAGTCAGAACACACACAACATTTATTGATTATGCTCACCATCTTATGTGGGCATGATTTGTATAGTCCTAAAACAATTACAGGCTGAGTACAGTGTCTCATGCTTGTAATTCCAGTGAATTGGGAGGCCAAGGTGCGAGGATCACTTGAGACCAGGAGTAGGAGACTAGCCTTGGTGACATAACAAGACACAGTTTCTACTGAAATAATAATAATAATAATAATTAATTAATTAGCTGGGTGTGGTGGTGCATACTTGTATTCATGGCTACTTGGGAGGCTGATACAGATGTGTCATTGAAGTCCAGGAGTTCAATGTTGCAATGAGCTATGATTGTGCCACTGCACTCCAACTGTGAGTGACAAGAGCAAGATCCTGTCTCAAACAAGCAAACAAAAAGAAAACAATTACAATAGTAACATCAAGATCACTTACCATAGTTCACAATAACAGACATAATAATAATGAAAAGTTTATAATATTATGAGACTTACCAAAATGTGATAGAGACATGAAGTATGTGCTTGCAGTTGAAAAAATGACACTCATAGACTTGCTTGACTCAAAGTTGCTACAAACATTCAATTTTTAAAAGTACAATATTTGCAAAGTACACTAAAGCAAAGAACAATCAAAGGATGTATACCTATATTTTTGTTACACCACAGCACAGAAATTATTACAAAGATCTATAAAATCCTACATATGTTTTGGACTTGTACCTATAAAAATTACTGTTATATGATCATGCTATAAAAATAAAACACAAAATTTAAGATTTAAATATTAAGTTTTAAACAATATTTCAGTCAAAACATCCTTTATATTTGGTCTCTAAAGATGGACACATGTGATTTGTTGCAACTAACCAATACTCTTTACAGTATTACATAGACCTGGCTCATGACGACTTCAGTATAGTTGATGAGAAGGGTAACTAGAAATCTCTTGTAAAATGGTATGCTGATGATTTATCATTTAGATTGTACAGAAACTAATATGCTCACATTCTGTTCTTCATTTCTATCTAATGACACTATGAAGCAACGTAAAGAAGATAGTTAAAATCACAATTGGTTATAATGAGGAAAAATAATTATCAATCTAGTCCATAAAATTTCAACAGTCGTTGGCAGCAATAGTCACCTCAGTAGTCAATGAGCCAGCATGGAGACTATGTATGAAGACATCATATATGAGATGAGACATATATAATTATAAAATATATCTCAGGCATAAATAATAAATTAAACTTTGTTGATGACTTTTTCTAAATATGGGCATTTGATAGAATTCTATCCTGAATTCTATTATCTTATTCTTAGTTTTTTTTTCTCATTGTATTTCTTATGTTCTTTCATACCTTTTATCATTTTATTAACATGTTTACTCATTTATAATAAAGTTAACATTTTTAAATCTGTTCTGTGACATCTTTTTCCAGCACACTTTCATATTCTGTAGGAAAGCAATTCCATTCTCTATTTTTGTTATAAACACATTTTATGGACTTCGACCACAGTACTGTTGCTGTTCATTCTTTCATGTAAAAATAACATTCTTGAGTGTTCAGAATGAAGAATTTTCAAAATAGCCTTTCTAGTTTTATAGCGTACTCTCTTCTGTCATTAAAAAACATATTGTTCTGAAATATATTTAGTAACTTGGCTTTTCAGATTCCCTGGCTTTATTATCCTCCTCCACTTTTTTTTCTTGTCTTTCGCTTCCCTTCATTTCCATGCTTTCTGTCATGCTCAATTATTTTTCTGCCCACCACTTTCTCTTTACTCTGGATTCCTGTGCTGAAACAGAGTTTCAACAGCTCAATTCAAGTGATTACAGGAGCTAGACTGCTTCAGCTTCATTTGTTCCCATTGCAAACTCGACTTTCTGATGTTATTGGAATGGACAAAACTAGTACTGATTCAACAATTTGTGTTTTCCTGTTTTCTGGTCTATCAGGGATTCTTAAACTTCCCTCTGCTCTGCTTTGTGTAGACATAGATAACATACATATCTTTCAGCTATATGTTCCAACATGCTCTTTCAGGGAGTTACTTTAGATGACTGGTCACCAAGTTTAATGTTAACACTGCTTTGGAATCCATGTTTCTCTACTTGCTTAATCATTTTGTTTTTAAGACAGGATGTGCAGAGAGTAACAACTGTGCTAAAGATATTGTCACTATCTTCCCAGAAGCTACTTGCTTTTTTTTATTTAATGCAATTATTTGGGGGATTGTTCTTCTATTAAACTATTAACTAAATCATTTTGCGTGGTTAGTGAATGTAATAATTTTTCCATAAATCTGTATTAAACAATATGAGCACTTTAATGTATCTATGAATGTATATATGTATTCAATTATTTATGTTTTTATTTATTTGTGTTTTTCTCATCATATTTTTATTTGATTATAGTTCTACTCAGAATATAGAATACTTACTCAATAACTCAACTTTTAATAAATAATGAAGTAGGTAATATTTACTTTATTATTTTAAATTTCATTCATTTGCAAGTTTCCTTTTTACATTAAATCATAAATAATTTTGTCTCAATTAGAATTTAATTAAGAATTTAACTATCTTATTTCTTCATAAAAAATGAATCTGTAACTTACAAAGTATCATTATACTTGTTTGTTTGTTACTGTTTTTGCTTTCGATTCCATTAATTCCTTCCTTTGCTTCGTAAGTCAATTTGTTACACATTATTTTAATCTATTTGTAGTTTCTTAAGAAAAATATTACATATGCTTATGTTATTTTTTATTTTCTGCACTACATTTTAAGACTTCCATAACATTAATTTTAAGCAAATATGTCTTGACTTTTAATTTTTGTTTGCAGATATTGACACATGTAAAAAATAAATAGAACTAAGATTATATGAATGTATTTTTTGAAAAATGTTAAATTCAAATAATATCAAATCCAGTTAGTGAACTGTAAAAAATTAATGAATGATGCCAAATTTTTAGCTATTTTGGCAAGCATATACTGTGATATGAAAATAGTGCTTATATATAAGAAGCACTTATAAGTGGACAAAATAAGTCAATTTTAAAAATACTGTATTTATGGAATGCCAAACAAGTAGATAACTTTTTTTTCCTTTTTCAGTTGCCTCTATGAAGTAATGAACCCTCAGTAAATTCACTATTATTCTCCTGTGAAATTGACACTGCTCATCTTAAATGCTACTTAAAAAAATCTATCAAAGCTTGTGTAAATTACAGAGTCTTACTGTTTGAAGATATGGAATTAGAACTTAGGAATTCCTCAAATTTAATTTTAAACTCAATGCTCCCAGATGCACATCTTTCTGAACAGGCCATTGATCAGAATAGCTAGAAACTATTCATCATAGTTCAGTGTAACAATTCTTTCATATGTTCCTATCTTTGTTGGGCTATACATTTTGAAAATTGCTTACTCTTGGGTATTTCCTCAATTTGAAGATAAAATATCATGCCATCAACCTAAAACTTCTTCTATAGTGATCTGAAATGTGCTTTTCATTTTTTAAAACATTCTGGCAAGCTGACAAGATCAATTATTAAGTATTTGAATCATCACTGGCTTGAAAGATTTTATTTATTTATTTTTTATTTATTTATTTTTTATTATTATTATACTTTAAGTTCTAGGGTACATGTGCATAACGTGCAGGTTTGTTACATATGTATACTTGTGCCATGTGGGTGTGCTGCACCCATCAACTCGTCAGCACCCATCAACTCGTCATTTACATCAGGTATAACTCCCAAAGCAATCCCTCCCCCCTCCCCCCTCCCCCCTCCCCATGATAGGCCCCGGTGTGTGATGTTCCCCTTCCCGAGTCCAAGGGATCTCATTGTTCAGTTCCCACCTATGAGTGAGAACATGCGGTGTTTTATTAAAACATGCTTTCATCATTAGAAAATTCATTCAGATACATGTAAAAAAAAAGATTTCTCATAATAGAAGAATACTGATGATACAGTAAAGATTACATGTGAGACTTCTACTTGCTGTGACCCTTATTAGGCTTCAAAGGTCACATGAAGAAGGCAGAAACCATTATGCAATCAGAAGCCCAGGGACCAATACCCCACTAACTACATAACTTCTCCATTCTAATAGAGAAACTTTGGTTGTATTATATCTTCTCTTATGTCCAATCATGTTTGTTACCTCCATTCCTTTAACAACCCAAAGTCCAGTGAAAAAATGAGACTAATAGTGAAAATCCTTGCTTTGTATCTTGCAACAACATTTGTTAATAAAACTAGGACCACCTTCATCTCTGGTGACAAGCTGCATTTTACCCCACAGACCCCTGACACAGGGCACTAGACAATGCAAATATACAAAGTAATTACAGAAAATATATGTGGTTTTTATGTCTCTGCACCATTGGCTTTTGTTTCTCCATCAGCTGCATCTGATTATCCAAGCCTCATTTCATTACCATAGCTGCAAGGGAGCCTTGGTAACCAGCATTCAACTTGTAAAATAAAACTCATTACTTGCTTCAAAAATAGAGAATTACTGAAGCATAGACAGACAATTTCGATACCATGCAAGTATCAAGGATAGCAATCATAAGCCATTTTAAAATGTGCTTCTATTTATGTCAACAGTTATTTTTGCAAGCAGTGTACAACAGTCATATTATAGGTGTCCTTTATATAAACACTGGACTCAAGTAACAGTTTTGCTTGTTTTTTGTTTGTTCTTAATGTTTTATGTGAACATGCAGGTAGGCTGATACAGTGAAATTCTTATTATTCTTTTCCTTATCATGGAACACATAACATGGAACACATAATAAATAAAAATAATGGTAGGTCACACTTTGTGGTGGTCTGCTGATTATTGATGCTCCAGATTCAGCCCAGATGTCCCACTGCCCAAAGTTAATCAACAACTTGGCTCACCTGTCACCTAGTCGCAGCATTTCACTTAGGAAGCTTTATTTATCTTTTGTGAATCCTTTAATCATTTGGATCTCATTTTCCGATTTTCTAAAATGGGATTAAAATGCATATATATATATATATATCTTAAGGAAATAAATATAAAGGTATCAAATAAGTAGATATTGACTCAAAATAAAGATCCCATATAGCACCAAATAAAGTAGTTCAATATTAATGTTACTGTTATGTTACTATGATGAAGTATGCCTTCTATTAAGATTGCCTGAGTTAGTTTCAGAAATAGATGTAAATGAAGTCATGAGGTTTGTTTTTTACTTTTTAATAATTAAAGGAAAATAGATACATAGAAAAGTTGCAAAAAGAGTACAAAGAGTTTTTATATGCTCCACATGTAGTTTTCCTTATTATTAATATTTTGTATGAGTATGATACATTTGTAATAATTAATGAACAAATATGTATGCATTATTTTTAACAAATGCTCATACCTTCTTCAGATTTTCTTAGTTTTTAATATAGTATTTCATAATTTTTCTTCTTGTCAGATATAGTTAATATGTATTGTTTATTCTGATCTGTATGAATTCTCATAAAATATGCAGTATTCTTTGAATAAATGAATTTTTAATTGTATAAGTTATACTCTGCTATATTATTTTCTTCCTTTTATCACTGATAATTTTTAAGGTATCTCTTAGCATTGTTCTATTACTTCTGTTACATTCATATATAATTTTACTTACCTATTTCCCCTGTGATGAATAAATACACAGCCTTTACTCCCTGCTACCTCCAGAAAAACCAAACCAAACAAAAACAAACAAATAAACAGAAGGAATGAACATCATTGTTTATATTGTATTATGGATTAGTTTGAGAATTTACTTGAAACATGCACACAAGAGTGAGCTTTCAGACTTAGAAATTTTCCTTCTACTTACATTGACTAAGTTCTTCCAGGCACTGTCTAGAATGGTTTCTCTATAATACATGACCACAAGCACTTTTTATATTTCAGGTGACAATTGGCATTATCTATCAAATTAGGAAAGTTTCTTTTTATTACAAAATATATTAAATGCTTAAAAATAATGAAACACATTTGATAATTTTTTATATTTTGGATCAATAATAGAGTTAATTACATTGATTGGTTTTCTACAATTTAACCATCTTTGCATTCTTCTGTAACAAAATTCTAAAATGACACCCCAGCTTCCTAAGACCTGTGAACATGCACTTTATACTTCACTCAACTGTGCAGGACATGATAGATTTTACTTCCATGATTAGGTTACATTATACTTCTCATGGAAAGGAACTTTGATGAAATTCCATTCTCTAATTAGTTTACTTTACGTTAGGAGATTATCCTGGGAGTATTTGAATTAATTGTTTGGGAGAGATTATCTTTGGCTGACCTGACTAGATCAATTGGGAGTCTTTAAAAGGGGGTTTAGGCTCTCCATAGAGACAGAGAGTGAGCCTCCGCTGTGGCAGCGGTGTCCCTCTGCACTTGTGTGGTTCTATACTGCTCCTCATATTCCCTCTTGTATGGCCTGCCCTGTGCACTTCTGACATGCTTAGTCACCTTGCTACCTTCATTTTGAAAGCCTTCTTCCTGTTATAAGTAATAAATGTATAAGTATAAAATAAATAAATATTGGCTGTTTTTGTAAGTACATGTGAAATTGTTCAAATTTTCTAAAATGAACAAATATTTTAGTAAGTTGTTGAGTATGTATTTATTCTCAAAGATATTAGTATGGGTAAGCCACTGATATAGCACTTTCTTAAATGAGTGCTTATTACTCCTTTGGATCTTGTTTCATATTTTTCTTTCAAAGTTTCTATCACATGAACCAATAAGCATTTTAAGCATATGGTTTCTTTCTCATTTGTGTTATTTTATTCACAATGTCAAAATAGTGAATATCAAATTCATTCATAATTAAGTTACATGAACTTATTTTATTATGTTAAGTGAAAGTAAACAATCCATTTTGAAACTCTTTTCAGTGTTTTCTCAGCATATTTTTACAAGATGTCAGACAAATTGACATGGAATATGACAAGTACTTGAAAACTGACTGATAAAGGAACACACACACAGATACAAGAATGGTGATAATGCATAAGATTTCTAGATTTTCATATTTGAATGTTTACATATTATAGATCATGATTAAGCATTGTCTCTTGTTTATGTCCTATACTTATGTTCTTATAGTCTATACATGATGATAAAGCATTTTAAACACTTCTATATACATAAACTTGGAGATGTATTTTTTCACAAATGCTTATTAAAAACACCAGGTCTAATCATTTACCTTTAATAGTTTATTTAATTTGGCTTTTTTTTTTTAGTATTAAGTCAGTATTTAGTATTAAGTTAACCCAGTGGCTCTTTGCTAGTCTTAATACAATTATGAATGAAAAAATGAATCCTTACTTGCCATATGCCTTTGCATATTTATGAGAGTTTAATAAGAAAATAAATGTGCTGATTTTACTTGGTATTTTTAGTTATTTTATTTACATCTTTGGAGAGAGTCTGTTGAGAAATAATTTAGGGAATCATAGGTAGAGATAAAAAGATGTTGCATAATAAAATTGTTGATATATATTTTATAGTACATTTCTTTTGTAGATACAGTTTTCATTAACTCCCTTTAAACTTGTTTATTTCTTTTAAACAATTTGCTGCCTAGGAAAGTATAAAATAAAATTATTAGTTCTCTGTGTTCAGACGCTTACTTAATGTGCTATGCATTCCCATATAGCCTTTCCCTAGGCTATTTATTATAGCACCAGCAGATGAATTTTAGATGTCAGTTAATGATGCAAGATGGGTCACAGTGATGATTTTTATTGGAAAATGGGATAGCCTAAGAAAATGAAAATCTAAATATATGCAATTTATATGGAATAGTTAAATAACTTCTTAAACTTTGTTTGAATGTTAAAGACTGCAGCAATTGCAGATTTCAATGAGTACTTCATTGTGAGCTTCCAGCACACACTCTCCATGTGTTTTTGCTTGTTTGCCTATATTTTCTGCATCGATTTTGTTTTGAACAGTAGAATTCTTTGGAAACCACTCTGAGATATAATATTGAAGACATTAACTAAGAACTTGTTTATAACTATGAATGCATAACTGGAAGGCAGTTTAGCATTAGCCAATAAAGTCTCAGTTGTAAACTAACATCCTGAACCCCCAAAATTAGAACCACAGTTACTCCTACAGGAAAGGTCAATATCAAACACATACTAAGATTGAGAAGTTTTTTTTTTTTTTTAAAAACTCTAGTTTTGGAATATATAAATATTAAGTTTACTGATTAAAACATAACTTAAATATAATGCTACATTTATGGAGAAATGCATCATTTTGACTGGTAATTCACATTCTTATCAATACATGGTTGCTATCACTTAAATCACACCCGAGAATCAGAATGTATATCACAAAGAGAGAAGGGGGATGATACTTCAGAGTATATCTTATGTGATATATGTACTACATAAAATTATTATTCACAATCAGTCTGAGATGTAGTCATCATTCTCAACATTTTAGATGAGGTAACAGAGACTTGAAGATAGTGATTAACTTCTACAAATGTAAGGATTGATATGAACCCAGTTACATATGACTTCAAGGCCTGGGCTCTTCTGACATAATATTCTGCCTTCTAAAATAAGATGACCTAAGGTCAAAAGTATGCAACTGTATGTTTATGTGTGTGTGTGTATTTTTTCTAAACTCCATTTATATGTATTTTACATATAGTAAAATGCCTGTGGCTTGAATGTCTACATCTTTTAAATTTTTGACAAATTTATATGCCAAGATAACCACTAACAAAATTAAGTCATCAAATACTTTTATTACCCAACGTATTTATTTCTCTTATTTTTCAATTAATTCCTCAACTTACAGAGCTAGGCACACCCTAAACCTTATGGTTAAGTATGTGTTGTGTCTTCTAGCATTACATCTACAGAGATTGTACAATACGTATAATTTGTGTCCAGTATCTAATCAATCCCTATTGTAAAGGCAAAAAGCAGAAGGATGTGATCTATAACCAAAAAATAATACAAACAGCAAATTAAAACAGACCCACAGATCTGTATAACACAGATGATAGAATTAATGAACTAGGAAACAAGAATTTTTACTGTATAAGAATTTGTAATGCATCTAGTAGATTATGGGAATGCTATGATTTCCTGTCTTAGATCTTTAAACAAGTCATGCTAGAAAAATTGGTGCTGTTAGGACATTTTCCATTCTTTTATAAAAAACATAAAGGAATAGGCTATAATTTGAAAAAATGCAAATTAACAGGAATATCCAACAGTTACAATATTTATATACTTGTAACTTTACTAAAATGGACTTTGTTTTAGCAATTTATATTTCCTGTCCACAAATTATATATACTGCCCTCAAGAAAATAATTTTGTTACTAATCTAAAAACACATTTGTTTATATAAATATTTCATGTAAGGAGGGTATGATAGTAGATATAAAATTTGAAAGGTACAGATCACTAAATAAATGTACACTTACATTAGTATTTCTTTTTATTCTGAGTTCCATGCAGTCAATTAATTTTACATAAAAACAATTCCTCTTTCAAATAATTGATTGTGGTTACCTTTCATTTTAAAAATTATTTTTTATTTTTAAAAATTAATTCACACTTCTGTAATAAAAAAGTTATCAATCTACTATTTCATGTTCTTTAAATTTACTGCACTATCATTTTGGAATACAATAAAGTATCTATTAAATAATTATGAATTTTAAAATTTCATTTGAAATAGCTTTTTTCAAATTAAATACCAATCTAACTAAAATGCTTTCCATTGGTCTATACATTAAGATTATAATAATATTTGTGTATTTGCACATTCCAAAGTTTTTTATAACTTATTTCAATATTGAATATCCAAACACGTGTGTCATGCACACACCCATTTTTTTCTTTTTTGATAATATTGTATTTGATTCATTTTTTGATAACATTGTAAACTCTCTTTTTGCAATTCTGTCTTTTAGAAATTATAGACCACATTTTGCTCTTCTGTGAATGTTCCCTTATTGTTATTTAATATAATATATTTTAAATAACAATTTATTTTTGATATTGCTGCATTTATTGTAATGGAAATATGGTACTTGGCACTGGAAAGTTCATAGAATTTTTAAAAATGTGATTTAGATATTATTTATTAAACATGCTCTAAGAGAATATTTTATAAGCAGTGGAAATCCTTGGATACAGCAATAAACTACTCTAACTACTGTCCCAATCACACATTTATATTGTTTAGTCTAAGATCTTCTTTATTAAAAGTATTGCAGTTAGACCTATGGTGATATCAGTATTTTGAACACAGTTCTTATAATATAATGTGTTCTAACATATTTTGCACTGGACAGAAGAGCTATCAAAGTTATGGTTCGTCCTTATTTATTTTGTCATGATTTTCTTCCCATTGTTTCTGTTAAGGTATTCACATAAACAACAAAATGTCCTCTAAATTTTAATGTAAAGGACTTCTGAAATATTTTTCTACATTATAAAATAAATTAGCAACAAGACTGCATCACATGGTGATATTGTTTTCCCATCAAACTGTTTATTGTCCTTTCAGTCCACAAAACTTTAGTGCCTTTTCCCAGGAGAAAACCTTCAGCAAAGTAGGGACACTTCAGAGCACAGAATAGAAGAATTATAAAACTGTCATAGATGTCAGAATATATTGCAATCAGCAGCAGAGTAGCATTGCCTGGAAAACAGCCATTTCATCTAAGGAGTTCTTTATGGTCTAGTAAATTGCATTACGTTTAAACAAAATAGAAATGACATTTCTACACAAAATAGTTTAATCACTCAGTACATGGTTAATTTTTCTGACATACCCTATTTCTTCATTTTAGGAAATGTGTGTATGTGTGTGTTTTTAATTTACTTGAATTCAAGAGAAAGTATGGAAATAAACTTTATTTTGCCAAAGGAGGTGCAAACATTGCAAGAAAAGGGAACAAAAATCTTTGTACCAAAACATCAATACAGACTTTTTCAAAGAGACTACAGAAAATAATTTTCCGATATTAAATAGGACTTCAGATAATCATGAGTATGTTGACAAAAGAGAGAAATAGGACAAGAAAGAGTGATAAGATAGAGAGTAGGAAATACTAAAATAGCAACATTAATATTGTGAATCAAAATTTGTCTTGTTCATTTAAAAATCTTATATTCAGAATTGGGACCGTTTTGAATAGAGACCAAATACATTGAATATGGTGTTCCTGTTAGCATGATTCTCCTTTCTTCACTCACATTGTTATATTCTTTTTGTTCTATTTTTTAACTTATGCTCACATTTCAAGGCATTGGACTCATTTGGTCATGTCATTAAGAAATGGTGAATCCAGGATTTTATTATTTGATTATTGAGTGTTTTTCACATTCTGAAACAAATTAGTATTCTGGCTTTGCTGCTTACTGCTAGACACTGAAAGTAGATAGAACACATTATGCGTTAGACCAGTTAAGAGGATTTAAATTAGATTTGTGCTTTGAAAGTTTGAATAAGAAAACTAATAGAACACCAAATGAAGCAGAGGGAAAATTAGATTAATTATCTACATCATTCAGTGTGAACAGTTGCTCATGTACTGTGTTGTTGAGTGGTATTTTGGTATTAAAACATGCCTTAATTTTTCCTACATTAAGTTGCAATAGTTGATGTGAAAACACATATACACATTTACAGATCACAATATCTTGGAGTATTTTAAAAATAGAAGTATATTTGAATAAGTTATTCATATTTTTTCTCTGTCTCCTTCTCCTCCCTCACTCTCACTAATTAGGAATATTTGCCTTTGTGATAACCCAAATATTTATCTTGTGTATTTTTCTCCATTAACATAACTTAGATAACTTGCTAATTCAAGACACTATATACTGAATGCAAAGACACATGCTTTTTCCTAGTCATTTTTATTCCCCAACCAACCTAAGAATATTATGTTCAACTCACCCAAAGAAAATTATAAAGAATAATAGTACCTGCAGAATTGCACATTTCAGTGCAACAGTAAAGATCAAAATCTCTTGATCTATTTTAGAGGCTACTGCCTCTTCCTTTAGGCAATCCAGACAAATTGAACCAACTTTTTTTGCAAATCTGGTTCAGTTGAGATTACCTTAAGTTCTCATGTCACCTACATGCCTGTGTGTGTGTCTGTGTGTATGTGTATCCTTTGCTCTTGTTTCAGTCTTCTCTAAAGGCAGTGACATTGATATTTAATTGAAATAATTCCTGCTGGTACATAAAACATGCCTGAATAAATATCCACCTGTTCCTCATAAATGGCCTCAGGTGCTCATTCTATGTGACAAGCAGTATTTTAATTTTAAATATTTATTTTTTAATACTCAACCTCAGTAGGGTATGATTGCCGTAATGCCCTGTAGTTGGTAAAATAATATGAGAACCAGGAAAGAAGGCTTATAATTTTTGCTCAAAAATGAATGATGCACAACAATTATTATTAAAGTAATTAAACTTAAATGCAATATAGTTTCTAGTTAGTATTTTATTCAGAATTTTACAATTATATAAAGTCAGAATTAGAAGCATCCTGCTGCTAAACCCTCTAGAGAAAAATTAAGGATACTATAAATGATCTCATTCTTTCCAAATATTTTTGTTTTCATATAATTTAAATATTTTGAATAAGTATATTTTATTTCAATTTAAATTTCAACTGATCAAGAATAAAATAATGAAGCCCTGATTACCAAAGAAGGTGAGGTAGAAATATATGACTGGCTTAGATACTGGTAGGCAGAAGTATAACTTTCATGGATAAAGTAACACAAATATTAGATCATTAAATTAAACTAACACAAAGCAAATATTTTAGTCGGAATCTTCACTTTTAAGTAATTATTCCTTTGAAACCAAAAAACCAACAAACAAAAATTAATAATCGTAAGCAATGACTAAAGACAATATGCATGAGAAGGAGATGTGGGAATGCCTTTCCATCCCTCCAGGTCTTTTCCTGCCTAATTAGGATGCGCTTATGCCAAGATTAATAAAATATTTAAAATCTAAGTTTTACATACATCTCCATTACTTAAATAAATCAGTTTTGAAACAGCTCCACTTTATACTCAGATATTTACATGACTTATGGTATATTTTCCACAAAGTATGCCTCAAAATTTCATGATTCAAAGTTTGTTTGCAATAATTCTGTATAAAGTATATTCTGATGAGGACTTTTAGATATCCAAAAAAGAAAACCTTCCCAAGTGGCATTTAGATATACAAAAAATATCTCCCCAAGTGGCATGCTGTTATTCTAAATGTAATAATAATAATAATCTATTTCAAAAAATGATTATTCTCATTTATTGCTTAAAATGTTCAAATCAGTCGGTCTAGAGTTCCACAAGCTTTGGGCTATAAATACTTAGAAAGAAAACCAAATTACTATTAGTTGAAATAATGAATATTTTATGACCAGGAATAAATGTTCAATGACTTCAAAAAATCAGACTTGGAAGCAGTCTCAGGTAGAGGCAAGTCAGAGCCTAAAGCCAATGAACAACATGATTAACATGATAAACATGGATCTGTTGATCATGAGATATGAACCACAAAAGATATATAAATATAATTTCAAGTACTCCACCTTCAGGGATCATTCCGTAATTGATTATAAATATGATTTCATCCCATGTTCACCCTATCATGAGTGCACACAGAAGATGGGGGGTCAGAAAAGCAAATAACATAATTGAGTTCTTTACACTGAGAACCTGGTTGCTCAGAAAATGAGTTAAACAATTGATTAACTATGGGTTAATAGAGATAAAATGGAACTTGAGTACCACTGATCAAAGGGTTTGAGAAGAACATTTATGTAAATCAAATTATCTTGTTTTTCATGTAAGTAACCTGAGATTCAGAAGACTCCTTCAGAAATAATCCTAACACTAAAATCCAAAATGTGGTAGAGAACTTAAAGCAGCATCAGGATTTCACTGAGGGTGACTGTTCATTTGACTTTGTTTGCTGCAATTCCTGTCTCTGTGCCATATGTGTTCCTTAGAAACCTAGGGATAGAGTTTTCATTCTTTTTCTAAGTTTCCATTAGATTTCCTGGAGGAAGAAAAATACATTTACTTAAATGAAGAAAATTCTAGACTAGGTAGCTAAATTTCATTTTCTTCTTTCAAGACACAGTAGGAAAATATGTGTTTTATTTTATTTAGTATTGACACCAATCTTGTTGAAGGAATGATACCAATATCTTTATAATTGTTTTTATTAAAAATTAAGTAATATGAAGGATAAGATTATTGTGCTTTACTTGCCCAGATGGCCACAGCAAACATATAACATTAGCATTGAATAATATGTACATATGGCATGAAAATACAAGATACAAGCATGCCTTAGAGATATTTCAGTTTCAGTTCCAGACTACCACAATAAAGTTAATATTGCAATAACGTGAGTCACATTATTTTTTTTTTGGTTTCTCAGCGTACATAAAAGTTATGTTTATACTTACTGTAGTCTATTAAGTATGCAGTAACATTTTGTATAATGAAAAACATATACCTTAAATAAAAACACACTTTCTTGGTTAAAAAAAAAAAAAAAACAAGCTAATAAAGCGAGCCTATGCTGTTTGAAAAATGGCATTGATAGAGTTGCTCAATGCAAGGTTTCCATGACACTTTAATTTGTAAAAGTGGACACTCTTCCAAGCACAATAAAATGAAGTACAATAAAACAAGGTATGCCTGTACTTAGACTAACACATTGCCTCAGAAAATAATGTATTAAAATGTAATTTGGAGAGAAGCACTTCCAGAATGGCAGAGTAAGGTTTTTCATGAATGCTCTCACCGGTGAAACAACTAGTAACTTCTGAAAATTAATAATAATATTTCTGAAATTGTTCTATAAGCAAACAACAAATGAAGAATATTTATTCAGTAATGAAGCTTTGATGATAAAACATTCATTTGTTCTTACTAAATCTCAGTAAAAACAATTAGAGTGTGTGTGTGTTGAGCGACTTCCTTCCTTCTCAGGCAGTGTGGTGGAAGCTATACTTCTGGTAGGTGCATGTCTGAAGACAGGGCTTTCTCTCTCCAGCAGCTGCCAATATAACAGTTTATTTCTGTTGAAAGAATAAAACAAGAATTTCTTATCTTCTTCCCCAGATTTATGTTGCAGCCTTATTCCAGGCAAGCAGAGCAGGATTCAGCAGAGCAGTCTGCCTTCATCTACCCAGACCTTACTCATAGTGTGAAAGGCTATACCAGTTGTGGCAGGTTGAGAATCCCAGAGATGAATCCCTATCACAACTTGCTCATATGGTAGTTTTTCTATGCTTGGAAGAGCAAGCCTAGTAACTGGCTATCATCCATGTCAGTACCCTGCTCTCAGAGTATCAGCATCACTGTGAGACAAACGGGTCATTGTCCATGCACCCAGTTCTGGGGCAGTACCACATAGGTTCTTCCCAAGTAGAGCATTATGCCATAATTGCAAATAAATCTGCATTTCTTCATACAGTAATTAACTTCATTTGGAGCAGATCTTGGGAAACTCCAAGCCTAAGGACATAGTTAGAAAATCGAGATATTGGTGGTAAGTAATTAAGAGGAGACTGACGGGTCCTTTAGGTCACCAAGAGAAATTATAGACTAGCTAGCTGTTTATCAGAGAAAATGAAAGGAAATACAGTTAAAAAGAACCTTCCTAGCATTGGAGCAAGGTCCAAAGAATACCTCTGCAAAAGAGATTGACTTAATTGGACAGCTGTATAGCATTTTATGCACCAGAGCATTGTCAAAGACAACACAGTGATCAACTAATAATTGTTAAAGGAAAATAACTAGCTGTAATACTAAAAAAGTCTAACCAGGCAAAAAGTCATCCATAACGTATGGGGTATTAGAAAGATGGTGCAACTTCTGAGGTGAAACATCATTGGCTTGATACTGCAAAGGAAGGACACTGCACTGAAATAATCTATTAAAATCATACAGAAATAAAGAATATAAATGAAATCATTTCTAATGAAAAATCATGAGGCATTGAAAAAGAACACAGGAAAGTGTGACTCATACACAGAAATATAAATGAAACAACACACTGTCTTTGAAGTGGTCAAGATGTTGTACTTAACAGAAAAAAAGAGTTTAAAATGCTATTACTAATACATGAAATAACTAAAGACTGAAAACTTCCAAATTTCCTGAAAAATTTGATGTGTACAGTCAAGCTGTTCAAGTGACTCCAAGGGGGATATCATAAAGTGATCCACAAGGTACACATTGTAGTGAAAATATGAAAGACAAAGAGAAACAGAAAATCTTGAAAGCAGCAAATGACAAATGCCTTGTCACATACAAGTAACAGCTGATTTCTCACAGAAACAATGGAGTTCAAAGGCAGTGGTATGACAAATGCAAAGAGATGACAGACAAAATACCTGTCAGAATAGAATCTTACATCTGATAACCGCAACTAAGAGTTTTCACTGTTACTGGGTATGTTATGTTAAAAATAATTCTTTGAGTCCAAAGCAAGTGACACCAGATGATAATCTGAATCAACATAAAAATGTAAGTGATTCTAGATGATAATCCACATAGAAGCCACATAGAAAGTCAAAGAGTTACAGAAAAGATAGTTGTGTAGATAATTGTAGAAGACATTCTGATTGCATCTTATTTTTCTTCTTAACTTATTTAAAAAGCAATTGTATATAATAATGTGCATGTATTTGTATGTTAAAGCAATAACATATAGAATATATATTTGACAAATTATATCCTAACGAAGACAAGTTAGATCAAGTCGTATTGGTGGAAGAAAACTACACAAGTTAGTAAGGGGGAATTCAAAGAAAATATATAAACATTATATCTGTAAACGCCCACATTTAAAAGGTATCTAAAATATACAAAATAACATTCCAACTTAAGATACTGGAAAATGACAAACTAAACCTCAAGTCACCAGAGGAAATGAAATAATAACTATGACAACAGGAGCAAGATGAATATTAAATGGAAATTAGGAAAAAATACTAGAGAGTAGTTTTTAAAAATCAATAATTGCCTTCTTGAAAAAAATCAGCAAAATTGATAAACTTAATCCAGAGAGAGAGAGAGACAGAGAGAGAGAGAGAGAGAGAAGACTCAAATTATTAAAATAATAAATAAAAGACATCTTTTATATTTAGGTGAGTTAATCACTACTGACTTTACCTAAAAGAAAAGAAGTATATGTGAATACTGTGAATAATTACAAAACAGAAAATTAGTTAAGTTAATTGAAATGGATAAAAATCCATAGAAAGATGTACCTTACTAAAAGTTTACTTAAGAAGAAATAGGCAATCATAACACACATATAACAATAAAATTGAATGAATGGTTTTAATACTTTCCATATAAAAAGTCCAAATCATGTAGTGTCACTGCTGAATGCTACTAAACATTCAAAAAAAATGAATAGCAAGTCTTCATAAACTCATTCAAAAATTAGAAAAAAATGAGGTATTTTATAATTAATTCTGTGAGGCCAGCATTAGCCTGATGACAAAATCAAAGACATTCCAAGGATTTAAAACTGCAGACCATGATCCCTTGTAAATATATACACAAACAGTCCTTAACAAAATACTAGCAAATTTAATCCAGCAACATATCAAAAGGATTACATATCATGAATAAGTATGATTTATCCCAGTAATTCAAGTTTGATTTTACATACAGAAATCAATGTATCATATTATCTCACAGAAACAGAATAAGCATTTGAGACCTAATATTCATTTTCAGACAAAACACTCAACTAATTTGGAATGCTCAACATCATAAAGGGCAACCATAAACAAAATCATCCATAACATCATACTTAATGTGAAAGGCTAAAAGCTTTCCTCTAAGATAAGAAATAAGAAAAGGATGTCCTCTTTTACCACTTATATTTAACATCGCACTAGAGGTTTTAGGCAGAACAATTAGGCAAGCAAAAGAAATAGCAGGTATTTAGACTAGAAAGGATAAATTAAAACTAGCTTTATTTCAGATGATAAGTTTTCCTATAAAAAATTTCTAAAAAATCCAATAAAAAATTGGAACGAATATTCTCAATAAGGTAGTAGTGTTGCAGTCTCCATGCTCCTTAGTTCGGCTAGGTCTGAGTTCTTGTTCCACAACTGAGAACAGTAAGACACGTGGATACCGGAGAGTTAGTAAGGTAAAGTAGGTTTTATTAAGCAACAGAAAAGCTCTCAGCAGTGAGAGCAGACCCAAAGGGAGTTGCCAGAAGTGGGGCTGAGTTTTGGGTCTTTTATGTGGCAAAGACAAGTAAGTCTTCTGTACTAAGGGGACAGGTAAAGTTCCCCCATAATGGTGTTGCATCTGTGCATGCCTGGGAGTGGCTATAGCTGGCCCATCTTGGTTATTACACATGATTGTGAGTACCTACATGAAACCCACGGGGATCTAAAACCACAACGCTAATGTCATGTTAATGATATTATGATCAATGAGCAATGATCTGGATTAAGTTAAAGACATTTCAGTTCATTTATTGTCCCTGGACTTACGTTGGGACAGTCCCTTCCAAGCAAACATCCTAGCTAGAGAAAATTCTTAGCTACATTTCTTTTCACTAGCTACAGGGGTGGTGCCGGTGCAGCTGCGGTTCCACAGATGTTTTTCCTCTCGTGAGACCCTCCCTCTTTAGCCGCCAAGCCGGCCTCTAACTGCCTCCTCTCTCAGCAGAATACAAAATTAATATATAAAAATCAATTGTATTTCTATACAAAAGCAGTAAACAATCAAAAAATAAAATTTAAAACAATTTTATTTATAAGTTAATCAAAAAGACTACAACACTCAGTGATAAATTTAGCTTTAAGAGTGTAAAACATGCATTCTGAAAGCTACAAATCATTAATGAGAAAAATTAAAGAAGGCCTAAATAAATGGAAAGATATCCCTTATTCATGGATTAGAAGACTTAAACTTAGGAGAAATCGTTGTGATTGTGTGAAAACCTGAAAAATAATTAAAATAAATATGAAGAAAGAAAGATGGGAAGAGATAGAAAGAGCCATTAGATAGATAGATTATCTCAATTGAGTTAAAACATTAGCTAGAACATTAACATAACTTCAAAGATAGAAGACTGAGAGAAGACCACATGTACAATTTGACAACAAAACCCTCAAATTGAGTTATGTATCTTAATTAACATTCTCTTGTAAACATAATGAAGAAATTAGCTCTTTTTATTGTAATGGAAAATTAATGAAAATTTTGCTCATCATAAAAAGAATTTGCTCTAGTGAAGAGACAGTGCTCAGTGTGGAACCTATTATTTTTCTTTTACTTTATTCCTTGTAGTTAACTTTTAAAATCATATCTTTCAAGATACAAAGACAAAAAATGGCTTTTAAATTAATACTTCAAAATTTTTTATTCAAATGATTATTATGAAAATATATGGTGGTAAATGTTCAGGTTCTACCATTCTAACAACAAATATGATACTTTAACTGTATTGTCTATGATTAAAGAAAATGAATAATAATATCTTAGTTTCTTTGAATTGCTATAACAGAATATTATAGACTGGTGGATTCAAAGCAGTTCTGGAGTCTAGGAAGTCCAAGATCAAGGTCCTGGTAGATTTGGTGTATGGTTGAGGGCCCACTTCCTCAGAGACAGCCTTCTTCTCGCTCTAACCTCACATGACAGAAGGTGCCAGGGTTCTCTCTCAAGCCTCTTTTGTAAAGGTACTAATCTAATTCATGAAAGTTCTGCCCCATGACCTAACCAAAGGCTCCAGCTCCTAAAACCATTACCTTGGGGATGAAGACGAGGATTTCAATTTATGTACTTGGGGAGACTTAGACATTTAGACCATAGTAGTCAGATAAATATTTTAAAAACTAAAACATATACTTAAGTCAAGGTAGAAACCATTAGGTAGAACAAAACAGTTATATTAGTGGTTCTTTAGAAATCTCTTTTTTAGTTATACAAGCTCACTCGACAGGGTCTTTTCTTTTTATATGTTAATATTGCAAGAGTGTCTGAGAAATTAAAGTAGTGTAATTGTTATTTTAGTCATTCATTATCCTTGCATTTTAACATTGCTAACAAAGTGACTTTGTCTTAATCGGTCAATTAATAACCCCTTTTTATTATTAAGTAATATGTACCTACTGCAAAGGTTACAGAAAACACATATAAATAGAAGTTTTAAAAGTACAAATAAATCACCCCACCTAGATTTAGCCAGTAATCATGTTTTGCTTTATTTTTCTTTCAGCATAATTTATGTATAGTATTTCCTTATATATTTTCCAGAACACCTGGATATATGTGTATGTCTGTGTCTGTACATTAGAAGGAAACTTTATTGCATAATTATTAATCAGTTTGATCCAAATTTAATTAGAATGTTATTGAGTCATATTTTCTGCTTTTTCATACTCTTCTAAATTTTTCTGATAGTAAAAATCATAGCTTAAGTACACATTCCATCCTAACTCTCTTTTGTGCCAGCTTCCTAGAGTGATAGTGTGTTTGTAATTTTACACCCAACATCTACTTTAACTCTTGACAAATGTGTTCATAAAAATATTTGCATATTAAAAACAATTGTTAGATAAAGAAGATGTTAAAGGCAGTCAAATTGCAACAAAGAAGGAAAACAGATTACCACAAGCCAGTCACATGAAAGTGCAGTATATTGGCTCACTGGCTAAAATAAAAGATGGCTGAACCTGAAGAGTACAGATTACAAAACTCTATTACAGAAAGGGACATCACTAAGCTTAATTGTTCTGAATTTATTTTTCTATTAAATCAGAAATCACTTAATAAGTATAATAGAACTTTAGCTAATAAATGGGAATGATAGTCTCTTTGATGGGATTCTGTAATTTTGTATAGTAGCAAACCTCTAAGGAAAACATTTTTTGAGTAATTAGAATTTTTCTAGGTTAAATGCTCTCGAGAGTGACATGAGAAAGGATTCTGTTTATTAACTGGCAAGAGAGGGTGACATCTGATTGATAAGTATCAGACTGGTAACCTAAACACACAGAAAAGCACACAAATATTTTCAAGTGATTTTCAAACAATGTAATCTTACTATATATCCTGAATGGAATATATTATAAAGAGGAAGAAAAAAACTACAAAGGAATGCTAAAGTTTTATCAACAGTCTTTTATTATCAATATCTTAATTATAGTTTAATAAACACTTCATAAGTGATGTTGCATGACATGATAAGTAAATCTATTAGTGTTATTAATGATCACATAAATTGGTATATGTTAAAAGGACTACAGATAACAAATTAAATAATTTCTACATACTCAATTTAATTTTAAATTGCTTTATTTATCTGTCTAATTGTCTGTGAATTTTAAAATGTGTATTTTTTTCCAAACCTTTTTCATGGTTTAGATGCAAAAATACCCCAGTAGAAATAAATACATGTAGTTTACAGATTTTATTCCATAGTATAATTTTCCCCTAATAAGATATCACATTGCTAGGATAAATGGTTTACACCAATTCTGGGCCATAAGAGTTCCAGAAAAGCCTTTAGCACCTTGGCCTAGAGAACAAGGAAGTGCTCAGATGAAAGAAGGTTTAAAAAGGATCCAGAGGCAAGCTTCTCTGTACTCAAAACACATTTTTAAGCATTAGATAATTCTACTGTATTGTAAAATATTTAAAAATATAAACCAATGAGTCGATAGTGATACCCAAAAATGGGCTAAAAAGGACTCATTTTAAACCATTTGAGGCACCTATGACACCACATGTTTACTCAGAAGATTCATTGTTGGAGGAAATAAGCATTCATTCCATATTTTAAGAAAGACCATATTTGATGCAGGATATCACTTGCTTGAAAAAGATCGTTAGCTAATCATGTAAAAGAAATGATTAGACTAGAAAGTTATGACTATAAAATTCACAAAAAATAGCCACTGGAATTAATACGGAAAAAATCAGGAGAAAAACATAGTTCATATCCCTTCAGTGTATGTTAGAGAGAGATTACTTTCTAAGTCCAAAAATAAAAGTCTGTTTACATTAGAGACAATTTGAGCCACCATTTTAATCAAATGATCATACATTAGCAACAGTAATGTTGAGATTCTGATAGTATGTGATATTTGAGGTGTTGCAACATAAGGTGACTTGTAACATCTATGACGTTATTACCAAAACAGTATACCCGAATTTAATGAAATAATTAGATGTAGATTTATCTTTATAAGAATATAGGGAGCCAGGCGTGATGATTCACACCTGTAATTCCAGCACCTCTGGAGGTCAAGGCGGGCTGATCACCTGAGGTCAGGAGTTCAAGACCAGACTGGTCAACATGGTGAAACCCTGTCTCTAATAAATATACAAAAATTAGCTAGGCAAAGTGGCATGCACCTGTAATCCCAGCTACTCGGGAGGCTGAGGCAGGAGAATTGCTTGAACCTGGGAAGCGGAGGTGGCTGTGAGCTGAGATCATGCCATTGCACTGGGAGACAGAGTGAGAGTGAGACCTGCTCTCAAAAAAAAAAAAAAAAAAAGAATATAGGGATAAAAGAAAATAAATTAATTGAACTGAAGCAATCTATATGCTAGATTTTAATTGCTGACCTGTTTTGTCATAAATTACAATTTTTTTTGTATTTCAAGTGAAGCTGTCTCATTTAATAAACCCCAAAACAGTGATCTCTTCATGACTTTCTTTCATCTATTTATAGTTTTATTATTATTATCTTAATTTATTATCACTCAAGATTATATGAGTTCAGAAATGGGAGGCGATAGTCCGCTATTCATCTAAAAAGAAGTAAAAGAAAGGAAGAATAGAAGAAAGCAAGGAAGGAAGACAAAAAGACAAGACGAAATCAATAAGTTCATACATCAATAAAGGTTTGAGAGAAATATGGTAATTTAAGATGTAAAGAGAGAGAATGTAATTATGTTGCACCTTTTCTGTTTTCTCCTTGTACAAAACAGGCCATTGATTCACATTCATACTCATATCTAGAAGCATTTTAATGACCATGATCATTATACAGAGTCATAAAATTGGTAAGTACTTATTTTTCACTTAATGACAATTGAAAATACTGAGAAAAAAGAGAACATGGTAGGATTTTTTTCCTTATGACCAAGAAAATCTCGTCTAAAAATCTGTTAAACCGATTTTTCTTCAAGACCTAAGAAAACAAACTAAAATATCCTTGTATTAGTTCTTTGTCACACTGCTATAAAGATACTATCCAAGACTGGCTGATTTATAAAGGAAAGAGGTTTAATTAACTCAGTTCTGCATGCCCGGGGAAGCCTCAGGAAACTTGCAATCATGGTGGAAAGTGGGAGCCAAAGGGGAAGCAAAGCATGTCTTATATGGTAGCAGGCAAGACAGAAGAGCACAGTGGGGAACTGCTGAGCACATTTTAAAAGGGTCGTATCTTGTGAGTACTTGCTCACTATCACGAGAATAGCATGTGAGAAACCACCCCCATGATCCAATCAACACCAACCAGATCCGTCAATTGACACATGGGGATTACAATTTGAGATGAGATTTGGGTGGGGACACAGAGCCAAACCATATCAATCATTTTCTCATAAAATTTTGAATATTTCAAGTGAAATTTCTGTCTTTATAGGTAATTAACTTGTTATTATAACACTAAGATTTAAAATTTATAGATATGCATACACGTTAACCTCCTGTTGACCTTGCCAAATGATCATATTTCCTGACAGGAGGAGTAATTCTTTCCATGGTAGGAAACACCCAAGCCAGACAAGCCAAACAGCAGAACCTAAAGTGAAAAATCACCATGACATATTTCAATAGTAGGGTCTATTTGTGCCTGAATACAGTTCTCTTTTGGGGATTTCCAAGTGATCTTAGTCAATTAAGTTCCCTTCTGTTTTTCCTGCATGGAGTTGAATTTTTGTCACTAGTACTAGCAGAATCCTGACTACAAAAATCAAGCCGTACAGATTTTAATAAAAATTTCTGGGAGAGTTCCAAAATATGGAAAGGCTAATATCAATTGGTCTGAGAGACTAACTAACTTAAAAAAAGAAAATAAAAGAAGAAGCATAAGAGGAAGATGAAATAACCAGGTTATCAAAGAATGCTTTGGAGTATATGTAGGGAAGATAATGATTCAATGTAATATTTTAACTTCAATTTAGCAATATTGAGCGTGACATAACTCTATTTTCTGCAACCCTCATTGTAATCCACAGTGACAAAATTGATTCTGGGGAAGAAATAGTTTACCTTGAAAGAAGAATTATTAATAAAAATTGTGATATATGACCAATTTTGGGAAGCATGTTAGGACTGGTTGCAATATTGTTAAAAAATTACTAAATAGAAATGGAGTCATAGAGGTTAGAAAATATTTCATGATTACCATTCTTATATTAAAACAAAAAAGGAAGCAGGAACGAACATATATTTAAATACTTCTGAAGGAAACTAATTGTAAAGTAGAGATATTCAGTATTTGAAAAAGCCCATTATGATTAAACTCACAAAACGAGAACGTTTGCTGTGAAGGTTAATGTACTATCTATTACTTATTCAACTGCATTTAGCCATTGTCACAGATTTTGGAATCGAGCTAGATATATCATACACGGGAGAATACTTTACTTTGAAATACCCCTACACTTCAGAAAAGATAAGGGTGAAATCCAAGGTAAGACTCCTTTTATGCTATTTGTTGTTCTGTACTAGGAGCAGGAGGAGTTTTGCATATTCATATAATTGTGTGCATGAATATTAAAAGAGACTTTTACATTGATATCTTATTTCCTCCAGCAAAGTCAAAAAGGAAAATTTGAAAATAGTTAATATTTAGCTTCTATGTTGATCATTACCAGAGAAGATTATTATTATCTGACATTGAACCAAGACATGCCTTTTTAACATTCTGTACCATTGTCATAGCCAGTTGAAAAGCATAAAAAAACAAAACTGGAAGGATAAATAATAAAAGAAAATAAATGCAGAGAAGGATGAAAGAATTGTTTCTTATGTTAGATTTTATTTCTAAAACACTATCTCCTATCCTTTATTAAAGCAAATAATTAACATGAACCATATGCAGAAAGAACTCAGTAGTAGCACATGAAGTACAGTTTTATAAATCTAGTATGAAGGGTATTGTACACTTAATATTTAAAGAGATTAGCCTTTCAGTCTCAGAATATATTGCTGTAGTGGAATATATTTCTTAAAAATCAGGCAACCTGGGTCTGCTTAATGTTTATTTTTATTTAAAAATTATTTTAATAATACTGAGAGAATTTCAGCTTATCCGTCTCTTAGAATACCAGAAAAACAATTAGTTTCAGTAAAGCACTTTGAACAACTTTCTATTTGGAAAAATTTGTTGCACTGTCACTAAAAATGCTGATATATTGCAGCTTAGAAGGTGAAATTTATCTTAGATAGTACTGATAAAGCAGCAGAAAATGACATTACCTTAAACTTGCTTCACTGGTTCCCATTAAAAGAGTCTTAAGGGGATTTAAGGTAACTCTCAATCTTCCCATCCTTTCTAGGAGAAAATCTGTCAGAACTCTGTCATGACTTAGACACATGTTCCCCTTCCTGAGGAATGTTCCTTGACTGCCCAGTAATGCAAGTCCCAAGTGGAGTCATAAATCTTATTTGGAGAGTAAAGCTGTAGTCTGAACCAAGAAGATTTGGAATGTGTGTTTCTTTGAGCTGGAGTATTCTACAGTTATGCACTTTATTTTATTTTGTATTATGGGAATTGTTGACACAAATGTGTTTACATATATACATATTTTATCCAAAAGAAAAAAATCTGAAAAAAGTAGGACTCCCAATATTTATAAAGAAGTGATGGAAAATTATTATTAATAATTACTCAACACCATTTGAAGCTCAAATTTTTAAGACAAAATGTTGATAACAAGAGACACTAAGGAAAAAATGGTTCTGTTAGAATAGGTCAGACACTTGAGGCTCATCTGAAGGGCATTGGAACTTGATTAAGGGTTGTTAGAATATGTTTCAGAAAATTTTAGTTGCCTTTAAACGACACAGGATTCTTGGACAAAAAAAAAAAATCTCTTAGAAAGAGTTGGCCTTTGTAACTCCATTTTATTCTGTCTTGCATGACATACAATGTGCATGGCACACTCAGTAGATCCCACAGAATTCCAAACCTAACTCTATTTATAATATTTCTGCACATTGAATGAGGTCAGTAATGTGTTTGTAGTGAAGAGAGATACTGATGGTTAACAATTTTCTAGGGTATGTCGACCTAATGGTAAAGAGTGAGGCAAAATTAATACGGGTAGAGAGCTTATTTGGGCCAAGTTTGAAGACTGCAACCAGGAGCATAGATTCAAGTTGCCCTGAATATAAACTCCAGTTAGCAGAAGTTAACAAATAGGTCCTTAAAGGGAAAGTTCCTAGGTTGTTTACCAAGAATTCACTATCATAGTAATACAAGAGGTTGATTGACTATATATTATTATTTGTATCACGAATTCAGAAACATGAAGATAATGGTGAGTGAGGCAACTAGTCAAAAATAAAATGCCTTTAAACAGTTGCCCCCAGGCATGAGTGGTAGAAGGAGGGGTGAACAAATTCCCATAATCATGTCTTTCTGGGCCCGATGAATTTTCCATACTTCACATAGCTCGGACTGCTCGAGCTATTTTTTTCTTTTCTCAGTTGAATGACATAATTATCTAGCATAATTATCATTAATGTAAAAAGAAAGATTCTTTGGGTCTGCTGAATCTCTATGTTTTTCCACAGCCCAAGTTGGTGAAGGTGTATTCCATTGTATAGTGGGTTTGCCATCAGAAATTGGCTGACATGGATATTGGCACTGCATGGTGTTCAGTTACATAGGTACAAGTTAATTGCCCTATAGAGTTTCTAGTCTCCAGAAGTTCACCAATTTTTCTGTCCAAAAATTAAATTTAAGAAACACCAAACAAATATGTACTTATATAGCATATCACAATGAGCTCAGAGACACAATACAGAATGCAATTATCCACAACTGAGAAGGCACGTAATCTTTTAGTATTGTTGAAATTTTTATCTATTGTAGCTGTTTTCTTCAAGGTTCTACGACTTTTGTCTAGTTCTCCTTTTTGTTATATATTGGAGTATTCTCTTAAGGTTTAATACCTTTAACAAAAATAATTTTAAAATATTTTATTATTATAATTTATTTCCAAGCAGGATCCTTAGAAAACACTGATTAAAAAGGTTTTGAAAGTGAGTTACAGTGTCATTATGTCATATTCACCCAATCAAGAAGTCAGTAACTATATTTGAAAACCTGCAAGAACACAAATATCTGGAAACAATTATTCTCTGGGTGCTTTGAGTTTAACTAAAAAACAAAATAAAACAAAAACAATTCCCCCTCCTTCCCACACACAAACTTTTAACATATTGTCTTGCAATGAGATTTTTGTTGTCATAGAAGAAAAGATATTGATATGGTTTAACTCTGTGTCCCCACCCAACTCTCATATGAATTTGTAACCCTTAACATTGTAGGAGGGGCCTGGTAGGAGGTGATTGGATCATGGGCACAGACTTGTGCTTGTGATAGTAAGTGAATTCTCAAGAGATCAGGTTGTTTAACAGTGTGTAACACTTCCCTCTTCACTCTCTCTCTCTCTCCTGCCAGCCATGTGAAGATGTACCTGCTTCCTATTCACCTTCTGCCATGATTGTAAGTTTCCTAAGGCCTCCCCAGAAGCGTAACCCTATAGAGACTGCAGAAGCATAAACTGATTTATCTTTTTCTTACAAATTACCCAGTCTCAGGTAGTTTTTTAAATAGCAGTTTGAGAATGAGCTAATACAGAAAATTGGTAGCAGAGAAATAGGGCATTGCTGTAAAGATACCTGAAAGTGTGGAAGTGACTTTGTAACTGGGTAACAGGCAGAGGTTGGAACAGTTTGAAGGGCTCAGAAGAAGACAGGAAGATGAGGGAAAGTTTGGAACTTCCTAGAGACTTGTTAAATTTTTCTGACTAAAATGCTGATAGTGATATGGACAGCAAAGTCCAGGCCGAAAAGATCTCAGATGGAGATGAGGAGCTTATTGGGAACAGGAGTACAGGTCACTCTTGATATGCTTTAGAAAAGACACCCATGGCATTTTTGCCCCTGCCCTAGAGATATGTGTGACTTTGAACTTGAGAGAAATGATTTAGAATATCTGGTGAAAGAAATTCCTTTCTTTAACAGAGCATTCAAGAGGTAGAACATTCAAAAGGTAGCCTGGCTGGTACCGACAGTATATGCTTACATTTGTAAGCATAAAAATTTGGAAAATTTGCAGCCTGGCCATGTGGTAGAAAAGAAAATCCATTTTCTGGGGAGGAATTCAAGCCAGCTGCAGAAATTTGCAAAAGTATAGAAGAGCCAAGTGTTACTAGCCAAGACCATGGGGAAAATATCTCCAAGGCATTTTAGAGATCTTCATGGCAGGCCCTCCTATTACAAGCCTGGAGGCCCAGAAGGGAAAAATGGTTTCATGAGCCAGACCCAGTGTCCTGCTACTCTGTGCAGCCTCAGGACACAGCACCATGCATCTCAGACACTCCAGCTTTTGTCATAGCTACAAGGGCCCCACATAAATCCCAGACTGTTGCTTCAGAGGGTGTAAGACCCAAGCTTAGGTGGCTTGCGCGTTGAGTTAATCCTGAGATGTGCAGAGGGCAAGAGTTAAGGCTGAGGCACCTCTGCTGAGATTTCAGAGGATGTATGGAAACACCTGGATGTCCAGGTATTTGCCTGCTGCAGGGGTGGAGCCCTCATGGAGAACCTCTATCAGGGCAGTGTGGAGGGGAAATGTGGGGCTGGAGTCCTCTCATAGATTCCCCATTGGCACTGCCTAGTGGAGCTGTGAAAAGAGGGTTACCATCCTCTCGACCCTGGAATTGTAGGTCCACTGACAGCTTGCACCGTGTACCTGGTAAAGCCACAGGTACTCAAAGCCAGCCCATGAAAGCAGCCATGGTCGTTGTACCTAGCAAAGCCACAGGGGCAGAGATGCCCAAGGCTTTGGGGGGCTATCCATTGTGTCTAAGAGGCCTTGATGTGAGACACAGAGTCAAAGGTGCTGATTTTGGAGTTTTAAGAGTTAATAATTGCCTTGCTGGGTTTCAGACATGCATGGGACCTATACGGCTCTTTTGTTTTAATTGATTTCTCCCTCTTGTAAAGGATCTATTTACACAATGCCTTTACCCCTATTGCATCTTGGAAGTAACTAACTTATTTTTTTATTTTACAGGCTCATAGGCAGAAAGGACTTGCCCTGTCTCAGATGAGACTTTGACGTGGACTTTTGAATTAATGTTAGAATAAGTTAAGACTTTGGAGTATTGTTGCGGATACATCATTGTGTTTTGAAATGTGGGAAGGACATGAGATTTGGGAATGGCCGGGGCTGAAATGATATGGTTTGGCTGTCTATCCCCACCCAAATCTCATGTCGAATTGTAAACCTCAATGTGGGAGGAGCGGTCTGTTGGGAGGTGATTGGATTATAGGGCCAGACTTCCCCCTTACTGTTGTTGTGATAGTGAGTTAGTTTTAAAGAGATCTGCTTGTGTAAAAGTGTGCAGCACTTCCTTCTTCATGATCTCTCTTTCCTACCACCTATGTGAACATGTGCTTTCCTCCCCTTTGCCTTCTGTCACGATTGTAAGTTTTCTGAGTCCTCTGCAGAAACAGCAGCCTGTGTAGCCTAGGGAACTGTGAGTTTATTAAATTTCTTTTCTTCATAAATTACGCAATCTCAGGTAGTTCTTTATAGCAGTGCGAGAACAAATGAATACAGGTATTTTCAAAATAAATATTAAAGTATATCAGTATATTATATACGTTAATAAGTGAATATATTATTTTTCAGCAAATAAGAGATACTTCTAAAACATTAAAGTGTCTTATAATAGATTCAATCTTTTTGTCAAGTGGTGCCAGATTAAATTATTAAGAAATGAACCCTCAAATATATTATTTACTTATTTGGATGCAGATAAGATTCAAAAGTAAAAGACACGTAACTTAATTTAAAACGCCAGTACAATAGATTGTCATCCATGAGTTTTCATAAAAGGATAATGAGGAGACAACTCATTTTTATCAAAAGAAAGTAATTATATATGTAAGCCCTTTTTGAATCTTGGACACAAATTTACTTACAGACATCTTGTACATAAAAGAATGTTTAAATTTAATCTTACAACTTGATCCTTATTTTTCTAAATTCTTAAGTGAGGGTACCCAGCCTTCATTTTCTTCCCTTGCCTTCCGATGAGGACACTGTTATCACATACTCCAAATGTTGTTTTTTATAAATTTATCTTACTATGGAAAACAGTGCCTCCTTTTTCAACAGAATTAGAATATCAGTGGAGATTTCCCTCAGTGGATTCTTGTGTTTTCATCGTTTGTTTACTGGGTACATCAGGGAAGGGATGTTCATGTCTGTGACTCTGCAATATGCTACTCATTAACATTCTCCTACATGTTGGGAAGTCAGTACTCGTAAGCAAGTACAATTTTTTTCCTGGTAAACTATATCCATGGGTAACACATATTTCCTACAGTATACATTTAACACCATGACAGTGGTTTATCCTATCCTCAGACTGAGAACAATAGCATGCTATTCCTGTGGTTATCTCTGTCAAGGGTTCTGTCAACAGAAAAACAAACATATGTCAACTGCAGTTTAAAGCTCAGTGCTGTTTCATTAAGTAAAATACTACAAAGGAGAGAATGGCTTAAGGCAGCAAAAAAGGTTAGATTTGTCTCTGACTCTTTCTACAATCAACGTTATTAATTCAGCCATTTGTAGGCTACCAGATCAATCACAGCGAAAATAATTCTGGGATTTTCTTCTGGCTTACAAATCTGTTGTGTTGTGCCATGAGAAACACAAGCACCTGTGTTGTGCTTAGGAAGTATAGTTATTACTGATTAGGAATACTTATTTTTATATGATTTCACCCACTCATTTAATTTTGTCTACATAAACAATTTCCTTTGTGACCGTGGGATAGTATAGTGGTTTGAGGCTCCCTAAAACAGAATTTTAGATGGAGATTTATGTGCAGGTAATTTATAGACAGAGCCCTCTCTGGTGAGACTTGTGAAGACAAAGCAAGAGAAAAAGCCAAGGAAATGCATAGTTTTACCTAAAGTTAAAATCAGCCTGATTTCACAGGGAATTCAAGAGTATTAGTTATATCACAGAGTTGTACTTCATTGAGATAAGATATTTTGCCACCTGTTATCAATCGCTCATTGTCTGTGGATAGCTGAAGATAATAGGAGACATAAAAACGTCTTGACATTTCTCTCTTCGGAGGGCAATTCTCCAGAGAAAGATGCAGTGGGGGATGTTAGCAGCCAACCCTCTCAGAACCTGGGGCATGTGTAAACAGGTCTGTTAAAATAATAGGAACACATTACCCATTTTTCCACTACACATGGAGTCCAGCATTTTATTTCATGTTTCTTTAATCTAGTGGAATCTTTATTTCTGGGATTGGCAGCAATCTGTGTAATGAAGGTCCAGAATTCAGACACAAACACCATTACTGACACTGCCAAACTGGCATCCACAGCAGGGATCAAACAAGAATACAATATAAGATTTTGGTCTTTGTGAAAACAACATGTGCTCATGTATATCAGTGCCCCAGCAGGAGATTTATTCGAGGGACCCAGAGCAGATGGTACAGTTGCCAATTGACCTTTATGGAACATTGTTCACTGCTTGACTTTACTAAAATAAAGAGAAAGAAAGAAAAAAAAAGACAGCTTTCCCAGTTTCAAGAATATATTTAATCTACCTACATATTTGTTCTGTATTCACATATGAACACTGAAATAACTTATATTTTACCTAAAATGAGACTTTATGACAATTAAATGTGGAATAGATAGTATCAGGGTTGCCAGATAAAATATAGGATTTCCCAGCTAAAATTAAATTTTAGATAAACAACAAAAACATTTTTAGTACAACCTTTTCTATGAAATATGTGGGACATATTTGTATTAAAAATGTATTCACTTTTATCTGAAATTCAGATTTATCTAGGCGCTGGTATTTTTATTTGTTAAAATCTAGCAATCCTAGACAATAGACCAGAGTACTTAAAACATTAAACTTACAGTGCACTGGTGCTTTCCAGTTTCAAACAAAGAAATATTTTTAAAAGTCATTTGTCCTGCATTTCTATTATCAATATACAAATTAAAGATAAAGGTATATTTACAAAGAAATAAGAGACAAAGCATCAAAATATATTCAAGTTTTTGAACTGTTGCTCCCCTAAACTTCCTAGGAACATCAAATGTTAAACATAAACTTACTCTTACACACACATATACATGTGACCATACACATGATTTTTCATTCTCATTAACTTTTAAAAGACTACTGTTTGGTGAAGTTACGACATCAATTTATAAATGATATATAAAAAGAAAAATCTCAGTTCCCCTGCAGTGCCAGTTGAAAACACATCGCATTGGCCGGGCGCGGTGGCTCAAGCCTGTAATCCCAGCACTTTGGGAGGCCGAGACGGGCGGATCACGAGGTCAGGAGATCGAGACCATCCTGGCTAATATGGTGAAACCCCGTCTCTACTAAAAATACAAAAAACTAGCCGGGCGAGGTGGTGGGCGCCTGTAGTCCCAGCTACTCGAGAGGCTGAGGCAGGAGAATGGCGTAAACCCGGGAGGCGGAGCTTGCAGTGAGCTGAGATCCGGCCACTGCACTCCAGCCTGGGCGACAAAGCAAGACTCCGTCTCAAAAAAAAAAAAAAAAAAAAAAAAAAAAGAAAACACATCGCATTATCTTCACTGCTGAGCAGAGCGGTGCTGAACTGCTAGCTGTAATATTGCTTGGAATTGGAGACATCCATCACACTGAGGAACCCCACCAATTGGAAGGAAAGGAGAGTTTCTTAATGTGTGATCTCCCTGTAGGAATGGAAGCAAGGAGTCAGTTTTTCTTGTCCACTCTTTCTTCTCCTTTTCATTTTTGTATTATTGTCCTGGAATTTATTCCACAGCAGTTATTCTCTTATCTACTCACACGTACCATTAGCAAGCTCAAGTATTTGCATGAGTTTCTACTGTGCCTCACCAGTTTCTTTAATTTTAATAAAAAGTTTCTAAGAAAAAAGTAAGAAAACTAAGATAAAAATTATCTTTAACAATTTTAAATTAACAATAATAAAACTTCAAGCCAGTCAAATACAGCCTGATCTCATTTTAAGAGGGAATTCTTTTGTTTTAAACAGACGTATCTGGAAGAGCTCTACTCAGTCATCCAGTTTGAGTTGTAGTTCTCCAATAATTTGAATTAATTCATTATTTAAGAGTTTTGAGACTAAGAGTAATAAAGTAGATATTATAAAGTTCAGTAAGCCACTCAAAACCCTGGGATAGCCTCACAGTTTTTGCTTTGTTTCTTGCTTCCTCGTTAGTTTTTTAGCTTTTGCTTTCTAGATTTCAAAGTTATACAAACAAATTGAAGAAAAAGTAACAAACATAATTCAAATGGTGGAAATACTTTTTTTTTTTTTTTTTTTTTTTTTTGACAGAGTCTTGCTCTTTGTCCCAGGCTGAAATGCAGTGGCGAGATCTTGGCTCACTACAAACTCTGCCTGCCGGGTTCATGCCGTTCTCTTGTCTCAGCCTCCAGAGTAGCTGGGACTACAGGAGCCCGCCACCGCGGCCCAAAGTGCTGGGATTATAGGCATGAGCCACCGCGCCCAGCCGGAAATACATTCTTAGAGTAATAAAAATTATCTAAAATAGAAAATTAAAAAATATATATATTGTGTATTCTGTCTCCACAATGGGACAGTAAAACCAAAGCCCGAATAGATAGTGGCACCATGGCATCGCTGAAGCACAGTGGGAGTAGGGAGCCCTTAACAACTGTTGGAGTCATGGAGACATTTGTTATTGTCCCCACCTTAACCTGTCCCAGATGCATCATTTGGGAAAAGGCAGTCGTTAAAGTAATGTTACAGACACAGATGATTCACAAAAGGCCAGATGGGTAGATCTAGGACTGTGAAAGCACAGCATAGATGAGTCTTGATTTTAACATCAGTGACTGTCATCTCCAGGTGTATCTGTTTTCCAGTGTCTTTCTTTCTTTCTCTCTGTGTCCTCTTTCTCTCTCTCTCTTTCTTACCTCAGCAGGGCATTTCAGGCTAAGGACTGGGATACCTTACCCAAATAACATTGAGTTAAAGTAGCTGATGTTCTCAGTGGAATACTATGAGGAGAAATAATAAAATATATGAGGAGCACAAACGTTGTAAAATTTAAAAAGCATACAATACAAACATGAAAAAACAGGGAGAAACAGATTAAGTGGCATAAACAGAATAATAATTTCAATAAGCATAATAAATACAATAAAGTGAAAAGAGAGTGTATGATATTGAACATGTATGACTGGAATGAGTAGTTGTAAAGAAAATATGGTATATGCTACTTACAATAGTTAAGTAGCAAAAACAGCAACCTAAGTCACCAATATATGTTCAATAGCAAAAGGGATTTTTCTAGAGATGAAGTCACTGATCTAGAAGTAATTCAAACCAGGTATTATCAGAAAGGTAAAGAAACATTGTAAAATAAGGAAAAAAAGCAGATTTGGAATGTAGATGTCAAAATGCTTAAAATACATGTAATATGAGAAAATTTTATTCTCTCAAAGGAGAGAATAAAATTGAATTGCAGAATAACCTGAAGGTATTAGAACTGTCTAATTGCAAGTAAAAATATGAGATCTCCAAATAAAAGTAAATGCAAAGTAACCAAATGGTACCAGAGAAAGAATAAGTAAATTTAAACACATCATAGATAAATTACATTGCATCAGAATTAAAAAAGATATTTTATAGATTTTATAGATAATGTATATTTATAGAGTAATAAAAAGTATACTGGCCTCAAATTTCTGAATAGCAACATTTAAAGACTAAGAAGATGGGTTAATATTCCCAATATATTGAATAAAAAGACACAGACCAAGATTTTATATCCGATAAAATTGCCACTCAAATGCGCTGGAAAAATTAAAAAAAAAAAAAAAAAAAAGAATCTTAAGCATTCAAGTCTTCAGAATATGTACCACCTGAAGATCTTCTTTGAAAATACCCTTACAAATATACCTGGGCCAAATACTTGATTCTTTTTTCTCAGCACCATGCTCGTTCTTTTATAGTCTTCAGTATACTGCTAAGGTTAGAAGATAGCAAACTACATCTCCTAGACTTCCTTGCAGATGTCTGGTTTGTGGTTCACTCACACAGCTTGGTTATAAAGTCAGTAAGAATCTTGAGTGCTTCAAAAGTTTCCCCAGCAGCGGCATCTAAGGAACTCAGTAATGTAATTTTCCTAGAGTAGCCACTGGTTCCTGCATTTGCTTCAGACACTTGCTCCATTTTTCCCTATCTGCACTTCCATTACACTTGTACTTAATTTCCCAATTTAAATTCATCTATTTAAGCCCCCATAATCAGTATCTGCTTTTCTGTCTGGACATTGACTAAAACAGTACTTCAGCAGATGTATGGAAAACAAAAAGGAATACTAAGTTCTTGTCTAAAAAAAGCAATAAAAATAATCTAAATCTTTAAATATTGAGAATAAACATTGTAAAATATATGACAATAGTAGAGAAAGGACAGGGGAAGAACAGAAATCAATAAAAGCATTTAATTCTTATTCTTGAAGGTGGCATAAATGTAAGATAGGGATATTTAAGAAAAAGGAGGGAATAAATACAAGTATAGATAATATGATAGAAGTAGACACCAGAAGAATAAAATATAATGTATAAAATGTAGATCAGCATAAAAATTTTGATCTATAAAGTAGAGAATGGGGAAAGAAGAAAACACTTTTTAAAGGTTGACAAATGGAAGATACAATATTAGATAGGCAAAATGAGTTGATATAACAATTATTTTCATCCATTTAACTGAGTACAAAGACTCAAGTTTTGAAAACTCTTCTTAAACTATTTAAAATAAATCTAGCTCTTACAAAAAGAAGTGTAGGGAAATAAGATAAGCAACTACAGAAGAAACAGTTTAGCCAGACAGAAAAAATAAAGAAAAAGTCAATTATCTTCCCCCCAAAAAACATTTATATACAAGATTTTCTTTAAAAGTTTAAAATAAAGGGGTGGAAAAATATTTATTTGGCATGTATGAACCAAAGAAATGAGATGTTATAGGTCAAACACACAAAGTATGCCTGATACAGAGTAGTTGAATAATATAATCTCAAAGTTGAATTTATTTATGACTGATATTGAGATAATTTTAATAAATTATCTTTTGCATTTAAATGCAATGCTTCTAGGTATGTAATTATTTAAATATGAGTACCTGTACGAAGACAGTTTTAGAGTATGATTAAAAATTTAAAAGAACAGGATAAAGAAATACAAAGTTCTCATTTTGTGGAATAAATTAACATGGAAAAATGCCACGTTCTCTCAAAGTAATTTAGAAATCCAATTCAATTTTGATTAAACATCTACTTAATTTTTAATTTAAAATTTTTACAAACAGATTTCAAAAAAGGTTCACAATACCTATGAAAATTAGGAATTTAAAAAATGAACAGAGAATGTTTACTCTACAAATGTTAAGATGTTTAAAAAAACTCTTGTTAATAAAATCACATACAAAAATACGTAAACAACAACAAAAAAACACAGGAAAACAGGTGATACTGAGAAAGGACTAGAAAGATGGACAGTAGAGTACAATTAGTTGGTCAGCAAGAGATATTTTCTGTATATAAGAGCACAATGTGTGATCAGAGAAGCAGTACAAATCAGTGAGGACATTATTATTTTAAAACTGGCAGAAACATTTTAAATTTTATGCCCAATATATGGCCTATTATAAATGTATTTTTAAATAATATACAAACATATCCTCCAAGTTGATAGAAGGCCTAACTAGGAAAGATAAATTTAAAACATGATAGAAAAAAATATAGAAAATTATCTTTGTCACCTTACGGGGATTAATTCTTTCAAAAAGAGATCTAAAAGCAACAACCACAAAGTAAAATTCTATGAATTTGAATTTGTTGAAAGTAATTTTATCTGCTTAATGTAACATATTACAGAATGAGTTTTCTTCAACTTCCTGGCTCAAGCAATTCTCCCACCTCAGCCTCCTGAGTAGCTGGTAATACAGGCACCCATCATCACACCCAGCTAGTTTTTAATTTGTTGTTGCTGTTGTTGAGACAGGGTCTCACTATGTTGCCCAAGCTTGTCTCAAACTCCTGGACTCAAGCAGTCCTCCTGCCTTGACTTCCCAAAGTGCTGGGATTATAGGCATGGCCATCATGCCTGGCCTATAGATGAAGTTAACAAGTGTGTCGCATTCTAGAAAAGATATATGTAAAATCTAAAGGCAACTGGGCACTATAGGTACTTCTACATAGTAACAAGAGTAGTTCAGAAATCCAATACCCAGAAAAAGGTTTCTGATTTTATTTTTGGGTTTTTAAATTAATAAATGTATCTGTGTAAATCTGTACACACACACATATACAGATAGATACACACAAATGTTAACTGCTTAACTTCATTAGCATTCACAGAAGTGTAACTTTAAACAACCATAAGATCTAGTTAATACACTTTAGATTGCCTAGATGTAAAAGTAAGATAATGTCAAGGTCTGTGGGGACATGGACACCATCATGCCATACTTAAACTCATCCAATCTGGACACCAATCTGACAATACTTAGTGAAGTTAAAAATCCTTTTATTTTTCCTATGAGATATCACTTCTTCTAATCAGTATGTACCTCAGCAAAGCTCTCACATGAACACAAAAACAGATGAATACACTCGTCTTTATTATAATCTTATCTGTGGTATCAGTGAGGTAGGGGCATCCCAGATATCCATCATCAAGGACACGGATAGGAGCAATATGTTGGGTGCTTATGATGGTGTGTAAAATACACACAAGTCCTGAAGTAAACTACTGGTAGCATGAATAGATTTTGAAAACTGTAGAGTAAAATAAGTAACAAATTTAATGCAATTTTTATCATTAATGTTAGAAATAGTTGAATAATTAAATGCAATTTCTAACAATATGTATTAAAACACACACATGCATATATATATATATATAAAGTATATACACCACAGTATTAATATTTTCAAGGATATTTAACAATGCCTGATAAACATATTAGAGTGATGAACTATGGGAAATTTCCCTAATGGGAGAGGTAATGGGGAGGAAGCAAAAAGTTAAAAAAAAGTAAATAAAAATAAATATGACGCCTTTGACAGATTTTGAAAAGTATTTTTGAAAGAAATTGCGTGATGAACTTAACACTGTATTAGTAATAATATTAGCACATAATAGTTTCATTAAAATGTGCAGAAAATCTTTGTATTAAGATTTAAAAGGATTAATAAGGAATGTATTTTTACTCAACAGCATTACTTACTGTTGAACATAAAATCTAAATCAACCAATAAAAATTGAAGAAAGTAAATCAAATTGCACTTACCAGTCTTCTGTATATTTTTAGGAAGAAACTCACTCTCATATGTTTTAATTAATATGAACAGTACTTTGAGTGTAAGGATTTCAAATAAGCACAGAAAAATCCTAATAAAAGCATTTGTTTAAAAAGAAGCAATTCAATTTTTAACCTATCAATGTTAACTTTAGATTAAAGTATATCATGTGGTTTTATAAATAGGTTTCCTAATGGAAGCCTTAAGTAATTAAATGTAAAACTCCTATTTATCAATCTAAGGATCTGTTTGAACAGATAAATTATTTAAAATCCCACTCTGCATACATAAAAAGGACCTAAATGAGTACCATATATTTAAAGAAAAACTTATTTCCTGTAAAGATATATTTTTATTTTTATAATTTAATGGAAACAATATTAGAATGGAAAACAAATTGCTTTGCAAGTGAAAAATATGACCTAACTACCTATGTGTCCTTAGGAAAATTTTCTAAGTTTGATTCCTCATCTTAAGACTGAACATGTCTCCTAGCTTTTTCAGTGGTTATATAAGAATCTAAATCTTTGTTATTGAAATCTTTCTAATTTTAATCCAAAAAAACTTCCAAAAAAGGCTAACTATGCTTCAGTTTTTTAATCCCTTAAAAAATAACATTTTTTAAATTTGAAAATAAAATTAAAATATGTTTCCATTTAGTCAGCTATGCTTTAACATATTTTAATATACATAATATGCTTTTATTCATTTATTTGTTTACTGAACATGCAAGCATGCATATATCAGTACTGACAATATTTGATCTGTTCTGATTTCACTGATAACTCCCTTAAACTCTTCTTGCATATTACAGATAAGTGATTTATTCTACTACTCTATATACATTTGTATATTTAATATTTTACATGTCAACCAGGCCCTAACATTGACTCAATATCACTTTTAGCCTCAGCTTTATCTAAACTACATAAAGACTGAAATTTTTTTTCTACCAAATCTTTGCCTTGATAACACCTCTTTTTCTCTGTGAAATATAAATATGTCATCATATAGAGATGAAATTTTTTCTTATTCCTGTATTCTCACATTAGTGTGCCAATCATTATGCTCCCTAAGTCTTACCTCTGACTTCACTTTTCTTATTAAATTTATATTATCAATTTATATGTCAATCTTCTCCATTTAATTGGTTAATTAATATTTTAAAAATTAACAGGGCAACTGCAGTCAGTACACACAAAAAGCCCTGTGTCATAAAGTCCAAGTCAATTTAATTAACATACCATCTTGAAGGTTGATTTTCCAATACAGCATACAACTATCCAAAGGAGCATTATCTAATAAAGTTGACTATACTCATAAAGTAAGTATTCTTAATTATGCCATCTTTTAGAAATGATTTGTGTATCTTTTATGATTTTACAAAGTACTTAGAAAAGCACTGTGGAAGAAACATACAATGATGTTAGAGTGCTTTAGTCACTACAATGTATTGTGAAAGTACACTCATTTGTCTTGGACATTTTTAATAGAATTGTATTTTCTTTGGTATCATAAAAATTTATCGTAAAAACATAAGTTTTCTGGCAATGCTGAGCCATCTGTTTTGTTCGGATCTTATCATTGTTTTGCTCTGTACAACAATAATTAAGTATGTTGGCAGTAAGAGAAATAACAGTTGGATTTCTTTAGAAGATTAACAGTATGAACAGTACAGCTAAAAAAGAAATTTTTCTCACAGTTTCCAAAAATATACCACCTTTACAACTTCATAGCAGAGGAACCTGGAGAGCCGCCCACTCTCTCCTACCTACCACCAAATGGCTGCAATATCTTCAGTGTAGGCAGCAATTTGCAGAGGGTTGTTTTTGTTTTTCTTCTGGAAGAAGAATGTTTATTGCTGTTACAATGCTTCTACCTTGCAACTGTCATTTTCCTCTCCTTTTCTCTAATTTCTATCTTTGCATTTAGTATCATATTCTCCCTTTTTTTCTAATTCCTTTTAATGCTGGCTTCTGTTGTGAGGTATGTCAAATTTGACATATACCTTGCTTTGGACTCTCAAAGACACATTTCTGTTCTTAGAAATAGGAATTTGCTTCATTGCTTACAAAGAGGATGAATTATTTGCTGTCAATCTTAAACATTTAGATGATTATCCTTCTTTGATTACAGAAACAGTAATAGTGTATAGAAAATTATACCTACAAGCCCTAGGTATTGAGATTCTCCAATAATATAATATTTATAAGAATTTTAATTATAAGTTGTTGAGAACGACACATTTCTTATTTTTTTCATTCATTACATCAGTGCCATTTTCAATTTTATCACTTTAAGGTAAAAGTTGAGATGTATATATATTTGTAAATTTATTCAGTTTTAATCCAGAGTCAGGTTACATTAAAGACATCCCGGGCCGGGTGCGGTGACTCACACCTGTAATGGCAGCACTTTGGGAGGCCGAGACGGGCGGATCACGAGGTCAGGAAATTGAGATCATCCTGGCTAACATGGTGAAACCTCGTCTCTACTAAAAATGCAAAAAATTAGCCGGGCGTGGTGGCGGGCACCTGTAGTCCTAGTTTCTTGGGAGGCTGAGGCAGGAGAGTGGCCTGAACCCGGGAGTCCGAGCTTGCAGTGAGCCCAGATCGTGCCACTGCACTCTAGGCTGGGTGACAGAGGGAGACTCTGTCTCAAAAAAAAAAAAAAAAAAAAAAAAAAAAGAAGATATCCCAAGTATGTACATGAAGGTGGACAATTTAATTCAAAATCCTGATTTGGCATGTTTAATACTAAATATCAAGATTTTCTGTTTTTTTTTTTTAAGGAATTATATGTGTTTGGTTTTATATAAATAATCAAAATGTGTATGTCATTCTTTTAGGTCTTGAACACTTAATTAGTGTGTGTGTGTTTGCGAGTGTGTGTGTATGCTTGAACTTTACCGCAAACAATTCTATTTGCAAATATACAATTACAAATACACCATCAGATTTTGTAAATGGCAAACAATTTTTGGGTCAATTTACTTCTCTCGTTTGCTATCACATTCAGCATTATATTCTATTGAAAAGGTCTATTGCAATAAAATATCCAACTAAAACAAGGTTGTTTTCTGGCTACTTCCAGAATGTTTTGTATGTTGTATTCAAGCGTTTCTTTCTTATTAACTATGTTAAAAGTAATTTCTATTTCTATTTTTATTTTTATTTTATTCAAGCGTTTCTTTCTCATTAACTATGTTAACAGTGATTTTAATTTTTATTTAACAAACTCAAATTTGAGACTAAATGGAAAATTTTGTTTTCTGCATTGTTATGAGAATACATTGCAAATAAAGACATCCTCAACGTGAATAAAATTTTGCCATATGCTTTTATGTGATAAAATTAAAGGAAACATATATGCACTTATACATATTCAAATATATTATTGAAAATTTTTGGTTACAGACTCATTTTATTGTACAATTTTTCAACTGAATATTATTTCCTGGCTTCCTCATGACTATGACATTCATTAAGACATTCTCTTAATACTTATAACATAAGTTAATATATATGAAATGCAACACTCTATAGATTCATTTCAAAACTCAGTATTTTGTTCTCTCTTCACTGATAAACCAATCCAGTGAATTACGATTTTTTAACACAGGTATAATTTCTTAAGTATTATAATTTATATTTTTTAATAGTTTCTAGTCCTCAGTTCAGATGTTCTTTTCATTTATCACAAGTATACCCCATCCCTACCTTCACAATATATAGGATACCCCTGTATCCTCATAATGAAATATCATTTTATTATTAGCTTTTTGAGATGGCTTCTATTACTTGTAACTTAAATTATCCTTTTTAATACTTTCCCATAATTTTTCACTTAATAATATATTGACTTACCTTTATTGAATGGCTAATATATAACAAATACTACTATACTATACTATATACTGTAAATACATTATAAATTATATATTATAATATACACTACACTGTAAATCACGTAGTACCTATTAATCTATTTTGGCATGTGACATAATAGTACAGCATAGTCTTCGAGCCAAATTCCTGAGTTTGTGTTCTAGCTCATTCATTCTAGCTCATTCACTGCATCACAGACAACTAGATGACTAACAGAAAGTCATTTATCTTCCCTAGTAAGAATTTTCTCTTTGGCTAGAAATTGGCCACCATGCTAGGCAATATATATTTTCATATCTTCTTATTTCTCATATCTAATAGATGGGACCTGGGAATTGGGTCTTTCTAAGGTAATGAGTGTCAATTCCAGGTCATGGTGCTAAGAGTACTGTGTGCATCCCTCATTCTCTCTTCCCCCAGATTGCATACTCAGTGATTTAACAGTCAACACGAACCTACAAGATGGCGTAGTTACAACATGGCATCAGCTAGTCACCCTGACTCCCACTTCAAGGAATGCTATTAGGAGACCTACCAGACTAGTTACATTTTCACTAGATTTTATACAAACAAAACCAAAGGTTTATTGTATTATTTCATTGAGATTCTGGATTTCTCATTATAGTAGCTAACCAATAGTGATTAAAATATAACTTTTTAAGTGATTTACCCTCTTGATGCCATAAATAATTTATTAAATAAGCATATTGAATGATTAAATATATTAATATACATGCATGACTTAGATTGTGGCTCACAGTAAGCACTACATAATTATGTTATAATAATATAGTTACTATGCAAGCATATGTGGTATGTTATATTTTATTGCTCATTCATGGTTTCAAGAGGAAAATCTGCAGTTATTGAAAGTGGTGTTCCCCTATAGGTAAAATATCATTTATTTCTGATTTCCAGATTTTTTTTCACTGTCTTTAGTTTTCAAATTTTAATTTTGAAATGTCTGGTGTTGGGCCTATAGATATTTATAATTGTTGCATCCTCTTGCTGAGTTGATTTCTTTAGCAGTATATAGTGGCCCTTGTGTTTTTTATAGTCTTTGATTTGTAGTCTATTTTATCTGATATACGTTTAGCTACTCCTGCTCCTTTTTGGTTTCCAGTTGCATAAAACATTTGTTACATTCTTTCACCTTCAGTCTATGTGTGTCTTTATAGGTGAAGTGGATTTCTTAAGGTAGCATATAGTTGGGCCTTGTTTCTTTATCCATTCAGCTACTTTGTGCCTTTTAATTAGATAATTGTGGCCATTTACATTTAGCGTATTATTGATAAGTAAGGAATTGCTATTGCCATTTTGTTGCTTGTTTTCTGGTTGTTTTAAGACTTCTCTCCTCCTTTTTTTCCTTTGTGGTTAATGGATTACCTCTGGCAGTATGTTTCAATTTATTGCTTTTCAGTTCTAGTGATTCTATTATAGGTTTTTTCACTCTGGTTACCATAAGGCTTACAAAAGAAATCTTATAGATATAACAACTTATCTTAGGTCACAAATGAAAGAATAGAAACAAGGCAGTGAAACAAAAAAAGTCTATCTTTAACTTGATCCTCCCCACATGTTGACTTTTGTCTCAGTTTTCATATCTTTATATTACCTATTTTTAACAGGTTGCTGTAGCTATTATTGCTTGTAATAGATTTGTTTTTGGTCTTCATACTAGAGTTAAGAGTGAATTGTCAAGACAAATACAGTAGTAGACTCTTCTATTACTAAGTTTTTGGTGTACTTCCTTTTGCCAGTGTTTTTACCTAGCAAAGTTTTCTTTTGCGCTTTGGGTTTTTGTTTTTCTGGGTTTTTTTTTTTTTTTTTTTTTTTTAATCTTTCAGACTGAATAACTCCCATTTAGGATACCTTGCAAGAAGGGTCTCATGGTGGCAAATTCTCCCAGCTTTTGTATGTCTGGGGAAGACTTTATCTCTCCACATTTAAATGACAATTCTCCTGGATACAATATTTTTGAAAGGCAGTTTTTTTGTTCGTTTGTTTTTTTTTCTTTAAGAACTTTGAAATCTTTTTCCACTCTCTACTGGTCTGTATGATCTCCATTGTGAAGTCTGTTGCCTGTATGTTTCTATTGAGAAGCCAATTGCCTATAAATTGGAGCTCCTTTATATGTTATTTGCTTCTTATCTCTTGCTGATTTTTGATTTTATAATCTAATCTTTAGGTTTTGAGAGTTGATTATTATATACCTTATGGTAGCCTCATTTGGACTGAATTTACTTGGTATTTAAGAACCTCTTTTACCTGTATATTTTTATATCTTTCTCAAGTTTTGGAAATATGTCTGTTATTATTTTATTTGAATAAGTTTTCTACCACTGCTCTTTCTCAGCTACCTCTTAAATATGAATAATTCTTAAATTTGAAATTTTGTGGTAATTTTTTGTATTTTATAGATGGTTTTTATTCCTTTTCATTCTGTTCTGTTTTTCTTTTTTCTCCTCTGTGTATTTTGAAATAGCTGGCTTTCGAGCTCACTCATTCTTTTCACCACTTATTTCATTCTGTTTTGAGAGCCTCTAAAGAATTCTTCAGTTCAACAAATGTATTTCTGAGTTCCAAGTTTTCTAATTGAATTATTATTATTATTTCGATATATTTGCTAAATTTCTAAAATAAATTTCTAATTTGAGTTTTTGTGTTATCTTGGAGAACACTGAGCTTCCTTAAAACTACTATTTTGAAATCTTGATCAAAGAGCTCACAAGCTGCCATCTTATTAGGCTCAGTAACTGAATTTTTGCTTTGTACTTTAGGGGTACCATTATTCCCTGTTTGCTGTTGTTTCTTCTGGATGTACATCTGTCTTTGATTGAAGGATTAGTTATATATTCTTGTTTTTTTTGTTCAACGTGTTTTGATTTTTATTGCATATATTCACTTAGCAAATCTTCAATGCTAGGTCACTGTCTATTTTTTGGCTTTCAGTGGTACCTTAAGCCTAGGTTTGCCTTGTCTCTAGTAAAAGGCTGATGCACTACTTGTCCCAAATGGTGGAGGTCCTAAAGGAAATATTGGGCAGTGTGGGAAGGCTGGCTAGGGTTCCATGACAGGGGACCTGGGGAACATGCATCCTACAATGTGGTGCTTCTAGTCAGTCTGATTTGGTGTCTCCTTTGGTCAAGTTACAGAGCGGAGTTTCCAGGGCTAGGGATGGTAGTCCCCCCCTTCTCCATTTGTCTCTGCTTGTCCTTAGGTATATTCCTCCCTCCAGGCAGTCACAATGCTACCTGTGGGTTAAATCAAGAACAAGGATCCTCCCAGAGAACTAAAGAGGTGGGGAAGATGGTTGGTGACCTATATTTCACTTTTTTCAGTGTAGAAATCGTAAGTTGGGGGGAGATTTTTCCATATGATCAGTGCCAATCAGAATGTGGGGAAGGAATATCATGAATGTGGAAAGCTAATTCTCCTACAATCTTCTCAACGTTTTCTGCCTTTACAAGGCCCTGAACTGTGTCATTCTCCTATTTGAGCTCTGGACTATTGCTATCTGGTGTAGATCTTTGAGCTGTATGATATTTTTGGTTCTTATTTTTGTTTGTTTTGCTAGTTTGAAAGCCAATTTATCTCTTTACTGCCATTTTGGAATCTGGCAAAGAGACTAAAGACTAAATTGTAATGAGAAATACAGTAATACAGTCTTCTATTACTAGATTTGTTGTATACTTCCAACCTAGTAACAGAAGGCATTAAATCCTTTTCCTTGTCTGAAATATGTTCTTTCTGAAATTAATATAGCTACTTCAGTGTCCTTTGATTAGTGTAGCATGGTATGTTATGATCTATCAATTATGGTAGTATTAAAAATACATAGATATATCTCTAACAAAATACCTACAGGATCTATATGTGGAATTAAAAATAACTCTGGGAAATTAATCAAAAAATTCTAAATAAACAGTCATTCATAACATGTTTACAGATAGAAAATGTAGTATTTTTAAGATGACAATTATACTCTAATAGTTTTATAGATTTAAGGCAATTTCTATGAAAATCCAAGCAAGTTATTTGTGGATATTGGCAAACTGATTCAAAAGTTTATACTAAAAAGCAGGAGTCCCAGAATAGCCAACAAAATTTTAAAGGAGAATATCATTAGGAGGCTAACACTATCTGAATTCCAGATGAACTATAAATCTACTATACTCAAGATGACATCATACTGATGAAAGAATAGACACATAAATTAATGGAACAGATAGTGAGCCCATGGGTAGAATCACACAAATTACTGACATTTGGCAAAGGAACTAGGGTAATCTAATGGAGAAATTACAGTTTTTTCAACATACAATCTAGAAAATTAAATGTCATATGACAAAAAATCAATCTATAGACAGATGACAGATCTTATACCTTTCATAAAAGTTAACTCAAAATACATTATAGAGCTCAATATAAAACACAACACTATAAAACTCCTAGAAAAAAACTTAGGACAATACCTACATAAATTTAGGTGTGGTGATGTGATTTTAGATACAACAGCAGAGTCTTGGGCTGTGAAAACTAGCTATGTAAGACTTCATTGAAATTGAAAACTTCTGCTCTGCTATAGACATTCTTAAGAGAGTGAAAGGACTAATTGTAGCCTGGGAGAAAAAAAACAAAACAAAACACAAACACATATAAAGGATTTGTATAAAAAATATATGAGGCATTAATTACTCAATAATAAAAAAGCAAGCCAATTTTAAAATAAGCAAAACATGTAATCAGACTTTTCTCAAAACAAGATATACAGATGGGAAATAAGTACATGAAAAGATGTTCCATATCATGTGTCATGATGGAATTGCACATTAAAGCTACAACACCTATCAAAATGGCTATAACTAAAAAAATATGACAGCGCCAAATTCTGGCAAGAAATCAGAGCAATAGGAATCCTCCATTACTGGTAGAAACGCAAAATGATACAATCACTTCAAACAACATGGACAGTGTATTATTTCATGAATGAGAATGTCTTTAACTGTATCTTATGCTTGAACCATCATTGTATTTTCAGAGCAGTTAACTTATTTCTTATGTTCTACTGGTTCACAGGAAGAGAGGAATTCTACCTCAGGGAGAGTTGCTGTCAGATTTTCTCTTATTTCTGACTTAGATGATATTTGGGACTTTTGGTCTGATGAAATTTAGGTAAGATTTGGGGATTTTGAATTGATGTTAACTTTTGCGGATGTTGGGATGGGATTGATGTATTTTGCATGTGGAGTGGATGTGAATATTAGGGGCCAGCGTGTAGACTGTGGTAAGCACAATGGACCCCCAATGACGTCCATGTCATAATTCCTGGTACCTGTAAATATATTTTGTTAAATAGAAAAGGGAATTTTTGCATGTGACAAATTAAGGATTTTCAGATGAACGGATTACCCTGGATTATTTGAGTGGGGATAATGGAATCACAGTGGTCCTTATAAGATCGGATGTGGGCGACAGAGTAGCAGCAAAGGGTATGTCAACACAGAAGCAAAGGTTTGAGTGCTATGATTTGAGGCTGAAGGTCGAGGCCACAAGCTAAGAAATGCAGGCAGGCTCAACAAGTTGGAAAAACAAAGGACTCTCTCCCAGAGCCTCTAGAAGAAATATAGTGTAACTAACACCTTGATTTTAGGAATTCTGATGCCCATAATTGTAAAATTAAAAAAATTGTGTGATTTTAAACACAGTAGGAAACTAATACAGTAAGGGAGGGGAATCTCAGGACTTCGAGAATTAGGACTCTTTTCTGTTTAAGTATTTGCTGTGCTGAGATCTCCTGAAGACCACGCACAGAGGCCCCACTGCCTGATATGAGGCATGAAGAGCACTTCCCTGGTGGGTGCTTACTGTGCTATGATCCTCTTTAGCAGTGCTTCTTGGTCACCCTGGTTTCTCTGAATGGAGTTTGCATTTTTCACACCCAAGACAATGAATGGCCACTTGTTTTGGCAAGATCCCTATTTGCCAATGCCAAGCCCCACTATCTTTCAGAGACCCAGTAGAAAAACAGAAATAGTTTTTCTACGCACACATTTTTTCTTCCTTCCTTCCTTCCTTCCTTCCTTCCTTCCTTCCTTCCTTCCTTCCTTCCTTCCTTCCTTCCTTCCTTCCTTCCTTTCTCTTTCTTTCTTTCTTTCTTTCTTTCTTTCTTTCTTTCTTTCTTTCTTTCTTTCTTTCTTTCTTTCTTTCTCTCTCTCTCTCTCTCTCTCTCTCTTCTTTCTTTCTTTCTTTCTTTCTTTCTTTCTTTCTTTCTTTCTTTCTTTCTTTCTTTCTTTCTTTCTTTCTTTCTTTTCTCTCTCTCTCTCTCTTTCTTTCTTTCTTTTTTTTTTCTACCAAAGCCTGTTGTGTCACACTTGCCTATTGCCATAGAGGCTCCCATTTGATCCAAGGAATAAATTATATTATCTGGGCTGCCTTTGTTGCTGGATTGGTGATTATAGAAAATGTTGAGCCAGTGTCTTCTCTTTTTGTTGCTTGGAGTGCCATAAGGCACCCTGCTGAGTTGTTCTTCCAGCTCTAGGGTGTCAAAACTGTTCAACTTCCTCACACTATCCCTGAAGTTGTCCCTTGGTTGCCTCTTGCATTATTTCTAAGATGTTAATTGTACTTAGCCAAGAGAAGCAGAGAGAAAGTAGTCTATTATATTTTAGCTGTACCAGAGTCCATTTGGAATTTTTTCCATCCTAATGGGGTTCTACAGGCTTTAGTGAAGCATTTTGGACACCTATTTTAATATAAATATATTTAGTTAAGGGTATTTAATTAAGATACAAAAATAAAATATAGAAATAACATATACATATGTAACCATACAAATAGTGGGGTAGACAAAGATAAAGATGCAGTCCTGCGGTATGTGAGCTCAGGAAAATTTTGTTCTCAAAACCACAAAGAACATAAGAAAATGTTCAGAGAAGCTGCTTCTTTTACATTTTTGCAAATGCCCATGCACCAGAAAATCATACTCTGTCCCTTCCATTGTAATACATTAGAAGTTCCACACTGTGAGTAATGACAACCTCAAAACATGTTATCTTCTCTCATCCCACTTACCTCAACAACCGGAGCATGACTTTTTTAATAGCAAGAATATATTTTAATTTAGTTTAAATATCAGCACTGCATCTTTATTCTGGTAGCCTTCTGCTTGCATGAACTCATAAAAAAACTCATATTACCTATTAAATATATTTATATTATGCATTCTTTCCTTATAAGATTTGTGAAACATCACATACAGTGGCTGTGAATTATCTTAAGCATTTTTTTTCTTTTAATTAGTTTAAGGAATACAAGGATACTTCCAGTTTAAGGTAGAACACCGAAACGCAGATTTAGTTGCTATATCTCTGAGATCCCTCTAAATCAGGGGTTCATAACTAGAGTACCTGAACTTGAATGGATATGATCTTGCATTTTATATATCTATTTACAGAAATTTTTGAGTGAAAATTATCTTTCCTTCAAATAGATGTGGCAGCAACAAACTCCAGTAATGTTAGCAATATTTATGGCTTCTATTATTAAAAATCATAGGTAGTTTCATGTCATAATTCGGTTACTGAGATAAGTAGGAATTTTGATTACATTGATCAATACTTTGAAATTATGATAGATATCAAGTATGCACTTAATATTTTTACTTAAGGCATGAGTAGAGATATATTTATTGTTATATCAAATATAGTTTTAAAATATGTTTATAACTTTTTTTCAGTACAACTGCTTTCTGTTGCAGTTCTATATAATTTATTTCATGAATTAAGAACATTATTTTGAAAAGTCCATAGACTTTACTACCTTACCATAAAGAGTCATGGGGCAAATGCATGTGGAATACACACTCCAAAATGATAGTTAAAATATTTTTTCAGCAGTAAGCCAGGCTTGGTGACTCACTCCTATAATCACAGCAATTTGAGAGGCTGAGGTGGGCAGATCACTTGAGGTCAGGAGTTCAAGACCAGCCTGACTGACATGGTGAAACACCATCTCTACCAAAAGTACAAATATTAGCCGGGCATGGTGGTGCACGCCTGTAGTCCCAGCTACTCAGGAGGCTGAGGCAGGAGAATTGCTTGAATCCAGGAGGCAGAGGTTGCAGTGAGATGAGGTCATGCCTGGATGCACTCTGGCCTGGGTGACAGAGCAAGACCCTGTGTCAAAAAGTAATAATAATTAAAATAAAATACTTTTTCAACATAAATGTAAAATCAACAAAAGTGGAAGAGAGAAAGATCAACAATACAATACTGGTAGCTAGAAAGCTAGTGGACAAGTGGTAACCTAGAAGAGGCAAGATAAATGAATGGTAAACCAGCACAATGAAATACCAAGAAAGAATTCAATTTAACGAATTTTCTCAAAGACTCAGGAACTTGCAATGTTAGCTGCCTCTGAAAGTGGAGTAGTGAATGTGGAACTAAAACAAGGCACTGGTTAAACAATCTATTTAAGAAAAGATTGAGCCACCCTATCTTTTCTGCCACTCTGTGGAACTAATGACTGTCCATAGCAAAACTGGCAAAAGCCTACAGCTTTATTTTCTGAAAAATGCAACAGAAAGGGATACTGGAATAATGCAATAAAGGCCTAAATTTAAGGCAGGCAGGAGTGAGGCATTATTGTACAGTAAATGAGAGAAGTAGATGAAAGTTTATATCCAGCAATCTTCACACCGCTCCAACAGTAGGGATTCTGGATTTGAATTCACAAACAAACTCATAGGATTAAATAAGCATTGCCAAAACACTTACTTAGTGATGAAAAAGTATACAAGATAGGTAGCAACACAGCATGCTCTGTAGCAGCGTGGTACAATCCTTATGCCTCCCTGACATGTCTTCCGAATGTCTCCATCACACTGCACTGGAACACACAGGAGAGAAGGCAGAGTGTGCCTTCCTTTGGATTGAAGCCATCAGCTTTAAGAGTTCCTTCAGGTTTTAGAGCTTGCTACTCGTGTGCTTCCTGAAAGATACATAACAAGCTCCCATTCCTAAGTGGAGCTGCATATCTTAGTCATCAGTTATAGACTCTTTATTAGTTACATGTTTCTTAATAAATACTATCTTTAAGCAGGCAAAACTCCTTAGATTGGTACATAATTTTAACACAATCCTCATTTATCTTGGATTTAGAATAAAGTACTTAGTCCTTGAATTAATGTTGTATTGGGTTTCAACTAAGGGCTAAATTCTCAGGCATTCCTAATGTTAGGGGAAGACTAGACCAGCACTTGCATTCCGTATACTAAGTTTGTTTTTTTTTGTTTGTTTGTTTGTTTTTTTGAGACGGAGTCTCACGCTGTTGCCCAGGCTGGAGTGCAGTGGCGCGATCTCGGCTCACTGCAAGCTCCGCCTCCTGGGTTCATGCCATTCTCCTGCCTCAGCCTCCTGAGTAGCTGGGACTACAGGCGCCCGCCACCGCGCCCGGCTAATTTTTTGTATTTTTAGTAGAGACGGGGTTTCACTGTGGTCTCGATCTCCTGACCTTGTGATCCGCCCACCTCGGCCTCCCAAAGTGCTGGGATTACAGGCTTGAGCCACCGCGCCCGGCCCCGTATACTAAGTATTGAAACCTCTAACCTTCATCTAAGGGACTTTTGGAAGACAGACCTACACTTTTCGTGCAAAGGTTGGAAGAGTCTTCTGGAAATATCTTAAGAACATAGGAAAAAGATTTAAAAGTACCAACATTCTGGATTTCAAAGCAAGCATCACAACTATATTAACCTCTAGAGAAGACAAGCTCTATTTATATGTATAAGGCTTCCAACTAACTTTTGAGCGATCAAATATAAGAAAAAGTAGAGATTTAATAGACATTTCAGATAAAGCTTCTCATGTGAAATCTGGAAGCCAAATCACATAGATAAAAATAAAAGCATACAAAATTTTAAAGTTTCATAAACTATATTAATATTTACATTGAGTAAACAAAGATAATGGAGTGAAAAGCAGTAATAGGATGCAATAACAATAAACGACTATCTTGAAAATGTGGTGTTCTTGAAAAGGAAAAATATGATAGATCTGCATTTGGGTCCTTAATCTTATTTCACTCTAAGTGAAGTATTTTACAGTGTTACACTATTTTACTCGGTTTGACCAGTTTACTAATAGATAACTTTCTGTAGTTCCATCAAGTAATGTTATTTTAAGAGAACTCTTAAGCTAGTTTTTGTTTTGTTATGTATACACTTGTTTTTTCATTATTTTTCATAATCTGATTTGTTTAGTACAGAGCACCACTGCCAAAGATAGTTTTACCTTGAGGGGAACAAACTTTTTCAGTATAGGACTATATCGTAAACATTTTAGTTTTGTGCCCGTCATATACAGTTTCTGTAATATATTCTTTGTTTGTATTCTTTATAATCTTTTAAAATGTTTTATATGGCTTAAAGGCTGCACAAAAACAAGCTGCAAACCAGATTTGGCCCTCCAGCCTTTAATTTGCCAACCCCTGGTCTCTACAAAAGGAGACTTTCTTGACTGAGACAGTTAATCAAAGTAATATAATTTTTAAATTATCTGTGCATTTTGAATGGGGACACTGCAATGTTTGAGTCATACTGACTTTAGAGATAACCAAAATTTTAATATGTTTTTCAGTTTAACTGCTGTGTATGTTTTAACCTGTCTTTAACCTACTGACTTGTCAAAATGTGGATAGCTAAAATTCTTCATTTAATTTGCGCTTAGTATTTTTTTAGTTAAGACCAGGTATTGGCATACTTTGTTATTATTATTATTGTTATTATTATTATTTTAAACAGACAGATGGTAAATGGTTTATTCCTTATGTGCATAAAGGTTTCTGTTACAGACATTAAATACTATCTTCACAGTCAAAACCAGCCATGGATGGTATATAAATGAATAAATGTGACTATGTTGCAATAAAACTTCATTTATTAGATCCGGCCACTGCACTCCAGCCTGGGTGACAGAGCAAGACTCCGTCTCAAAAAAAAAAAAAAAAAAAAAAAAAAAAAAAAAAAAAAGACTTTTCACTGTTTTTATAGTTTTAAAAGATAATTCTATTTGGTGATTTTTGTCGTTAGAGAATTAAGTATTTCCCCTTGGATTGAGTAACCTGAAAAGCAAATAAAGGTATTTTCTGTCAAGATGAAAATGGTAGGAGAGGCAGAAGGTACTCCCTAAAATCTGATGAAAATTTTAGAAAATTACTCTTAAACCTGAATTCAAATAGTCATATAAACTAAATTACTGCCATGAAAATTTTCAAATTATGTCTGAGATTTTGAAGCCTCTAGGGTATTGGGAGATGAAACTAAGGAACACTAAATGGGGAGAACTTCATTCTCTTCAACTGGAAGAGCTCTAATTTCTACCTCTCTCAAATATTTTACCTTATTTAGAACTTTCTTTGGAAAAAATAAGACTTCCTGTAAAATTGTGTGTTTAAACCATATCTCTGGCCATATTATTCTAAAATGGTTTCAGACGTATCATCATGTCAAGTACCTTGATGAAACCAATATTCTGTGTAAGCGTTACAGCTCCTTGATAGATCTTAAAAATATATAATTATATATATTACAACAAATGGCAATTAAGTTTTAGTCAAGTTTTTTAGCTTGCATTTTAAAATAATACATATTCTATTATACTATTTATAATATAGCATAATAGCTCTACTCACTTTATTCCCGTTTGACTCCATGTAAGTGACTATCTTAGCTAATTGTAATAATAAATCCAGGTTATTACTTAAAGTAGAATAGAATTCTGGCACCTCCTCTCTCTTGATTTCTCTATTGTCCCTGTCTTCTAGCTGGTAGTAACATGAAGTTGAATTAGTTGAAGAAGTTAATTAACCCAGCACAAGTCCTTATCAATATTATCTCTTGATAATAATTATTTTGCCTGTAATTTATTATCTAGTAAGGATGGAGAATTTTTAAAAGATCAAATATGTTTTGTTTCACAATTAGGTAATTATTAAAATTAATTATATTTATTGGATCAACTTTAGTACATTTTATTAATATCTTATATTATCTAAAAACTGTAGAATTACACTTAGATAATAACCAATATTCAATTGTAGCTGTTTAAATTTAATTATTTAAAATTAAATCAAATTAAGAGTTGATTTTTGTTGTGGTTGCACTAGCCACATTTCAAGAGTCCAACTATTTTGAGACTCTTAAGATGTAGAAAATTTTTATTATTACAAAAAGTTCTATTGGAGAGTGGGGATCTAGTATTTAGAGTGAAATAACCATGCATTAACCACAATATGTTGTTTTAAAATTACATTGAACTGGGCTTTTGAAAATAAAAATTTCAATGTCGATGGAATTTGCGTACATCATGTGTTATTCAGTTTCTCCCAGTGTATCCTCACTTTATTTACAAAAATGAAAACTGATTGTTAGATGATCTTTAGTGACACTTTGAACTATAATACATATTATTCTAGAGAACAAGTAAGTTTTCCAGAAAAAATTAATATAATTAAAGTAAACATTAATTTTAAATGATACACATATGTGTGTTGCTTGCATATGTTTGAATACATTTTCTGTATTTAGAAACACATTTATCTCTTATGAAGTGCAAGACAGTAAGAAAAATAATTTAAACAGTAGTTCTCCAACTCCACATATATGAAAATCACCTGAATGGCTTGCTAACATACACATTGTAGGGCCTCACCCCAGAGATTTTGATACTGGACTATTGAGCTAGATCCCCAAATATGCTTTTCTAAGAGATTCTCACAGTGACACTTTGAGAACCACTGGTATAAAAATAAGTTAGGCTCTTGTAAAAGAAAGAAAGACACAAACATAAAACCAAAATCATTCATTCAAAAAAATCTAAATAACATTGATCAAATAATGTATCAGTTATAGTTATACTTATGTACATAGAGGACATAATGCTAAGTTGTGAAGGAAGTATAAAATAATACAATAGGAATTCAGACAATGGAAGATCATTTCTAAGTAAAGAAATAAGGAAAATCATATTTCATGGTATAGGCATTGTTTGATCAAGAATTTGATAGAGTAACAATGTTTCACCTAGTAAGGATGGAGGTAATGGCAGTATTCGAAAAACAAAAGTGACCAAAATTTAGGAATGTGAGTACAGGGTATACAAAAAGGATTTTCTAGAAATTTGAAGACAGATGCTTGTAACTGAGAAAATAAGAATAGCTTTTTCCCCAGTCTTCCAAGACCAGCAAAATGTTCACGCAAAGATAAATGGTTTCAAAGCAAAAATTGCTTCAAACTTAAATATGCAAAGAAGATTTTATTCAAGCTATGGCAGTAGAGGAGACAGATTGGACTTAATACTGTTGAAATGGAAGTTTTCAGGGAGTGGGAGGTAAAGCACTAGGGTGAACTTGTGGGAAAGTACTAGAGAATTTAGAGAGGTTAATCAATGGGATAGGTGAAGTACACTGAGTTATTGCTCATTTTGAAAATGGTTTTCTCTGCGATTTGGCCATGTGTGTTTACTAAGTGGTGTCCACAAAGACTGGGAGATAAGGATGCTGAAATGGTTTGGCTGTGTTCCTATCCAAATCTTATCTTGAAATATAGCTCCCACAATTCCAATGTGTTGTGGAAGGGACCTGGTGGGAAGTAATTGAATCATGGGGGCAGGTCTTTCCCATGCTGTTCTCATGATAGTGAATAAGTCTCATGAGATCTGATGGTTTTATAAAGGGGAGTTTCCCTGAGTGATGTCTCATCTCTTGTCTGCTGCCATGTGAGACATAACTTTCAACTTCACTAAGGCATCCCCAGCCAAATGAAACAGTGAGTCCATTAAACCTCTTTCTTTTGTAATTTACCCAGTCTTTATCAGCAACTTGAAAAAAGACTAATATAGATGTTTTTCCTTAGATGTTCATATTTCAAAGAAATGGTTTCCATGTACTTGAAAAAAGCATTTTCTGGATTGTCAAAGTAGCAAAGGCTGAAAGAAAACTTACATGCATTTCAAAAAGGCAGATAAAGAATTTATGATTGCAAGTTTACTAAAGTAAATCTTCTCATGAAAAGATGGATGGACTCTATAGTTAGGAGAAGGTCAGTGTAAAGAGCAGGCCAGCTGAGGGAAACATTAATGCCACCTTGGTCAGTGAAAAACTAACAATTTGTAATCATCTAAATCTTCTCAAGAGTATGGGCTGGAGAAGACTGGATTGAAATTGTCTTTAATTTCAATCCAATTTCAAAGTCTTAGTAGTCTGTTTGTAAAAAGTCACACAAATGAAATCAAACAGAAATGAATAAACTGTACAAAAATGTGAGACTAAGAATCACTGGGCATCATCTTATCTCATTTTTCATTCTTCAAATGGCAAAACTAAGTTTTTGAGGTTAAGTTTTTTACTCAAAGTCAAAATTATATTAATAACCAAGTAAGAATCAGAATATAAGTCATTTACATTTAGCTAGGAGAGGCAAAGGATCCAACAAAGGTGAGTTTGTATTTGCAGTATGCAATATTTTTATACGAGAGAGGAAAAAGTGAGAGAGAAAATGAAGAAAACAAGTAATCTTTGCATCCAGTGATTCAAATAAGAGTAGAGAAAAAGTGAGAGAGAACTAGATATCAGTAAACATATTTTAGAAAATTTCAGTACAAAATTCATAGCACAGTCCACTCTTTATCATCAACTCACATACTGAGTCAAAGGTTTACATTTTATCGCTTTCACTTTACCCTCATAGCAAAACATAGCAGGATCTCCCCATTCTTCTCCTGGATATCAAATTCTGAGGCTACTGGTTTTCTGATTAGAGATTTTGTTTTTAATTGGCAGAACACAATATTCTTAGTGCTACTTCTCTGGGTTTTCTTTCAAATATACATGGAAATTATAAATCATAAAACTGTTTTTAATCAGTAGTGTTGATTGGTAAGTACTGTGAATAATCAAAGAAGTCTTAGACTATAGGAATCAGTAGCAAAGACTAAAAAATAACTGAGAAAGACTGCTCCTTATACATGCTCTATATGATTCCTCTTGCCTATCGGGATTCTTTCTTGTTTGGACTGAAAGTTGGTCAGTTTGTTTTAATCCACGTCCCTAAAAGGCAAACACAACAAAAAGCTGACAAAACATCATCTGATCAAAGGCAATGTTGGGCTTACTGTCAACAGCACACTGATGGACTAGTGCTTCCAATCGCTTCTCTGCTTACTGAAAAACAAAAATGAAACTCACTGATCTTTTCTTAGTCTTGAAAGCTTTATGAAGGCTTTTAATAATAGTACAAGTTCAGAACAGATGTCTAGCACAACAGGTGAGTGCCTTACACACTGGGATATAGACTTTTATGACAACAAAATTCTTTATTTTTATTTTAGTTTAAAATACAGGGTTTTTTTAACCTTTGAATACAATAAAGTATTGTATTCAATATTTTGTGTGTTTTTGTGTGTGTTTGTGTGTAGTACTAGCTAAAGATGATTCAAAGAATGTTGTCATATCAACTGGTATCTTTTAATCTGTAGCACTGAAACTTTTTAATCTGGAGCACAAATTAATATGCTTTAGCCTATCTATCATAATACATAATGCCTAAAAAACAAATTGACAATGAAACATAGGTTTGAAATTTAGGAAATTCAGGATAATCTCTTTGCTGAGCAAAAACAATTACTTAAAAATTCAACATATCACAAGCTTCTTAATACAACCTAATAATTATTTATAATATTCTGAAATATATGCCACTAAAAGATTTTAACTTTTGGGAATGTTTGAAATATTACATGTTTCTCCCAGACACATAGTTTATATGAATTAGCCCTCCTCAGTCTCCTAACACCACTGCCTCTTCTAAGAATGATATGTCTATCTGTACATCTATCAGTGCAAAAATACATATATACATACACATATACATATAGATGAAGAGTCAGAATATGTTGTGAAAGAGAATTATCTGAAAAAATATTAAATATATTGTTCTCTATTTGAGAATGGAATATGAAGGTATCAAAAGATTTGCCTCATTAGTAATGATTATATACATGGTTAACTCAATATAAAATATGAACTGCTTTCTATCAATTCTTAGTTTAATTGAAGAGTTTCAAATAAAATCTCTTTTGTTATACCTATATCTAATTGCAAAGTTCCCATAGAAATCAAAAGCAGATTATAATACTTCAGAAGCTGGTTAAATTTCTATTATTCAGTCTCATTATAAACATTGCCGTCAGCATGAAGATAGGCTGTTTCCTTTTCTCTTTTTGTTACATTTTTTAGGCTTCAAAAAAATGTCATTTCCATGCAAATTACCCTCCTGCAACATTCATTAAACCCTTTTTACTGAGAACCTAGCTGTTTCTCAATCCTCTCAGTTATCTGTGAGAAATCTTGGAAGGGTCAAAACAGCAGAACAATGTTACTCTGTTTTAATATAAAATATGAAAAGGCATGATATTGTTCAAAGTTGTATTTTTGTGTTGTGAGAATGTTACAGAGGCACACTACTGAAATAGAATATATTTATATGTGTTAAATCGAACAATTAATGTGAGCATTGGTACAAATTAATTTTTATTACAAATTCCATATAACAATGTTATTGATCTCCTCTGCAGCTGTACTTCCAACAAAGAACCTGTTTACATCTCATCAGCGAACACTCTAGCAAGTGATCATTGTCCCGTTCATCATAATCTCTGCCTTTCCAATGACGGAAAAAAATTGTGTAGATTAAAGGTAATCCCCAACAATGAAAATAAAACCATAACACTTTACACAGAAAACACTCAAGTAATATTTTACCTCTATGTAATTTTCATATCTAGATCAACTTTTCCCAATCATTTTTTACCTGTAAACACTTTTTACAAAAATGTATAATTTCATAAGTTGGCTGGATATATTTAATCACTTTTATGTTACTAAAACAAAAAAAGCCTTTAAAAACATAAAAAGAACATTAGCAGCATATTATTACATATGTTGTGATAAAATTTATTTGAATATTATACTTGGCTATCTTCATTACATATGAAGTCCCATTTTGTTTTAACCCATTTGCAAGTGATATACACTGTGATTAACTTTCTCTAATTACATGAGAAAATATATAATTTGTACATCAGTGGATGTAACATATTCCATTCAGGACTACCATTTATACACTGAAATTATACCATCATAAATTGACTGTATTGACTGGATTAAGAAAATGTGGTGCATATACACCATGGACTACTATGCAGCCATAAAAAGGATGAGTTTGTGTCCTTTGTAGGGACATGGATGCAGCTGGAAACCATCATTCTCAGCAAACTATCGCAAGAACAGAAACCCAAACACCGCATGTTCTCACTCATGGGTGGGAACTGAACAATGAGATCACCTGGACTCGGGAAGGGGAACATCACACACCGGGGCCTATCATGGGGAGGGGGGAGGGGGGAGGAATTGCATTGGGAGTTATACCTGATGTAAATGACGAGTTGATGGGTGCTGACGAGTTGATGGGTGCAGCACAGCAACATGGCACAAGTATACATATGTAACAAACCTGCACGTTATGCACATGTACCCTAGAACTTAAAGTATAATAATAATAAAAAAAAAGGAAGCAAACAAAAATAAATAAATAAATAAATAAATAAATAAATAAATAAATAAATAAATTGACTGTATTTAGGACCTACTATGTATAATACTTGAATGCTGTATTTTTAACAAATCCACTGTGCCGTTTTATAAGTTCTATGATTTTTGTTTAAAAGTTGATGCAAATGAAAATTGCTCAGGTTGTCATTTGTTAGCATTTCCCCACAAATGGCTACCACACAGTAGGTAAATATAGCTTTACTTCCAAAATGACAAAATAACAAACTGAAAAAGTCATCAGTGTATTTTCTCTCTTTAATATACGTTACTATTTTCCTGAAAAATTACTTTTACATATTAAAATTCCATTTAGTAAGTAATTTTAAAAGTCTTATCAAATAATCATTAAGTCTTAGAATAGATCACCTTAGAGCACCTTAGAATAAATCACCTCAGGAAAATTTGAAGAAATATCACCTTTTCATGCTAATTTTTCATTTACATGTTAATATCAGTGTTCTTTTTGCTTTCTTTGTTAACCAAAGGTGCATTTCTAAAAAATAAAATGCTCCTGCTGAGTCATAAACTTAGTTACTATCTCATGAGGATGTTTATTTTCTTTTCAACTAACTGCACATTTGCTTCTATTTTTAATTTATTTTTTAATGGACCAAAAAAATTGTATATATTTATTTCTATACCAGGCTGTTTTGAAATATATACATAGTGAAATGACTAAGTTAAGGTAATCAATAGTGTGTTACATCACATACTTACCATTTATTTGTGATGAAAACACTTAACATTTACTCTTAGTAATTTTGAAAAGTATAATCCATTGTCATAAACTACAGTCACTATATTGTACAATAAAACTTATTCTTCTCATCTAACTGAAATTTTTTTTTTTTTTTTTTTTTTTTTTTTTTTTTTTTTTTGAGGCGGAGTTTCGCTCTGTCTCCCAGGCTGGAGTGCAGTGGCCGGATCTCAGCTCACTGCAAGCTCCGCCTCCTGGGTTCACGCCATTCTCCTGCCTCAGCCTCCCGAGTAGCTGGGACTACAGGCGCCCGCCACCTCGCCCGGCTAGTTTTTTTTGTATTTTTTAGTAGAGACGGGGTTTCACCATGTTAGCCAGGATGGTCTCGATCTCCTGACCTCGTGATCCGCCCGTCTCGGCCTCCCAAAGTGCTGGGATTACAGGCTTGAGCCACCGCGCCCGGCCTCTAACTGAAATTTTTTATCCATTGACTAACGTCTCCTCAGTACCCTCCCGCTGTTCTCCCTTTTGTTTCTTGACACATGCTAAGATGCCCTTAAAGTTCCATTTTAAGAATAATGAATTTTAATAATTATTCTATTAGTCAATTAAAAATAGCATTTCCCTTTTTGTTCTATATCCATTCTTTGATATGACTTTATAAAATCACTTCAAAAACTCATGAGGGATATCAAAATAAAGACAAATGTCAGAATATCTTCCTATAGGAGAGCAGAAATGTGGACAAAAGAACCACATATTGGAGAGAGGTTTTAAGATGCTGACCAGAGACATCAGACACTCTTCCTCCCTAGAAAGAAGCAAATTGTGAATAGATAATCACACATTGAATAGAATATCTAGGAAAGAACTCCAGAGTTCAAGAGAGAAGTCACAGGAAACACCTGAGGCACAGAAGGAGAGGAAGCTAGCAGCTAGCTCAGCCAGGACCAGCTGGGATCCTGGAATGGCTCCCTATTATGGGGAAAGGGTCAGTGCGAGCCACTAGGGGCGCACAGTCTTACCTTAGACTACTGCAATCCTAACCACAGGAGACCTCCTCCATCTACACAGATGTGAGATTAGCATAGGCGGGGGCTCTACAGGATGGTGATCTAGAGGCCTGCCAGGGCATTGCTGCAAGCGGGAAACTTGCACCACATCACACAGCAAGACCTAAGCAGCTGCAGTAGGGCGCCATGGCCAGAGTCCAGGTTCCACCAGACCGCATCCTCTTCTGAGAACCAATAGTTCCACATCTTCACACCCTGTGAATACCCAGTAAAATCCCCTGGCATACACCTGGAGCACTTCAGTGACATAGAGGTGGCTGGACCCAATGGTGCTGTGGGATCCCCAGTGCTCTAACCCACAGGGAGTACCACTCCTCAAGGAAATGATAGCACAGTACATCAAGGAGGCTTCTCCTGAGACAAAGGGAACCAGTGTATATGCTTGGCAAAGCCAAGAGCTCCCTGCCTGTACCAATGGTACCTGGTACCATCAGGGCAGGGAACCACCCTGCCCTAACTAGCAGCATGGCCTTTGTTCTCTAGCTTATGCACAGAGGTCAAGATACCTTCCCCAACTCTCCACACTGCCGCAGCCACTGCTGCCTGTGAAAGCCAAAGCAAACAAACCTTAAATCTGAGAGTCTGGGTATGTAAACAACCGCATCCCCATTAGCATGTATGTCCTCAGTACTTGGGCTCATATGAAAATGGATGTCTTCCCCTTTCTACATACCACAATAGTGCTGCTGCCACTGGAAGCCAAAGTGAGTGAGCATGACAGTTGCCTATCTGAGGATGCAAATAGTAACCCCATCCCCACCAACAACACAGCCTCTGTGCTTAAGTTCACACCCAGAAAGGCAGGATCCATCTGACCCCTTTGAACATGACAGCAGTCACTGACTGCAGCCAGGAGATAAAGCAAACCCTACCCAGAGACTGAGAAGTGCCTGTCTGGGGCTGTGAACGGCAACCCTGCCCCCATCAAAAGCATGGCCTGTGTGCTCTAGCGCATGTCGTGAGTGCAGGCTCCTCACACACACCACTGTGGACCCTGCTACGACCAGAGTCGAAGTGTACACACCTCAGAACCCGACAGCTCCTTGCAGGGGACCATGATAACAACCTCACACACACTAACAGCAGGATCACCACACTGTAACACCAGCCCTGAGGTCAGGCTCTCCACAACCACCACCACAGATTGCCTGCCCTGCCTACTACCTCCTAGAGCTCTGCACACCCTGACGCCCACCAGACCTGTCACCTTTGCTCCCCCAACCCAAAGCACGAACACCCCTCCCAGGGTCCTGGGGATTACCCAACCCCTTCTACCACCTCTAGCATCTGTACCCTACTTCTGGAATCCTGAAGGTGAGCCCATGCAGCCTGTCATCAATACCATCAACTACATCCATGCACATGCACAACCTAGAAACCTGGGGACCAGCTTGCTCAGCCCATCATACCCACAGCTAACATTAGTGAGTGCCACATGGGAGCCCCCAAACTATCCTGCCTTTACTACTACCATAATCCAGACCATACAATGTGCTTACAGCCCTAAGGACTCACCCACCTCTCTGGCTTACCACTCCCACTGCCAGCATCCAGGCAAACTGCCTGGAGGCTCAAGAATTTGCCCACCTGCACTCACTTAAACTGTGCTTGCATATGCCACCTGGTGACCCAAGGTCAGGAATGCTTGGTTCACCACTACCTGCCATGAGTGGGCCCTGAGGGCAGACCTACCTGGTATCTCCTGTTCCCAGCACATTTTCACCATCGCTTCCACTAAAAAATGTAGCCATGCCACTGCGGAGATTGCTGATACCACTATGCTTTCACAGCCAAAAAATCATACAAAGATTATGCTACTTCCTGCACCCAGAATCAAAGCTAAAGCACCCTTCCCAGTCATTACTGTAGACACATCTTCAGGAAGAAATTCTCCTCTACAAAAGTCAGTTCTAGAAGTGACTGTTATATAAAATGTGCAGATATTTTGCTTATCTTCATAACAGGAGGTAGTTTTAGAACATGGAGCAAGGCACTCACTGTACTTAGGATTTCTTCCCTCTCACAGAAACAAAGATATAGGAATACTATTTTCTATGAAGATTGCATTTCAAAAGATTGGCTCCATGGTCCTTGATAAAAACATTCTTGGCTATAAAATTGGCAAGAGGCTTTCAGATCAGAAAGATTTACTTATATCTCAAAGGGCACAGGAAAAATTTACAATTACAAGCTTTCTAAAGCAAAAACTGTAAGCAAAGAGAGGTTAGAGGCCTAGATGCAGGACAAACAAAAAACAGAAAACAAAAAAAGGGGTAAAATTTGTTCAAGCTGAGGGGAATGGTAAGGTTGTTTTGGCCATTAAGCAAAAAGTCTAATGAAAATAACAAAAGCTTTCAGCAATAATTTTGTTTGAAGAAGGAGCAGGTAACATTTTAGTCAGTACATGTTTAAAATTTATTTCATATTTATGAAATAAAGAATAGTTCATGCCAAAAAGATTTATACATAGCTCAAAATCGAAGTTGTTGCATACAATCTAATGTCGTTAAAAATAGTCAAAGACATCCTAGCATACCTTCAGTAAATCATATTATCTTTCTACTTCTACATAGTAGAGGGCACAGAGATGAAACTAGCTCTGTTTATTAAGTTTTCAAAAGCCATTGATATGACACTATGGGAGAATCTATTACCTTCTTGTCTACAATAAAAATTATAATGATTGTGACTGAAGAACATTTTTGACACTACACATGTATTAAGATGTGGTATGAAAATAAGGAGCACTTGTATAAGTACGTTTGGATTCTTACAATAAGCCTTATTCTATCATAAATTTTTACAAGAATGACTTAAACCCTGATATGTGGAAGATAATACTATTACACTGTTTATATTTATTTTATTTATATGATAACACTTCTGAGTTGAGAAAGGGAGGAGTGAGGCAGGCAGGCAGGAGGGAAGGAAGGAAGAAAAGAAGGAAGGGAGGGAGGGAAGGAGGGAAAAACCTTGCAGAGTGTTTAAGATCTCTTGTATAAAAATATTCGTTGGAAGACTGGGTGTGGTGGCTCATGCCTGTAATCCCGGCACTTTGGGAGGTTGAGGTGGGCAGATCACAAGGTCACGAGTTCGAGACCAGCCTGGCCAATATGTTGAAACCCTGTCTCTGGTAAATATACAAAAATTAGCCAGGTGTGGTGGCATGCACCTGTAGTCCCAGCTACTCGGGAGACTGAGGCAGAAGAATCGCTTGAACCTGGGAGGCAGAGGTTGCAGTGACCTAAGATCGCGCTACTGCACTCCGGCCTGGCCAACAGAGCGAGATTCCATCTCAAATAAATAAATAAATAAATAAATAAAAATACATTATTCATTAGAGAAAGACTTGTTCTACAAAAGTTTTCATTCATTACATCAAGTTTTTTTTGGCAGAATAATGATTTTGATAGCCACTAAATTAACAGATACTTTTAAAAAATTCTCCTATTTATAAAAACAAGACCATGAGGAGGGTTTCTTTTTTATTTTTATCTATAAATCAGCAGTCACTTGAAGTTAATTAAAATTGATTTATATGCAAAAACCTCCAATAAAGACAAGTGCATTTTTTTTTGTTTTTTTATTTGTTTGTTTGTTTTTTGTTTTGCTCTCAAGTGTGAATGAGAACATGCATATTTGTCTTTCTGTGCCTGACTTATTTTGCTTAATGTACGTCCCCCAGTCCGATCCACGTTTCTGTGAATGACAGGATTTTATTCTTTTTTTTTTAATTTGAATTGGTACTCCAGTGTGCATATATACCACTTTTTAAAAAGAGATGTATTCATCTTTTGATGAACATTTAGATTGTTACCATAACTTAGCTATTATAAATAGTTCTACAATATAGTTGAGTGCAGGAACTGTCAGAGATATTTGAACCAGAGCAACTCAATCTTGACTAGGGGCTGGGTAAAATGAGACTGAGACCTATTGGACTGCATTCCCAGGAGGTCAGGCATTCTAAGTCACAGGAAGAGCTAGGAGGTTGGCACAAGGTACACATCATAAGGACCTTGCTGATAAAACAGTTTGCAGTAAAGAAGCCGGCTAAAACCCCAAAAACAAGATGACAGTGAGAGTGACCCCTAGTTGTCCTCACTGATCATTATATGCTAACAATAATTCATTAGTATGCTAACAGACACTCCCACCAGAGCCATGACAGTTTAAAAATGCCATGGCAATGTGAGAAAGTTACTGTATATGGTCTACAATGGGGAGAAATCCTCAATCAAGCTGACATTCAATATTAACCATCACAAGTCCATCCTTTGTCAACTGGAACCCATACACATCTCCTGAGATCATACATAATCTTCAAATAAAGACAATAATAAGGTCATAATTACATCTAATATAATACAACTATCCTTTGTACAACTGGAAACACATTAATCCCCAACCCAAATACTATTACATAAAATTAACAATATTTAAATGCTGATGTGAAGTAAATAAATAATATGTCACATGATAAAGAAAAAACGAAATAAAATGAAGATATTTTCTTAGTGCAACTGTATACATGCAAAAACATGTTTTTAACAAAAGAAAGAGGAAATACTCATGACAATTACTGTCCTCATTTCTGCATCTACGTTGTCATAGATGGTAATGATGACTACCTTCTTCAGTGTATTCTGTATCCCCTTTGCCTTCAGCAAGCACCCCAGCAGGTCATAGTTTTTTTTCCTGGTGGAATGATTCAAACCGTCATTACTGAAGGGTCTGGGCCATGTGTAGTCCTGCCTGGATTAGGCTGTTGCAGTTTCCCCTTCACCTTAATCACAGGGCTTGTTAATACTAAGAGACGACCTAATGGATCTCCTATATGCATACCCTTTCTTACCTCCATTGTGGAGTAATAGATTGATTTCATCTGATAGTCCGGGTCAATCAGCCTTGTCAACACTGTAACTCTCTTCTTAGCCTATTGACTTAAAGGTAGGAGGAGCCCAAAGTGTCCAGGTGGCAATCTTAACACCTGTCTAATGGAATTGTTGTTGTGTCTCCTGGTGGCAGCAATTCTCCCTCTGGAACTAAGACCTCTAGGCCAGCAGAACATAGCGTCGTGGTAACAGGAGGCAAAAATTTTGTTATTGTATCACTAGGGGTGATTCTGAGTGGTGCCCTTCCACCCCTTGATTCCTGGACCTGTGAATCCTGACTATGGGAGAAACAGTACCATATATTGGATGGTGATTCAGAGCATACGTGGCCTTCTGGAGAACTTTGCCCCAGCCTGCAAAATATTGTCATCTAGTTGCCATTGTAATTGTGGCTTCAAAAAGCTATTACACCATTCTATCATTCCAGCTGCTTTAGGATGATGGGAAACATGGTAAAACCAGTGAATTCCATGAGCATAAGCCCACTGCCACAACTTTTTAGCTGTAAAGTGAGTGTGTTGTTTAGAGTCAATGCTGGGTGGAATACCACGACCGTGGATAAGGCATTCTGTGAGTCCATGAATGGTAGTATTGGCAGAAGTATTGCGTTCAGGACAGGCAAACCCACATCCAGAGTAAGTGTCTATTCCAGTGAGGAAAAATCTCTGTCCTTTCCATGATGGAAGAGATCCAATATAATCGACCTGCCATGAGGTAGCCAGCTAACCACTCTGAGGAATGGTGCCATATCGAGGGCTCAGTGTTGGTCTCTGCTGCTGGCAAATTGGGCACTCAGCAGTGGCCACAGCCAGGTCAGCCTTGGTAAGTGCAAGTCCATGTTGCTGAGCTCATACAAAACCTCCATCGCTGCCACCATGGCCACTTTGTTCATGGGCCCATTGGGCGATGACAGGGGTGGCTTGGAAAAGAGGCTGAGTGGTGTCCACAGAACAGGTCATCCTATCCACTTGATTATTAAACTCCTCTGCTGAGGTCACCCATCGATCAGCACTTACATGGAATACAAATGTCTTTGCAGTTTTTAACCACTCAGAAAAGTCCATCCATTTATCTTTTCCCCAAATTTCTTTGTCACTAATTTTCCAATCATGCCTTTTCCAAGTCCTTGACTATCTAGCCAAACCATTGGCTACTGCCCATGAATCAGTATATAATTGCACATCTGGCCATTTCTCCTTCCATGAAAAGTGCACAACCAGGTGCACTGGTTGAAGTTCTTCCTACGGGGAAGATGTCCCTTCAGTGTGGTCCTTGAGGCATGTCCTAGAAAGGGGCTGCAAGGCTGCAGCTGTCTACTTTTGGGTGGTACCTACATAACATGCAGAATCATATGTGAATGAGGCCTAAGTCTTCTCTTCCTCTGTCATATGTTAATAGGGAACTCTCCATGAGGTCATCAATGCTGGCTGGGGGAGAGAAGGAAGGCGGCAGGAATAGAGACCGTGGGCATTTGAGTCACTTCCTCATGTAACTTACCTGTACCTTCAGGACCTGCTTAAGGCTGATCTCTTATATATCACTTCCATTTGATGATAGAATGCCACTGTGCATGACCCACTTTATGGTTGGATAGGTTAGAAAGCACCCAGTTCGTGACAGGCAGTTAAGTTATATGGTGACTTGTTGACCTATAGTCAAACATTCAGTTTACACCAAAACCTAGTAATATGCCAAGAGCTGTCTTTCAAAGGAGAGTAGTTATCTTCAGGAGATGGCAGGGCTTTGCTACAAAATCCTAGAGGCCTCTGCTGTAATTTACCTATGGGGGTCTACCAAAGGCTCCAAACAGCATCCCTATCTGCCATTGACACCTCAAGCACCATTGGATCTGCTGTATCATACGGCCCAAGTGTCAGAGCAGCTTGCACAGCAGCCTAGATCTGTTGCAGAGCCTTCTCCTGTTCTGGATCCCACTCAAAACTGGTAGCCTTTTGGGTCACTTGATAAATGGGCTGGAGTAACATGCCCTAATGAGGAATGTGTTGCTTCCAAAATCTAAATAGGTCCAGTAGCATTGTGCCTCTTTCTTGGTTGTAGTAGGGGCCAAATGCAGCAACTTACCTTAGAAGAAATATCTTGACAGGTCCCACACCACTGGACCACTGGAAATTTTACTGAGGTAGAAGTTCCCTGAATTTTTGTCTGATTTATTTCTTATCCTCTGGCATGCATATATCACACCAATAAGTCCAATGTATTTTCTAGTTCTTGGTCACTGCATCCAGTCAGCATAATGTCATCAATGGACCATTACATTGGTCCATTACATTGGTGTGATAATCTTGTGGAAATGAAAAATGATGAAGGTCTCTCTTACTAAACTTATGACACAAAACCAGAGAGTCGATGTACCCCTGAGGTAGGACAGTAATGGTATACTTCTGACTTTTCTAGCTGAACACAAATTACTTCTGGTGGGCCTTGTGGACAGAAATGGAGAAAAAGGCATTTGGCTAGTCAATGGCTGTATAGCATATACCAGGAGATTTGTTGATTTGCTCAAACAATAAAACTACATCTGGTACAGCAGCTACAATTAGAGTCACCACGTGGTTAAGCTTACAATAATCCACTGTTATTCTCTAAGATCTATCTGTCTTCAGCACAAGCCAAATGGGATAATTGAATGGAGATATATTGGGAATCACTACCCCTTTATCTTTCAAGTCCCTGATGGTGGCACTAATCTCCACAATCCCTCCAGGGATATGATATTTTTTTTTATTTACTTTTGATTTTCTAGGTAGAGGCAGATGTAATGGCTTCTATTTGACCTTTACCCCAGTAATAGCCCTTACCCTACCAGTCAGGGAGCCAATGTGGGGGTTCTGTTAGCTACTAAGTATGTCTATGCCAATTATGCATTTTGGCCATGAGGAAATGACCATAAAATGAGTACAGGGACCCACTGGACCCACTGTAAGTCAGACCTGAGCTAAAATTCAATTAATTAGCTGACCTCCATAAGCTTCTACTTCAACTGGAGGACCACAATGACGTTTTGTGTCCCCTGGAATCAATGTCAGCTCAGATCCAGTGTCCAGTAGTCCCTGAAATATCTGTTCATTTCTCTTTCTCCAATGCACAGTTACCCTGATAAAAGGCTGGAGGTTTCCTTGGGGAAGGATGGGAGAAAGATTCACTGCATAAATTATCAGTAGTATAGTGGGGTCCTTCTTCAAGGTGACCCAGCTTCCCCTTCACTTAAGGGGTTCTGAGTTTGTAAAATGGCTCAAGTCTGGAAATTTATTGACCAGTCATGATTTTTTTTTTAAATAATTCAAATTAATCTTTTGTCCATTTGACCTAGAAGTTTTTTGCTTATTTACATTAAATAGGAATGCAGCAGTCTTCCTATCAATTTCACTTCCAGGAACACTTTGATTAATTAGGTAATACCAGAGCGCTACAAGACTCAGACTATTCTGATTGCCATTTGCCTCTGCTGTCTATCACTGTAGCTATGACCACCTTGCTTTTGATGGTTGGTGATTCCACTGGGCCCCTGCCACCTTGGGATCCAATTATACCCATTGTATTTAAATTTTGTAGTTGAGTGACTGTGGTTCCCACTGTTAGATCTGACATGCAGAAAAGAGCAATTACAGGGCCCTTCAAAGATGCAGGTGCTACCCTCACAAATCTATTTTGCAAGGCATTGGTCAAGTGTATATCCTCTGGTCCCTTTCAGCTGGGACTAGTAAGTCTTAAGTGACTAATTCACTCCAGCATCCCAATTTCCCTAAGCCTTTAGATCCCTTCCTCTACATTAAACCAAGGGAGATAAGGCATTTCCAGCTCACTCACGGTGGGCTATCTTTTAATCCTCATTTCAGTGAACCAAGCAAATAAACTATTAGAACCTTTTTTTAACTCCTTGAGCTTCAAGATTAAATGCAGAGTCCCTTAGTGGGCCCAAATTAGTAAATTCATAACCCAACTCTATGTTCCTTCCACAATTATCCCACACCTTAATATTCATTCCCATGCCTATTCTGCAGATTTCTGCTTATATAAATTAGAAAACTCAAGCAGTTATTTTTGAGTGTTGCACACCTTCTCTTAGTTTACACTCTCAACCTTACCTTTAGGAGAACGCCAGGACTTTAGTCTAGTTATAGGTCTAGAAGCAAACAAGGGTTTTGGGGGTGGCTCCTGAGGAGAATTAACATTATCTTGCCTGGCAACTGCCTCAGGTGAGGGCATTACTGTTGCTTTAGCCAGCGCAGGGTTTATCTCTTCAGACAAAGGTAGAAAGGCTGATGGCAGCATGGGTCAAGGAGGGAATGTTCCCATTACTGGGAATGGGGAAGCTGTTCCTTCTGGTGAAAAACGTTCATCAGAGTTTACAAACTCAGTGTCCCCCGCTTCATCAGGGTCCTCCCACACATCCCTATTCCCAGTTGCAGGGTCCCATTATTTTCCAATCAATGTCCTCACTTTAACAGTAGATACCTGGCATGGCTGTGGATGCACCTTTAATTGAAGGTCAGCCACTCGCATGATAACAGCTTGGGCCTGTTTTTCCACAATTTCAGCCCTTTCTCTACAAGAGATAAGACTCTCCCTCAGGGTAATCTTAGCAGATTTGAGGTTTAGTGTCTGCTTCCGAAGCTGGGAGTTAGAATCTCTGAGTTTATTATTTCTTTCATCACTTTGTCCACTGAACTTAGGAGCAACTAACTACCTTCATTATGTTCCTTGGTTCTCCACATATTGTCAAATAATTACATATAGAGTCACTAAACTACTTGCCTTTCACAAGCAGTGAATCAGGAGTAAACAGGGGAGTTTATTAAGTATTAATTAATACAATCACAAGGTCCCACAATAGGCTGTCTGCAAGCTGAGGTTCAAATAGAACCAGTCTGAGTCCCAAAACTGAAAAACTTGGTGTTCGATGTTCAAGGCAGGAAGCATTCAGTGCAGGAGAAAGATGTAGGCTGGAAGGCTAGGTCAGTCTAATCCTTTCATGTTTTTCTGCCTGCTTTATATTCTAGCCTTGCTAGCAAGTGATTAGATGGTGCCCACCAAGATTTAGGGTGGGTCTACCTTTTTCTGCAAATTAACTGAATTAAATATTAATCTCCTTTGGCAACACCCTCACAGACACACCCAGGATTGATACTTTGCATCCTTCAATCCAATCAAATTGACACTCAGTATTAACCATCACACCACATCAGTTGTAACATTTCTTCTCTTAAAAGTGTATAAAGTTTGTCTTTGTTTCACATCATCACAAACATTGGTATTACCCAATTTTCATTTTTCTGTCATTAATAATCTGTATTCGGTTTGATATTAGGTACGATTTAAAATTGTACTTATATATTTTCTCTTTTAAAATGCCAATATTTTGCTGGTATTTCTTTTGATTAGTTTGTTTTCTTTCTTATTAATTTGTAGAGTTAGTTTATATACACTGAATATTTTTTTTCATTTGTTGATTTTAAGAGTGGAAAATATTTTTTCTCATTGTGTTTAATAATAATTTTGATAAGCAAAAATTCTTACCTTTTATAAAGTCAAAAGTAATTATTTTCTTAATGATAATTTTTATATTTTGTTTTAATATATAAATATTTTTACTCTAAGTTTATGAAAATAGTAATCATTTCCTAAAGCTTGATAGTTGTCCTTTAAATCGCCGCATTTATTCTCTGTGGAATTAAATACGGTATATTGTAGAAAGAAAGATCCCAGCTTTCTTATTTACTACTCAAATATCCTAGTATTGTGCATGAGAATGTCTGTTCTTTCTTTGTTAATTTGCAAACCTCATTTAAATATTGTCCCTAGAAGTATGTAGGCTTGTTTCTGAGTTCTTTATTTGATTCCATCAGTTTCTTTCTCTAGTCTGGCAGTACCTAGGAGTCCTAAACACTATAGCTTCATAGGTCCTGACATGTTGTGGAGAAAATCCTTTAAAAGTTTTCTTCAAGGCCGGGCACGATGGCTCACCCCTGTAATCCCAGCACTTTGGGAGGCCGAGATGGGCGGATCACAAGGTCAGGAGATGGAGACCATCCTGACTAACACGGTGAAACCCCGTCTCTACTAAAAATTAAAAAAAAAAAAAAAAAAAAAAATAGCCAGGCGTGGCGGCGGGTGGCTGTAGTCCCAGTTACTAGGGAGGCTGAGGCAAGAGAATGGCGTGAACCCGGGAGGCGGAGTTTGCAGTGAGCCGAGATCACGCCACTGCACTCCAGCCTGGGTGACAGAGCGAGACTCCACCTCCACAAAAAAAAAAAAGTTTTCTTTAAGAGTATTGTGCCTAGTCTTAGTCTTTTTAATTTCCAAATATACTTAGAACCAGCTTATGTTCCATTTTTAAAAGTATTATTATTGTTTTAAAATTTGTTTGAACATATGGAATCATTTGGGGAAGAAACTATGTCTTTATACTATGAAGTATGCTAATCTGTAAACATACTCAACAATTTTCTAATGAAAATCCAACTATGTTATCACTTTCTTCTTCATGTCTTACATGCTCTTGTTAGATTCATCACCTGGTACTTAATATTTAAAAATGCTTTTAAAAATACATTGTTTTTTTTTTTTTTTCTTTTTTTTTCTTTTAGATGGAGTCTCTCTCTGTCAATCAGCTGGAGCACAGTGGCAAAATCTTGGCTCACGAGAATGTCCATCTCCCAGGTTCAAGCAATTCTCCTGCCTCAGCTCTCCAGTAGCCGGGATTAAGGGTGTGAACCAATATGCCTAGCTAATTTTTATATTTTTAGTAGAGATGAGGTTTCACCAGGTTGCCCAAGTTGGTCTCGAACTCCTGACCTCAAATGATCTGCCTGCCTCGGCTTCCCAAATTGCTGGGAATGCAGTCAATATATTGTTTAAAAATAAACTTTACTTTCTACCTTTTAGAATTAGAAAGTGACAGTTCTTTGTAGATAAAAATATAACATTTTTTTACATTGTCTTTGTATCCTCCAGCTATTTGCCAAACTTCTTAATTCCTGTATGTTTTCTAGCTCCCATTCTGTGTGTTATCTGTTCATTCTGTTGATTGTTTCCTTTGCTGTGCAAAAGCTTTTTAGCTTGATGTGATCCCATTTGTCTATTTTTGCTTTGGTTGCAGACTATCTGCTATGTACTACTCTTAAATTTCTTTTTCATAGAGAGTTTTTATTTTCCCATGTCAAATGTATGAGGTACCATTTTAAATTAAATAAACTAAGAGTCTTTTACAGACTTGTGATAAATATATCACAAATATATTCAATATGCAGCTTAATATTGTATCCTTGGTTGAATGTATCAGTGAAATATTAGAAATTGTCCTATGTTTTATTCACCCTTAATTTTTTGAAATATCGGAATTGTCAGAGATTTCTTACACAATAGCTTAGTTGATAAATTAAAAAAGTAAATATTATCCTCACTGATATCTCGATAAACAGCAGACATTATGTTACTTCTTTTATTCATATTCTTTGTTTCAGAATATTTTTGTTAAGTTTAATATTAATTACTCAAACTCATTTATTCATATTTTATAATCTCTGTAGTTGATTTTCGTTCATATTAAAGGTTACACTATTGAAAAAACTAATTAAATTACCTACGAATCATTAAATGATGAAAGATAAAAACAGAGGCAAATTATTTACTTTAGTATGTATGGTATATACTTGCTGTACAAAAAAATCAAATAATTAATTATTTATTAAAAAATCCAAGCAGTTAAACTTTAGCTCTCACAAAGGTCCTCTGACAAATGAACAATGGATGAGTTGGAATAAATTAAACTATTTTAGCCATAGATATTTAAGAACGTTCAAAAGAGCTAAAGAAATCATTTTTAATCTGTAGTATATCAATCCTCGTTGTAAAATATGAAAAGCTCAGGCTAAAATTAACTTCAATGTTTATTCAAACACATATATAAAGCATACTATTATGGATTTATATAAGTAAAATAAATATACCACATAAAAAGAGTAAGAGAGAAAAAAACCAACATGAAAGGATTGATTCATTCATTTATTTTTTGAGAATTCAAGTTTCATCAATACAGCAAAGTAACAGAAATGAAATTTAAAATCTGGGATGCTACAAGAGAAAAGTCTGCATAACTGAAATCATTTAGAACCAGTAAACCAGAAAGGGTAAGCTTTTGGGAAAATAGCCTTCATATGATCATCCCTCAAGCATTACTTTAACATATAGTGTAATGCTTTTTACTTACATTTTCTGCATTATTGTAACTTTTTGAAAAAGATGAATTCAAAGAATCATGGATCAAATTATGCATTTACAAATAATTTAATATATGCTAAAATTATGTATGTTTTGATATATCGTGTGCTTAAATTATTGATGAGCCAATGTAAGAAATTTGCTGCTCCCAAATACCAGCAAGTGGCTACCTTGCCCAAGAGATAAGCACTCTCTGTTCCCTAAAGTTGTAAACATTTTGGAAAGTACTAGTCAGACCATAAATTTATTGGTGAAAAAAACGATAAAAATAGTTAAATTTTAAAACTAATGATGAAGTGTCCTATGCAACTTTGGGTGTTATCAATTAGAATAGGGCTGAGGCAATTATAAATCAAAAACGTGAGGTTTATCGAAAGCACTCAGGCTTCCAATTAGGATATAAGAGGTAACCTTCTGAACCTCTCTCTGTGCACGGAACTGACCTGGGGATTGTCGCATGAACTATATGGTGGCTACACCTTTTTGTGCAGATTTTGGGAAAATGATAGAACACATGTCCCATAAGTGCATCAGCTGGGAATAAATGGTGGTCTAGGCATGGAGAAAATAATTTCTACCCGCTTTTCCCTCTTCATTATTCACAGTTGCCACTTAGCTTGCTGATGAAAAACAAATGATAGCCATAAAAAGTGAGTTGTGTTGTGCCTTACTATTGACTATTCTTCAACAACATGAAACTGGGTCATTGTTTTGACCCTGAAGCATGATGCCTCAGAATAAAATACTTATATCAGAAAAATAGTTCAAATTTCAAAATATAAATAAACGTGTCCAATATAATTTATAATTTAACAATCCACTAATGTGATTCAAACCTTATGAAATCAATCAAGCACCATTCCAGAAATTCTGAAAATCAATTAAAATTCTAAAATTTTGAAGGATGAATTGCAAAATTAATTATATTAATTAATTCTAACTAATTTTAAAAATAAAAACATATTATATATTTTAAAAAGAAAAAGATAGAAAAATTATCTTTTTTCTTTGGAAAGAGATGAATATGTGATAAAATAGTGGTATGTAGGGATTTCAGAAAAGGACCCCAGATTCCCTCTACCTTTTTGGAGCTATGTACATTCAAGGTCATTGGCTAATGAATTTCATACAAAAATATGCTAAGTAAACCAGCTGAGAATGATATTACTGCATTCAAGTGTTTGTAATCATTCTATAATTAAAGTCCCAATGTATGTTCAAATGAGCACATCTCAACTTTGTTTTAACCTATGATCCATTTTGGTAAACATCAAACTCTTATGTTCTCCATTAATGTCATTTGAGTTTCAAAATAAATTAGGTATTGTCACCAAGAGCATGTCAAATCACTGATAATATTAGTAAAAAATATTATAATGTGAAAAATAAGATCATTCTGTGCTTAAGGTCTACTCGTTTGGCACAAGGTTCACTGTCCTAGGAAGTGGAGAAGTTTAAACACAATATAGGTCACTTTCAATGTCAAGTCTGTTTTATTATTTAGTTTCCAAGATAAATTTTGTATCATAAAATTTGTTTGACTTTTTACTTCTACACTGATTAACAAAAGATATTAGTCCTGAGATTCACTTTTGTTATTCTGTCCTTGGAAGTTGCTCCTCTTTCTTTGTCTATGAAAAATCAAACTATTCATAAATGGTTCCCTCTGTTGTTTCAAGACAACATCAGTACTCTGCACTAATACACTATATCTGTTCTTATATACTAATTAGGTACAGCCATAATAAATATATTAAAGAACAAGTTTTGTTTAGTTGTAAGAGAGAAGGCTTCTCAGACATACACACAAAAAGTGTGTCTAGCAATAATATATTTTGCATGATATGCCAAATAAGTTAATGAGATTTAACCTTACAGAGGCTTTAGAATTTAAAGCAAAAGAATGTTAAAAAAAAAAAGAAAGAAAAGAAAAAAAAAAACATGAAGGAAGGAAATCACAGAGGAAGAAAGGAAGTTCGTCTTTTATAAAAATAATTTACGTATCAAAGGATGCCCAAACCTGAGCTGCAAAGGTTAGAGAAATGAAAATTAAGTTTGTCTTTTTGAAATCTTTTTTAAAATAATTGTTCAAATTTGTTCTTAATACTTACTTTAAATTTACCAAACAACAATGAATTTTGCAGGAGACCTCATTAAAGGAACAAAACAAACTAAAATTTTACACTAAGAGGCAACTCTATGTGCTAATGAGGGTATAATATTTGAGAAAATAAAAATGCTTCAAACATAACATTTATATAAGAAACTGCTAATGATATCACAATGGTAATTCTTTTAGATCACTATAAGGTGACAAAATGGTGACTGCCTTTTGCCTGTAACTCCATACCCCAATCCAACTTTTCCGTATCTACCAAGGTTAAATGTGCACGAGTTCCTATACTTTTGCAGTTCACCAGAGACAGGAAACATATATTTATTGAAAAATTTATTAAACATAACAGATGTAAGCAGATGTAAAGGATGTCAAAGCTGTGTGCATAGGTTCTGGGGAAAATCTGGCTCATATAAATTCATGTGGTTTTTAGTTTATTTTGTTTTGTTTCTTAAATGCTTGATTATATTTAAGGCTTAAAGTGAAAGAAATGGGCCTGCTTTTATACCTAAGGGTGTTGATACATCTTACAATATTTTTTTTTGCTCAAAAGTAAGGAAATATTTTACTCAACTTCGTAACTAAGATCATGCTATTACCCATTAGCAATGGAACATGAAGGAATATTTAGCATATCTTCAACCACACCGTGGAGATGTACTAACATCGGGGTCCTCCCTAGATATAAATCTATTTAAATAAAATAAAATCATTAAGTGTTTTTGATAGTAAATAAATACTTTAATTATCACAGTAACTTTATAAAATAATCCATTGTCTCTCTGTATCTGGAGAGGTCTTCGTGAGGCTAATATAAGATTAGAATCAGAAACCAGGAGGGAAAGCCTCATTGAAACACACTGGCATATGATTCCAGGTATACCATTTAATTTTTAAATATTCATTCTCATCTATCAAATAAAGGAGTTGGTGCTTAATTTATAGGCATATTTTGAGAAGGAAGTGGAAAAGACGTGTGAAACTCCTTCACGCACTGATGAGTCCATATTTATTTTTTAGGGCAAATTAATCCCCCTAGCACATTTCTAATAGTAAAATTTCAATTGAATATCACTTCTGGTATTTTTTCTGTTATATTAATTAAATAACTTTTCAAAAGTTTAAATCTCTGTTCTCAACTACACTATTATTTCTTTTATATAGTTTATATAAGTTCATAATACCACAATCTACTTTTCAAAAATTTCCTTCGCTAAAAAGAATATCTTCCACTATCTTACCTGTCTATTCTTCCTTTAGCTTCTGACTCTAGTCATAGGGAATTTTATGCCATTCTCTATATTCATATTATTTCCAACTTCTTTAATTTTATTCGTACTCTCCTACCGGTGCATCACTCTAGTACTTTAAATTACTTTGCAAAATATTGTCTTAGTGTATCCATATTCCAAGTATCTCTTGACATGTTTGTTTCTTTACATAGATATTAGTTCTCAACAGTTTAAAGAACACGGCTCAATAAGTTTTGCATCTCCAGTCTTTAAAACATTGCTTGATACACAGTAGCTATTTGATAAATATATGTTGAACTGAAGTACTGAAGGCTATTTCTGACAGACATGTCAAAATTAAAGATTAAACGCCTGGTTTATGAAAATAAATAAAAGTTTAATTTTGAGTTATCCTTTAATTTAAACTAATATTTAAATTGAAATACATTTCAAAAAGTCAAAATTTAAGCTTCTCCTGTAACGATATGTTTGGGATACTCAGAAAGGACAGAAAAGAAATGAAATGAATATACCTTGGGCAAAATAATAAATGCCTTTTCAGATTTCAAAGATATCATTTATTTTCCAAATTATTATGATGCACCATGTGCCTACAAAGTCTAACAGCAGTACTTATAACAGGTAGATGGTTATGTAAAAATTACAACCTAGCTGAATTACTTATTAATCAGTGACAAAGGTTTTAGCAGTTCTGTGGTATGTTGTTTTTATTTTGCTGAGCAAGATAAATTAATAAAATAATCAGAGTAGAATTAATTTACAGTAACCACACAATATGTTAAATACTATGTTGTATTGGTTAAATGTCACTTAGTGTGAACTTTATTGTACTGGATAATTTAATTTCTTAAATTAACTTTTCTGCAAACACTATCTTATTACTTTGTGATTTCCCCTAGGATCCAACATAAGAAAGAAAATCTATTTCTTAAATTTATAAGCATAGAATTAAAACATATTTAATGAGTTGATACACACATCTGACATAGATCTCTTATACAATTAAACTTCAATAACGTTTTGTAACTGATATTTGATATTTAGATTTTCAATTTTCATTTGCCCAATTTAAACATACATGATAGCCTTTCTCAAAACAACTTAAATTGTGCTTTTGAAATTTTTTTTTATCTGAATTTTACTTTGGAATGAAAAGACAAGAAAGAAGGCATGTCTGTTTAGTTACATATAATTTTTATATATATCTCTCGTAAGTTCTTATTTTCATACTAATGTTAGGTACATTTAAGAGGAATGATAAAATACACATTTGTGTATTGATGGTGATCTTATTTCTATTTCTACTAGCAAGAAAAATGTAACTGAATTAAAATTCCTACAAGACTTAAAGATATTAAAGAACATATACTATAGATTACAATAAAAAAAATATATAATTAATATATAAAGGGGAAAATAAAAATTTCTGTAGTGCTGTAAATCAGAACATTTAAATGTTTGGACTAAGCAGATAGTGAGAAAGTGGAAGGCTATTAGGAAATGTATTAGCAATAAAACATAATGAGTCTCTTTTCTCTTAAAGACTCTCATTTTATCTATCTTTTTCTATATCTACATAGATATATGAGAGAAAAAGAGAGAGAGAGAGAGAGAGAGTGTATGGATACAACTAGTCACCTTGCTAGATATCCAAAAGGTCAAAATGAATAAAAGTGGTGGACAAATTTGGAAATTATGGTCAATTATGTCATTAGTTACTGCTGTTCTTACTGTTCTGTGCTCTGGCGCCCTCATTAAAAATAAACGCCTGAGATTTGGCTGGACTGAAAAAATTTAGAAAGCAATATTACCTGAAATAAATTGTATGTAACATTTAACACAATATTTATTCTTAGCAAAACAAAAATCATAACAAATTTTAATATACTGTACACACAAAGTCAAATTATTTGTATAATTTAATTTTCTAAAAGTAAGATATAATTTTTAGGTATATTTCAACTTATCAGAAATTGTCGAGAAATCCAGCATTATTATAGTCAAATCCTTAATTTAAATAAAGTCATCTTTCTCAAATACAGATTTCCTTGAAACATCAGATTTGTGTAACCATTATACACATGAAATTGACAATATTTCACAAAATTTGCTTTAGCTCATTCTTATAGAAAAAGTATACTTATTTTGTTTGTAAATAGCTGTACTCCATGAAACAAAGAATAAGATATATTACATGTACATAATTTTCTGGAAATATACTAAGTATAAAATGAGATTTTTTCAAATTTTAATGATTAATACCAAGTTTTAAATACTTGCAATGAGTACTATACTGAGATACTTGTAGATTTGAATAAAATAAATATAATGAAGTGTTAAAATTGAAGCATTGTAAATCCAAACAATGCGAAGTTGCATACTATAAGTTTCAAAATTACTAAGTAGCATACACACATTTTTTCTTCATTAAAAACAGAAATTTGAATATATGCAAATGAATTTACAGAGAGAAGTTTGATGAATACAACAAATGTCCTAAGGGAATTAAAAAGTGAAAACTTCAACCAGTACTTTATAATGTCTTTAAATCTTCTATTATAGAAATGCCATTTTTATTATTATAACTGTTACTTCTGTTACAATTATTATTCATTTATTTATTTTGAGACAGAGTCTTGCTATATGGCCCAGGCTGGAGTGTAGTGGCACAATCTCAGCTAGATTCACATCCTGGGTTCAACTGATTCTTGTGTCCTAGCCTCCGGAGTAGCTGGCATTACAGGTGCAAACCACCATGCCCAGCTAATTTTTGTATTTTTAGTAGAGACAGGGTTTCACCACATTGGCCAGGCTGGTCTTGAACTCCTGACCTCAAGTGATCCACCAGCCTCAGCCTCCCAAAGTGATGGGATTACAGGGGTGAGCCACCACACCGGGCCTGAAATTATTATTTAATGTAATATTTAAATAAGTGTTTAGAAAATTATATATGGGAAATTTGTTTATTTTTTAAGTCATTTTTTTAGAATCCTTGAGAATGTTTAAGTACTGTTTATTCAACCTTTAGAAATTATGATAATATAGAAGAAAATGGCTTATTGTATTGTACAACCTAATAAATTTATTCTACTTAAAGGGAAGATTATTAATACTTCTTTCTGATATCTATATATATCATGGATAAAAGTCTGTAAGTATGATAGATACTTACGTATTTTTTTCTACCGCAGTCAATGAGAAATGTTAAATTCACATTTGACACTTGCTTCCAAGGGTTTGCATCAGCAATGGGGGTAAATCTCCTTTAATCACACTTAAAACTACATTTTTCTCTTTTTCACTCAGGAAGGTATATGTAAAATCAAATGAATAAGACCAACTTAATGATAGGGAAAATCCTATCGCCTAATTTGTTTTTATACAATAAACATTGCTATTTTATCTTGTTTTAAAAGTGAGTCTATATGGTCTAAGCCATAATTAATTGAGACATCTTAATGGGTGATGCTCCATTGTCTTAATACACAGTGTTGTGCAATAGATCTGATACAGTAGACAGAATTGTTGTGTATTATGGCATGGGTGACTTTTTTCCCTACATCTCTCTCACTTAAAACAAAGCATATTTAAAAGAGAAATGTCTTCTCAAGTTTAAGTATTGAATTTGTGTCTAAGTTAAGTAATTATAATTATCATGTTATTATTAATATTGTGATTTCATAATCATAGTTTTATTAAGTTTTTTTTTTTTTTTGTTGTTTTTTTTTTTTTTTTTTTTTTTTTTTGAGACGTAGTCTCTCTCTGTCGCCCAGACTGGAGCACAGTGGCGCGATCTCAGCTCACTGCAAGCTCTGCCGCCCGAGTTCACGCCATTCTCCTGCCTCAGCCTCCCGAGTAGCTGGGACTACAGGTGCCCGCCCCCAGACCCTAAACCCAGCTAATTTTTTGTATTTTAAGTAGAGACAGGGTTTCACCGTGTTAGCCAGGATGGTCTCGATATCCAGACCTCGTGATCCACCAGCCTTGGCTTCCCAAAGTGCTGGGATTACAGGTATGAGCCACCGCACCCGGCAGTTTCGTTAAGTTTTAATATCTATTAGGTATTGCCATATGCTCAAGTCACCGTTCTAAAAATTTTATAAATGATTGTTATTTAATCATCATAGTAATGCTAAGTGTTACATAATTTGCTCAAAACTACCTACACACTGGCAGAGCCAAGATTCAAACCCAGGCAGTTTCACTTAATGACTACTGTTTTTAACCACAAAACACTATCAAATAATAAGCATTTATTATGTATTGTATGATATCAACTCTTATGAATGTATAAAATCACTTAAGGGAGTCCATAAAAACATTTAACATTTGTTGAACTCTTATCAAATTTGTCAATTAGTGTGTTATTTGATCCTTACACTAGCTCTAAAAAACACCTTCTATAATTAGGCTCGTCTTTACAGATATAAAAATAATTAAAAAATAGAGATGTTACAAAAGTTGACTAAAGTGTTAGGAACCTGCCTAAGATACAAAAGCTAGTAAAAGGCAAACTTGCCTTTGAACCCTGGCCCATAATTCCAGAATATATGTTCATATTCATTGTTAGTATGACATATAACCAAGAGAGTTGACATGGCACAAGTGGTGCCTCTTAAATTAATAACAATTTGAGGTAACAATATGTTTATTATCATGAGGCAGCATAAGATCAGGTATGCATGTAGGATCAACAATACATTTCTTATTTCAAATTGATGTTAATGAATTGATAGGTAATTCAGATTATCTGTATGTTGATAATTGTACTTATTTATCTAATGCAAAGCACTATAGTCAGAGTAGAACTGCATACTTTGTTGGAGCTAGTATGTGAATGTTACTGGGTAATTCACAGCAGGACTAGCAGCTGGTTGTTTTGCCTTCATTTTTTTAAGATCTGTTCATTTCTTTCAAAGATACGCTGTTGCTCCTAATCAAACATTTCCTCAGACATCACTCACAATGTGGGTTTCTCTAAATAAATATGAGTCTCTCATTGGTTAGTATTATATTAAATATATATTTTAAATATACCTAATTTACACAGGTTCTAACTATGTACATCTCTCATGTCATTTTAATCAGTTTTATACTTTGCTATCATAGATGATGTTATTAACTAATATCTTAAGAGGATAATTATAATTTTTCTCAAATAATTTCAGGGAAATTACTCCCAATCTATATCCTATTTACAATGTGTGTGTGTCATATGATTTTAAAAAGTATTTATACATGTATTTTTTTGCAAAGAACTAAAGATAAGAAATAAAAGATGATCATTGCTTCTCTATGAGAGCTAAGAAATTTGACATCTCTTTCTTCTTTTATTTTTCTTTCCAATAGGAAAAAAATGTTTAAACTTCAAGGAAAAGGAAGCTTCTACTTGCATGATGGTATCTTTCTATTTAAAGATACTTAGTTATTTTCACCCAGAGCTTTCACGGCATTTTCACACTATCTCATCAGCTAGTCAATAAAGAATTATGCACAGAGCTATAATTCTTTTTTTTTTTTTAACTTTTGCATGTTTTTTTCCTAAATCGAGCCATGATTCACACTTTTGTAGTGTAGGCCTTGATTTATAAACTCAAACCCAGATGTTTGATATTTCTCCATATAGTTTTGTTAAGCATTGCATCTGTTTTACACTTCAGATCAGGAGTATAGAATCCATGGAAGCATAGATAAGTCATATCTTCAATGATCTTTTTAACATTTCTCATATGGAATGAGAAAATTATTTTATTTCATATGTTGCTTAACCAAAATATGAAAAGCTTTAATATTTTGATAAAGTACTTTTCATAATGGCTATGCTAATTGCAATCTGTGGAAGTTTTGTGAAGTAACATACATATTTTTAAAGAATTACTCTTCCCTTAATAAATTGAAACATTTAGCTAATAAGATCTCTAATATTTTTAATTTTATAATTTTGAATAAATGTACACACTATACTCACGTCTCAAAAAGCTACAAAAAGAAAATCGACCAAACAAAAACCATAAAGGAAAAAAAGTAAAACAGAAGGCACCAGTGAAAAAGCAGCAAAATGCAATAGAGAAAATGACAATGCTAATATGTTTGTCAAATTGATAAATTATAAAATCTGATCGATAAAAGAGTGCAAATAATCACCACCAAAATGAGTGGGAAAAAGTCAATTTATTTCTCAGGTTTTCTTTGACCAATAATTTGTCTGTATAGAGTAATTCCTCAAAAACCCTGAATCTTACGGAAAAGGAATAGGAAATCTGACATGATATATTTTATAAAAATGAATTCATTATTTAATAAACAATTAGAAAATTCCAGGTCCAAAGGGTTTCTAATAGATATCTTCTATATTTTTAAAAAGAAATAACATCAATCTTATAATTATTTTTTTCAGATTTTAGCAACTAATTTTACATAACTAACATGACCTTTACATCAGAAGTTGACAAGCATAATACAGAACTCAAAAAAATTCCTGTGAATATCTCCCATGAACATGAATGCAGAACTTCTTAATAACATTTTAATAAATCAAGCAAAGAACTTAGAGCTACCATTCAAACCAGCAATCCCATTACTGGGCATATACCTAAAGGAAAATAAATTATCTTACTAAAAAGACACATGCATTCGTTACGTTAATTGTTGTGCTATTTATAATAGCAAAGACATAAAATCAACACAGGTGCCCATAATTGTTAGATGTTAGATTGGATAAAGGAAATGTAATACATATGCACCATGGAATACTATGCAGTCATAAAAGTGAAATCATGTACTTTGCAGCAACATGTATGGAGCTCGAAGCCATAATCCTAAGCAAACTAACGCAGGAACAGAAAACCAAATACCACATATTCTCACTTATAAGTAGGAGTTAATGATAGAGGTAAGAGACAGACAAATTCCTAGGCAGAGAGGGGCGGGTCCCCAGTGAAACCTGGCATTCAAACCAAAGGGCAATTTTGAGCCTGAAAACCGAGCTGCCGGTTCCTGACAGAGTCCACAACCAGAGTGAGAACTATTCCTGTTTGCCCACTCTTTCCCAATTGGTGCTTTCTGAATAATATTCTTTAACCAATAGAATGTTACCTTTCCCAAGGCTACAGCCCATGCCTCCTGATTCCAAACCTACAAAAACCCCAGACTCAGCCTCACAGGCGGCTACCCACTTTCGGGCCCGCTCTCACACAGAGAGCTACCCACTTTGGGTCCCCTGTCATTGTTGAGAGCTTTTCTGTTGCTTAATAACATTCTTCTCTCCCTTGCTCACTCTCTGGTGTCCACATAGCTCCTTTCTTCTTGGTCAAGTACCCGGAACCCGCTGAAAGGCAGGAGCAAAAAAGGGCCATAACATACTCCGTCTGGCTTCTCAAGCCGTGGACAGCATGAATGAAAAGCGCTGTGACACTCTCTCATTTGCCGGACTACGGGAGTGAAGAGCTGTGACCCTTCTGGGGGCGCAGACCTCGGAACTCCCCGAGCCAGAGCTATAACACGCCTCTATTCCCAAGCCATGGGCGGCGGACATGAGGGAGGGAGAGAGAGCTGTGGCATTCCCTGGTGGCTCAGACCTCAGGACTCCCTGAGCAAAAGGTTGACACCCCTTGAGGCTCCGCAGTTGCTGGCATCTCTGTTTTCGGGTGCCACTGTTTCCCGTCCTCTACGCGCCAGTGCACAATACAAAAACCTCCTGGGCTGTGCCTGGCTCAGCTACAGCCGACTGTGGAGTCCCTGTGCAGGCGCAAGATCCAGGTTGGTATCGCAGCTGAGTGCAGCCTGCCGGACCCAGTAGACGGAGCAAGCCGGTTGGGTACAAGCCAGGCCCTGGGCAGAGGTCATGGCAGCTGCAGAAATTTCTGGCTGGTGAAGCGGTACCAAAAGAATCTTGTGTCATTAACATTGAGCATATATAGACATAAATATGGAAACAATAGATTCTGTGGACTACTAGCGGGTAAAGTGTGGTGGGGGGCACTAAACTATCTATGGGGTAGTTTACTACCTGAAGGACGAGATCCATACTCCAAACCTCAGCATCATGTGTACTACTATGTAACAAATCTGCACATGTACTCCCTATATCTAGAATAAAATTTGATATTAAAAAGCATATAAAATAATATAAAATAATACATGGTAAACTTTTCTGTGATTATTTCAGCTTTCTTAGGAACAGCAATATCTCCTACTCCATTAATTGAATCCCTGCAAGAATCGTCTGAAGCAACTGAAAAAGCAATATACCAGTCATACCCTAGCCCTGAGATTTCCACTGTTCAAATGATCCAAGAGGCTTGGCAATAAAGTAATGTGATTCTTTGTGTGCCAGTTGATTGACTATTGCTATGGTCAGAAAGATCTAAACATGTGATGAACTGGAAATTTTTATCATGACATTTGGATATAGACTTACTACAGATGGTATATGACTTCAAATGATATGAACTAGCATCATAAAACACAATGTTTAAAATAGTGACTGGCATTTAGTGAAAATGGAAGCTGACCTTTGGAGACCATTAAGGTTTATGTGCTTAGATCTCTCCAGTCTGTTGGAAGCCTGTGTTATTTTACTATGTTCCCAAAAAAGAAAATACTTGACTATTTTATATAGTACTGGTAAAGTTAATAGTACCTTAATTTTAATAAATCCCCCTTGGTTAGGCATAATTTTAATAATTATTAATTTAGATTAAAAGCAAATAAAGACAACACAGTCATGCTCAAGTAAGAATTAATTTTTCCTCCAGCAGTTATGCGACCATGTACGGAGATATTTTTGGTCCTCAACAAAATACGTTACTAGAAACTATTGAGTAGAGGCTAACAAGTCACAGGAGTATCGCTCACAACAAAAAATAATCCTGCCCCAAAAGTCAACGATTCAGAGGCTGAAAGACGCTGAACTGATGTATGAAAGAAAAACATAGTTTGCTGCTTTGTTTAGTCTACTATCTTAATTTTTTTAAAGAGAACTTTTAATTAATATTGAAAGAATGTAAAGTAAGCACGGAAAAGAGGAGTTGAACACAGCTCAATTACAGACCGTTTTACACTTTAAGGCACACTATTTTTATACACATGAACAGATAACATAGAAGGAAAAGTTAGCAGAAATGAGCTTTGCATAGAGAGAGGAGGATGGCAAGATAGAATTTATCAGAGAAGCCAGAAAGTTCCTCAAATATAAATGGGTTAGGAAATTGCTGATGACTATTTGCCATTATGTTAAAATTCAGTTGGTAATCTTCCTCTTCTTTCACTACATGTAATAGGAAATCCACATGCTTGTCAGCAAATCCACATTTGTCCCTGGAATATCTCAGTTCTCAAAGGCTCTCTTTAAGTTTTAGGGTTTTGTTTTTGATTTTGATTTTAGTTTGTTTTTATTTTTGTTATCAACATTTAGTCTCATAAGTACTAAACTGATGTATTAGAAAGCAAATGTCTTTTCCTGTATATCTCTGCAGATTTTCTGATGCAGTGTCAAGGAAGAAGAGCCACTTTTCTATATTCACGTCTGTCTTTACTAAATAATTTAGGAATCGGTTGTTTTAAAAACTGACTATCACTTGTATGTATAAAAATCCATATATTGGGCCGGGTGCAGTGGCTCATGCCTGTAATCCCAGGACTTTGGGAGGCCAAGTTGGGCAGATCACCTGAGATCAGGAGTTCAAGGCCAAGACTGGCCAACATTGTGAAACCCCATCTCTACTAAACATATAAAAAATCAGCTGAGTATGGTGGTGGGCACCTGTAATCCCAGCTACTCAAGGGACTGAGGCAGGAGAATGGCTTGAACCCAGGAGGTGGAGGTTGCAGTGAGCCAAGATTGTGCCATTGCACTCCGGCCTGGGCAACAAGAGTGAAACTCTGTCTCAAAAAAAAAAAAAAAAAAAAAAAAAAAAAAAAAAAAAAATCCGTATATTTTCCATTGAAATTTTTTACCAGAAAAAAATTGAAACAGATATAACATGATTCCCCAATAGTTTCTCAATGATTTTATTTTTAGATACCATCAAAAATCAAATAAAATTATGAAAAACTGCAAACGTTCAAATAAACTTTTTAATTTCCAAAGGAAATTGCCATAATAGCTTTTTAAATAAAATTAGTAGTCTACCTGGGCTGCCAAGCAAAATACCATAGGCTGGGTAACACATAACGTCAGAAATAGTTTTAAAATTAAATCATTCTCAGGAGGAATTAAAAAGATAAGTCATGCAATAATTACTAAGTTAGGCTTAGAGTAACCACTATAGAGAAATTTAGACAGGGAGAAGTCAACGACGTTCAGTGTAATGAGGAATAAGGAAAGCTGGAGAACATGGAGTAAGCCTATAAGAAATAAGGAAAAGATGTATGGCTGCACAGTTTAATGTTTCAATTATAACTATGTTTAGTGACATAATTTCTCAAGAAAAAATATGAATCATGATCATAGAAATCAGTGGCTGAGGACAAGTGAAGAAAGAGTGATTAGAATATATGAGTTCAAAACCCCTGGTGCAAAAACCCAGAGGCCGGAATATTTAAGAATTATCTTTCCCCATCAAATGTACCAGTGATGTCAGAATCTGACATGTCATGCATACACCCAAATAGTCATTGAATCAAAGGATGGTTTGTTGGCTAATCCAATATTAATAAAGTGCTCAAAAACTATTGCAATAGTTTTGAATAATGCCTTCCTTGTCTGTTTAACTTCGCGTGGTGCAATTTCTATTTGACGTAGTGAGGCTAAACCTAGAAGGGTATTTTCTTAGTCTGTTTGGGCTGCTATGGCAAAATACCTTAGATTGGGTAATTTATAAACAACAAAAATGTATTGCTCACTGTTCTGGAGGATGGGAAGTTCAAGATCAAAATGCCAGCAAATTTGTTGTCTCGTAAGAGCTCGCCCTCAATTTCATAGATTTTATCATGATGATGCTCCTCAGATGGCAGAAAAAGGCAAAGGAGCTCCCTAGAGCCTCATTTCTAAGGGCACAAATCCCATTTATGAGGGTGGAGCCCTCATAACTTAATCACTCCTCAAAGATTCCACCTTTTAATACCCTCGTATTGTGTATTGGATTCCAAAACGTAAATTTGGGGATGGGAGACACAGGCATTCAGACCATGACCATTGCAACCATGAATTAAAAGCTTAGGTAGATTTCTTTCAATCTAGCTAAAACTCCTTTTTTGCACAATGCATATAACTGCAGAAACTGGAATAAGCACTCTTTATGGTTCTTAGTAATTGGTCACAGTACTTTTTATAGTCTTTCTGTCTCCACACAGATTTTGTTGCTTAAATTGTGGAGGCTGCCTCAAAATTACTCTACATATTATGTTGCAATGGAAAGCATTAACTATTACAGGTGAGGTTTCTTGGTAATGGAGAATCTGGCTTAATTATTATTTTATTATTTATTTTATTATTTATTTATTTATTTTTGAGATGGAGTCTCGCTCTGTTGCCCACACTGGAGTGCAGTGGCGTGATCTTCCCTCACTGCAAGCACCGCCTCCCGGGTTCAAACCATTCTCCTGGCTCAGTCTCCCGAGTAGCTGGGACTACAGGTGTGCGTCACCACACCCATCTAAGTTTTGTATTTTTTTAGTAGAGACGGGGTTTCCCCACATTGGCCAGGCTGATCTCGAACTCCTGACCTCGTGATCCACCCTCCTCTGCCTCCCAAAGTGCTGGGATTACAGGCATGAGCCACCGCGCCTAGCCAATTTTTTTCTTTTTTCAATTCAGCATCACATCTGAAAAAGAATGGTGAAATTAGTTGGAATTTAATACTTGCTTTGTGAGGCAGGAAAATTCTGACCACAGCTAATTCACGGGTGACAAAAATCATTGGAATAGAAAACAGATGCAGGAGCACACTAAATACACTTATGGAGATTATTTCATGAGATTATAATCATGATGGCTAATGCTTAGCTGTATCTACACAATTTCAATAAATGGAGTTGATCACCATATGGCAGAGTCTGACTAACTGACTATAAAAAAACACTCACACACACACACACACACACTCACATATATTTCTGTGATTATGGTGTCTTTAATACATGAGTGACCCTCTAAAAGATCTACATTTGTAGCTATGTAAATATAGCTCAACACACATGAAATTTTGAAATTGCAAACTAGTTTATCCGATTACTTCCTTAAGAAAAAAAAAGTTCTTATCTTTACACATTACAATAAGATTTACCACTATTTAGTGCATCTAAATAGAGGCATACTTTATTACATTTAATTGTTTTATGGACCATTAACAACTTGTCCAAAGGGAGTAAGATGAATAGTCATCAGCATATAATTAAAAAAAAAAGAACTGATTGTTTAAAAAATAAATATATATCAAATCACTGCAAAAAAAAAAAAAAGTCATCAGCAATTGAAGATCACAGTGAACAAAGATAAAGTTTATCCAAGATATATAGGGCGTTTCAATGGAAGAAATTTTACTTACACAGATTTTACTTATAAGAATTTCATACACAAATATATTTGTGTGTTTGTATATATTTAACAACACAAATTAAGTATGTTTCTTTTTTTTCTCGAAGAATTAAGGCCTTAATATTGAGATTATTTAAAATTTTTAAAATGAGTAAAATGATTTGTGCACATTGTCATTTATTTAATACCCTGGAATAGTCATCTGTTACATGGCATTATAACATCTCAAAATTTTGATCTATTCTTCAAAGACAGTGGGGTCCCGTCTGGTAAGAGTGTAAACATTTTCTTTATTATTCATCATTGTGACACTGGAAAAGCAGATTAAATTATTTCCATTTTTTTCTTAAGATTATATATTCTATCTACCCATTACAAAAAAATCTAATATATCTCCATACTGTCAAATTAAAATTCATGCAAATTAGACATAAATTTATTTAAAAGTTTTGAAAAAAAATAAAAATTTTTTAAAGTTTTTTTGCATGAATAATTTGAAGACTCCAATAATTTATCCAATCATGAATTACTTTCTTGTGTAAACTGTATTGTTATACTGTTTTTATTGACATAGTTTAATAAAATATTGTTTTAGATTAACTTTCATATTGTTAAAAAGGCAAACATATTTTGCACTTGGTATGCATCCTAGTGAGTATTTCCAAGGATTAAATGAAGATCTTATTTAATGTGACAGAGGTGAAGTTTAAATGAAGAAAAACACATTAAACACACAGAACATCAACTCTGTTCAGGTACTATCTTCTGCCTCAGTCATAGAGATAGGTCAGTTCTCCCACACACCTTCTCCTAATATAATAGGCTCAGCATTTGGAGCTTAAGACAAGTAAGGCAAGAGCAGTTGAGGTCAGTTTCTTTCTCAAAGAGATTAATACTCTCAACGTCCTCCACAGCCTGTCTTGTCTTTGAACGTCAGGCTGTGGAGGATCAGCCAGAGGATCAGGTTTTAGAAAAGCCTGAGATAGATGTGTTTAAATCATTTAACCTTAAACTGCAAATGCAAAACAAACTCAATGGAATAGTTGATAGAACCTATTTGCTTATAAGATCCAGGGTCATAGAGGCTGTTCCTTGATCTCAAAGCTCTGGCAAGTGCTGCTCTATGACACTGAGTACTGGCCAAAAAAAAAAAAAAAAATGATCTAATCCAGAAACGATATCCAAGCAATGGGACTGACCTGCTTAGTCCTTTCTGACACATTTTAACAGAGATTATCTCTTGGCCAAAGGAAAAACAAAGCACATATTTTCTTATCACTTATTACAATATAATAGGCAACAAGAAAAAAGAACATTCAACTTCTCAATCAACTTGGAGTTTAACATCTCCCAGTTTGGAGCCAAATAATGTAAACATGAGAAAATGACAAGGAATTTCTATGGGGGGAAAAATATATTAATTATATTGACTTCATTCTCTGAGGCACATGGAAAGCTCCAGAAGGCATCACTTGAGAGAAATTAAGTTTGAAGTCCTGGAACCCACTGTCAATTACCGACCCAGAAAGGATGAGCCACCATAACAGGTATGGCCCTGTTCTCTCCAGGTGAAGAAAAGGCTTGAAACAGAATGAACTTAGGTATGTTAGTGTGGCACCATGTGTCTCAACCATCAGAGGTCAGGGAGTGTTATGAGGTTAGCAGAGCAGTGTCCCAAATACCTTTTTATCTCTGACAAAACTTCAGTTAGTGAAGCAGGTGAGAGTTTTTTCTAGCAGTCTTCTAAACTATTAGCTTTCAAGCCAAGCTGCACAGCTCTAAATTCCACTCACAACTTTAAAGTGATTCCGAGAAAGAGAGAGTCAAGATATATTCGTAGCACAAGTAAAAATTTTAATATTTAAGCTTGCTACTATTAGCCTGATATTTTCTCAGTCACTCCTCTGGTTAGAAATTATTATTCTTATTTTATAAATGTGGAATTGAACTCAGAATGTTTAAAGATACACCTCAGGTCATTTAACTAGTCAATAATATACTATGAGATCAAGTAGGGATCTATTTTCCTCCAATAGCTGTACAACACTTTTATTCACTCTGTTAAGTACAAAGTCATATTGCATAAAGACACATGGTGGCTGAAAACAAGAAATTCAGCATAAAGGGTGGATATAGGATCTGGAAGCTTCCCTAAGTTTTAGTACAGACAGTTATTGTGATTTAATTTATTTCTATTCTGAGAACATTTCGAAGACAAGAAAGACAAAATCACAAAACCCTTCTATTTCTCCAGTTGCAACTCAATACAATTTGTTCCTCTTTTTCAAATCCTCAGCCTTCATTCCAGTGTCTTACCACAAACATCCTGGTTTTTATTTAGAAAATTTGAAAAAACTATACAGGTTTACTCTCAGACCTGCATTTAGACATAGCCATGATCTTTGTGTCATGGTGATTTTCACTTAAGGAAAACACGTTTGTAGCAAGCCACTCGCACTTAAGAAAAATATATTTATTATGTTTAATTGTAAATAATTATGTAAAGGTAAAAAGTTAACATTAGTGAGATTGGCTTAAATAACCCTCACCATTATGAAGTAGTAAACTTGAACTTATACTCACATTTATTAACCTGAAGCCAGCCGGCTTTCCTTTACAGGATAACTTAATACCAAACTATTCTCTGAGAATGGAAATGAGAATGACTGGGTATAGCACTAAAGAGGTTTTGAGACTGATACGTAAAAACGTTAATTCCTAAGGACCAATGTTTTCTAAATGTTATCTGCCAAAGTCATGAAAAAAAGAGTGGTATGAAAGAACAATATACGATTTTAGAAAATGTTTTGGTAAATGTAATTGAAGGTTCTAAATTATGTTCAAAATCATGTCAAGTCATCTCTGTTTTTTAACACAGTTAATTCGATAAATGTTTCTCCAAATTTGGTAGTTATTTTATAGTAGTTTACCAATATATTTGAAATCATAGTTTGGCCAATGATCTCAAAGATGCAATTAAAAATAGGAAATATTTAAATATATGCTAATCCCCAACTCATAGAAAAAAATAATTATACACTATAAATGTATCTACTAACTCATGATTGAGATTTCATTTACATTAGGTTTGTATTTTCTCTCTTAAACAGCTTTATTAATTGCATTTAAAAATTTTCTTAAAACTAAGATAAATGAAATAAAATCTAAATGCCCCAAACACAATAATATTAAGATCTGTGCCTCTATTTATTTAATGAATTATATAGACAGATTGTGTAGAAAGCACTCCTTCGGGATGTGAGTTGACTGCTTTCATTTTCAACTTGATTGAAATACCACATAAAAGTAATATGAGTAGAATAGGCAATAAAATAAATAGAGATCTCTATTCAGCTCTCATTTTTAGCTTAGTCATTTGCAGCACATCATAGTTATTTAGAGTATTATCTTACTTAAGATCAGACCTCAGGTTATACATAGAAAATGACTTAAAAGATATTAGCTATAAATTAAAGTTTGCTCATTTCCCAGATTACATAATAGCTAATTACAAAAAAGCAAAGCCAACCATTAATACAGAGATCTTCTAATAAGCTTGGTTCCTTCGACATCATTTGTTATAATGATATGAAAAAAAGTGAACTTCTGACATGAGGCCACTGCCTGTGTGGAGCGTGCAAATTCTCCCCATAGCTGTATGGGTTTCCCCCAGGTTCTCAGGTTTCCCCCCACACCACAAAGATGTACACATTGGTGTGTCCACATGGTCTCAGTCTGAGTGAGTGTGGGTGTGAGTGTGAGTGTGCCCTGCCGTGGACAGCATCTTGCCAGGATAGGTGCCCACCTTGCACCCTGAGCTGCCAGGATAGGCTGTGGCCACCCATCACCCCGAACTGGAATCAACAGGTTGGAAAATGAATAAATGGGTAAATACAAATTATGGTCAAATAAAAATTTGTAAAGTCTAGACAATCATATAAATGCACGACAATAAACAGTGTGGTAGGAACGTGCCCACTAACTGCACCGTATTTGTTACTGTTTGATTTTGAACCGCATGGCGGTAGGAGATGCTCCTTACAGTTTTGTTGGAAAACTTTGATTCCTTGATTTAACCCACCGCTGGTACAGCAACCATCACTCTTTCATTCACCATAAATTGGGTAAAGTATTATCTCACTCACTTTTATTAACATTTTTAAAATGTGTTTATAGCTGACATTATTTCATTATTTAATATTAGATGCTTTTGTGACTAGAAATATGCCTGATGAACTTAATGCTTGTTTATATCAACTAGTCTATGGTCAAAATTGTTTTGGGTCATTTTACATAAAGCCACAGTTTTCAAGCACCTATGAAGATATTTGATAAGAACTTACTGTATTTCAATGTAAACAAATATTTGAACACATCAATAATTTATAAAACAGAAAATAAAAATAACATTTAAAAGTTCAGTATTTGTCTCTTCCAGAAAAAAAAAATAGCTTAGTTGGGTATTTCTTTATGATGTCTGGTCATTCCAAATTTCTTTCTTGAAAGAGAAATTTTTAAATTCCATGTTTGATCCTAGTTAGTAAGTAGCAATGTGTAGACAGAGAAAGAGAAAGAGATCTGTATAGTTTCAGGAAATTTCAACATGCTAATAGATTATCATTCAAATTTCCTTTCCATTGTGGGTAACATAACTGCTACTTTATGTTACTTATTCAACAACCATTTTTTTGCTTTGTTTGGCTTCAACAAACATTTTGAGTTAGTACTATGTGACAGTAAAATATGAAGTTCTGGCTATATTAAAATAAAAATGATAATATTTTATGTGCCACTAAACATGAAAATATAAGTAAAATAAAATACAAGTACTGTAAAACCAAATTTTGAATACATTGAAGCCAATTTTAAATTAGTCATATTGTTAGATAGATACTTTTAGATACATTACCTTTTACTAGAAAATTCAGAATTCTAAAAGTAAACCTGCTGTATTTTTGTTGTTAAAAATAAATCTTCAGAATTTTATTCAAATGTGAAATACAATAAATGATAAAAATCACAATAATCAAATTCTGAATATAGTAAACATATTTTATGGCTTTCACAAAAGTTCTTGTTATATGAGTTCTTACCGTGGAAAAATGACAACTTTAAAAAAATAAAAAAATAAAAATAAAAAGCTTGTTCTCTGACTTTGCACCTATTGAGCAATAGAATCTAGCATGTTTCTGAGGCCCAGAACACAACATCTGTGTGAGACTGGGAGATGTGGTGTCATTTGTGACATGGAAAAGTGAGCAGGGCAAGGTAGAGGAAAGAAAGTACACACAGGATATAACTTTGACTTTCAGAATGAAACACTTGGTGTAATTTATTTTACTTGATTTCTCCTTCCCTTTTTCCCATTCCAATTATCTCTCTTATTCAACTCCTATTACAGTTCTCAGCCGCTGGCAAAGTGGCTCACAAGAATGATTCCTTGGAGGCGGACACTCCTGCTCATCCCCGGATTGCCCAATAGCCCCTCTAAATTTTCTGGCTTGAATTCCCAAAGCACATTGCCCTTACAATAGCAGCTGGTGACCCCAAAATGATAAGTAGAAGCAAAATGTCCCAATTGCTTATGGTAACTTTACTTGCCCAAGGTCAGAACAACCCAGTTATCTGTTTAGAAGTCCCTGATGAGGAATTGTACCAATTTTCCCATTCTTGTGAATGAGTCTGAAACTCCAAATGCCTTGTGAAACCGGAACAGTGAATTTGAAAATGCGAATCATCTTCATGGCGGCAGTGTCTTTAACCTTAAATACTAAACTGAGCATTGTTAAACCTCTGAGGTAAATAATAATGTGTTTGAGTAAAATAACTAAAAAGAAAATGAACTGAAGGCCCGCTGGGGTTTGGCCCAGTTCTGTATAAATAGTAAATGCAAATAGAAGTTACTAGTAGGAGTGGATAAATAGGGAACAACATATTGAGGTGGATGTAAGCATCATACTGATCAAATAAATAGATTAAACTTCTCTTATCATTCCTGTAGGATGGCAGTCTCTCACTTAGAAAACTCCTAATCATTATAAATGTCATCCTTACCCAGCAAAAATTAGTGACTACCTAAATAGTAAGTTGCTCTACTGCTAAGGTGTTTAATCTGTGATGTTTGAAATAACTTCTCGTTCTTAGGTATAGAATTTTGATATTTGAGGATTGACATTGAAGAGTCAGCAGATGCAGAATACTAAACTTCTCTGTCTGTCTCAACCTCCCCCTAGCCAAGTAGCTGATGAGGTCCTATCGATTATTATAATAGTCATCAATGATTGCATGCTTACCATGAGGCATGCATTTTGCATGCATTCATTTAATTCTCCAAAATTCAGAAATTTTATATTATTTTGCTACTATTTTCTGGCTATGCAGATAAAGACCATGAGGCTTTAAAATGTTGCATAATTATTCTGAAGTAATCAATGGAAATTAGGTATTTAAAACCTGGAGCTTCCCGACTTGAAGGTCCAATGTGTCTCCAATATAAAAGTGTGATTCTCTGTTTTATAATCAACACAACCTTGTGGGCAAGGCATGCATTACAATAAAGAAGAAATTCAGACAGAATTCAGGCCAGGGTAGAAATTTATGGGTCATTAGAAGGGTAAATGACCAAATTTCTGAATTATTTCAAAATTTCAATTCCTATTTATAAAGCACCCACTAAGATACTAAGATATTAGAGCTGCATTAGATTGTATACATACTAATGGAATTTATGGAGAAAAATAAAAAGAGAAGGAATCAGAAACACCCGATTTGTAGATTGTTATACATATGTATACACACACACACACACACACACACAAATATAAACATACATATGTATGTAATTTGGAGATATATATTATATATTTTTAATGTAGTGCTTTGATATTGTTCTAGTTGGCTGTATAATTTGGTAATAAGAAACATGGTACACCATTACTGAATTCATGACTTATAACACTCAGGCCAAATAATTTAAATAAATAAGTAAATCAATGACGGCTTGCATATTTTGATACACAAAATATATGAGAAATATCTAGTTTCTATTATTTTATTTTATTCAATGAGACTTCCAAAGTTTTAAATTATCATATGTTGCTTTTTGGGAAAATAGAGGATATGCCTAACAATGTGAAATATTGCTATCCAAAAGCATACACGTTTTTGTTAACAAATTGTTGTACCTTGCTTTTGTTTTTCTTGAAACACCAGTGCTGCACTGGAAAATAGTTGTCAGTATTTTTGAATAATCAGTAATAATATCTTTGTATTTTAAAGGCCTTATAGTTTATTTTTAATATAAAGGGGTATTAATATAACACTGTGTAGCATACTATAAAATATAAATTCATAAGAACCTGAATCTCGTGTCAATTGTTTTGAATTTAATTTTTTACTACTCTTTCTGTACCTTATTTTTTGAAAAGTTTCTACTCTGTGATTTATACACTACTGTATGTTTATAGGTCAACATGCTATCTTAACCTTAAATTAAGGCTACATTGTGGGGGAAAAAGATGCGAATTTTAATTAAAAATTGCCTAATAAAGCACCTAAATAAAGCATTACCTTTGTAGAAAATGTGAACCCTTTTCTGAAAATCGACAACAGAGAAACGCTTCAAATCTTTTAGTGTATTTCAATATACTTCACATATTTCAGTATACTTTGTTAGAAAACTATCCTTGTAAAAAATCTCGTTATTATTTTGAAATTTTGAAATATCATTCAGACATTTTGATTTAACAACATGTAAAGGTTCATAAAAGGAAATAACTAGACACCTGGACATTCAGCAGTCTTAGTTTAAATATATGTTCTTGGTAATCCAATGTACTACATTGAATTAGTCTGAATTTATTGCTGTGTAAGAAATAACTCCAAAATTACTGGCTTAAAACAAAAATATGAATTTATTATCTTTCATACTGCTTGTGGGTCAAAAATTTGAGCTCTCAGGGAAGAAATATTCTCAATTTATGAGGCTTAGGTGGAGGATTCAGAATTTGGTTACTAAGTGCTAACTGTAGGCTCATTCACTCACACATTTGGTGGTTGGCCCTGGCTCTAGGCTGGCACCTTAGGTGGGCAGTTGGTGGGAATAATTACACATGGCTTCTCATTGTGTCCTGGTGATCCTTACATGTCAGCTAGGCTCCAGGAGCAAGAATCTAAAGTCAGAGAGAGAGAGAGCCAGCTAGAAGCAACATTTCCTTTTCTGTTCAAGCTTTGGAAGTTAAGCCACACCACTTCTGCCCTGTTCTATCCCTTTAACTATTGCACAGTTCTGCTCAGGCTCAGTGGGAAGGGACAAAGAGCTCCTAACTCTTGACAAGTACTGTCAACATCACACTGTAAGATTAGGAAGGGTTACATACATTGTGTAATTGTAGTTTGCTTTAGGGGGCTACAAAAATTCAAATAATCTCAATGATTTCTCTCCTACAAACCCCCAAAGTTCCTTCCCATTGTAATATCAGCTTATAGTCTAGGATCTCATCATACAAAGTTGAGACGCAGATGAATTTCCTCTGCTGCAGTTCCTGGAGTACAACTCTTCAAGTATAGTTCTGTGCATTCTGAAGTTTCATGAAATTAAGAGAAAAGTAAATATGTCCTCCATATCCAATATATAATAGTTGTGCAGAAATGGCATAATTTCCAAACACCACAATTCAGTGAGGGAGAAAACTGAAGGAACACACAAAGTCACTGGTCTACAAAAATTATGGAATTCAGCTGAGCACATGATGTCTGCTGATTACTTGAGTAGAAATCAGTCTTATTTCCTGGGAATGATTGTCCACAGCTGTTTGATACACACTCCGGCTTCCTGGATACCTTTTGCATATTCCATCTCCATAAGAAATGTCCAATGTTTGTAGCCTCAGTATTTTTCTCAGTCTGGTTCTGCTTTTGGAATCCAAAAGCCTCTTTATATTTTATCTCTACTTTTAATTCTGATCTCGTCATGTTTCTGTAAAATAATCTTTGAAATATTGTGTGTCAGTGAACCAATAAATTATATAAAAACTAAAAAAAAAAAAAACTTCATGAGTTTTCTATGGAACTTGTGGGGGTTTGCTCCATTAAGAAAAAAACACACATATACAAATTTGGGTGGAATATACTTTTCTGTACTTTGGGCTTTCTATGAGGCTGTTGTAGGATGGCACCATTAAGATGCTCAGAGGAATTTATTTTTCTTTGAGACACCAACTTGAAACTTTCTGGTATCTTAACAAGGCTCTTATAGCCACGTCCTCAGCTTGATCTTTAGATTATACTTTCTAACAATGTCTTTGATGTGAGATTAGCTCAGAAGCCATTTTATAATTTTAGCATCATTTATGGTCTAGAGATGAGAAGGCAAAAAATCATTTTCAGACAAAACTATAACTCCTTTATGTTTATTCATTCATTCTTTAGCTTATCTCTCTGCTTTTGCATTTCACTAAAGGCATTTAGAAGAAGCAAGCCAACATGATCAACACTCAGCCAGGAAATCCCCTTAGCTACATCATCCATTTTCTTAGATTGAGTTTTTTTTGGTTATTACAGATAATAGTTTTGTTAAATTTTTTACCACTACATAATGATATTGATAACATCCTCAAGAGTCATCAAATTTTTTTGCTAAAATTTTTGCAAGGTCATTTAAATGTCTCCCTTCCACTTGGTCTCAAAATCACTGACTCAAATTTTAGTATATGTGCATGTGTGGGTGTTTGTGTATGTGTAGGTGTGTGGAAGAATCATACTCTTACCTGTGCAGCAATAGACAGTTAATCTCCATTAAGTCAATATATAATGAATTAACCCTAAGTTTAGTTACTGAAACAGCAATGATGTAACAATTTCTATGAAGCAGGAATACAGAAAGAAAATAGTAAACATTGCTTTCTTCTGCTATGCAATGCCTAAGACATGCATATCTTGTTGAATTGTGCTTTGATTTTATTGCACTTAGCAAATACTACACTTCTTATAAATTGAAGGCTTGATATAACCTTGCCTCCAGCAAGTTCATCAGTGGCATTTTCCCAACAGCATGTGTTCACGTCTTGCTTTGGTTCACATGTTGATAATTTTCTCAATATATCAAACACTTTCACTATTATTATATTTGTTATGGTTATCCGTGATCAGTGATATTTGATGTTACTATTGCAACTGTTTTGAAGTTCTGCAAAACACGTCCTTATAAGATGGCAAACTTAATTGATAAGTGTTGTATATATTCTGACTACACCATCAACCAGTCATTCTCTGTCTCCTTCACTCTCCTCACGCATTCTGATTCCCTGAGACAAAACAATATTGAAATCAGGCCAATTAATAACCCTATAGTGGCCTCTAAGTGTTCAAGTGAAAAGAAGAGTCACACATCTCTCACTTTAAAACAAAAGCTAAAAATAATTAAGCTTAGTGAGGAGCACATGTCAAAAGTAGACATAGGCCAAAAGCTTGAGGCAGTTAGCCATGTTGTGAATGCAAGGAAAAAAATCCATGAAAAAATTTTAGAAGTGGTACTGTAGTGAACAGTAAAATGACAGAAGGGCAAAACAGCCTATTGCTGATAGAGAGGAAGTTTTAGTGGCTTGCTTAGAAGATCAAACCAACCACAACATTCCTTTAAGCCAAAGTCTTTTTCAGAGCAAGGCCCTAACTCTCTTCAATTTTTATGAAAGCTAAGAGAGGTGAGGAAACTGCAGAAGAAAAGTTTGAAGCTAGCAGAAGTTGTTGGTTCATGAGGTTAAGAAAAGAAGCCATCTCTATAACACAAAAATGCAAGGTGAAGCCACAAGTGCTGATGCAGAAGATGCAGCAAGTTATCCACAGTTCTAGATAAGTTAAGCTAAGTTAACAGAATTGAGATGGCTACACTACACAACAGATTTTCAATGTAGATGAAACAGCCTTCTACTGGAAGAAGATGCCATCTAAGACTTTCATGGCTAGAGAAGAGAAGTCAATGATTGGTTTCAAAACTTCAAAGGACTGGCTGACTCATTCAGACTTAATGCAGCTGGTGAGTTTAAGTTAAAGGCAGTTATCTTTTACCATTGTGAAAATCCTAGGCTCCTTAAGAATAATGTTAAATCCACTCTGCCTGTGCTGTATAAATGGAACAATAAGGGATGATAGCACACTTGTTAGCAGCATGGTTTATCGAATTTTAAAAATAATTTCAACTTTTATTTTTAGATTCAGGGAGTACACATGCAGGTTTGTTACATGGGTATTTTGAGTAATACTGTGGTTTGGGATACAAATGATCCCATCACCCAGATAGTTAGCTTAGTACCCAACAGTTAGTTTCTCAATCTGTGTCCTCCTCCTTCTCTCTCCCCCTTAATAGTCACCAGAGTCTACTGTTGCCTTCTTTATGTCCATGAGTACCCAGTGTTTAGCTACCACTTATCAGTGATAACACACAGTATTTGGTTTTCTGTTCCCGCACTACACGTCATCATCTAAAATCTCTGATGGAGACATACTATCAGGGGAAGCATCCCCCAATATTTCAATGCAGGTTCTATTTTCCCTAAATGTTGGCCAGTGTGAGAAATAAAGAGAAAGAGTACAAAGAGAGAAATATTACAGCTGGGCCTCCAGGGATGTCATCACATATTGGTAGGACTGTGATGGCAACCTTGAGCTGCAAAACCAGCAAGTTTTCATCAGGATTTTAAAAGGAGAGGGAGTGTACAAACAGGGAGTAGGTCACAAGGATCACATGCTTCAAAGGACCATAAAGATCACAAGGCAAGGGCAAAATTAGAACTACTGATGAGGTTCTTTTTTTTTTTTTTTTTTTTTTTTGAGACGGAGTCTCACGCTGTTGCCCAGGCTGGAGTGCAGTGGCGCGATCTCGGCTCACTGCAAGCTCCGCCTCCCAGGTTCCCGCCATTCTCCTGCCTCAGCCTCCTGAGTAGCTGGGACTACAGGCGCCGGCCACCGCACCCGGCTAATTTTTTGTATTTTTTTTAGTAGAGACGGGGTTTCACTGTGGTCTCGATCTCCTGACCTTGTGATCCGCCCGCCTCGGCCTCCCAAAGTGCTGGGATTACAGGCTTGAGCCACCGCGCCCAGCCCTGATGAGGTTCTATGTCCCGCTGTGCACGCATTGTCTTGATAAACATCTTAACAGGAAACAGGGTTCAAGAGCAGACAACTGGTCTGACTAGAATTTACCAGGCTGGAATTTCCCAGTCCTAGTAAGCCTGAGGGTACTGCAGGAGACCAGGGCGTATTTCAGTCCTTATCTCAACTACATATGACAGACACTCCCAGAGTGGCCATCTATAGACCTACCCCCAGGAGTGCATTCCTTCCCCAGGGTTGTTCCTTGCTGGGAAAAGAATTCAGTGATATTTCTCCTATTCGCACATCTGTCTATAGGCTTTCCATGAAAAGAAAAATATTCTGCCTGACCCCATAGGCAGTCGGACCTTATGGTTATCTTCCCTCGTTCCCTGAAAATTGCTGTTATTCTGTTCTTTTCAGGGTGCACTGATTTCATATTGTTCAAACACACATGTTTTACAATCCATTTGTACAACAGTGGTCCTGAGGTGATGTACATTCTCAGCTTATGAAGATAACAGGATTAAGAGATTAAAGTAAAGACAGGCATAAGAAATTACAAGAGTATTGATTGGGGAAGTGATAAATGTCCATGAAATCTTCACAAATTATGTTCAGAGATCACAGTAAAGACAGGCATAAGAAATTATAAAAGTATTAATTTTGGGAACTGATAAATGTCCATGAAATCTTCACAATTTATGCTCTTCTGCCTCAGCTCCAGCCGGTCCCTCTGTTCGGGGTCCCTGACTTCCAGCTACACATACAAGAAGCTTAATGTTGTTGTTTTCATGCCTGCTGAAACAGAATGCATTCTGAAGCCCATGGATCAAGAAGTAATTTTGACTTTCAAGCCTTATTATTTAAGAAATATATTTCATAAGGTTATAGATTCCATAATTAGAGATTTACCTGATAGGTCTGGGCAAAGTAAATAAAAAACTCTCTGGAAAGTAAATCAAAAACTCTTTGGAAAGGATTCTCCATTGTAGATGCCATTTGTGATTCATGGAAAGGAGTCAAAAGATCAACATTTACAGGAGTTTAGAAGAAGTTGATTCTAGCATTCATGGATGACTTTCAGGTGTTCAAGACTTCAATGGAAGAAGTAATGGCAGACGTGGCAGAAATGGCAAGAGAACTAGGATTAGAAGTGGAGCCTGAAGATGTGACTAAATTGCTCTAATCTCATGATAAAACTTGAATGGATGAGGACTTTCTCTTAAAGAATAAGTAAATAAAGTGGTTTCTTGAAATGAAATCTGCTCTTGATGAAAATGTTGTGAATATTGTTGAAATGACAAAAAATGATTTAGATTATTACATAAAAATTTAGTTGATAAAGCAGCCAGCAAGGTTTGAAAGAATTGACTCCAATTTTGAAATAAGTTCTAATATGGGCAAATTCTATCAAACAGCAGCAAATGCTATGGAGAAATATTTCACAAAAAGAAGAGTCAATAAGTGTGACAAATTCCATTGTTGTCTTATTTTAAGATATTGCTACAGTCATTTCAATACACAGCAGCCAACACTCTGATCAGTCAGCAGCCATCAACATCAAGGAAAGAACTTCCACCAAGAAAAGTTTATGCCTCTCTAAAGGCTCAGATGATCATAAGCATGTTTTAGCAAGAAAGTATTTTTAAATCAAGGTATGTACATTTTTTAGATGTAATTCAGTTGCACACATTGTAGACTACAGTATGATGTAAACAGTATTTTTATATGCAGTGGGGAACCAAAAATTTTGTATGACTTGCTTTACTGCAATATTCATTACTTTGAAGAGATCTGGAACTGAACTCTCAATATCTACAAAGTATGCTTGTACTTCATTTGGGAGTCTTGAAGGCTCAGGATGGGAATTGTTTGAAGACTTGTTGACTTAGAAATTTGGTGGTTGATGAGACACACAAGGAATCAACATGTAGCTTGTGATTCTTACAACATGTTGATTGGGTTCATGACAAGTATACTTAAAGAGAAACAGAAAAAGGCAGACGGTGCATTGCCATTTGTAATGTTTTGTTAACTTTTAGCATTATAAGTTACGCAACATTACTTCTGCTACATTTTACTGGGTAAAGTAGTTACTATGCTCTGTTTAGTTTCAAGTAGAATGAAGGACATTCCCTCATCTTTTGATAGAAATGTGTCACTATGATAATGTGAGAAGAACCTATACAATTGGATGTATATTTGTGTGGTCATCTTTGGAAAATACACTTTACAGTATCGAGTAACATTACTTGGTTCAAAAAGTACCAAGAAACAGAGGAATTCTAAAAGTATGATGAGAACTTCTAAGAATGGAAAGTTATGCAATAAATAAAACAAAGTACCTTCAATCATATCACTAATATTTTAGAACATATCAAATTGTGAATTAGCTTTCTATAACAATTATATAAATGTACTCTTTATGGTTAAAGATAAATGTGTAACATAATTTGCACATTCTTAAATAAATCACAATAAAATTGGACTTTACCTAGTGATTCGTAGCTACTATATAGAGATTGTCAAATAAAATATTTGCCCATTTCAACAAAGGTATAATTTCACAGGTAGATAAGTACTATATATGCTTAATAGTAATTGATCACAAATTAGGCCTGGTGGTGATTAGTAATAAAACTGCCAAAAGCAAATTCTAAATGAGATGGTTTGATTAAAAAAATTTTTGTAAGGTATCAATACAAATTATCATAATTTAACTGATTCTTTCACAGCAAAACTCTCCATTCTATGTAACTGGGGTCACAGGGTCACAGTCTTTAGCTAAAGGTTTGAGACAGTAAAGGTAAAGTAAGTGTAAAAATAATGCATATCCAAGGTTTTAAAGATATGCAGGGGCTTCACTCTTCATTGCTTTTTTTTTTTTTTTTTCTACAATCTCCAGTGTATTTCCTGGTGCTTAGAGAAAAGACCATGGAATTATAGACAAAAGAAAGTTCCAGAAGACAGAAATGCAAGCCACTTGTCCCCAAATTTTTGGCAAAAGACCAAAAATTTTGGATGATATAGTATCTGAAATTTTATATTCTTATAGAAAATGCAGGATGCAATATAATTTCCCATGAAGTCTATATACTTGTGTACACACATACGTAAAAATAAAACCTTCCCTTCAAAAAAAAAAGGTAATAAAGAATAAAGACAACAGATTTACACTCTAGGTGAACTGCAGATAAAGAGTGTTTTCCCAGTGAGAAAGCCTCACTTTTCTTACAAGAAGTTTTAACAGTACTTATAATTTATTGCATCCTTGACAGTTAAGAAAGGTGAATGGCAAGCAGAACAAAAATCAAGTAGCCATTATCATTACCATCAGTCTCATTCATCAGAAGCATATCAATGCTTTGTACAAATGTTGAATGAAAACAATTCACTATTAAGTGTGGACTGATAGATAATTTAACTATCTCACAGCTTTCCCAGTGAATGACCTGATAGAAGACATTGGAACTCAGCACAATTTCCGTTATTAGTGTCATCAGTAGCATTCCATTCCATTTGCTGCTTATGTGTCAAATATGTTCCAATGAAAGCTGTAAAAATGGTCTCCCACCGGTGCTCAATAAGTCATCAGTCAGTCACATCATGAATGATTGCCCAATGGGGACAAAATAGACAAGGTAAGTAGCATTCTGTGTTCTTCCAGAATAGTGAGTAGGACTCTACAGTAATTACCTGGGCCTATTGTTTTCCTGAAATATTTTAAAATTTTCCACAAGTACAGTGGGTTAGAATTGTTTTCATGTTGCATGCCTAGATGGTATTGGTAAAGCTGGCAGTTTTTAAATATTTGTTTTTCTACCTGCTGACTTGTCACAAGGATACAAATATCTTTTTCTAATTTTTCAGTTGTCCATGTGGGAGTGTAAATGAGAACTATGAATTAGTGGAGTTTGCTTGAGACCTGCTGCGTACTATGGTATCAGTGGTTATTTCGAAGTCCAGAATTAATAAACATTCAACTCTATTTCCTATTAATGATAGTTCTTTAACCTTCACAACAGGCCTCAGGAATGAAAGAGAAAAATTCAGTATTTCTGACTTTGAAATTGAACAGAGGACATTAAAATTTGAAGCTAAACTGTGTTAGGGCAAATTTATATTTAAGTAGAGGTAAAATATCACTTTTAAAAAGATTTTCCTGCTGTTATTCTTTTCCTTTTCTTCTTATTATTCTCTCTATGTTCCTACACATACTGAAAGTACAATACATTCAGATATGGGACATTTGAGATTAATATCAGCAAAGAGGCAAAAGCTCTCAACAGTGCATCATCCTTATTCTACACTCATGAACATACAAGGAAGACAAAGTCAGGAATATTGCTTGAGATATTATAAAACTGATTGAAAACCAGTGGGTTTTAATTAATCTGTATTTTAGTTTTTTGTCAAAATAAGTTAATTTCATATCTTTATATTTTTGGAGGAATATTTGGGGTTAAATTATGTAGAAAGGAACATTAATCGATATTGCTGTGTGTGCTATGTTATCTAGATAAAAAGATGTATAAGAATGAGACACTGATATTTGCTGATGACTATATGGATAAGTCATCAGTTCAACTGAATCAATAATTTCATCATGTGTGTGGAATACTTCCAAGCAAACACAGTGTGAAACGCCTTAACACCAATTGAATACAAATGAGAATTTCTGTGTAGCATTTACGATGTTACAAACAAAAACTACATTGAGGAACTCTTCCTTTTCAAAGTTATATAAAGCAAAGTTGCATAAAGCAAAAACTCTTAATGAAATATTAAAGTTAGCTGATTTAAGCCTATGAAAATTAAAGTCATTACAATAGTAGTGTTACCTGTTTTTCTTAGCTCTACTTCATTCAAGTATAATATGTGTGATTGTTTTCCCTTGATGAGTGAGAGCCTGACTCTGAGAACTATTCCATGGCTTTCACAGAATGATGGGTAATAGCTCAGTGTTAACTAGCTCACTAACTGTAAATTTAAAAATCTAGTATATCATCTCCTTTCAGTTTGAAGCATTCATCAATGTGGTTCCTAAAATCTTGTTGAAGATAAACATTTTGCCATATTATGTAAATAAACTTAGATTTTCTAAAATTTATGTCCAAGCACTGGATTTCAAAGCTAGACAGAAAGATTTTGTTGGAATATGTGGTGGGCAGAATAATGTGCCCTTCTGAAAGATGTCTGCATACCAATTTCCCAAACGTGTGAATATGTTATTTACACAGCAAAGGGGATTTGGCAGATCTAATTAAGAGTTTCGACATAGAAAGATTATTCTAGATTGTCCAGGTGGGAAGAATATAACCACAGTGGTTTTTAGAAGTGTCACACAGGAGAGTCAGGGTCAGCGAAGGAAATGTAAGGATGGAAGCAGAGGTCAAGAGTTATGTCCATGAACATATGCAATCAGTGTCTAGAACCTGGAAAAGGCAGTCTTGCCAACACCTTGATTTTAACCTTGTAAGAACCGCTTCAGGCTTCTCAATTCCAGAACTGTAAGAGGATGAATTGGTTTTATTCTAAGCCATGCCATTTGCTGCAACTTGTTATAGCAGCGATGGGAAACAAATACACGATACGAAAAAGATGGATAAAGAGGAAAGAGATGCTTATTTAACTTTCAATACTTCATTTTTTATCTTAAAAATAAGTTTTTAAAGTTAAAACTTAATTTAACTAAAAAAGGGTACATGTGCAGGTTTGTTATATAGTTAAATTGTGTGTCATGGGGGTTTGGTGTATGGTCTATTTCATCACTTAAGTGGTAAGCATGGTACCCTAAAGGTAGTTTTTTGATCCTCATCATCCTCTCTCCCTCCATCCACGAGTAGGCCCTGATGTCTGTTGTTCCCTTCTTTGTGTCCATATGTTCTCAGTATTTAGCTCCCACGTATCAGTAAGAACACATGGCGTTTGGTTTTCTGTTGCTGTGTTAGTTTGTTTAGGATAATGGCCTCCAGCTCCACTCATGTTATTTCAAATGATGTGAGCTCATTCCTTTTTATGGCTACATAGTATTCCATGTTGTATATGTACCACATTTTCTTTATCCAGACTACCATTGACAGGCATTTATTAAAGGTTTATTATATGCCTTTGCAGTTGTGAATAGTGCTGCAATAGATATACATGTGCATGTGTCTTCATGGTAGAACAATTTATATTCCTTTGGGTATATACCTAATAATGGGATTGCTGGGATGAGTGGTAATTCTGCTTTGAGTTCTTTGAGAAATTGTCAAACTGCTTTCCACAATGGCTGGATTAATTTACATATCCACCAGCAGTGTATAAGCATTCCTTTTTCCCTGCAAACTCATCAGCATCTGCTATTTCTTAACTTTTTAAAGGTAGTTTTTATTTTTGTTTTTTTTTTGTGTGTGTGTGTTTTTTTGAGATGGAGTCTCACTCCGTTGCCCAGGCTGGAGTGCAGTGGCAAAATCTCAACTTACTGCAACCTGTGCCTCCCGGGCTCAAGCAATTCTTCTGCCTCAGCTTCCTGAGTAGCTATGATTACAAGCGTGTGCCACCACACCAGGCTAATTTTTTGTATTATTATTTTTTTAAGTAGAGACAGAATTTCACCGTGTTTGCCAGGATGGTCTCAATCTCCTGACCTCATGATCTGCCTGCCTCAGCCTCCCAAAGTGCTGGGATTACAGGCATTAGCCACTGTGCCCACCCAAGATAGCCATTCCAGCTGGTGTGAGATGGTATCCTATCTAATGCATTTATCTAATGCTTAGTGATGTTGAGCATTTTTCCATGTTTGTTGGCCTCATGTTTGTCTTCTTTAGAAAAGTATCTGTTTATGTCCTTTACTCACTTTTTGATGAGATTGTTTGTCTTTTGCTTGTTGATTTAAGTTCCTTGTAGAGTCAGGATGTTAGACTTTTATCAGATACATAGTTTGCAAATATATTCTCCTGTCTTGTATGTTGTCTTTTTTTGTTTCCAAACTTGTCCAACCCATAGCCTGCAGGCCTCAAGAGGCCTAGGATGGCTTTGAATGCAGTCCAATATAAATTCATAAACATTATAAAACATTACGAGATTTATAAACAGATAATTTTTTAAAGCTCATCAGGTATCATTAGTGTTAGTGTATTTTATGTGAAACAAGACAATTCTTCTTGTAACGTAGCCCAGGGAAGCAAAAAAAATGGACTCCCCTAGATCATTCTGTTGATAGCTTCTTTTTCTGTGCAGAAACTCTTTAGTTTAATTAGGTCCCGTTCAATTTTTGCTTTTTTGCAATTCATTTTGGCATCTTCATCATGAAATCTTTGCCAGGTTCTATGTCCAGAATGATATTTCCTAGGTTATGGTCCAGGGTTTTTCCAGGGATAGATTTAGGGTTTACATTTAAGTTTTTAATCCATTTTAAGTTTTTTTTTTTTTTTTTTGTATATAGTGTAATAAAGTGGTCCAGTTTCAGTCTTCTGCATATGAACAGCCAGTTATCCCAGCACCAATTATTGAATAGACAATCTTTTCCCTGTTGCTTGTTTTTATTAACTTTGTTGAAGATCTGATGGTTGCAGGTGTGTAGCATCATTTCTGGCCTCTCCATTGTGTTCTACTGATCTATGTGTCTATTTTTGTACCAGTGTCATGCTGTTTTGGTTACTGTAGTCCTGAAGTACAGTTTGAAGTCAGGTAGTTACGCCTCCAGTTTTGTTCTTTTTGCTGAGGATTCCCTTGGCTCTTTGAACTCTTTTTTGTTGTTACTGTTCCATATGAATTTTAAAATAATTATTTTCTAATTCTGTGAAGAATGTCATTGGTAGTTTGATAGGAATAGCATTGAATCTGTAAGTTGCTTTGGGCAGAATGGCTGTTTTCCCAATGTTGATTCTTTCTATCTATGAGCATGGAATGTATTCCTACTTGCATCATCTCTGATTTCTTTGAACAATATTTTGTATTTCTCATTGTAGAGATCTTTCGCCTTCCTGGTTAGTTGTATTCCTAGGTATTTTATACTTTTCATGGCTGTTGTAAATTTGATTGCATTCTTGATTTGGCTCACTGCTTGGATGTCGTTGGTGTATAGGAATGCACTGATTTTTGTACATTGATTTTGTATTCTAAAACTTTTCTGAAGTAGTTTTTCAGATCAAGGAGCTTTTGGGTAGAAACAATGGGGTTTTCTAGGTAATTACCTAATTTTTGATCTGCCTTTTCCTCTAAGTGATTATTCTAATGCTGTAAAGAATTATAAAAATCAAGTTTTCTTAAATTATTGACAGAGAAGTTACAAACTCTACCAAGAAATTTTCAATGTTCAATCTGATTATATTGTTACATTTTTCGAAAACAGCCATATATTAAATAATTATATATTGTACCTATTAGTGGTCTGCCTTATATTTTATTCACTGAAAAATGCTCAACCAGATTTTAAAAATGTTGAAAACCTCTGGTGTAGAGTAAAAAGAAAGCTTGTTTGCAAACAGAACCTAAATGATTATTCTAATGCTGTAAAAAATTATAAAAATCAAGATTTTCATTATTAAAGTGATAGAAAATGAACAAAGCCCTCTCTATAATATTGCTTTGCTATTGGGCATATCTAGTATTTGTTGTTTCCTACACCATCAAAATATTTCAAAGTAATATTCAAAATTATAGCATTTACTATTTCTGCCCACATTTTTTTTCCCTCACAACAGTTGCACTGGCTTCTGTCCATGATACTCTACTACCATGTAGATACCATGTATCTACGTATCTTCTCTGGAGCTCTGAATTAAAATCTTCTTTATCTCCTTAAAATTATTTTCTACTCTGGATTCTATGACTTTGGATGTTCCTGATTTTGCAATGACCTATCATGAGATTTACCTCAGTTCCATAGCTGATGTAACTTCCTTTGGTCAAATTTAAGTTTAGGCATTCTGAAGGTTCTGTTTGCAAACAAGCTTTATTTGTACTCTATGCCAGAGGTTTCTAACTTTTTAAAAATTTGGTTGAGCATTTTCAGTGTCTGCGTATGAATACAATATAATCTAGACCACTAATATGTACAATATATAATCATTTAATATATTCTGTTTTGAAAAATTTAATAGTATAAACACAGATTTAACATTGAAATGTCCTTGGTATTGTTTTTAACTTCTCAATCACTTACTCTCTTCACAGGAAACCGCAAAACAATTTTCCATGGATTTAAGTACATATTTTTTGTGTTTTCGTTTCCATTCATTTTTTCTATATTAATGGACTCACACATACAATTCTGCCATTTGCTTAGGTATCCCAACAAAAGCTCAAATTCAACATACCAAAAATGTAACAATTTGTCTTTCCTACTTGTTTCTGAATGCCTTATTCATTAAAGTCAACGTGTACTCTAATTTATCAAATTTTGAAATCTCAGAATTACTTTTTATTTTTCTCATGCATATTCACATTCAGAAAGTTAAGTTAGTTCATCACAATGATTCACTTTTTTTGCTTTCTCCTATTTGATTTTTTTTTTAAACTTAAGGTCTTTTTTAACTCTTGTGTAACTTATGCACTTTTCAAATTTTTACCTCTATTTCCTCTTTTTTTCTTTTATGAGTCAGAGTCTTGCTCTGTCACCCAGGCTGGAGTGCAATGGTATGATCTCGGCTCACTTCAAGCTCCGCTTCCCAGGTTCACACCATTCTCCTGCCTCAGCCTCCCAAGAAGCTGGTACTACAGGTGCCCACCACCACATCTGACTAATTTTTTGATTTTTAGTAGAGATGGGGTTTCACCGTATTAGCCAGGATGGTCTTGATCTCCTGACCTCGTGATCCACCTGCCTCGGCCTCTCAAAGTACTGGGATTACAGGCATGAGCCACCACGCCCTGCTTTTACCTCTAATTTCTCTACTCCCTTCCAGTTGATCAGATTCTAAAGGCCAAAGCTTCCACCCAAGACATACCTCTGATCATATCTCCCTATTCAGAACCACAGGTGGTTCTTATTTGCACACAATATATTGTGAGTTCTTAAGTAGTACAATCAAGGCCCTTTATAATATCACCTTAACCAAAGTTCCCAGTGACTGCGATGGCCCTCTTTCTTAGAAATATTATAAGGCACAACATAGTATTCTTTATTCAAACATTGTTCTTTCTGTACCTGGTGTTGACTACGAACTGGTTTAGACAATAGCCTTACAGAGACTGCTTAGCCAGCTCACAGAATTGTGCAAGCCAATTATTGGTAACAAATCTGTACCCACATACATACAAACATGCATACACACAACACAGAAATACACACTCTTCTACAGATTTTACTTTTCTAACTGTACCTTGACTGATATACTTTGAAAGCTGAAGCCTTTTATCCAATGTGCTAGATATTTTTATTTATAATTTTCTACTGATTGTGAACAAAATGCAACCAAAATTTAGATACATTTTCACAAAAGAGTTTAGATCATCACAATACATATAGGTAAAATTACAAAATATTTTTCAAAGACAAGCTTATTTCTAAAATCTGATTAATAATAAATAAATAGTGCTGCAATAAACATATGTGTGCATATGTCTTTATAGTACAATGATTTATAATCCTTTGGGTATATACCCAGTAATGGAATTGCTGGGTCAAATGATATTTCTGGTTCTAGATCCTTGAGGAATCGCCACACTGTCTTCCACAATGGTTGAACTAATTTACACTCCCAATGGTGTAAAAGCATTCCTATTTCTCCACAGCCTCCCCAGCATCTATTGTTTCCTGACCTTTTATAATTGCCATTCTAACTGGCATGAAATGGTATTTCATTGTGGTTTTGATTTGGATTTATCTAATGACCAGTGATGATGACCTTTTTTTCATATGTTTGTTGGCCACATAAATGTCTTCTTTTGAGAAATGTCTGTTCATATCCTTTGCCCACTTTTTGATGGGGTTGTTTTATCCTTGTAAATTTGTTTAAGTTCCTTGTAGATTCTGGATATTAGACCTTTGTCAGATGGGTAGATTGCAGAACTTTTCTCCCATTCTGTAGGTTGCCTGTTCACTCTGATGATATTTTCTTTTGCTGTGCAGAAGCCCTTTAGTTTGATTAGATCCCATTTGCCAATATTGGCTTTTGTTGCAATTGTTTTTGCTGTTTTAGTCATAAAGTCTTTGCCCATGCCTATGTCCTGAATGTTATTGCCTAGGTTTTCTTCTAGGGTTTTTACGGTTTTGGGTTTTACATTTAAGTCTATAATACATTATGAATTAAATTTTGTATAAGGCATAAGGAAGGGGTCCAGTTTCTGTTTTCTGCATGTGACTAGCCAGTTTTCCCAGCACCATTTATTAAATAAGGAATATTTTCCTACTGGGGGAACACACCCCCAATATTTCAATGTAGGTTCTTTCTATTTTCCTTAAGTGATGGCCGGTCTAAGAAACAAAGAGAAAGAGTACAAAGAGAGGAAGTTTACAGCTGGGCCGCCGAGGGTGACATAACATAGCAGTAGGTCCATATGTTCCCCGAGCCACAAAACCAGCAGGTTTTAATAAAGGACTTCAAAAGGTGAGGGGTGTATGAACAGAGAGTAAGTCGCAATGATTCGATGCTTCAAAAGGTGAAAAGAAAACAAAGATCACATACTTCTGAGACCAATAAAGATCACAAGGCAAAGGGCAAAGCAAGATCACAAGGCAAAGGGCAAAATTAGAATTACTGATGACGGTCTATGTTCACCTATGCATGTATTGTCTTGATAAACATCTTAAATAGAAAACAGGGTTTGAGAGCTGAGAACGGGTCTGACCTCAAATTCACCAGGGTGGGTTTTTTTCCCCACCCTAATAAGCCTGAGGTTACTGCAGGAGACCAGGGCATATTTCAGTCCTTATGTCAACTGCATAAGACAGACACTCCCAGAACGGCCATTTACAGACCTCCCCGCATCAATGCAATTCTTTTCCTAGAGTATTAATTATCAATATTCCTTGCTAGGAAAATAATTTAGTGATATTTCTCCTACTTGCATGTCTGTTTATAGGCTCTCTGCAAGAAGAAAAATATGGCTGTTTAGCCCGACCCCATAGGCAGTCAGACCTTGTGGTTGACTTTCCTTTTTCCCTAAAATCGCTGTTATTCTGTTGTTTTTCAAGGTGCACTGATTTCAAATTGTTCAAACACACATGTTTTGCAATCAGTTTGTACAATAATGGTCCTGAGGTGACATACATCCTCAGCTTAAGAAGACAACAGGATTAAGAGATTAAAGTAAGACAGGTGTAAGAAATTATAAGAGTATTATTTTTGGGAACTGATAAATGTCCATATTAAAATGAAATCTGCACAACTTATGTTCAGAGATTGCAGTAAAGACAGGTGTAAGAAATTATAAAAGTATTAATTTTGGGAATTGATATATGTTTGTGAAATCTTCACAATTTATGATCCTTTGCCGTGGCTCCAGCTGGTCCCTCCTTTTGGGGTCCCTGACTTCCTGTAACACTTTCTCCATTGCTTGTTTTTGTCAGGTTTGTCAAAGATAAGATGGCTGTAGATGTATGGTGTTATTTTTGAGGATTCTGTTCTGCTTCATTGGTCTATATATCTGTTTTGGTACCAGTACTGTGCTGTTTTCGTTACTGTAGCTTTGTAGTATAGTTTGATGTCAGGTAGCGCATTGACTCCAGCTTTGTTCTTCTTGCTTAGAACTGTCTTGGCTATATAGGCTCTTTTTTGGGTTCCATATGAAACGTAAAGTAGTTTTTTCTAATTCTGTGAAGAAACTCAATGGTAGCTTGATGGGAATAGCATTGAACCTATGAATTACTTTGAGCAGTATGATCATTTTCACAATATTGATTCTTTCTATCCATAAGCATGGAATGTCTTTCCGTTTGTTTGTGTCCTCTCTGATTTCTGTGAGCAGTGGTTTGCAGTTCTCCTTGAAGAAGTCCTTCGTGTCCCTTGTAGGTTGTATTCCTAGGTATTTTATTTTCTTTGTAGCAATTGTGAATGAGAATTAACTCTTGATTTGGCTCTCTGCTTGTCTATTATTGGTGTATAGAAATGCTTGTGAGTTTTGCACCTTGATTTTGTACCCTGAGACTTTCCTACAGCTGCTTATCAGCTTAAGGAGGTTTTGTGCTGGGACAATGGAGCTTTCTAAATATACAATCATGTTATCTGAAAAAAGAGAAAATTTTACTTCTTATCTTCCTATCTGAATACTCTTTATTTCTTTCTCTTGCCTGATTGCCCTGGCCTGAACTACCAATACTATTTTGAATAGGAGTGGTGAGGGAGGTCATCCTTGTCTTGTTCTGGTTTTCAAAGGGAATGCTTCCAGCTTTTGCCCATTCAGTATGATATTGGCTATGGGTTTTTCATAAATAGCTCTTATTATTTTGAGATATGTTCCCTCAATATCTAGTTTATTGAGAGTTTTTAGCATGAAGACTTGGAACCAACCCAAATGCCTATCAATGATAGACTGGATAAAGAAAACGTGGCACACATACATCACAGAATATTATGCAGTCATAAAAAAGAATGAGTTAATGTCCTTTGGAGGGACATGGAAGAAGCTGGAAGCCATCATTCTCAGCAAATTAACACAGGAACAGAAAATCAAACACTGCATGTACTCACTCATAATGGGGAGTTGAACAATGAGAACAGATGGACACAGGGAGAAGAACATCGCACACTGGGGCCTGTCAAGGGACTAGGAGGCAAGGGACAGGAGAGCATTAGGACAAATACCTAATGCATGTGGGGCTTAAAAGCTACATGATGGGTTGATGGGTGGAGCAAACCACCATGACACATGTATACCTATGTAACAAACCTGTATTCTGCACATGTATTCCAGAACTTAAAGCAAAATTTTAAAAAAGGAAAAAAAATAAATTAATAAATAATTTGTAAGGGTAAATTGCATACTAGCTTACTGAAGTATTACTTTGTTTTTAACATTAGACTTATTGTAAACCATTTTGTAGTTCAGTTTCTCTAAGTAAATGTACAAATATTTGAGCAGTAGACACACACATACAAGGATACACATACATAGACACACACAAAGATACATATGTAAGATATTTGCACGTTTAAAAATTAAATTTCTAACTCAATTGTTATACTATTTTGCCTTGCTTGTATGCAGTAATAAATTTGGTATATATTTATGCAACGTAGATTTCTTCATTCAGTAACAGCTTTTTTCCCAAACACAATGTGTTTACCAAAAATTTTATATTACCATTACAAAAATAACCAGTGTTATTTTCAATGTTGAATTATTAACCATTTCAAACAGCATTCTCAATAAAATAGAAGTTTCATCTTTTACAGAACTAATTTCCATATTGTACTTTGATTTTTTTTGTAGAATTAAAAACATTTGAACCATCATTAGAATTATTTTATATTTGAAGTATCTGATTTCACTGTTACAAAACTTAGGGCATTTAGCAATTTGCTTAATTATTGCTTTGTAAAAGTTATCCCTTTAATAGCTATTGCTTTACTTCTAATACTTCTATATAAAAAGCTGGAAACCTGTTAGGGATACAACAAATTTAGAACAAATCATTTGATATAAAGGAAAGTTGTTTATTAAAGAGTGACATGTAGAAGGATCATCTGAAGTTTTCTAACTTGTCTTCATTGAACACAGAACTTAAAACTAACTTCTAATATTGAAAGGGATGCTGAAACTTCTTCAGTGAGTTTATGTCTTCTAGGTATTGTATGATTGGTACTACCATTACAAACTCAAAGATGAATAGTAAAAGGTAAGTTAAACATTTTATGTAAATTAAAAATTTTTATAATTTTTGAAAAATGGAAGTTTAGTACTGTCATTAGCAAATATTTTTATTTTTCCATTGCTTCCAAAAGCATTAACTACAAAATAAAAAAGTTGCCAATAATAGGCTTAATAAATAGCTTTTCTTATTATCATAAATATCAAAATGACTCAATAATATATGTCGCTGCCATTCTTTACATACTCTGCCTAAGAAATGCTCAGCCCATATTACTTCATTTAATTCCCATTCTTTTTAATTTCTTCTGTTTTCCACTAATACCTTTTCTCCCTCCAACTCTCAACTTGGGAATCTTGCAGCTTCTCACATCAAATGGCACAATTGTCTGGTAAATGAAGGGGCTCTTAAGGTCAGTAGCATTATATATTTCTCCCACAATCACCAAAGACATTTTAAAAAACTAAGAGAAAACTGTATTTTGTCAATATAAGAGTATTTTATATTCTTCTTGAAATTTTTACCAAAATCATGTCAGATTATTTTAATGCTAATATTTTAGTAAAAATAACAAAAATTCTAAAAAATGTTAAACTAAAAGCAAAACTAGTCACTGTCATTAAACGACAGTGCCCTGGAAAATCATGAAGAACGGAACCATTAATAACAATGGTTTTAGTCTGGTTTTTGGTCCACATCTCATTTTGTTTATAGCTTTGTGTTTGAACTTACCTCACTATACTTTTAAAATTTAATTTTTTTTAAGTATATGACTTGTACAAGGGGAATTAAAAAAAAAACTGTATTAGAAAGATTGCAATTAAAACCTTCAGGAGAAAAAAAACTTTACAAGAACAGATATATCATCACAGCTTATTTCAACTACATTATTCCTCTAATCCTTGAGGCTTTAATATCTCTGCATATTTTATTATCTTTGTAGATCACATTCTCATAAATTAAAAAAAAAATAAAAACTCTGTATTACAATTAACCTGAGAGGCTTGTTATCTGTGTGATGCATATTGTCAAAGACTTTGTTTCCTGTTTTGTTTTGGAGCTGCAAAGACATTGCAATAGTCTCTGAGGATTCTAAAAATTTGTCAAATGTCTGATGATCCCTGGTTGTTGTTTCAAAATCCAACTTTAGTTTTCACAGGTTTGTGTTTATTGGTGAAAACAATTGTTCAACGGATTTTCTTTCACATGGATTGGATATCACACTTCAAGCCCCCTTAAGCTAGGATCCTAATTTCTTAGCTCTCACATAAGCTATGCTATGATTTTACATACAGTTCATTTAATTTATCTACAGTGGAATTCTCTCTTTTGTGTTTGATTTTTACATCTCTGAAGGTGGTGGCAGGGGTGGAGGGTGAAGGACTATGCAAGCTTTACAAATTTGATGAAATACAGTAACCTACAAATCGAAGAAGTTCAATGAATTCTGAGTAGAAAAACCCAAAGTTACCAGAACTGATATATATTATAATCAAACTGTAGAAGGCCTAAGACAAAGAATCTTGAAAGCAGCAGGCAAAAAGTGACTCATCATATAAGACGATTCTCTGTAAGTATACTAGTCAGCTTCTTAGAAGAAAACTTGGAGGCTAGAAGGCAGTCAGATTACACATTTCAATAACTGGGGGAAAGAATCTTATTAAGTTAGTATTCAATATCCAACAAATATGCCCTTAAAATGACAAAGAGGCAAATGACGGCAAGATGATGGAATAGGAGGTTCCAGTTTTCAATCTCTCAGAGAAACATTAATTCTAACAACCATCCACAGATGGAATTGCCTTTATAGGAGCCCAGGAGTTTAGCTGAGGGGTTCTAACACATAGGTGGAACAAGAAATCCAAGAATAAACACTTTGAAAAGGATCAGAAAAATAGTTTTGCCTTACTTGTGCCAACCCTTTCCTATGACGTCACAGCTCTGTGCCAAGAGGTCTCATGGAGAAAGACTCCTGATTTTTCCCACAAAGTGAGATTGAAATGAGTGCCCAGCTTCACTAGCCTTATGGAATGTTGCCCCAAAGACTACCTTCTGTCTTGCCCAACCAAGAATACTGAGGTAATATTAATGGCTGAATAGTTTAGAGGTAGCTAGAAGCAGAGAAAATGAGTGGGAACTCACAACAACCACCACACCGGTATTAACAACCACCTGGCCATAGACTCCACCAAGACACCTCCCCATTAACCCTGAAATACACCTCACCTACAGTACCCACAACCAGCCAGTCAGCACCTCCAGCTCTCCCTTTCCCCTCAGAGCTGTTGTCACCTCTTTCTCCCCTTCAAACACCACCCCCAGCTAGCCACTTCCCCTCATAGCTGTCCCTACCTTATTCTCCCCTACAGAAAGCATATGTGCTCCTCCACAGGCACAACATGGATATCAGCAACTGTCCCTATTCTGCTGAATTGTAAGAAGGTGAACAATCATAAACAATTAAGAAAACTGCCCCAGAAGAAAATAAAAGGGAGATTCCAAGAATCTGAACTAGTTTTTCAAGATCAAGAAAAGGCACATAATCTTAAGACTTGCCCACCAAGAAGGAAATAGAGGAGCAGAGTGAGGATATCCAGCAATTGTAGGAAAGATCCCCACAATCTCTAGTTGGGTTAATTGGGGTAAGCCATTCTCTCCCAAATATGAAACCATCAAGGGAACAAAGTAAAGCTCCAGTGTATGACCTCTCAAAATTGAAGATATATAAATGACAAGATAAGTTTAAAATAATTGTCTTAAAGAAACTTAGTGAACTAAAAGAGAACTCAGATAAATAGCTAAACAAAATTAAGAAAAGAGTACATGAAAAAAAGGAAAAGATTGACAAAAATATAGAAACCATAGAAAACAACAAAACAGAAATATTAAAGCTGAAGAACACAATGGCTGAAATAAAGTATTCAATAAAGAGATTCAACAGCAGATTCAGTTAAGGAGAAGAAAGAACCAGCAAACATGAAAATGAATCATTTGTAATTATGTAGTTGGAGGGGAAACAAAGGAATAAAAAGAGAAAGGAAAGCCTGTAAGACAAATGAGACACCAGGCGATAATGGTGGCTCACGCCTATAATCCAAAGGCTTTGGGGGCCAACATGAAAGAACTCTTTGAGACCAGGAGTTTAAGACCAGGCTGGGCAATATAGTGATACCCCATCTCTACAAAAAATTTAAAAAGGTAAAAAAAAAATAACCAGACAAGGTGGTGGTTGCCTGTAGTCCCAGCTACTTAGGAGGCTGAGGTGGAAGAATTGCTTTAGCCTAGGCATTAGAAGCTGCAGTGAGCTGTAATCATAGTACTCACTGAGCAACAGAAACCCTGTCTCAAAAAAAAAAAAAAAATGGGACACCATCAAGTGAAGTAATTTATGCACTAGGAGAGTCAAGAGCAAAGAGACAGAAGGGACTTAATGCTATTTAAAGAAATAATGTAAGAAAACTTCCCAAATTTGAGGAGGAAAATGAACATCTAGAGTTACAAAGTCCAAAGAACTTCCAATAGATTGAATGTGAAGTCTTTATCAAGACATATTATAACTAAGTAACCAAAAGTCAATAACAAAGAGAGAATTTTGAAATCACAAGAGAACATCCGTAGGACTACTGGAAGATTTCCCAGTAGAAACTTTGAATGACAGAAGACAGTGGGATGATATATTAAGAGTGCTGAAAGAAGAAAGTACCCAACCAAAAATATTTTATCTGGCAAAGCTGTCCTTCAAAAATAAAGGAGAGAAAAATACTTTCCCAGATAAGCAAAACATGAGAGTTCATCACAACTGACCTTTCTTATAAAAAATTATAAGCAACTTCTTCAAGTTGAAATAAATGAATGCTAGTTAGCAAAATAAAAACATATAAACTATAAAAAATCACTGGCAAATATAAGTATATGGTTAAATTTAGAATAATCTAATACTGTACTTGTAGTGTATAAATCACTTTTTACTATAGTATGAATAACTATAGCTGCAATAAATTGTTAAGTAAGCTGTGATATAAATAACAAAAATGTCGATTGGAAAAGAAGTAAAGGTATAGATCTTACAGAAAAATAAAAAGTGCAGTTATAAACTAAGATTACAATAATACTGTATCTTAATTTGCGAACGAATTTACATTTAACAGAGATCTTGTAGGGTAGGTGTAGCGGCGATGAAGTGTCTTTGTTTTTGTTTATCTGGGAATGCTCTAATTTTTTCCACATAATTTTAAACCCATAATGCACAGTTAAAATATTACAGATAATATATACAAAAAAGAATTAGAAAAGCATAAGTAAGCAGACATTATTGACCTAGAAAAAAAAGAGTATCAAAAAATTAAAAGAAGCTCAATAAAATTAGATATGTTAGGAAAAATCTTACAATAAAGAGCAAATATTTCCTAAATAAGTAACATTAAGAAAAAAAGAGATCCATAGCCCTGTGTCCTTCAGCAGCCAGTCTTGCAGGGGAGGGCACATGGTGCCTGGTCTCTGTTTCTCTCTCACAGTATATATTTTTTAATGCCTTGAGGCTCACATACTGGGAGTAGTAAGCAACCTTTGCAAGTTATAAGAAAACAGAACCACTTGAACAAATGATATGATCAGGATTTCATATTTCACCTGAATGTTCAAGGTAAGATGCTTCAAGACATCAGTTGTGTGAAATACAAAGTTCCATGATAAATTTTCCATCCACTTAATAGCCTTCTCCCAGAACTATTTAGTAATCTGCAGTTACTTACCAACAGCTACCAAAAAAATCACTTGATGAGTGATTGCAGTTTCTATATTAGCTGTAATATCTGTAAAGGAGAGTGGATTAGCCAACTAGATATCAGAATACCATTGTACCATCCCCTTAATTGAAAACAGTGCATTGACTAATGAGTAAAGTCAAATGTCAGATTAATAGTATGTGTCCATTCATGGTCCTTTCCTATTCCCTTTTGTCGCAGCTAATGACACTTGCATGTATTCCCATATATTTTTCATTTATCATTGGGATTCATCATGATTTTCTAAAAACTCCTGGTGAAGATACCTAGTTCCCTATGTAAAACAACTTCCCATTTTTTCCTTAATAGCAGAACTCTAATTGTATTCAGGTAGCAGTGTAAACAGCTTTCAAAAAGGGTTTCTAGCCTGCCTTACAGATTGGTTTGGCCATATTACAACAACAACAACAAAAAACAAACTTGCCAACATATTTTAAAAACAGGCATTGTATAGGAATCTTGGAAATGCTGGTTAGAAAGGGGGCAGAGAGTTCATATATACATATTTTTACCCTTCCCATGATTAATTTTTGCTTTCCTGATTAGAATCTAGAAATAGCAAGGCAATTTTGAGAACAGAAACCCAGGCTAGGGAAGCTTAAACATAAACAGAGTAGGTAGAACATTTGTCCATGGTAAACAAGGAGCTGTTATGCCAAATCTGAAACGCCTATGTTGGTCTTTTTTATGTTTCATGAGAAAAAAGTAAGTTAATATATTTTACGTTCCTATATTTTTTGAGATTGTTGTTACTAGACATCAAATGCAATTCTTATAAGATACATTAACTTTTTATTAGAAAATCAACTTTAATTTTAGAATATGTATTTTTAAAACTTTAGAAACTATTTTCTCCCTTTCTAAAACGGATTTTCTTTGATTGTTCACCTGCAAACACATTTTTAAATTATGTGTGGCCCTGCTGGAATATTTTGTGAAATATAAAGATGACTTATCTACTCCAAGCCACATTTATGATCATGTTCTCTGCCTAGCTATTTTAAACTTACAGGAATTACTACCATAAATTGATGATTCTTTTGTGTGAAAATTTAGAGTATGTAAATTGTTATCCAGTTTGCATAGCTAAATATAACATATAACAATTTACAACATCCATACATGCACAAAATATTCAAACTCAAAATTATCATCATTATTATTATTATTTTGAGACAGAGTCTTGCTTTGTCACCAGGCTGCAGTGCAGAGGAACAATCTCTGCTTACTGCAACCTCTGCCTCCCCGGTTCAAGCAATTCTCCTGCCTCAGCCTTCCGAGTAGCCGGAACCACAAGGACTGGCCACTACGCCCAGCTAATTTTCTGTATTTTTGTAGAGACGGGGTTTTACCGTGTTGGCCAGTCCGGTCTTGAACTCCTGGGCTCAAGTGATCCACTCGTCTCAGCCTCCCAAAGTGCTGAGATGACTGCACTCATGGTGACCCACCATGCCCAGCCTAAATTATTTTCTTAATACTTTACTGTCAAAAAAGTTACCTAGAGAAGCACCCTTAGATTGTTGCCAATATTATATTTATAATAAATATATATTCTCTATACAATAAATGTATATTTCATATGCACACACAAACACACAACCCATCATAATCACTGTCCCTGTAAAGAATAAAAATTTTGGTGAAAATCATGAAATAATAATATCTAATCATAGCTTATTCACTTCCAATCATCACTAAATTCGAACCAAACAAATTTAATCAGCTACCTACCCTGTTTATCTGGTTAACCACCTCAATTTAAAAATGACATTTAATCAAGGGAAAATGTGAAAGAAAAATAGCATTTGAGTATATTTCCTTCCAGTGTTCATTATCTTGTATAATAAAGTACTGAGGGAAATTCATAGGTGAATTAATTTACCCATGATTTTCCAGGATCTAGCTGACAAACATTTCCACTTGAAATTTATCTAATGATCTCACCAGTCCAAATCAAACTTACCATCTTCTCCAAACTAGCTCATCTCCCATTTCCAGTTTCTGTATATTACTGTTTTCAAATGTCCAATCTGTAACATAATAAAATATCACCTTTCTTTGTTATCTAAATCAGGTTTATCCATCATGTGTAACTACTTTTTCGTATCTATCACTTATATCCATTTTCTTTACTACCACACCAGATTCTGGTCCCAGTCGCGTCCTATAAGAATTTAACGTTACTGGCTTTTTGTCATATTACTTGAGCTAGAATTTATAATGTCTCCCTATTGCATAAAGAACAAATTCCTCTAGTTTAAAGGCGCTCCATAATCTTTACCATGAAATTTACCATTGTTTTGGGAGCCTTAGCTAAACTGGGGTTCCAGTCCCAGAGCAGCTAGCAACCTGCCTCAACAGGAAATGAAGGGGAGGCTAGACAAGGGTGCTCACTGTACAACTTTCACAGAATACTTATTTTACCTGGCTAACAGCCTAATACTAGTTGTCAGATCCACACCAAAGCAAGCCCCTCAGAGGAAACTTGTTTATAATGGCAGACACTGTTGCAGGTCTTGTCAGACCTGTGTCCAGTTTATGCCTGCCTGTCCATTGCTCTCATGCTGGGAGCTCAACCTTGTGTTCCCCCTCGCCGACCTATGTCCTAGGTAAAACCTAGCCTGGGGCAGCCTCTAGTTCTTCTGATGGAAGTCACAATTTCAATACACCACCACAATAGGGAAAAAACAAAAGGATTTTTACTTATAGATACTGAGCAAGAGAGGTGAAATTATTTGAGAGGGAAGGCCTTCATCCTGGGTGACATGCAGGAATAAAGAGTCAGGAAAAGAGAGAAAGCACATGGCAACTAGAATATGTACAAGGGAATAACATGTGGATCACTTCAAGTTCATGGACAAATGTCTAAATGGTCCCTTTAAAGGGAGGAGCTGAAAAGCTGGCAGCCCAGGGTGCTAGACAGGAGAATTGCTTCTAAGTTCTAATCTCTGGTCACTGGCTTGAGCCATCTGGGTGTGACTGATGTAGAACTGGAAACTATGTCAAGGATCTCTGATCCCTGCTTCTGGTATGATAAAATTAAACTTGTATTCAACATAGATGCTAAGACAACATAAAATTATAAGAATTCACTACAGTCATCACCTGCAAACATATGCTATATGTTATAATCAGGTAGTGACGTCTCTGAAATTCTCATGTGACTTATTTTAATCCCAAAAAGTGTATGTTGCTGTACATTGTGGTTTATAGCCTTATATGCCCCCTCTTGGGTCTGCCTTTCTAGTGATGCTCTCAGATCTTTGTGTTTCCTTAAATTTTTCTTATTCCCTAGTCTTATTTTAAAAATACTCATCTTACATTGTTTTCAGCCCTTCCTCACTGCTTCTAATCAGTTGTCTAATTTGGTAGATAATGACAGATAAGTGGTTTTATAGCACTTAATGGAATTTATTCTGAGGGTTTTTGTGGGTGAGCCTCTCATTTAAAGACTCAATTCCTATTTCGTTGTTTTGCTGTGCTGTTTGGTTGCCGGTTTGGAAGCTATCAGATGTATGAACACTTATTTAGAAATGGCATAATCAATAAGATGAAAAATTATGTTATTAATAGGAATAATAATAATATTAAATTTATGAACATAAATTTAACATACATTAAGTGGTGGTAATATTCCTAAGGACCCTTAATAATATCTAATGTAATCTTCACAGTAATGTTTGAAAATAAGTATCATAATACTTTACATAATACTTCTGTAAACATAGATTTACAAAACAGAAAATTAAAATTGAGAGGTTATTTCTTGCCATAGGTCACCTACTCTGGAAATGCCTGTGCAGAAATATATACTCAAATGTATTCAACCTGAAAGCCCACTTTATTTCTATAATGAAACCTCAAATTTTTATCAGCAATGAGGGAAAATAAGAGACGTTGTTTGAAAGTAAGGTTGAAGAAGTTTTCTCATATCACTATGGTAGCACAGCAACTTAAAATCCTGGAAAAAAGAAACGTGAGATACTCTATTTTTAATATGACAAATAGAGCTAAAGGAAGTATTAGTCTTCTGTGCACCAGAAATTTCAAGGAGCTGAAGTTTTCTCAATTTCTTCCTCTCACTTCTGGAAGTAATAGCCCAGCATAACAAGCAGGTGCTGTGGATATGATGACAACTAATTTGAAAAATAGAAATTTCCCATTTGTTTCAAACTTAATAATCCACAAAATGTTTAACGTTTTGGTGGACTTTTTATAAATATGATGAAAATAGGCTTTGTGCATAATTAATTTGTTTTGTGGTAACAGACATAGGCTTCTTGCACTTAAACAGTGAATCACAAATTAACAGGATAACCCTTAAGCAATTAACCCAGTAAAAATACAAGGATTAATCAATCCTTTCCATTATTGAAAGCCTTGTTTGTTAAAAAAAAAAGAAGTATTGAGTGATGCCACTTACATGTGGAACCTAAAAAAGCTTATCTTACAGATATAGAGAATAAAGGAGTTTTTACCAGGGATTGGGGGTGGGAGAGAGAGGGAAATACTGGTCAAAGGGTACAAACATTCAGTTATAAGAGGGATGAGTTCTGGAGACCTAATGTACAGCATGGTGTCTATAGTTATAATAATATAATACATAGGAAGCAGAGTTGATTTGTGGAAATTGTTGCTTTTCTTTAATTTTTATTTTTCATTTATTGATTGTGTCTCACGTAAGTGGAGCCAAACCAAAAAAAGACTTCAGTGGGGCATATTCTTATTAAATTTCTCCTTTACAATCTTATTTCCTTACTTTTTTTTTTTTTTTTTTCTTCTTTTAGACGGAATTTCACTCTTGTTGCCCAGGCTGGAGTGCAATGGCGCGATCTCGGCTCGCTGCAACCTCCAACTCCCAGGTTCAAGCGAGTCTCCTGCCTCAACATTCCGAGTAGCTGGGATTACAGACAACTGCCATCATGCCTGGCTAATTTTTTTTTTTTTTTTTTTTTTTTGTATTTTTAGTAGAGATGGGGTTTCACCATGTTGGCCAGACTGGTCTTGAATTCCTGACCTCAAGTGATCCACCCGCCTCAGCCTCCCAAAATGCTAGGATTACAGGCATGAGCCACCGCCCCAGGCTCTCTTACCTAATTTTTACCCTTTAATTTGCATTGAAGAGACCTTCAGTTTTCTTACTGCCCCCCGCGCGCATGTGTTGTTGGTATTGGCATTCTGCTAGGAATTTTAGATTTTTGCTAACATTAATGGAATTTCATGCAATAAAATATGAGTGGATTCGTCTTTGGGTTTGTAATATATATCTCAGTTATGCTTGGGAGCACTATAAGTCATTTACCTGTGTGGACAAAGTTAGAATTTGAGGAAGCAAGTATAAGATATTCACATGTTGAGATATAGGAAATATAGTCGATTTGTGGAAACAGTTGCTTATTTCTTTAAACTTTTCATTTTCATTTATTGATTGTGTCTCGTATAAGTGAAGCCAAAAAAAAAAAAAAAAAAAAGACATCAGTGGGATATACTCTTCTTAAATTTCTTCTTTACAATCTCATTTCCTTATCTAATTGTCACCCTTTAGAAAAACAAAATCATTTCCTATACCATGGAAATTACTAATTACTAATTAGTAAACTAGGGCTCGAATTCAGAAGTTAGGTCTGGCCAGTCATAAGTATTCAGTGTCATTGATAACTCTTTCATGAAGAAGGAATTTCTATAGCAACACAAATAGATGCCACTACCCTTTGTGGAGTAAAATAGAATTCAAATTTCAAAACTCAGTCGCAACAGGACCAACAGACAAAACATCAAGCTTGTGGAAATATGTTCATATTGATGACATTTACTACTTTTAATTTACTTTTGATTTATTTATTAAATTTTCCTTATAATCATTTTAACCTAATTGACTTAGTCCTGCAACTAAATTACTTTGAACCTCCTGTGGTAAAATATTATTTTAGGATGTTCAGGCTACTTTATAAAACAGTGGTATACAGTAAATGGTAACTACAAGTTGAAAAGACCCTGAGAAATCATCCAGTATTACCTTTCATTTTGAATATGACAATGTCCTTAAAAAGTTAAATAAATAACTTGCTAGTGTCACAGGACCGTTTATTGCCCTAAACCAGTACCTTCCAATTATTTCTATTTTGTTCTTTCTGTAACATTATTCTACCTACAAAAGCTACTTGTTATTCTGCCATGAGTAAGAGACTTCAATTTTAGTGTTACTTAACTATAGTAACACTTTATTTATGAAAGTATTTTGATTTGCAAAGTCTTAAATGGAAGCAATTATTCCATTTCCTGGCAACATGCATCTGCATATCTAAAGGCATAGTCAAGTCCTGAGGGCACTACCTTATTATGAAGTGTGCTAGAGTAAAAATTATTCAGAACAAGAGCGGAAGAGAAAGCTGTAAAGTCGAATATGTTTTTACATAATGTGTTATTTTTGTTAAATGCATTTTTTGATCAACATAGCGTATCAAGTCATGTCATTTTTAGTTTGCCACAATATATTTTAGAGGGCACTAAATTAAAGCGTTGATATCTAGTTAAGGATGTTATAAATCTGCATCACCATCTTACCTTGTGCATGTCATTAATTTTATTGTATTGTGATAAGAATGTTTTTCCTTACGTAACAACAATTAATTAAAATACATTTTAAATTCAACTCTACTGTTACTTATGGACAAAATATTTCTACAGTTTGTATCAATATGACAAAACATATATTAGAAAACACTTATTTTTCTAATAAAATAATGTTTTACCTGGAAAATGTATACATAATCAGTTATTAGAAAGCTTTTTAACTTTTTTTTTTTCAAATTTCCTGTAAAAAGAAAGAGTGGCAGATAGAAATAATCACAGATAATCTCATATGGTAAGAAAAAGTCATATTTACTCTGCATAGCCATTGTTGATGCAGAATAATGAATCTCAGAGATAAATAACCCAAAACAAAATGCTAGATTTAAGGGAAACAGAATGTATGAGTAGTATCATGTTGCTGTGGCACTTTTGCAATAGCCAGGGTGTATCTGAGTAATTATACTTTTTAAATAAAACATGCGTATTTACAACAAGGCATGCAATAAAGCATTCTTTTGAGCATTAGACAAGTATGAAGAATAAAGCACATTTTGGAATCACTAAAATAAAAACTACTGTTGACAGACATGACTTAATCTTTTAGCATGATGGCTACTGTCAATAGGAGGTTGAGAAGTGCTAAATTTTGTATAATAACCATTTTACTTACTATTAATAGTATTTTCATAACATTTTTTGCATTTGTGCAAAACTTTTTGCATTTTCAGAGTTGATCTAAAGGCTAAATTTAGGCACACTGTGACTTAATCTGTAACAAATACACAAATCTAATTGTTCTGATAATCTTGAAATACAACAAAGCACCATCAGATTTATTTGGTGAAATGCATAAAAATATGTTCTGAGATGCATTGATAATAAGCCTGTCTGTAATATACAATTCTTTTCAATAATGTGTTTTCTGAATATCTCAGAAAGTTCGTTTCTAAGGTTTATTCTATAGGATTAAAAGAATAATATTTATTTACAATTCAAAATTTACGAGAAAATTAAATGAATATAAAGAAAATTAATCTTTAAAATGATATTCATCTAAGTTATACTTACTGAATTATATGTAATGAAAACAAATTACTTTATCTTCAAATGAATGATAGCTACAAAAGCATATTAGAGTTTTGTATTAAATTTATGTAAGTCCAAACCAGGATGGGGTAAAAAAGGTCTTACATAAATAAAATATTATATATGAAAGAAAAACTACATTTTGAGCATCAGTTCATTGAATATGGCACAACTTCCTAATTATTCTTATGATATCCACCTTTGTGTACATGTATATTAAAAATTTAGGCCGGGTGTGGTGGCTTATGCCTGTAAACCCAGCGCTTCTGTAGGCCGAGGCAGGCAGATCACCTGAGGTCCGCAGTTTGAGACCAGCCTGACCAACATGGAGAAATCCCGTCTCTACTAAAAATACAAAACTTAGCTGGGCATCGTGGTGCATGCCTGTAATACCAGCTACTTGGAAGGCTGAGGCAGGAGAATTGTTTGAACCCGGGAGGCAGAGACTGTGGTAAGCTGAGATCGTGCCATTGCACTCCAGCCTGGGCAACAAGAGTGAAACTCCGTCTCAGAAAAATAAATAAATAAATAACAAAAATTTAGCAACAATCAATTTTTATTGAGGTAGAATTTGCATGCTTAAAGAAAAGGACCTGGATCAGATATTGTGGTGGTGTTTTTTCCTCTTAAATCTACTGTACTTTGATTTCTTGCAATATGATTATATTATTTAAAAAGGCAACAGAAATCTAAATTCCATTAGATTTCTTCAAATGTAAATAAATTGAGGTAATACTTGTTGTTGTTATTGCTTTATTACTGTAGCTTTATTAAATAATACAAAATAAAAACTTAAGGTTGAAGGGTTCAAATGCAAGATCTTGAGCTATGAATTGAATGTACAAAATCAGCAAGGTATGAAATACCTTATTGTGTTTAGAGAAATGCAGTGTTTTCTGTATGAATAGGAGCTTGTGTTTGAAGGTTTTTGTACTGGGCTGGAGCTGGGAATTTGAAGAAATAAAAGTTAGATAGATTGACTAGAGCCTGATTATGATGGATATTGCATGCTATACTAAGGAGTATGGGCTTTGTCCCCAAAGCCTTAAGAAAATAGTAAATGATTCTAAGCACCAATTAATATATTAATATGATCAGTTAGTTCGGGTTTGGGGTTTGCACTTTTTTCCATTGTACTTTTTATTTTTTAAGTTTTTTAAAAAAGCGTTCACTTTTAACACAATTTAAAGGAAAACAAAACATAAACAAAAATGAATTCTACTCTGATTATCTGTTAAATTTGATTTTATTAGAGAAAGAAATAAAATAATTTATAATGGAGAAACTAAATCTATTTACTGTTGTTTAATAAAATACATTTAATACCACAGGAGCTACCCTTAACTTCAGATACTGATATACTTTCACCTACTCATACTGTTCTTTCTATTAACAGTTCTCTTCTAAATAGAAACAAAGATTTTTATTAATGATTCTGTAGAAAATCACATATTCTAATAACTAAAATTTAAACTATTTTAAATAATAAATAACATTGTTTAGTTAAGTAAAGCTTCCGGGCACAGTGCTAAGTTTTTTATATCCATTTAAATTAATTTACTTATAAAGGAGAACTCTAGGAAGGGGTTTGCTGAGGTTTAGTCTCTCTGCAGACCACGAATTATACTGGCAGACATATACTTGTCTACTTTGACTTGCCTCTTGGACATTCAGGGACTTTTTTGGGGAAAAATTAATTCCTTAATCCTGATATTTCCTTATATGTGTATAAAGTTTCAATAGTGAAAAACTTCCTGACACTGCTTCACCATTTCATTTTGTCACTAAGAAGATAAAGCAATGTTTTTAACTGGTAAACTAGGGGAAAAAACAATCATGTGTTGGCCAGATCCAGCTTTCTTTCTACTGGAACCAAGAAACAATCCGGAAGTAAGTCGGGGAGTAAGTTTTCCCCTCTCTTGTATCCCTAGTTCTTAACTGTGTGTTTTCTTTTTATTGCTGCACAATTAAACAGAAGATAAAATTTAAACTTGAGTGTAGCAATACAATAGAAATGACTTTTTAGGAGACAATTGCTTTAAGATCCAAGAAGTCATAAGAAAGCAAAACAAGTTTTGTTTAAAAAGTGAGGACATTTTTAATCCTGCAAACCTGAGCAATCAACATAATTTAACAGACATTACAAAATGACACATTTTGCCTTTGAAACATAGTGCTTTCAGCTGTGAAATAGAAGACATTAATTTATTAATTGAGGATAAACTAATATAAATTAAGAGTTCAGCCTTAGCCATGATATTAATGTCTGTTCAACCTGACCTATTTTTCTCACATTTCTGTAAAACACACTATCAAAAGTAGAGAATATGTATTCAACGATAGCTCTCACTATCAGGGTCAGAGTTCTGGTCTAAAGACTTTAAAGCAGCAAGCATACAAAAGTGTTTCAAGGGCATAACATTCCCCACGGAAGACCTCATTAGTTGTTTCTGGTCATCCTGAGCATTCTACTGAATACATCTGTCCTCCTAGATGTCCAATATCCTACCATCTGCTTAGTCAGCTTTATTCTTAAAGGCACAATATGAAATATTGAAATTAACAAATTAAAAACTCAGGCCTTAAACAGAAAATTCAGAATTTTTAAAAATTCTGGAAGAAACGATAAAAAAGTCTCTAATCCAGGAGGTGCTAAAATAAAAATTACATGAATTAATCATCAAAAGCACAGAACTGATTACATACAGAAAGTTATAAAAGAAATGTGTTCAAGATGGAGGTTCCATACAGCACCTGGGGGTGGATTATAATGTTTTATTTTTAAAACAACACACTAATGTAGTGGGACAATTCATATATCGTTGGATTTGATGACTTAAGCTCCACCTTACTATTTTAATTCCATGAGAAGCCAAGTTCTGATCCAATGCTCTATTCTGTTAGAAACACAAAAGAAAAATACTGTGCCAAATTCTGGTACAGTATATGTAGCCTCTCCTCATAGAGCTCATCCTGCCAACAAAATGCTAAGTTCAAATCAATAAGTAAATAGCACCAGGAAAATATAGTTTGAAATGAATTGAAACAGAGTTAAAGTGTAGCGGACAAAAATAAATCCTTTCACAAAGCTGAGAGCTTTCTGCGTTATTTCAATCATGGAAGGCACCTTCATATAACTCACTTAAAATTGTGGCATTTGTGAATTACAGATCTTTCACTCTTGTGAAATACTGGCAAAAAAGAAAAAAAAAAAAATACACATACTTTATCTTATTTCATTCTCTGTTTAAGAGTTCTTTTAAAAATACAGGCCGGGCGCGGTGGCTCAAGCCTGTAATCCCAGCACTTTGGGAGGCCGAGACAGGTGGATCACGAGGTCAGGAGATCGAGACCATCCTGGCTAACACAGTGAAACCCCGTCTCTACTAAAAAATACAAAAAAACTAGCCGGGCGAGGTGGCGGGCGCCTGTAGTCCCAGCTACTCGGGAGGCTGAGGCAGGAGAATGGCCTGAACCCGGGAGGCGGAGCTTGCAGTGAGCTGAGATCCCGCCACTGCACTCCAGCAAGGGGGACAGAGTGAGACTCCGTCTCAAAAAAAAAAAAAAAAAAAAAAAAAAAAAAAAAAAAAAAAAAAAACATTGAGGTGGCTGGACTTTCTATTCTGTTCTTTTTTTTTTAAATCATCAGTCAATTGACATCACACAATATCTGTATTTTAAGGAATAGAGGAGAGAGTGCATAGTTTTCTAGGTATTTTCTGAAATTTCTTGAAAGGATAATAATGACACTTCTTGAAAGGTTGATAAGAAAACACTTTAAAGTCTTATCTAGGATTTATAGACAAATAGAGAGTTGATGCATTCCTCTGATTAATTAAGGCCCAAACAGATGCATTATCCACAGGTTGACAATTTTAGGAAGGGAGGAGCAAAGAGAAAGAAAATACAATTTTACTTAATATATAAAAATATCAAACAGCTTTCTTATTAAACTTTACTGGTAGATGTTATTATAAGTTAATTGAGAAGGCTAGAATAAATGGTAGATGCCTACAAAGAAAACAAATTAACTGAACAGCATACTAAATAAAATTGAGAATAATCTTGAAGAGAACTATGCTACTGAAGATTTCACAAGTAAACATTAATACAAATGTGATGATAAAATTATAATCTAGATCACTAATCAGATTACCTAAATGATATTGCCAAATTATGCCAAGTTGTAATAGAATGATGGAAATCTTCATACTAACAAGATTTTTATAAGAAATGATTACTGCCAATATTAAAACAAAATTGATACTAACTAGGAAAAAAACAATTTTAAAAATAACCTTAAAAAATGATGCAGAAAAGCTAGAGAATACTATGATTTTATTCTATATGGTAGATGTGCTACACTTTTATTATTACAAGTGTCTATGAATTGAAATTCTTTATAATTAAGGAGGTATGTGTATATATACACATACATAGGTGTATGTATACATATATCTGTGTATATATTTATAAATATGCACGTGTGTATACCCATACATGTATGTGATTTATCACATGCACACATGTGCAGCTGTGTGTTCATGAATTTCACATATCTTTTCACACGTGTATACATATACATTTACATACATACACATATGTACTTATGCAGACACAAGATGGACCAATTGAATGTACACTGAATGATGCTAAAATGGTACAAGATAAGAAGTAGCAAAATTGACTTAAAACCTAATGCATTAAATCAATTATAATTGAAGGACTTGCTACCACTGAAGTGTAGAATAACTTTAAACACTTACAGGAATTTGCTATTATTAGGTTCTGCTCTATCCTTCAGTATCCATACATTATGAGATAGAATCTTACTTAGTATGTTAACTACAGATATGATCAGTATACAAGTAAAACAGTGTACAAGTGAAACAGTGCTCTATGATTAGGAAGAATATAAAACCCTTTCTATATTGCCTCTGGTCATATTCTCCTAGCTTGGTCACAAAATTGGGACTATTGCCTTTTAAATCTTATTCTTAAAATGGTATATTCCTGAAAAGCAAATTAGTATTTAAAGTATAGTATCCCAGCCTTCTTCTATTCATTTCTCATCATCATCATCAATTATTTAAAGTTTTGTGCTACGTAAGGCATAGAAAAATTAATTCGCTATAAGAGGAAAACAGAACAGCAACATTTTATAAGTTCTGTCTCAAACATTACCAGAATAAGATTGAAATCTCCGTAATGTTGGCAATGCACAGAACTGGAACTTAAATAATGAGGAGTGTCTAGGAAAAATGAGAATATTCAAATTCTACTAAAAAAAAAAGTTTTTAATAATAAACAACCCACAAAAGTTTGATTTTCATTACATCTGTTCAAGAGTTCTGTATATATGGAAGGTTTCCCCTATTAATGGTTTAGTTCAAATCTCTAAAGGTCACAAAGCATTAACAACATGCTCCATAAAATGTGATGATGTACAAAGTGCAGGCACTTTAAAGAATAATCTTTATTTATGCCACTACCAAATTATATGGCCTCACATCTTTGGATCTAAGTATGCCTTTGTCTAAACTGGGGCCAATAATTACTAATATTCAAAGTTGAAATTAATACAAATATGGAAACCTAGGTTTTACTGCCTAGGTGTTCAATAGTGTTATCTATGATCATTATCTCCTTCAAATTAATGGATTATCATGTAAAACATAAATACTTTTTATATGTATTTTAATAAATTGTAGCACTCAATTATAGTACAGCTAATATTTAGTCTTTTACATTTTTAATATCAAGTTATTAAAGTTAATATTTTTTCTAAGGACCAACTTCTGTTCATTATCATGTTATCTCAAGTTTGTCATATGATGAAACGCTAAGGATTTATTCTAATTCTATGTTCAGTTAGGAAATTTTGAACATGTTCTTTATAATTTTTGTAAGTCCTATTGAGGGGTGGAGTTGTTGGGACTTCCTGGGCCGGTTCGGGGACTTTCACAAAAGGCCCTTGTGACTCAGGATTTTGAGTTCTTAACCAATTGAGTAAAGGATTCAAAATTAACCACTCCAAGGGAGGACTGAAAAAATAACCACTCTCAATGGACAAAAAGAAAGAAAAGGGAGGGGGTAACACAGGGACATAAGCCCTAGCCACCCGGACCAGCAACGGCAACCCTTCCGGGTCCCCTTCTACTACATGGAAGCTCTCTTTTTGCTTTGTTCCATAAATTGCACTGCTACTCACTCTCCTGGTCCGTGGACTCTTTTTGAGCTGTAACACTTACTGTGAAGGTCCGCAGCTTCATTTATCGTAGTTAGGGAGACCACAAACCTATCTCATTGGCAGGGAAAACTCCTAAGTCACTATCTCTTCTTAATTCCTGGCTTTGAATTTATGTGTATCTTCAAGGTTGTTGAAGTTCCATTTTGAAAATTAAAAAATAAATACATAAATAAATAACTGGAGAATGGATAGGGACCACTGACTTCAATTTCCAACACCACCTGCATAATCACATAAAATGATCAAAGTCATATATAAATGTGAAATTTCATAAAGCAACTTTGATGAATTAATGCTTTTATCAAGGTTTTGTCCATCCTTCGGATGAATTGAATCAAGACTACTATACTCACTGACCCAGTTAAATGTATACTTTGCAAAGGAGTAATAAGAAATGTCCTGTGTGGTGTGTGTGGCCATGTGCCAATGTGAATAAATGGTGTGTTGAGTGTAGAGTGGTAGCTAGAGTTTAGAATATGCTTGAGGGTATTAGTTTGAATAAATGTTTATTAAGGATAAACTACTTCAACTGATACTTGTTTGCATAAGTTTTCCTTAGGGGTTAGGTGCTTAAAATCTCCTTCAGGGATATTGCTTTGCATAAGCTGTTTGCATTTAGATTCCTTCCCTCTAGGAGATGTTAATTGCTTGAACTGTCATTAAAGTGTGGAGATTTAGATCCTGTTAAAGTAATACCCTGGAGTGTGACTGAGTGGAGCTGCTGAGGTGAATTAGAATAAGTTTGAATCCTGGAGGTTTGCTCTAGGATGGATAAACCAATCCTGTGAATTGTCTTACTCCACCACTAGAAGGTAAGTTCCATGCAAGCAAACGTTTGCCTCCTTGCTGATTTTTCTCTACAACCTAGGAAATATACCTGGATCATGGAAGGCACGTAACTATCTGTTAGATAACTGAATGAGTGGAGTAATTTTTAGTAGGAACTATTTATCTCCTTAGCTGGTATCCAAATAAAATGAAATAAAAAGTTCTTAAAAACCAATATTTTATTCTCTAAATATTATTTACACCATGAAGGGCATGCCAGATCTACTTCTGTGTGCTAGTGATGAGTATGAACACACAATATCTGAGACGGGTCTCAGTCAATTTAGAAAGTTTGTTTTGGCAATGTTAAAGACATGCTTATGACACAGGACCTCAGGAGGTCCTGAAGACATGTGCCAAAGGTGGTCGGGGTACAGCTTGCTTTTATACATTTTAAAGAGACATAATATATCAATCAATGCATGTAAAATTTACATTAGTTTGATCTGGAAAAGCAGAAAAACTTGAAGCAGGTTGGGGCGCTTAGCTTCCAGGTCATAGGTAGATTTAAACATATTCTGATTAGTAATTGTTTGAAAGAATGATTATCAGTAGAAAGGAATGACTGAGTTAAGATAAGGGGTGGTGAAGATCAAGGTTTTATCATGCATATGAAATCTCCAGGTGGCAAGGTTCAGAGAAAATAGACTGTAAATATTACTTATCAGACTTAAGGTCTTTGTTAATCTTAATGCTGGAGGGATATAATGAGGCATGTCTGACCCCCACTTCCCATCATGGCTTGAACCCGTCTTTCAGATTAAACTTTAGGAATTGCTGGCCAAGGAGGGAATCTATTCAGATGATTGCAGTGGGAGGTAATTCAAATTTTATTTTTGGTTTACATTGCATACCCATCATTTTTTAAAATTTCTTTTAATTTCCTTCAATATCCCTACTATTATGATTAAATTTTTTGACCAACTTGGTCAGGCTATAGTACCTACTTTGTGGTCAAATAACAATCTAGATGTTTTGTGAAGATACTGTTCAGATGTGCATAACATTTATACATCTATCTGTCTATTTTAATGGGTTTAAATGTATGGGGTAAAAGTGTAATTTTGTTACATGCATAGATTCTGCAGTGATGAAGTCAGAACTTTTAGAGTATACATCACCCAAAAAACATACAGACATTAAACCTATTAAGTAATCTCTCATTATTCTCTCTTCTTCTACCCCCTTAAATTAGTAAACCTTTAAGTAAAGCAGATTAACCTTCATAATATGGGGGGACCTCATCCAGTTAGCTGATGAATTCAAGACGAAAGACTGAGGTCCCTTGAAGAGGAAGGGATTCTGACTTCTGAATATGTCTGCACTGAAAATCGTAGTATTAACTACTGCTGGAATTTCCAGCCTGCTGGCCAACTCTGCAGATTCCAGACTTGTCAGCTTCCAAAATCAAGTAAGTCAATTTCCTGAAAATAAATATCTTCTATATCTCTCTTTCCCACCCTTTCTCTCTTACTTCCTCTCCACTTGTCTCTCTATCACTCTCCTATTGGCTATTTTTCTGAAGAATCCTGACTAATGCACCTTAAGTAAATTTTTGGCGGTAAGGTGCCTCATGTAGTAAGGATGAACATTTTGATATGTTTTGTCTTTGTTAATTTGTTAAAAAGATAATGATCTCACTTGTAATCTAACTCTGACAGGGCTTGGTGATATGGTAGGACAAATGTATTTTTGCTTATGACAACTTTTCACAACCCTTGTAGCCCAAATTAGCAGGATAGGGAATAATAACCATGAAGAAACTGGTGATATGGACAGAAGGCAGAGGAATACTAGACTGAAAAGGGCAGGGTCTTTGGCAAGGGTTTTACCCTCAAACCTGGACCCGTGGCCCTAAATGAGAACTTCACATCCCCATTTTCCCACTCAAATGTCACCTTTTGGCCTGCCATATACCTTTTCCTGTGCCCATAAAAACCCCAAATTCCACTGGCAGAGTGGTGCAGCAGAGAAGGAGAGAAGAGGTGTCGGAATGTCAAGAGGTGAAGAGGCAGCTGGACACTGGAGACTATTGTCAGAGAGGAATTTAGCCAAGGATGGTCAGAGAGGTGTTTGGCCATCCCCAGCTGAACTCCAGGGAAAGATTATCTTCCCACTCTATCCCTTTTCCAGCTCCCCATTCCACTGAGAACCACTTCCACTACTCAATAAAATTTCTGCATGACCTCTTTCCTCTTGGGCACTGGACAAGTGATACAGAACAGCTGGGCTCCTGGCTAAAACCCACTCTCAAGCCTGGGAACTCAGTCCTAAGTGAAAACAGCTGACCCCATTCTTCTTTCCAAATGATTGCCTTTTTGGTCTACCAGACTCCTATTGTTTGTCTATAAAAAGACTTCATCTGACAGAGTAGCAGGAGTGGGTGATGTAAGTAAGTGGTTGGAGATAAAAGCTGCTGAGCCTTGGGGTTGCAAGCTGCTAAGAAGTGAGCAGAGAAGCAGCAACTGAGTATTAGAGACTATGGATAAATGTGGCTAACTTCAGAATGCACAGTTTCAGAGATGGCTGGACTTCAGGGAAAGATCACATTCTTTCTGCACCATCCCCTTTCCAGCTCTCCTTCCACTGAGAGTCACTGATCAATAAAGTCTTCTGTGTTCATCACCCTTCAAACAGTTTGTGTGACCTTATTCTTCCTGTACACCAAATAAGAAGTTGGGCGTCAAAAAGGGCAGGTGCAGGATGCTGTCACCCTGACTCATCACCGAGCTGTTAACACATGGACTGCAGGCTGAGTGAAATGGGCCACTCCAGTTCCTGCTCACAAAGGGTCAAGGTCAAGGGAACAATCCCATGTCACAAGGCCCCAGGTGTGGGTGCAAGAGGCTGTCGCACTGACTCTCCACTGAGCTGTTTAACACTTAGCCATCCACAGATGGCTCAAAGAGTACTAATTCTAACACATGCCCTCTGGGGCTCTGGAGGTCACAGGCAACACCTAGACGCTGTTGTAGGCTGGTGCAGGGTTTGTTCCTGCCAACATCCAAAGGCACTGGCCCTGGCTCCTGTACCTGCTCACGTGCATGTTCACCATCCTGCAAGGGATTTGAGCACAGCTGCTGAGTAAATAAGCCACCCCTGTCACAAGTGCTGCGAGGGGGTCAAGATAACTCTCTTGCCTCACTGAGACCAGGCCAAGGCAATGTAGTTTTACATTTACCACTTACTTCGGTAATCTAGCTGGGCCTCACCCTTTAATTAGTCACTTACCAATTTAGCGATACATTGGGACCAAAATAACATTTTAAAATCTAAAAGTGGATAAATATTCCATATCATAATGTGTTAATGAACAAACTAAACTGTGTAAAATATTTAAAGAGCTTTATTATAAGCCAATATGAGTGACCATAGTCAAAGGAATATTCTCAAGAGGTCTGAGAAAGTGTGCCAGAGGTGGCTGAGTTACTGTTTGGTTTTCTACAGTTTAGGGAGACAGGAATCACAGGCAAAATTATAAATCAATACATAGAAGTATACATTAGTTCAGCCTAAAGAGGCAGGATATCTTGAAGCAGGGGAGCTTACAGGTCATAGGTGGATTCAAAGATTTTCTGATTGGCCATTGGTTGAATTAAGCTTTGTGTAAAGACTTGAAGTCTGTAGAATGGAATGCTTGAGTCAAGCTAAGAGGGTTGCGGAGGCCAAGGCCCTTGTTTTGTAGATGAAGCCTCATAGGTAGCCAGCTGCCTGCAGAGAGAATAGATAGTAAATGTCTCTTTCCAAAGCTTAAAGGTATCTGACTCTCTATTAATCTCTCCTAGATTTGGGCAAGGGATAGAAAGAAAAGGCCTGGATGCATTAATGAAGATTTTCGACAGACACGAATTTCTCCCATGAAAGAAAAATTAGCTTTGCAGGACTATTTCAAAATATGTCAAATAAATACATTTTGGGGTAAAATACTTTGATTTGCTTCAAGGTTTGCCATCTGTTATGTGATGCTATACTAGAGTCAAGTTGGAAACTCAGCCACATTATACTGGGATAATTTTTAAAAAGAGTTAATGGGGTTATATGGTTTATAGGTTGTGACTTAACCCCTATCTTGCATGGTCTTAGGTCTTGTTTATAATTTGGTGTCTTATTGCACTTTATGTCTGTACTGTAAGACTTATGATCTATTTTTACCTAAACTCCAAAAGTGAGGGGATATAATGACACATGTCCAACCTCCCTTTCAGAAATGGCCAAGGATTCGGTTTTTCAGGTTCCTTTGTGGTCTTCTTGGCCAAGAAGGGTCCATTTCATCAGTTGGGGAGTCTAGAATTTTATTTTTGTTTTACAAATGATACCCATCATGAACAGAGCAGTGTCTCCCAGTGATGTCTCTGTCTTAATAACCTGTCTAGTAACCTGCGACTAGGCTAGTTATACAAATAGTATTAAGGTTGAAGATGAAATTGAGGTTGTTAGTTGGTTGACCTTAAAAGAGGGTGATCATCCTGAATTTTTTATGTGGGCCCGATGTCAGTTATCTCAAGTGCTCTTGAAACTGTTAGAGTGGGGCAGAAGAGCAGACCAGAGTGATAGGACATGAGAAGGAGTCAATCTGCCATTCCTGGCTTTTTAAATGCAGGAAATGGGCCACAAACCAAGGAATACAGATACTTCTAGCAGCTGGAAAAGGCAAACAACCAACCAACTCATATTCTCCCTAACATCTATAGAAAGAAATACAGCCCTGCCAGCACATTACCTTACATTACCTTTAGTCCAATGGGATCTTCATCAGACTTCTGATCTATGGAAATATAAGAAAAAAATTGTGTTTTTTAATTCATCAAGTTTATGGTAATTTGCTACAGAAGCAAGAAAAATTATTACAATAATGATGATAAAATAATGACTACAATAAAATTAATCTTAGCTATAATTTTTGTCTATATAATATATGCCAAAAATAATATTATGTGAGGAGGAACATAACTTTGAAGACAGTTTTATTTTCATACTACTCATTAAGCTTTACAATAAAAATGTCATTTCTCCTTTCAGGGATAAGATCAAGTTGCTATGTTTGACAATTGATAATTTTTTATTTGCTTTTTGCTACTTCTTTTATTCAAACAATATCTTATTGATCATAACAAGGTCTACAATTTACTGAACAGCTGAACTATTACAGATGCTGTGCAAACAATAATTTCCTATAATACAGTTTTCCCTGATATATCAGATTAAAGATAGAGATTATATCTTGATTCACCATAGCCTAATAAACATTGTTTCATTAAATCTGCATCCATCTTTAGGTTTTAGACTTCCAGTTCTCTCTGACACCCTCCACCTTAAAATTACTTTTGGAGATTTCTCTCTCTGTCTCTTCTGTCTCCATTCATCATTCCAACTGTTATTTTGCTGTTATTTCATTCATTGAATCCACAAATATTTTGAGGGTTGTATTATGGACAAGTTGTATTCCAACTGTTGAATACAGAGCAGTATGCAAAGAAAGTGATATCTCTACTTCCATGAGGTTAGTATTACAGTAAGAGAAACATATAATAAACAATAAACAAGTGATTGAAGTTACTTTGGATTGCAATAATTACTACAATTTTTTTGGTAATATGTAGTGAATAAGAATGAACAGTGTGTAGTTCAGGGAGATAAGCATATGAAATTTTTAAAAGAATATGCTTTTGGAGTAAAATATAGTGCTTTTTCCTTAAGACTTTGGGTCTAATTGGTCTCAGTAAATATTGTGGTTTTCAGAGTTAAGGTATTTCTCTAGTTACTCTCATAAAGAGATCCAAGAACTGCTTGGTCCCCATCTGTTTCAAAGTATCAAAAAGGTAATTATATCAGGACTTGCTACTTGTTTTTAGTATCTGAATCTATTCATCCTTTGATCTTAAGCATATATGGGTAGTCAATGCAATCATTGTCATTCTTGTTCTAAATCATTCTGTAGAAGATGCTGCTGTTTGCCCTGAAACAGTGGTATGCTTCAGGTTATGCTGATCCTCCATAGGAAGCTTAACTTCAAAATGCGTTCTTTTTTTTTTTTTTTTTTTTTTTGTTCTTTCTCTTGGATTTCAAGATATAACCTTGAGGCAAATTCCAGAAGCCTTTTTTCTTAGCCTTAAAATAGACTCCATATCCCTTTCTTTCTCACTGTTTATACTCCTTTAACATTTACCTAACTGCTCCTATCTAATTATGTGTCTTGGTAGAAGTTCCAGGAGATAATCTTGAGGTAGACAGACCAAGTTTGGAAACCCAGCTGCAACGTTCCAAAGATTCCTTCAAGGTGGCTATTAACAACCTGACCATTGTTGAGATGATATCCGCCTATGGTCCTGGTGAACTGGGACCCGAGATAACCAACAGGGCAAGACACAGGGACGTTGTACTCAGCCAAATTCTTACATGCCTTCTTTGTCAACTTTCCCTTTTTAAATCCTTGCTTTCCCCCACCAAAATGAAAGCAGTTACTTTGGATAGGAATCCAGCTACTTCCTTTAGTTCTAGTTAATAAATTCGCTTTCTACCAGACCTCACTCTTTTTTTTTTTTTTTTTTTTGAGACTGAGTTTCACTTGTTGCCTGCACTGGAGTTCAGTGGTGCAATCTCAGCTCCCTGCAACCTCCGCCTCCCGGGTTCAAGCGATTCTCCTGCCTCAGCCTCCTGAGTAGCTGGGATTACAGGTGCCCACCACCACGCCCAGCTAATTTTGTTTATTTTTAGTAGAGACAGGGTTTCATCATGTTGGCCAGGCTGGTCTCAAACTCCTGACTTCAGGTGATCCACCCGTCTCTGCCTCCCAAAGTGCGGGGATTATAGGTGTGAGCCACCATGCCCTGCCCTCGCTGTTGTTAATTGGACACTGCAAGCAGCAAGCATTCAGACCTATGTTCCCTTACAGTTTCAGGGACTGTCCTAATTTACCAAAGAATAATTCTATCTCCATTGCAAACGGCTCATTCAGAAATGCAGACTTATAGCACACAGGCTGTGGATATAGTAGACATTGTTTCTTGAAGGAATAAGAGTGCGTAGACTGCTAGCCATTGAACAGAAGTCTTTATTTTATTGTTTCTTCTTGGGTACATGACTGGATTATATTTCCAAAATTTTCTTATAATTTTGTTCATGTAATTAAGCATTGCCAATAAAACGTAAACAGCAAAATGAATGGGTGAAATTTACCTGTCATGTTTAAAGGGTAGTCCTAGCTTTGAGTCCTTGTTTTTTGTTTTGTTTTGTCTTGTTTCTCTATTCCAGGGGTTATGATTATGGGTAATAGAAGATAGTTAGAAGAATCTTGAAATCATGTGTTAGTGATAGCAAAGGTGCTTTCATTCTTTGTCTCTGAACAGACCTTGTAAAGGAAAGTGGCTTGCCAGACTGATATGTTCATTGTGGATTCTACATGAGAATGAAATAAGTGCCATAGTTTATACTTACTTTAAACCACTGAAATGCCATTGGATGTATGTTATCCCATCAAACATAGCATTTGGCACTGATGCAGTTAGCAGGATCTGAAAGGAAGTTTTCTAGGGTGTGTGGAATAATGTTTCCTAACTTTAAAAAGTCACTAAAAAGACAATCTGTTTTCTTTGCATATAGGCCTAAAAGTATCATCATTTTGCCATCAGTCAGAAAATTAGTCCTATATAGTTCACAACTGTACTTGTTTTCTAGGACTACCATAACAAGATACCACAGACAGTGGCATAAAAAATAGAAATTTATTTTTTCACAGTTGCAAAGGTTGGAAGTCCAAAATCAAGGTGTTGGCAGGGTTAGTTCCTTCTGAAGTCTTGCTCCTTGGCTTGTAGATGACTGTACTCTCCTGTATACACACGTTTTTGTTGTTGTTTGTTTTTTTGTTTTCTTTCTACATGCCTGCAAACAAACTTCCTCTTTCAGTGAGGAAGGTAGCCATTACTGGATTAGGGCCGACCCTGAAGGCCTCAGTTTATCTTAATTGATTCTTTAAAGATCCTATCTCCAAATAGAGTTCTATTCTGAGGTGTTGGATATTAGGACTTCAACAAATGAATTTAGGGGAGAGGGGAGATACAATTCAACCCATAACATCATGAGAGTAAAAACACAAAAGAAAATGTAGAAAGATAAATCCAGAGACTGAATTAAATTATACAACTCATCACATTCTTATCTAAGGAATTTTCAGTGATGTTAGCTAATAAATTCCCTTATTTTCATTAAATCTGAGTAGTGTTATATTTTACTTAAAAACAATTGCTTACTAACTTTGAGGAACATTGGAACCAATTGAGTGACTTTAAAAGATGATGATGCCCAGATTACACTCCATAAACCAGTATGAGTATTTTATTAAAAGATTTCCAGGTGATCCCAATACACAGCAAAGTTGGGAACTAAATCATGAAGGCTGAAAAATCTTAATATATACAATTTCTGTAATTCATTTTTATTTTCTTCATAAGTCATATTGTATTTTTAATAATCAAACATTGCATAGGTTATTATAGTTTACTTGATAATTTTAATACATTGGATTTTTAAAAGAAAAATCTATAGAGAACATTTAGGAAAGTAAAGGAAGTATATATTGGCTATTGACTTTCTGAATCTTTATACTTTGAAATTTTTGTACTGAAATATTTTTCAATCATTGAATCCAATTCCGAAGTGTCCCAGACACAAATACATGACATAGTATTTTTGACATATTATAATTTTCTTTCATAAAACATCAATATATCTGTTATAATAATAGTGCAGAAAGATGCTAATTGTTCTCCATGTTTGCTTACCCTCTATTCCTTAGTGATTGAATGAATCTCTGATATTTACATCGGCACATTCTGGATAGTCTTCCAGAATCATAGAAACATTTCCCAAGTTCTCTTCTACCCTTTGTGGCCTTATGATTTCGTTTTTTCAATGGGATTTAAATTAGAAATGCTATGTGCAGCATCTAAAAATTTTTAAGATGAAAAGGAGAAGCTTTTTCCACAATTTTTCCTGCCTGTTTGCTGAAATGTGGTCCATGCCATTTATTAGAGAGGGTAAAACAACAAGATCAAAGAAACTTTGTGTCCGATAATGGTAAAGGTACCCTACCTTTGCTCATGTTTTTGTGAAATTGATTCCTATCACATATAAGTAAAATTTAATTGAGATTTCCTCCATCTTTCAGCCAAATGGATCTTTTGTGTTGCACACCTCTATGAATACCTTTACATAGATGGAGATAATATATTGAGGGATATGGACATTTCATTGCCAGTTTTATAGTGGATAGCATACAAGCTCCAGTGTGAATAAATTTGCTGGGCTTGTGCATTGCAGCGACCCTATTGCCAAATCAAATTTTAAAGCAAGTAAATTATTATAATCAGTTTTTACCTTGTTATGTGGTGACATATTGGACATTAAATAAGATTTCTTAGACTCTAAGAACCCATCAATCCTATAAAATTTTAGTGATTCAATTCCATGAAAAAAATGACTTTGAAACTCTCTACCTTATGCTTTGTATTTCACTGTCATTACTGATCTGTAACTCTTATTAAGATACAATTTGCTCTTCCTCAACTGCCCTGGGACCTACAGTAGCCATTAGTGAATACCTGAGCACTGATATCCATCTACAGTATTGATCTGCTGAGAACATTTTGTGTTATGTTCATCACAAGAAAAGCACCAATACTTAGCACACATACTGCTTTGACAGAAACTCTTTTTCCAGTATATTGAATGACATGAATGTCAATGATATTTCAATGACTATGTTTGCTACTCAGCTGATATAAATGTTGTGAACTAAAATAATTTTAAAAGGATAAAGAGAATATAAATTTTTCTCAAATTCCCATGAATATAAAATTATCCAACCTATACACTGAGAAAATTTAGAGATTATTCAAATACATATACATTTCCTCCTCTCTGTTTGCAATTTCTGTCACCAGTAATTTTAATTTCATGCAATCACTGGTTATTGTGAAATGATATTTCCATAATGTGACCTTTGCTGTTTTCTTTTTATGTAAACATGCTTTTAACAAGGATTAGATAGACAAGAATCCAAAATAATCAGATTTTATGAGAAAAGAATGCATCAATATTTTGCTATTTCACAATATAAAATAAATATTTTGATCTTCATATCTTGACAATGTTTTTTTCCCAAACCTTTTTCGGTTTTCAAATTACTGGTATCAGGGGGAAAAAAAAGTACTGGCATTAATTTAGTCTCTACTTTCAGAAATATTTTTCTAATACCTTGAAATCTCTCTATATGCTTGTGAATAACACATTATGGTCATTATTTCCTAAGGAAGTAGAGAAGCCTATAGCTCTACAAAATAATACTTTATATTAATAAAATATCTGCTATTTCTCAAACTCTAAATTTTGTACTTCCACTATTTATGCAAATTATTTTTCAAAAAATATTATGATTACAAAGTTTTATTATCGTCACTTGATAGATGAAGAGCATCAGAGCTTGAAATAGATAAATACATGCTTGGGTTTGCATTCATCCATTTTCTCACTGCTATAAGGAACTGCCTGAGACTGGGTGATTTATGAAGGAAAGAGGTTTAATTGACTGACAGTTTCACGTGGCTGGGGAGGCCTCTGGAAACTTACAGTCATGGTGGAAGGCAAAGGAGAAACAAGGACCTTCTTCACATGGTTGTGCCAAAGAGAAGAGTGAGGAGCAAAGGTAGAAGGACCCCTTTTAAACCATCAGATCTCCTGAGAACTCACTTACTATCACAAGAATGGCGTGGGGAAAACCAACTCATCATCCAGTTACCTCCACCTGGACTCTTCCTTGACACATGGGATTATGGGGATTATGAGGAGTATAATTCAAGATGAGATTTGGGTGGTGACACAAAGCCTAACTGTATCAGGGTCATGCGCATTAAATTAGAATGCTGGAATTTGAATTCAGACTTACTCTAGGTCCTTCTTGTAAACTATTGCTGCAAGAAACAGAAGTAAGCCTGGAAATTCAGCAAAACGGTTAGAAGGAAAAAACTTCTCTAGTTAAATAGCTTAGTGATTTTGTTGACTATGCAAGTAATGTATATGTTATGAAATAGATTACCATAAAGAAGTAATTAATATATATCAGTGGTTAGCCTAAATATTACCCTAGGGAAAAATCTGGCCTCTTGCCTGGTTTTATAAATAAACTTTTATTGGAACACAGCCACATGTATTACTTTTTAAGTATTGTCTATGGCTGCATTTTTACCACAAGAACAGAATTTAGTAGTTGTAGCAGAGACCATACGGACCGCAAAGCCTAAAATACTTGCTATTTAGGCCTTTACAGAAAATATTTGTAAACATTTGATATAGATTGCTATTGAAGTTAAATACTACTTCAAAAAAGCTATTTTTAACTGTTATAAAATTGTGAAGCTGAAAGGCATCTTTCTAAACTTCCAATAACAAAAATTAAATATTTGCCAGTCATATTAAAGAAAAGGGTAAATAATCTTTCTTGTCTTTCTATGGAAAATAATATTACAAATGTATTGTCATGTAAAGGGATAAAAAATGATAAAATTAGAATGTAGAAAATATACAGATATGTCCAGAGGTTGTCCTTAAAATATTATGTTGTATGTCAGAATTTATATTTGTTTATGGTATTTTTTCACCCATATCACAAATTAATCTTAATAAGGACAAATTTTTTTTGTTCTTATTTACCACTTTATTGATAGCAATGATGAGCACTCAGCATATAATAGATTTTGATTTATAATTTAATCAGTGAAATACATTTATTGAAATGTGTTATACTCTACCACATCCAGATGTGGAATAAATAAAAAGATCAAATTATACAGAAAATATTAAACACTGCCAATATACTTACTGTAAAAAAATAACATTCTAAACTAGTGAAGAAATTTTAAAAAGTAATTTCTAGTACTATATACAATTGAAGCTACATAAAGACAAAAAGATTAAAATAAAAAGGAATCTTGGGACAAAGACTTATTTGGAGTAATGGATTAAACAAAGACACATATAAAGGCAAAGAGTAACAGATACAAGAACTAAACCAGATGAAGAAATCCATGAAGAATAAAAAATTTCATTTCAAATCCCAGAAGAAATTTATATCTATATTTTCTATACAAAATGTAAAGATTAGTTATATTCAAGAAGTTCATATAGCTCTTCTAGATAATTAACTGTAAGTACCTTTACAACACCAAAAGTTGTTTTTTCTTTAAAATCACTCAAGGGTCACAGTAAGAAAATCTCTGTAATTCAGGACTCACAAAACAAACAGATTATAAAAGCCCTTATTCAATTTAGCTTCCATCAAGAATATACTCATATAGGTGGCAATCTTCATAGACAGGTAAATTAATTTAGAAATTAGAAATAGTCTAACTATACCATAGATTCAAGTTGATAGTATACATAAACTTGATTTTAGAGAAAATTTAGACAAATATGGCCAGAAAACTGCTTCCATTTTCTACTATGCTTTGACGGTGAGAAAAATTTTTTAACAGCCCAGATTCTTTTTTACAAAAGTCATTGATAAAAGAATGATTCAAAGTGCTGTTTCAGCTGGCACCTGCCCACACGTTTATCTAAAACTTAACTAAAATGAGCCAGTTATGCATATAAGATATAATTAGCTCTCAGTCAGTTGTGGAAATGTTAGAAAACCTAAGAGGGCATTTTAAAAGGTGATTTTCTACTCCCAAAAAGAGAAAAAAGGAGGGAGAAAATTTTAAAAGAACACATATGTTATTGATTTGTTTCAAACTCAGGTCACCAAAAGACAAAGCCCTCCACAGCATTGAATGATAACATCATAAGCTTCAAAGAAAACACAAACATTTGTTTGAAAAACGAGTAAAATCCTAAGGTAACTATATTTTGTTATAAAGTTCTCTCTATGCCTCTTTGACACCACAATTTCTGTACTGAAATGTTTTCTATTAAACTCCTAAATTTCATCTCATAAAGGTATCATCCACATTCTGCATTTCATATATGCATTTCACCAAAAGTAGTGTAGATTTATCCTATCTATTAATAATATGACCCTCTACAATTCTAATAGTGTAATAATTGCACTATTTTTCTGAAGTCGAAATACATATTACAGTAGCCATAGCTTTTAGAAGAGAAAAAATATTAAAGTGAAATATTTAAAATTACATACACATTGTTTTACATGTAGAATTTTCCCAATTTTTATTTGAACAACAATATTTGGTATCTTTCTAATATACTAAGAGTTTGATTTGCAACTTGAAAACAATACCTACTTCATGTAAATTAACTCAGGACATAGAAAAACATAAACCATGTATTTTATTAAAGCATTATGTGTACATAGCTCAAATTAAGACAAATAGCAAAGAAAGATATTGTTAGAGTAGGTAGTTAGGCATGAGCAGGGCAGGAGAGGCCCCTGCTCATCCCCTTCCCTGACTGTTACGCGTGTCCGTGTGAAGAGACCACCAAACAGGCTTTGTGTGAGTAATAAAGCTTTTTAATCACCTGGGTGCAGGCGGACTGAGTCTGAAAAAGGAGTCAGTGAAGGAAGATAGGAGAGGGTAGTCTTATATGACTTGGGTAGGCAGTGGAAAATTACAGTTAAAGGTGGTTATCTATTGTTAGCAGGGGAGGGTGTCACAGGATGCTTGGTGGGGAGCTCATGAGACTCATTGTCCAGGGGAGGAATGTCACAAGGTCGATTGATTAGTTAGGGTGGGGAAGGAACAAATCACAATGGTGGAATGTCATCAGTTAAGGCAGGAACTGACTATTTCACTCCTTTTGTGGTTTTTCAGTTGTTCCAGGCCATCTGGATGTATATGTGCAGGTCACAGAGGTTATGATGGCTTAGCTTGGGCTCAGAGGCCTGACACTGACAAGAAATGTCAGGCAGCCATTAGGTGATAGTCAGGCAGTTGTTAAATTGTCACTTTAAAATAATAATTGGTCACAGCCAATGTCAAGGAAAGGCAGTCTCCCAAGAGATAAACACCTAAAGCTGGTGATCAGCAACTTCCTGATGTGATCTCAAGAGTTGAGTGAGTGGGCTCATGCATGAACACTAAGAGACAAAATGGTGGAGTTTAACTGGTATATGACCTGCCTCTAAGAATACTCTGCTGGTAAAGGAAAAATGCCTCAAGTGAGCATGCAAAGAACTTCAGTAAACACACTGTGCATGTGTCCCCTCCAAAGTGCTGGCAGACCACCCCAAGGGAAGAATCGGTGAAGAAGAGACACAAACACCAGCAGAATGCCAACATATAAAAGCCCAAGTCAAAGGTCTAACTGCACACTTGATATCTCAAGTCACCCGCTTGGTCCTCTTTCAAGTGTACTTTACCTCCTTTTGTTCCTGCTCTAAAACTTTTTAATAAACTTTCACTCCTGCTCTAAAAATTGACTCAGCTTCTTACTCTGCCTTTGTTCCCTTGGTTGAATTTTTCTTCTGAGGAGGCAAGAATTGAAGTTGCTGCAGACCCTTATGAATGTTCGCTGCTAACAATATGTGCCTTTATCATCTAGGGAAGCTACAAAGGAATTATTTGAGAGTGCTAGTCAAAGTGAACTAATTTTCATTACATTTTAAATATGTTATAAAGGATAGTTAACTAAATGATATACAACTGAAATGAATGAGGGGAAATTCTCAATCATTAAGGTTTATTTATTTATTTATTTATTTATTTTTTTTTTTTTGAGACGGAGTCTCGCTCTGTCACCCAGGCTGGAGTGCAGTGGCCGGATCTCAGCTCACTGCAAGCTCCGCCTCCCGGGTTCACGCCATTCTCCTGCCTCAGCCTCCCGAGTAGCTGGGACTACAGGCGCCTGCCACCTCGCCCAGCTAAGTTTTTGTATTTTTAGTAGAGACGGGGTTTCACTGTGTTAGCCAGGATGGTCTCGATCTCCTGACCTCGTGATCCGCCCGTCTCGGCCTCCCAAAGTGCTGGGATTACAGGCTTGAGCCACCTCGCCCGGCTCATTAAGGTTTATTAAGCTAGCTTTCTGGCATGTTTGGGAAAAATACAAGCCACAGACCTATCTGTGGCTGTTTTTCTGAAGAGGTGTTCAGAAGTGTAGTATTTACGTACTTCCTTAAAGAGGAAAGGCATGTAGGAAAAGGCATAGGTAGGCAATAAGGTGAATGCTTACATTTCCTTTGGACTTTAGCTAGTGTCCAGTAAATCTACATCTGCAAGAGAAAAAGGAGAGTAAAGAGTCAATTATGCAGACATCTCTGGGTAGGTAGAGGAATGAGTCTTGTCATTGTTTTGCATTAGGGAAGATAAGCTTTTAATGGACATTAACAGTGTAGAATCAAACAAGACTTTAGTTTTAGGATTTGGGCTTAGATTGTAGACCTAAAGTTACAATTGGTATATTCCTGCTAATGGGGAAACTTCAAAAAAATTGACTTATGAATGATCTGTGAGGGCAGTCATTCACAGATGCCTGAGGCCTTTTACTTTTCTATGGGGATCTAGCTGATACATGATGTTAGTAACAGCTATTCATTTGGAAGAGAGTGTTGCATGACAGCCTCCAGGCTTAACCTTCTTTTTAGCATAAGAAGTTTAGGAATCTTGAGATTTTTAAAAAAATTTTCTTTACAATTTATACCAAAGTCCATTGATTTTGGAAAAAGAAAATATAGAGCATATTTGAGCTATTTATAATTATTTACATTTTCTAGCTTATAAAATATCTTGGTGCCTATTATAGTGTTTTATTTAAATCAAAAAATTGTAGAAAAATATTAACAGAAAAGCAAACTATCACATAATGTACACTTATTTCAAAGACATGCCCTTATAATTTAGATAAAATTATTCTAATTTCTTAGTCCTCTGAAAAAACTCATCACATCAATTATAATGATTAGTATTTGATTTTGGGAAAAGCTGGTTTTTGCAATTCTTGATTTTATTTTCACCAAGACAGGCCTGCTGTGTTTTAATATGTTTGTATATATGTGTATACATATATACACATACATATTTTTGGCTTGAAATATTTAGTCTATTCTGTAGATAGGAAAGATCTTATAGGAAAGCCTCTTGTGGGAGTCACGGCCATTGATCCCCTAAAGGTTTGTTGAAAAATCACTGACATGAAGCAGATCGATTAATAGGAAAAAAAGTATACAAATTTATTTAAACTGTATACAGGAGTGCACTTAGAAATGAAAACCCAACCCCCTAATGATGTAGGGAAACTTACATCTCATCTTAAGGTTACAGAAAGAATGCAGGCTCAGAGCATGGACCAAACAAGTTTTATTGGCAAGACAGATAACTGAAGGTTGAAAGAAAGAGGCTTGGTAAGCAAAGGTGGTCTTGTTATGTAGAAGAATCATCCCAGGTAGCAGACCTCAGAGAGAATAGAGGGTTAATATTTCTTTTTGGACCTTTAGTGGTGCCAGACCTTCAGTTAATCTTTCCCAAATCCAGGCAAGGGAAGAGTTGACAACATTAATGAAAATCCTCTACAGATCTAAAGATGCAAATTTTTTCCCCAAAATACAGGTTTACAGGGTTTCTTCAGTTTCCTGGTGCTGTGGCAGCCATTTCAAAATGTGTTAAAAATACATTTTGGGGTCAAATATTTTTATTTTCTTTACTTTCATATACTATATTTCAAATATTACTACTAATAATTGTTTAGCAATTATCAAGCAGTATACAAATCCTAGGCAATATTCTAAGAGCTCTACTCCCACTAAAATGTGTGAGCTATCAAGATTTGGTCATATTGTTACTGGGGGTCCTCGCTCCCAAAGCTCCCAAGATGGTGGCAGGCCGCTTCCAAAATGGTGGCAAGCCTCGTGTTCTCTGACTTCTGGTTCTTGTCCTCACAGATTCCAAGGAATGGAATCTTGGGACATGCGGTGAGTGTTACAGCTCTATTAGAAGCCGCAGGTCACGGAAGAGAACCATGGAACCCAGTGACCAGTGTTCAGCTCCATTAGGACAAACCCAGGCACTTAGCAGTGTAAGAATAATGGCAAGCCTTTAGCCCGATCCGGAGTGGCAATGTGCACCTCACTGAATCAGGAGCACAGCAGACACTCTGCAGGATCCGGAGGGATGCAAGTCAGCAGTGGGTCTGCCAGGGCACCAAACAGCAGTGGTGGACTGCCAGCAAAAGCTCAGCTGGAGTCATAACAAAGCAGGGACCAGGAGAGTGCAGTTGCAAGATTTAATAGAGTGAACTAGAGTGAAGACAGAGCTCCCATATAAGGGGAGGGGACCCAAAGGGGGTTGCGTTGCCAGCTTGAATGCCTGGCTTTATATCCCAATCCTTGTCCCTCCTGCTGTGCTCTCAGGCAATAGCTGATTGGCTATTTCTTTATCTCCTGTTTTTGCTTAATTAGCATTTCAGTGAGCTCTCTGATTGGTTGGGTGTGGGCTAAGTTGCAAGCCCCATGTTTAAAGGTGGATGCGGTCACCTTCCAAGCTAGGCTTAGGGATTCTTAGTCGGCCTAGGAAATCCAGCTTTAAGTTATGTTGATTGTCTTAGATAAAGGAAAAGCTCAGATACTATAGTTTTTGATGAGTAATACAAAAATACCAGATTTTCCCGTTTCAGAGAATTTCCTTGGGGCCTTTGGGGACATTTCTATGTGGTTAAGAGTGAGTTGCTGCTCTTTGAGACTGTTAAAAAGCAGGAGGAATGTGGAAGTGGGGATAAATTCAATCTTTGGAGTTACACTGCCAGAAGTTAGTCTAGGTAATGCCACTGATTATGTTGGGTTTACATTATTTGACAGTTTTAAACCTCACATTCCTCATCCATTGAATAAAATGAATGTTTGCATTAATGAAATAAAATTCATACAGCTTAATATGTTTATGACATCAATAAGAAATACATGAAATATTATGTGTTGTTATTTAGAAGATCCAATCTGCCATCATTTTAGCCCCCAAATTAACTTAAACTTACATTTCCTTTAAAAGAGAAAAAAAGTCACGCAATTAACTAGTTTCTAATTAGTCTTTATTTTTCTCCATGAAGTAACTTCAAAGAAGGTTGGTCTATGTCAAGCAAAAAACGAGAAGTTTCCTAAATTTGGAAAGCAGAGCTTTATATCTCATAAAGTGTTACAGGGTGTCCATTCTGACTGGCTGGGAAGCCTAGCTTCTGGCTAGAAGCCAACCACAGATACATCAATGTGGGAGAAAAGGAAACAGGAATCTATGCTGAACAAGTTGGCCAAAAACAAATATTCAATAAGCTATAGGAGAAGTCATGAATATTTATTTTAAACAAAACAAAACAAAAAAACCCATGCACATGCCACGTGTCCTGTATGCCTCTCCATGGGACCTATGGTGTCAGCATGATCCGAGGGTAGAGTTTGCCCCTATGATATCAAAAGGTGAAGCAGGGGACAAGAAAATCCAGGTTGTGCATCTTCTGTAGATTGGCCAGAAGCACTCTGTGGTTGGTGATACCTTATCAGAAGGAATGCTGGTCAGTTGTTTTGTTGAAATTGCAAAAGAGAGGGGCAGCAGCAGGCAATGGGTTGATACTGGGGTGGAGTGCATCTTTCCAAAAACCTAGTTTCTGTTTGACCCTTAGGAAAGAAAGTCTAACTGTGGTTATTGAGGGAAGGTGTATAATGAGGCATATCTGACCATCTACCGCTCATGGCCAGAAACCATTTTCAAGGTTTCTCTGGGATCCTGTTGGCCAAAGGGGGCCCTGTTCAGTTGGTTTAGGTGCTTAGGAAGGATTTCATTTTTATTTCTCTGTTGATACTTTCAAATTATTAATGTAGCTCTATATTTATAAGTTAATATATTCAAAAGAGATAATTCAGCACTGTGCTTGTTTGACCTTTTGAGAGCAAGGATAATAACTTATTCACTTCTACATTTTTTTGGAGTTGCACATTGCTGAGCACATTGTAGTTTCTCAATATGCATTTGAGTACTAGGCAAATATATAGATGAAAAAAAATAAATTATTTCTAAATTGTATTTTTACTGAAACCAGAGACAAAACAGCATTTAGAAGCAGAGCTCCGAGGCCGATGTGGTGGCTCATGCCTGTAATTCCAGCATTTTGGTAGGCCAATGAAGGCAGATCACTTGAGGTCCAGAGTTCCAGACCAGCCTGGCCAACATGGTGAAATCCCGTCTCTATTAAAAATACAAAAACTAGCCTGGCAAGGTGGCAGGCGCCTGTAATCCCAGCTATTCAAGAGGCTGAAGCAGGAGAATAGCTTGAGCCCAGGAGGCGGAGGTTGCAGTGAACAGAGGTCACGCCGCTGCACTCCAGCCTGGGCAACAAGAGTGAGACTCCATCTGAAAAATAAAAATAAAAAAGAAGCAGCAGAGCTCTGGAGTCAGACTGCCAGAAGTGAAGTTCAAGTTATTCTACTTATGAATTCTGTGACTGATTGAGTAACCACTACTGTATTCGTCAGCATTTTCTGCTGCAAATTAGTGACCTCTGGATCTCAATGGTTCGCAAACACAAATCTTGGTTCTACAGAGGTTGTCTATGGCTATGCTTCTGCTCTGTTCAGCTGAATTCGATTCTACCTCACTCCACCACCTATACTGAGTGCAGATCTTCACATGCAGTTTTTTTCTGGAACTCAGGCTGAGTGCCAGAGTTAAAAAGGATCAAGGAAAAACACATGATGCTGCCTAAAGCTTTTGCTCAGAAATGACACGCTATTACTCTACCTCACATACTGCTGGTTAAGAAACTTAAGTGGTCCAGCCCAGAGTTCATCCGTATAGAAAAATACTTCATCTTCCTATCGGCAGGCACAGAAAAGTCTCAGGGCAATGATTATGAGTACATATTCATATTACAAGGAAAAGGCAAAATGGTCCAACCTCTAACACTGCTTTGGCACACCTTTTCTCCCTAATTATTTTAATAAAAGTTCAGAATTAATAGAGTTAATGTTTGAGTTAAGGTAGCTATTATAAAAGTGTACAGCACAGTGACTGACAGAAATTAAATAACACATTAATAATTCCCATTAATATTATAGCTTATCGTTCATTGGTCTCACTGATATTATGTTCTTTCCTATTTGGCTCACACAATTACTGAACAGTTTCTAATTTGAAGCATGTGACGCATAGTCTTTAAAATGACTTCCATAATCACTACCTTTTGATATGCATATCCTTTTGTTATATCCTCTTTTCATTCATGACTGTGCAATTGATATATTGAAAAGAGTTATGACCTGGAACAAATTGGCATTGTTTTTACCTACCTGATAAAAGGAGGCGATTTCTAAGTTCCTGAAAATATGATAATATGAAATATGCATTCATTAAATTTTACTAAATCCATTTATAACTATTTTCCATGAAAATTCTGTCAGGAGGAAATAATATTAAATATAACATGTGCCTATGTAACATGTCACATTGAATAATATTCAATATGCTATGTTGCATAGCCACATCTATTTTGCATATTTAGGAATACAAAAAATTTAAATCCCAAGAGATTTTAATAAGGACACAGATAATAAGAATGTGTTCATAAGCAAGTGTTCCTCTCTATTCACACTAAGAACTTGTCCCTATTCTACAATTATGGGGTTTTTTTTGCACATTTTCTGTGATTTATGGAATCTTGATATTTAATGAGATCTTAGAATTGATCTTGTTTAAACTTGCAGATGAATGAACTTTTGCTTGAATATTGAAATATCCAGAGTTCAGTATGATTAGGAATGGTTTGTTCCTATAGTGGGCACCCACCTAAAATTTCTCTAGGCTAAAGATCACAGTTTATTTAAAAAATTAAACCTTTCCTCACAATGTGTACTCCATTGCGGGCATATTTCTGAGTTTGTCCTTCTCCCTTTGGAATCAATTTTTTTCTATACCAGGATATAATATCGCTGCTGTTTTGACGAGTAAATTTTCTATCACATAATTCTTGGTTTTGGCTTTTGAGGACATTTTCTTTTCATATTCGTCACCAAAGCTTTGAAAGAGCAAAAACAGCATCTCTCACAATTTTACTTTCCCTGGAGAACTATTTCCTTAAAGCTTACTTTTCTGTTGTACACTAATGGTAGCATTTGTTCCCATTAATGACGAAATGACAACTCTTTTTTAAGTGCCTTTCTGAAAAGCAGAAGGATAAACTCCTTGGGTTTCCTATGGCTTCCTCCAAACATGCATGCATTTGACCCTTGCTCCTCTTGGAAAAAAACATTGATGTTTAAGATGATGAACAACATATATTCAGATTACCCAGTTTTCAAAAGAGTGAAGAAAGAGAAAAAAAAATTATGTTCATAAGAAGGAGTGGCTAACAAATCACAAAATAAAGTATTCAAAAATGTTCAATCATTTTTATTTGTCAACCTGATTTGACATCTGTGTCGTCATTCTGTGGGGAAATTAGATGCTAGTTTCCTTTTTAAGTTTACATTTTTTCAGCCTGGTAACTGAAAAATCACATAATTAGAATCTTCAAAAACAAATTTTTAATAAAATATCTCATAAAAGGTTATAGCCTGAAAAGTGGGCATCCCACAGACTTGGAAGCCCAGACTCCAGCTAAGACTAGAGACAGACACTTTGGGAGAAGAAGGGGCAAGAGGGAAATTTAAGTTGAATGGGTTGGCTAAACATATATATTCAAAAGGTTACATGAAGAGCTGTAGTATTCATGAAGACAGTCCGGACGCATGCCTATTAAACAAGCATGCATGTAACATACAACCCATGTTTACATTGGGGTGGAGATTTAACATTTAATTGTATTACCATTAGGTCCTACATGTCAAAAGGTCTTTTCAGGACACAAAGGCACTCGTGTGCGCAGCCTCTGTAAACTGGCCAGAACCAGACCATGCTCATGGATGTGTTGTCAGGAGAAAGTTCCTGAAATCAGTCTCTTGTCCATTCAAAACTCTGGTTAAGATTCGTGGAACTGAGTGGCACAGTTAGTCTGTGTCTGATGGCTGGTAAGCTGCAATCGCATCAGCATTGCTTATCTCAATGCCAGTGCTTGTTTGGAAAAAAATCTTGTGGTATTTAGAACATAGTTGATTTTTAAGTGTAGGGGTGACTGGCATGGCCTTAGGTCTTGTTTATAATTTGATATCTTATTGACACAGAAAGTCCATTTAGTCAGGCTTAGGGTCTTCTTTAACTTTAATGCTGGTCGGCTGTGTTTAAACTGTGCAAGAGGGAATATAACAAGGCATGTCCAAACTTCCATTCCATCATTGTTGGGAACTCAGTTTTTAGGTTCCTCTGGGGTCCCTTTGTCCAAGAGTGGGTAATTTCAGTTGATTTTAAAGCTTAGGATTTTATTTTAATTTACAGGTTCCATCTCCACTTTCGAGTGCTATGGCATGCTCCAGGAAAATTATTTCATATCAAGAATATAGGGAACTATATGTACCTCTGTTCTTATATGCCAAAGAATTATTATTTTGTTGTTTTCCAGATGGTGCTTCTTCCATGTGTGGTAAAGAAACGGGAAATTTTTATGTGCTTGCTTGTGTGCTTGCTTATGTGCTTATGTTCCTACATGCATTCACTCATCTGATTGCACCTTTCTATTTTACTAGGGGATACAATTAACACAAAGTTTTCTGCCTCTGGAACCACACTCTTCTCTCTCTTTCACCAAGCCTAAAGGAAACATTTTTTTTTTTTTTTTGGCAGTTGAAGAAAGCCTTGTATTTTCTCCTTTCATCCAGAGTACTATTCTCGGTCCTAACACTTTCTTTTTCTTACTTTTTATATATGCAGTGGTATACTCTTCAGCCATAAAAACAATGAAATCATGTCATCTGTAGCAAAATAGAAGCTGCAGGACATTCTATTAAGTGAAATAAGTCAGGCACAGAAAGACAAATATTGCATGTTCTCACTCATATGTGGGAGCTAAAAAGTTGATCTCGTGATTCTAAAGAGTAGAATGATGGTTACCAGAGGCTGGGAAATGCAGGGGAATTGGGGGAATAAAGAGAGGTTTGTTAACAGGTACAAAATCATAGTTAGATATAAGGTACAAGTTCCAGTGTTTGATAGGACAGGAGGATGACTATAGTTAAAGATAATATATTAGATATTTCAAAATAACTATAAAAGAAGGTTTAAAAATGTTCTTAACACAAAGAAATGATAAATGTTTGAGGTGATGGATATCCCTACTGCCCAGGTTTGATCATTACACATTGTATGCATATATCAAAATGTCAAATGTACCTCATAAATATGTATAATTATTATGTATCAATAAAAAAAACACTCCTTACAGAGTTGTAAAAAGTCTATCTCAAGTCTTCAACTTTTGATAATGAAAGTCAGAAAGTCTCACACATTGCTTTTATTTTCCACGCTTATACCTTCCACCAACCCAATAGAGTGCCAAATAATTGCTTGCTTAAAATGTAGGAGTGAAAGGAACAGGTTAGAAATAATGAAAAGTTCAGTATAAAAATTGACACCAACGTAAACTTTAAAATAACATCCAGAATACTTGCTCTAAAAGGAATCGAATATTTCATTTTTTTGTGAGCCACTTATTGAAGCTTAATTAATTTCAAATATTTCAATCTCTGATGTATACTTCCTATACTCTTCACTCAGTGTTCCCTGAATACCCCCTGCCTTGAATATTTGACCTCATTAAGATATTTCATTCATTGACCCTCTCTTGTACATATTTTATTTTTGCTTAGTTTATATCTCATGATTTATTTACATAATCACTCATTCGAAAATATTCTCAACACTTGACTCTTCTTCCATTGGATTTCACATGCTTTGCCAATCTTTGTTGAAACACATTATTCTTTGGTGGCCACTTAAACTCTCTCTTCCATCACCACTCCTAGATGATTATGTAGCCCCATCTTTTCTCCATTTGATTATAAAACTAATATGATCTCACTCATTTTGTTTTCCATTCTTTTCTGTTAACATTAATCAAGTGACTTTACTCTTTTTAAAGACAGATTTCTTCACTCATTCTTTTATTTTTCTATTGCTTCTCTGGAGTGCAATGGCGCAATCTCGGCTCACTGCAACCTCCACCTCCTGGGTTCAAACAATCCTCCTGCCTCAGCCTCCCAAGTAGCTGGGATTGCAGGCACATGCCACCACGCCTGGCTAATTTTTGTATTTTTAGTACAGACGGAGTTTTGCCATGTTGACCAGACCGCTCTCCAACTCCTGACCTCAGGTGATCCTCCCACCTCGGCCTACCAAAGTGCTAGGATTACAGGTGTGAGCCACCACACCTGGGCTTCTCTGCATGCTTTTCTAAATTATATTCCTACTGGAGCATACATCTCAGCATGCAAACTTGATGTCCCTACTTAAAAGTAAATAAGTTCATAGAAAACAATAAATCCTCCTTTGTCCCACATTTCCTTTCACCTATAAGCCTAGATCATTTTCTATTCACAGCAAAAGTTCTTGGAAGTATTGTCTACCCTCACTTTTTTATGCCCCCATCTTCCTTCATTCTTAGTCCTTTCCAAGGTTTGAGACCTTTATCATGAGTGTTTTCCCAAAACTACTCTTCTTCAAGCCACAAGTAGTCCTCCTATTTCCAAATGTGAACGTTAAAGCATTCAAATTTAATTAACTATTTCCTAGGCTTTCTAACCTCTTTTAAAAAAATTTTCTTTCTTAGATCTTAATACTATTTATCATGCCATATGTTTTACATATTTTTGTTGTTGTTGTTTCTTATTTGTCTCCTTTCTCTAGAATTTAGTCTCCACAAATGCAGAAATGTTTGACCTTTTTCTTCATTACTGTTTCTCTGGTGCCTGAGGAATCCCTAACATAGAGTAGAGTTTAAGTTTATTTTTCTCTATAGAGTAATTGAATAAAGGGACATTACTCTCTGTTTTTATATTACTAGTTTCTTAGATTTATTGAATATTAACTGAAACATTGTCCTCCCTCTTGGCTTCTAAGGCAATACACAATTCAATTTTTCTTCCTAACACATTTATTTTTACTTCTCAGTGTCATTTGCTGAGTTCTTGTCCTTTTATCCCATTCCAAGGTTTAAGACTGTAACCTGGGTAAAAAAAAAATTTCTACATATTCTCTCCTTTATAAATTTTATTTGTATTATGATTTTAAAAGTTAACAATGTGGATGATATTAAGTTTGTAATCTCTTTCCAGACCTTTCCTCAATTCTCAGGTAGGTATGTATGTATCTATTTGACAAATTTACTTGGGTGTTTTCTAGTTATCTCTAATTTGGCATGACCATGAGAGAAATTTTGATTTTCTTCTTTCTAATGAGTTTTTCATCCAAGATCCTTCATTAGAGGGAATGATCTCATCATTCACCTGGTGGCATAAATCAGAACTCTTCGAATCCTCTGGGATTACTCACGTTCTCCTACTCCACTATCAGAGGCACATAGCATGATAGTCAAATGTGAGCTTAAAGGTTAAGCCTCCACTTCTTCCATAAATATATTTCAAATGTGTTCACTTCTCACCATCTTATCGTTTCACTAATGCAAGCTACAACGTCTTAAATCCTGAAACTTTTTAATCATTTTATCACTGTTCTTATTTCCTATTCTGTCTTCTCTTCACTCAGCAGCTAAAAGGTACTTTAAAAACATAAAACAGATTATATAATCTCCATGTGGTCTCCATGTTTCAACAGTTTCTCACGGAAGTTGAAAAAAAAATCTAAATTTTTTAGGAAGGTTTGCAAGATCTTCTTTGATCTGGTCTTGTACATTCTTTTTTTTTTTTTTTTTTTTTTGAGACGGAGTCTCACGCTGTTGCCCAGGCTGGAGTGCAGTGGCGCAATCTCGGCTCACTGCAAGCTCCGCCTCCCGGGTTCCCGCCATTCTCCTGCCTCAGCCTCCTGAGTAGCTGGGACTACAGGCGCCCGCCACCGCACCCGGCTAATTTTTTGTATTTTTAGTAGAGACGGGGTTTCACTGTGGTCTAGATCTCCTGACCTTGTGATCCGCCCGCCTCGGCCTCCCAAAGTGCTGGGATTACAGGCTTGAGCCACCGCGCCCGGCCTGTACATTCTTAATACAGCGCTCCCTTACTGCATTTGGCTTAAGTACACTGTTTTTCCAGCAATTCCTACAAGAAAGTTTATTTTTGGCCTAGGTGAACTTGAAATTATTTTTCATATATCTGTAAACTTTTGCCCTCTACTCTTTATATGGCTGACTCTTCATTCTACATATCCAGTATTAATGTTTCCTCCCGGAGCATCAGCTTCTGATAAACTTGTCCAGAAATAGGCTCCTTATTATTCTTTGTAGGCAATGACATGCTTATTTCTTAGCACATCAAAGCTGTACATTTTTGTTTGTTTGTTTTGAGATGGAGTCTTGCAGTGTCACCCAGACTGGAGTGTAATGTCGCGATCTTGGCTCACTGCAACCTCTGCCTCTGGAGTTCAAGCAATTCTCCTGCCCCAGCCTCCTGAGTAGCTGGAACTACAGGAGTGCACCATCAGGCCGGGCTGATTTTTGTATTTTTAGTAGAGATGGGGTTTCTCCATGTTGGCCAGGCTGATCTCAAACTTCTGACCTCAAGTGATCTGCCTTCCTCAGCCTCCCAAAATGTCGGGATTACAGGCGTGAGCCACTGCACCCAGCCCAAAACTGTAAATTTTTCATTGCTTTTCTTATTGCTTGGAGCTAATTATAATACCAAGTCCCTTTTGGACAGACCATGCCTTTCCCATTCTCAGTGGAATCTCTATTTGGAATACACAGTGGAACCGTGTATTTGGCATAAAATTTCTGACCACGTCAGGCATCGCTAAATAGTTGTTAAATAAAATAACAAAAAAAAAATTTCTTATAAAAATGCCTTTATAATAATTGTCTTATAATAAAGATAATTAAGATGCCATTTAAGAAATAGACTCTGCGTAGGTAATTTTTATTCATGAAATATTTAACAATCCTAGAGAGAGTAGCCCTGTTTAGTCGAATTTTTTCTGTAATGAAACTAAGGTGCAGAGAGATTAATTTAATGACATTCAAGAAGAAAATGGTCCAGGCATGTATTAACTCAAAGGTTTATATTGTAATATACGATTATATGTCCAAATTTCAAATCTCCATCTCTATAGAAGTCAATATTATTGAAAGAGCTTTTGCCCTTCATTCCATCTTACATCTTTATTCTTTCTTTTTTACATTCATAGTAGAAACAAGTACTTCTTATGCCTTAACATTTATTGATAAATGAGGATTGTTATACATATTTTAAAATGCTAAATTAGGACTTTGAATAACACTTCATGACAAAACGTTAGGACGGCTTATATGAAAGTATTGCTATAACTTGATTTTTCAGCATGTTGTATAAAATTGAAATGGTAGTTAATCAAATGTTCTGGTTAAATTAAAGTTTATCCATGTTGCTGTAAATGGTTCTGTTGCCCATAATCCTAAAGTGTTTAACATAAAAACAGCTACTTGGAAAAATGTAAATCACTGTTATTTTACATTACTAAGGCATTTGTAACATACTTTTCTCCCACTTTTATATATATTAACACATAGCAAAAGCTACTTGAGTTTAGATGTCCAATAACTCTCTCCAGAAATAATTTGCTTTATATCTTCTGATAAACATTATAATCAGAGTCACATTTTAAAGTGAAGATCTGTATTATGGTACATGAAAAAAATTTCTATAAAATCAGAAATATCATAAAATAAGTGGGATCTCAAGATTTTTGGTTCATTCCTACACCATATATCTGTAAACTTGTATTTACAGAAAAACACACCTCTGAAGAATCCATCTCTGAAATAAACCTAGCAAGTAACTATGCGATTTCTACTTGAAATGTTTCAGTTCATCTGTATTTTATAACTAAAAAATTATAAAATCATAATTTTAATTTGTTTAGCACTACATTTTGCTAAATTATGTACCAAATAATGGTCATATATTTTGTATCAATTAATTTTTAATTAATTGTTACTATATTTATATTTTGCATGTTAAGTTTGTTTCCCATATAGTCTTTATGTTCTTCGGTGGGACTTGGAGTTCATGCTCTGTATAAGCTTTTTCAAAATATGGTTAAATAAATCAAAATACTGTGGTAAAGTACATATAAAAAAGTTTTCTTAGACACAAAATAATGACATTGTGATTAACTACTTTAGTGGTGATTACAAATTTCTGATTAATATTATGTATTTTCTTATTTTATTAATATAAATCTAAGGAATAAATTAGTAGATACCGGTGGTATCTACTACAAGATGTAATTCTAAACATGCATATATTTTCTTCCTCTCTTAACATTCCATACGTAAAGGAATATAAGAATTGAAGGAATTAGGAGGTAGTGATATCAATGGATAACAGATTTCAAAAAAATGTTGATAACTAGCCACTAATGAAGCAGGAAAAGATACAGCTTAAATTATTGGTCAGAGGGACTGGGATGGAAATAGAAGCGTATTATCCCTGTGGGATACCATATCAGCTCAGATCTTAGAACACACAAGTGTATAGCAGAAGTGTGTGAAATAGGAAGGAAGAAAAAAGGATTCACTGACACCTGCCATACATATTCCCATATGTAATATACTTCATCCAATTATTTGTCATCCCCAAAAGGATAGCTTGATAAGAGAAGATTAGATTCTAAAAATTAAACAATAGCGACAAAAAAAAGATTAGAAAAACTTGAGCAGCTATTATTCTAGAACGAAGATGCTTGTGCTTAGCCATCTAGGCATATTAATGTTTAATTGCTGATGGACTTTTATTCCTGAAGGGCAAATTTCCCAGTTGAAAAGTCCGGTTATGCGACTTAGATTTCTAATCAATTTTCTAAAAAACTTCACTCCTAAATATAAGTGCTATGCAATGAATACATGTATTATGCAATGTTTACCATAAATCTGAATAATTCCAACAATAAGGACATGAAAATCCAGATAAACAAAGAAAAAAATACATAATGTAACCCTAAAGAAGACAAATAATGCAAGAAACACAGCCAAATTGATAACGAACAAGAAAAATTCCAACAAGATACTGCATTAATGTTGTAAGAATTGAAAGCTACATAAAATAAATATTGAAGAAACAGAAATAGGTTTTTGAAAAACATAAAAATCAATGGAATGTTTGAAGGAAAACTAAAAGAAAATATCCCCAAATCAAGGAAATATATAAATTATTGTATTATTTATATTAATTAATAGGAAAAAATAAGCAAAGGGAACTAACATAACAAAATACATAGTAAATTATAAAATAATTTACAAAATAAGTATCACAATTTTCAAAACTGGATGGAAAGTTTCACTCAGAAAATATATGAAGAAAAAAAGCACTATATCAAGATACATTATTTTGAAATTAAAGAAAACAATGTTTCCTTAAATAGAGAAATAATATATTATTACCTCTATACAAATAACAAGCACTTTTTTTTTTTTCCAAGAAAGGAATTAAAATCAAACTAACACCATTTTTGTAATGAGCTTTGCTGTATGCCAGATATCTGACTGGAGCAATGTCTTTCTTAACAAGTCACTTTGAATAAGTTTTGATAAATAAGAAAATACACCTGAGAAGTTGGGCGTGGTGGCTCACATCTGTAATCGCGGCGCTTTGGGAGGTCAAAGCGGGCAGATCACGAGGTCCGCAGATGGAGACCATCCTGGTTAATACGGTGAAACCCCGTCTCTACTAAAAATACAAAAAGTTAGCCCGGGGCGGGCACCTGTAGTTCCAGCTACTCGGGAGACTGAGGCAGGAGAATGGCGTGAACCCAGGAGGCGGAGCTTGCAGTGAGCGGAGATGTGGCCACTGCACTCCAGCCTGGGCGACAGAGCGACACTCCGTCTCAAAAAAAAAAAAAAAAAAAAAAAAAAAAAAAAAAATATATATATATATATATATATATATATATATATATATATATATACCTGAAAGACAGAGGACAAAGAAACTAGAAAATGTCAATACAACCCAGAGAGTAATGTGAGATTCTCTTCAGTAGCCGAAAAATCAGTTGATAAGGATGGGAGTAACAGCGTGGAGTTGTCGGCATACAGATTTAGAAGACAGAAAACAATTCCAGAGATTTGTTCAAATCCTTGGGCAAACTCTGGGGAAAATAGGCGAAAATCAAAATGATTTAGCAAAATACATTAATCATAGTGTATTAATTGACTTTCAAATAATAATTTGTACATGATAGTCAGTAAATGGTATCTTTTCATTTTCAACTTTTGCAATCACACAGTATATATCTGAGACTGCAAACTAGTTGCCTAACTTGGAGATTCAGTTGAAAGATAAGAATTTTAGACCTTAATGCATTTAATATTTTAATGATTGTGGTATTTCATATAAATGTTATTTTTTCCAAATTCTCTCCCCAAATCAAAACATAGGAAGTCATATCTTACGTCACAAATGGACTAGTGTAAGATAATTGTTGCTTCTTTTAAATGAAACTTGCCTTCTTTGGTTCTCCAGTGTTCCCCAGACTACAGCAAAAGTAAAATGAAAATTGCCGTTAATATTGTTTAGTTTTATGTTTTCAATGAAATAGACTAAAAATTGATTATTTTCTTAATTATGTATATGAACTTGCACACAAATTACCACAAACTTGATGGCTTAAAACAGTAAAAAATTGCCTGGCGCGGTGCCTCAAGCCTGTAATCCCAGCACTTTGGAAAGCCGAGACGGGTGGATCACGAGGTCAGGAGATCGAGACCATCCTGGCTAACATGGTGAAACCCCGTCTCTACAAAAAAAATACAAAAAAACTAGCCGGGCGAGGTGGCGGGCGCCTGTAGTCCCAGCTACTCGAGAGGCTGAGACAGGAGAATGGCGTGAACCCGGGGAGGCGGAGCTTGCAGTGAGCTGAGATCCGGCCACTGCACTCCAGCCTGGGCGACAGAGCAAGACTCCGCCTCAAAAACAAACAAACAAACAAACAAACAAACCGGAAAAATTTATTATCTTAGAGTTGTGGAAGCCAGATGTCCAAAATTAAGGTGACAGCAGTGCTGCGCTCCTTTTGATGGCTCTAGGGGAGAATTCTCCCTTCCTCTTCCAGTTTCTGGTGGCTCTAGCAATTCCTTGTCTTGGAGCTGCATGGTTCCAATCTCTGCCTTTGTCTTCAAAAGGCTTATTCCCTGTCTCTGAGTCTCAAAAGTTCTCTTTGCCTTTCTCTTCTAAATACATTTGCCATTGGATTTAGGTACCATAGAAAATCTAGGATATTCTGCCGTGTGCAGAGGCTCATGCCTGTAATCCCAGCACTTTGGGAGGCTTAGGTGGGCGGATCACCTGAGGTCAGGACTTTGAGACCAGCCTGGGTAACATGGCAAAACCCCAAATTAGCTGGGCTTGGTGACACGCTCCTATAATCTCAGCTACTCAGGAGGCTGAGGCAGAAGAATTGCTTGAACCCAGGAGGCAGAGGTTGCAGGGAGCCAAGATTGGGCCACTGCACTCTTGCCTGGGCGACAGAGGCAAGACTCCCTCTCCTATATATTTTATACACACACACACACACACACACACACAGAGAAAATATTTCATATTCTCATTTTGAGAACTTTAACTTCACTAGATCTGTAAAGACTTTTTTCTAAAAAAAAATCACATTCAGAGGTTCAGAGATGAGGACATGGGCATATCTTTTATTTATGCTTTAAGAAAAGTAGGAGATAGAATACTTTGAGGAAAAGAGATAATTTTTATATAATTAATTTTAAAAGCATATATAAATTGAATGACTATAGCTTGACTCCCTAGGGAAAAAATGTTACTCATGTAAAGAAGTAGAAACAAAATACAAAATTTAAAACATTAACAGAGAACACTTCCAATAATAAAACTAAAGTTTGAGTTACTAAAGGAAATTTATTTGTAGGTTAAGTGAAAACTTCTTAATAAAAGCTGACTGTAAAAAAGTGTTTATTGAATATAGCAAATATTGGTTGTCCTAAATAGAAACATACATTTGTTCATAAAAAATCAAGTACAATTTTTCTTTTCTGTTTTTTTGTTTTGTTTTGTTTTGTTTTTGAGATTGGGTCTTACTCTGTCACCTAGGCTGGAGTGCAGTGGCACAATTATGACTCACTGCAGCCTCAACCTCCCCAGGCTCAGGTGATCCTCCTGCTTCAACCCCCTGAGTAGCTGGGACTACAGGCAGGTATCACCACACTCAGCTAATTTGTAGAAACAAGGGTTTTTCCAGGTTGCTCAGGCTGGTCTCAAATTCCTGGGCCCATGCGATCCACCTGCCTCAGCTGCCCAAAGTGCTAGGATTACAGGCATAAGCTGGCCTTCAACTACAAATTTTCTAAACTTTGTTTTTTTGACATTATAAATACAAACTTTCACCTGAAATTCTGTAAAATAGTTTTTTTTTTTTTTTTTTTTTTTTTTTTGAGACTGAGTCTCACTCTGTTGCCCAGGCTGGAGTACAATGGCATGATATCGGCTCACTGCAACCTCCGACTCCTGGGTTCAAGCGATTCTCATGCCTCAGCCTCCTGGGTGTCTGGTTCTCATAGGCACATGCCACCATGCCTGGCTAATTATTGTATTTTTAGTAGAGACGGGGTTTCACCATGTTGACCAGGCTGGTCTCAAACTCCTGACCTTAGATGATCTACCCGCCTCAGCCTTCCAAAGTTCTGGAATTACAGGTGTGAGCCACCATGCCCGGCCTAGATTTTTTTCAGTGAAGCATTTTCTATTGCAATTGATGACTGCATAGATACAAAAAGAAAGCTACATGGCTATAATATTTAACTATTAACAATATTTATGTGGCCAAAAATCTACTGGACATGATGCCAAAAACACTCAAAATTCTGATGTTACCTATTGTATGTATTTGGAAAGTGTTTAAATCTTCATGTACATTGATCAAAATAGATGCTAATGTAGGTCAAGGTTAAAAAATAGCTTACAGGCCAAATCTGGCATGCCACCTAATTTGTATATAGAGTTTTATTTACACAGCCACATATCTTTATTTATGTATGGTCTATGGCTGCTTTCCCATTAAAACGGCAGAGCTGAGTAACTTACATGGAACATACAGCCCACAAAGTCTAAAACATTTGGCCTGTGGCCCTTTACAGACAATGTGTTTCACACCTTGTTGTGAATCAGCACTTTATAATGAAACTTTCTGAGTTAATGGAAATACGGTATATCTCTGCTGTACAAGATGATCGCTACTAACCACATGTGGCTACTGAGGATTTGAAATATGGCTAATATGATAAAGGAACATAATTTTTATTTAACTTAATTTCAGCTTTAATAACCACATGTAGCTAGTGGCTATCCTACCAGACAGTGCAGCTATATGTAGATAGTATTCCAACTGTGACAACTAGTGTGTAATCTTAGTTAAGAAATTGAAATACAGTGTGGCAGCATGTTTTCAAGAATGCAGTCTATAAATACATTATTGCACCATTCAAAATAATTGTTACATTTCAGAAAGTTACAAAGTGAATGGAAAGCACTTGAATGCAATAATTAACACAATATTGCAGACTTTTAAGATGTCACAACAATAATGCTTTTCTAGGTATGTTGTATGCACAACATGGTTGATTGCTCTGCTACAAAGAGAATTTGGTATGATAATGTTGAAGACAATTTTTGAACTGTTAAGAAAAACGAAGTCGTCCCTCTCAACTCAGTGAAAATGTATTAGTTTTCTGAAAACAGTAGAATTAAAATTTAGTGAGGATTTTTTCACATAAACCCTAACTAAATAGTGAATGCTTCTTAGTAATTGCTTCTTATTACATGTACAAAGTTATATAATTTACTTTGCTCATGCTAACAGAAATGATTTCTTTGGGAAACTCATTTGGTAAGAAATAATCTGACCCAATTTTCTACCTGGATGTAAGTTTTCAGAAATGAAAGTAATATTCTGAACTACATTCCTATAAATTGTGAAATTAAATGTTAGATTTTAGAAAATGTTCTCTGATTTCCTGTTTTATGAAAATGAACTAACTTTGTTCAATTCACCTCTCTCAATGAATACTGATGGTGTGAATGAAGAGCTTCAAGTAGGTGTTTCTGAACTACAATAAAATATGATACTAAACATTAAATATGATAATGCTGGTATATTGGAATTCTACAAATACCTTGGGACATGTTACCATAAATATAAAAACCATTGTGAAAAAATTATAACTATCTTTGGAAGCACTTACAATGGTGAACAGCTGTATTCTACTATAAAACTGAACATAATTAAATATTTTTCCATGTTAAATGATTCAAATCTGACTTATTGCATGCTACAAAACCCAAAGCATAAGAATGACATTGATGTTTCCTGGTGAAGAACAAAAGGAGTTGAATATCTGAAACTAAATAAAAGAAAGAATGGAGTTGAAAATACATACACATATATTATCTTTAAATAAGTTTTATTATCAATTTAAAATGTAAAGTGCAGGCCAGGCACGATGGCTCACGTCTGTAATCCCAGCACCTTGGGAGGCCAAGGTGGGCGGATCACGAGGTCAGGAGATCGAGACCATTCTAGCTAACATGGTGAAACCCCATCTCTACTGAAAAATACAAAAAATTAGCCGGGCGTGGTGGCAGGCGCTTGTAGTCCCAGCTACTCGGGTGGCTGAGGCAGGAGAATGGTATGAACCTGGGAGGCGGAGCTTGCAGTGAGCCGAGATTGTGCCACTGCACTCCAGCCTGGGCGACAGAGTAAGACACCATCTCAAAAAAAAAAAAAGTAAAGTGCAGCACTTGATACCATATATTTTATACTTTTATTCTTTGTTTATGTAACATAAACACTATTATATATTTTACAAGGATATATTTTTATGTGATATGTATATTAAATAATACTACTTAACCAAATAATTTAATTTTACTTCTGGTAGTTAATTTTTCTTATTTATTTGTTTGTTTATTTATTTATTTATTTAAAGATGGAGCCTTGTTCTTTTCCCCAGGGTGTAGTGAACTGACATGGTCATGGCTCGTTGCAGCCTTGACCTCCCAGGCTCAAGCTATCCTTCCAACCTGATACGGTTTGGCAGTGTCTCCACCCAAATTTCATCTTGAATTCCCACATGTTGTGTGAGGTATCTGGTGTGAGGTAACTGAATCATGAAGGTACGTCTTTCCCCGGCTGTTCTCATGATAGTGAATAAGTCTTGCAAGATGTGACGGTTTTGAAAAGGGGAGTTTCCCTGCACAAGCTCTCTTCTCTTATCCACAGCCATGTGAGATATGCTTTTCATCTTGCCCCATGATTGTGAGGCCTCCCCAGCCATGTGAAGCTGTATGTCCACTAAACCTCTTTCTTTTGTAAACTGCCCCGTCTTAAGTATGTCTTTATCAGCAGTGAAAATGAACTAATACACACCTCAGCCTGCCAAGTACCTGGAACCAAAGATGTGTACGACCATGCCTGACTAGCTTTTAAACATTTTTTTTTGAAGAGACACGGTCTCACTATGTTGCCCAGGCTGGTCTCAATTGGTCTTAAGTGGTCATCCCACCTCAGCTTTTCAAAGTGCTGGGATTACAGGAATGAGTCACCCCGCCAAGCAATTTTTCTTATTTCTACCATTGTCAACTTATTTGTGTCTACTACATTACCTTTGTAGGCATTTCAGTTTTTGATTCCCACAATAGACAAGACAAAGGTGACTTCATTATATTTAGAGAAGAAATGTCAAGTTTCAAATATGAATGTACAGCTGGGAGATTTAAAGGATTTTGAGAAGTGTTGAAATGCAAGTATTCTCTTCTTACAAACAATCATGGGCAGGAGGTAATAGCTAGGGTTGCTGGAATTATAAATACTAGTGCCAGAATATTGACATTTATAATGGTAATGATAGAGGAACTCAAAAGAGTATTATTATTAAATGAGAGGGAATGATTTTACTTGTGGGATGTTAAATATGATAAGCCCTTATTAGCCAAAACAGAATGTAAATTGATTGATTTTAAAAAGTAGGAGAAATATATTATTTAGAAATGTGGTAAAAAACTAATATGAAAACTTTTTTTTAGAAGTTAAATCAATTCCCCCGGGAGGTTGACTTGGGCTTATGAGGAGCAGGTCAGGAATCACTGCTATTCATTATAGCCTTTTTTAGCACAACTTGATTATTTAATAGAATACAGCATTGCTTTCATAAGTTATTTTTATATATATTTAAAACTTTAAATAATAAAACACACCAAAATAAAAAAAGACATATTGGAATCTCATAAATTTGTTAATATCGTCTCTTCTGAGAAGAATCAAGAACAATGGATGAAGAAATGGATGCTGGGAAGGAGGCACAGCAAGATGGTGGAATAGAAGGCTCCAACGATTGTCCCTCCTAAAAATACACCAATTTAACAACTATCTACACAGAAAAAACACCTTCATAAGAACTAAAAATCAGGTGAGTCTTCATATACCTGGTTTTACTCTGTATAGCTAAAAGAGGCACTAAAAAGTCGTAAATCTCCATTGCCATACCTTCCCCACCCCTGGAAGAAATGACATGGTGTGGAGAGCACAGCATCTCTGAGTGCTGAGGAAGAAAGAACAGTCATTGTGAAACATTGAACTCAGTGCTATTCAGTTATAGCAGAGAGGAGCCAGGTGCGGTGGCTCACGCCTGTATTCCCAGCACTTTGGGAGGACAAGGCAGGAGGTTATAGCAGAGAGGAAAGTTCAGTTGACACCTACCCATGGAAGGAGGATTTAAACCAGGTTTAGCCAAGGGGAATTGCCAGTCTTGGTGGCCACAAACTTCTCCACTGTGGGTTAAAGTTCTCGCTGCTTCTATTGAAAGGCAGTCTAGGCCATAAGAACTACAATTTATAGGCAAATCTCAGGGCTGAACTCAGCCCAGATACAGTGGACTGGAGGGGCACACAACCTACTGAGACATCAGTTGGCATGGCTAAGGTAGTGCTGGTATTACTCCTCCCCTGACCCCAAGCTGCAGAACCTGTGGCTCCAAAAGAGACCCCCACCTTCTGCTTGAGAAGAGGAGAGGGAAGAGTGGAGAGAACTTTGCCTTGCCTCTTGGATACCAGTCCAGCCACAGTAGGACAGAGCGCCATTCAGAGTCATAAGGCCTCTGAATGGCCCTAGCTCCAAGATGACATTTTTAGACATGCTCTGGATCACAAGGAAACCTGTTGCCTTGAAGAGAAGAACCCACTCCTGGCAGCAGGTATTACCTGCTAACTAAAGAGCCTTTGGGCCCTGGATATCTAGCAGCGATACCCAGGTACTATATCAAGGGGCTTGGGTAAGCCTTTGAGAATTGCTGGCTTCAGGTGAGACTCAGCATATTACCAGCTATGGTGGCTATGAGACAAAGCTCCTTCTGCTTGAGAAAAGCAGAAGGAAAACCAAAGAGGACTTTGTCTTCCACCTTGGATACTAGCATGAACACACGGGCATAGAGAACCAAACGGGCTTTTGGATTTTTCAATTCTAGAACTTGACTCTTAAATAGCACCTCTGGACATGCTCTGGGAAAGAAGGAAGGGAGTCCACTACCCTGAAGGGTAGGTCCCAGGCCAGCCAGCATGTACCATAAGCTGACTTAACAGCCCTTGACTCTTAAGGGAACATCAGTGGTAGTTTGGCAGTACTCTCCATGCCCTGTGGTGGTGGTAGCTACAGGGTGAGTCTCTTCTGCTTTAGGAAATGGGAGGGAAAAGTGTTAAGGACTATGTCTTGTGGTTTGAAGGCCAGCTCTACTGCAGTACAATAGAACACCAAGTAAACTCTAAAGTTTTTGGCCCCTTATCCCTGAATCCCAGGCAGCACTTCTGGACCCACCCAGGGCATAGGGGTCTCACGTGTCCTTCCCATAAAGGAAAGGACATAGACCTGTCTGGCTTTGCCATTTGCTAGTTGGGGAGCCCCAGGGCCTTGAGTGTACATAGTCAGTAGCCAGGGAGTGGCTACAGCAGGCCTTGGGTGAGAGCCATTGCTGTGCCGCCTTCAGATTTGACCCAGCAGAGTCTAGTGGTGGTGGCCACATGGGTGATTGTGTCACTCCATCCCCCAGCATTAGGTGGCTTAGAACAGAGAGATACTTCATTTGTTTGGAAGAAAGGGAAGAGAACAAGAGAATCTTCCTGGCAATCTAGAGAATTCTCCTGGAATTTATCCAAGACAGTCAGGATGGTAACTCTATGAGTCTGCAAGAACCACAGCAGTACTGGGCTTAGGGTGGCCCCTAATAAGATACAGCTTAGATTACAAGCCCCAAGTCCTTTCAAATGTCTGAAAAACATCCAAAGAAGGACAAGTACAAGTAAGCCTAGAGAATGAAGACTACAATAAATACCTAACTCTTCAGTGCTCACACACCAAAGAACATATACTATCAGCAACAGCATCCAGGAAAGCATGACCTCACCAAATGAAGTACATAAACCATCAGGATCCAATCACGGAGAAACAGAGATATGTAACCTTTCAGACAAAGAATTCAAAATAGTCATCTTGAGGAGACTCAAAGAAATTCGAGATAACGTAGAGAAGGAATTCAGTATCAGTTAAATTTAAGAAATAGGTTGAAAAATTAAAAAATATCAAACAGAAAGCCTGGAGCTAAAAAATGCAATTGGCATACAAATAATGTATCAGAGTCTTTAACAGCAGAATCGATCAAGCAGAAAAAACAAAACAAAACAAACAAACAAAACAACAACAACAAAAAAAAAACTATTGAGCTTACAGATAGGCTATTTGAAAATACACAGAGGAGTAAAAAAAAGAAGAAACAATGAAGTACAGCTATAGACTCTAGAAAATAGCTTCAAAAGGGAAAAGTCTAGGAGTTATTGGCCCTAAAGTGGAGGTAAAGAAACAGAGGGGGTAAAAAGTTTATTCAATGGGATAATAACAGAGAACTTCCAACACCTATAGAAAGATATTGATATCCAAGTACAGGAAAGTTACAGAACATCACACATGTTTAATCCAAAGAGTATTATTTCAAGGCATTTGATAATCAAACTCCCAAAGATCAAGGATAAAGGAAGGGTCCTAAAAGCAGCAAGAGAAAAGAAACAAACAACATATAATAGAGCTCCAATATCTCTGGCAGTAGACTGTAGAGTGGAAACTTTATAGGCCAGCAAAAAGTCCATGATGTATTTACAGTGTTGAAGGGAAAACAAAACAAAACAAAACAAAAAACAAAAAATGTTTACACTAGAATATTATAAAATAGCAAAAAAAAAAAAAAAAGCCCTTTTACCCTATAATGTACTTACATCACATTGCATGCCTGCATCAAAACATCTCATGTACCCAATAAATATGCTCATATATTATGTACTAACAACAAAAAATAACTTTTAAATAAAAGAACTAAATTCTGACTTATTTTCTCATCTTTATTTCTAATAATTGTGCATATATTTTGAAACATACATAAAACACCCACTGAAACATTGCTTATTTATCATTTATTACTCTGATCTCATGAAACTAACATTTTAATTGAGTACAGAATTGAAAATTAATGACATTAGTTTGATAAGTATTTTTGGTGAAATACAACATAGTCTGAATTTGCAATAATGACTCACCCAACCAAGGCCAGATCAGGGAATATTTACTTGAGAAACCCATATTTCATACTAAGTGTCTTAGAAGAGAATTCTTTTATTTATTTTATTTATTATTATTTTTTAGACGGAGTCTTGCTGTGTCGCCCAGCCTGGAGTGCAGTGGCCGGATCTCAGCTCACTGAAAGCTCTGTCTCCCAAGTTTACGCCATTCTCCTACCCCAGCCTCTGAGTAGCTGGGACTATAGGCTCCTGCCACCTCGCCCGGCTAGTTTTTTGTATTTTTTTTAGTAGAGACGGGGTTTCACCATGTTAGCCAGGATGGGCTCAATCTCCTGACCTCACGATCCGCCCAACTCGGCCTCCCAAAGTGCTGGGATTACAGGCTTGAGCCACTGTGCCTGGCCAGAAGAGAATTCTTGAACAAAAAGTCATGTCTATGACAGGACACTACATTTGGAAAATCTTGGGTAATTCTAGAATTATTTCTATGAAATCAATCCTCCAGAAAGGTATTTAGTAACCAAAATAGAATTCATCTGCTTCTCAGTGGCCTTTAAATGTTATCATTTATACATCTGTGTGATCGTGGTTAGTGAGAGTTTCTATTCTGGTAATTTTCAGAAAATGAAACAAAATTTGTACTCTTTGCAAATCAATCTTTTAACACAAAATTTCAGATCAGTTAGAAAAAGTACAAAGAATATTTTTTCTTGAACACGTTAACAAACAGTAAGGTGTAGACTTGATCCTGTATCTACCCTTGGTTAAATATATGTTTACTACAAGCAAAAGTACTCTTGCATGAAACCACAGTATAACTTTCAAGATCAGAAAGTTAGTGTTAATGCATTGCTACCATCTAATCCTCAGATTGCACTGAAGTTTTGCAGATTTTTACATTCATGCTTTTTGTAGGAAAATAATCTTGTTCAGAATCACAAATAATAATTAGTTTTCCTATCTGTATAATCTTCCTCAGACTGGAATAGTACTCAGTTTTTCTTGGTCTTAATGACTTTGACACTTTTGAGATGACAGATCAGATATCTTTTAGATTGCCCCTCAATCTGAGATATCAAACATTTCTTCTTGATTTGACTCAGAATATGCATCTTTGGCCAGAATATCATTGAACTAACACTATTCTTTTTTATGATGCCTGATTAGGTAGCACATGATAATAAATTGTCTAATTATGATGAAGTTTGTGTTGATCATTTGATTAAGGGTATTTGCCAGCCTTCTCTACCATGTGGTTGACATTTTCCCCATTGACGTTAATATGTATTCAGTGGGAGGTTACATTCACACTACATGCATATTTCATTCCTTGTTATACTTTCAATTTACTTATTCATTTACCGATATATTTATGGGACCCATAGTTTTCTACTGTACTCAATACATTAGGATCTATTAATATCATTATTTATTATGATATTCAAATTATTCTTGATTTGATCAATGGGAGAAGCTCTTTCAAGTCGACTTCAATGTTTTTCTGATATGCTCCCATAATTTTTTGACCCCTTTACTTCTTTTTTTTTTTTTTTTTTTTTTTTTTCAGATGTAGTCTTGCCCTGTTGCCCAGGCTGGAGTGCAGTGGTACGATCTTGGCTCACCACAATCTCCACCTCCTGGGTTCAAACGATTCTCCTCCCTCAGCCTCCTGAGTAGCTGGGATTATAGGTGTGTGCTACTGTGCCTCGGTAATTTTTTTTTTTTTTTTTTTTTTTGAGACGGAGTCTCGCTCTGTCACCCAGTCTGGAGTGCAGTGGCCGGATCTCAGCTCACTGCAAGCTCCGCCTCCCGGGTTTACGCCATTCTCCTGCCTCAGCCTCCTGAGTAGCTGGGACTACAGGCGCCTGCCACCTTGCCCGGCTAAGTTTTTGTATTTTTAGTAGAGACGGGGTTTCACTGTGTTAGCCAGGATGGTCTCGATCTCCTGACCTCGTGATCCGCCCGTCTCGGCCTCCCAAAGTGCTGGGATTACAGGCTTGAGCCACCGCGCCCGGCCTTTTTTTTTTTTTTTTTTTTTTTTTTTTCAGTAGAGACGGATTTTGCCATGTTGGCCAGGCTGGTCTTGAACTCCTGACCTCAGATGATCCACTCACCTTGGCCTCCTAAAGTGCTGGGATTACAGGCGTGAGCCACTGGGACTGGCCTGACCACTTTACTTTTAAGAAGCTTTATTTCTGTGAGCTAACACTGGAACCAACCATTTTCACAAGAAGCTTTGGTTTCTTTTAGCAGAAAATTACATTCAAAAATTAAGAACTGCATTCTAATTATGCTCATAAGTGAAATGTCACTAAAACAGGACTTCTCAATGAATAAACCTAAGGCATATACATAAAAATATACATATACACAAATATACACAACATTTAAACTTATGTGTCTATCACTTATTTAGCTCTTTAACAATATTTTGAAAAATCATGTCTTCACCCTGATATATTCAGTTCAATACCACAGAATCCATCCTAGTTTCTTTCAAAGCTATCTGATTTTCTATTTCAGGTAACATTAACATGCATAGGAATATTTTGTGGAATGAATATCATGCATGATTAATATATTGTAGACATCACTGTTCATGTGTCACACTGTAGTGACATTATTTTAGTATTATATTTCTTATAGTAGGCAAATTCTACAATAAATTGTCATGCCAAGCTAGTCTTTTCCCATTGAAAAGAGTGCTGAGACACCGTATTGTAATATCATAAACATACTTACGTAAGTATTTTGAAAGGTAGTATTTACCATGGCACATATTTTTTAAGTATTATAATATTATGAATAGTTTAGGCAAACCAGAGAGCCTTCAATTGTCCTTATGTATATGCAAAAATATATGATATTTTAATGTTCATGTGTGTGTATATCTGTGTGTGTGTTCAATTAAAATTAAAGTAAGGAAGAGTATTACCAAGATTCCCATTTTTGGAAGAAAAAGGTTTTGTGAGACTGTAACAGCTTGTAGAATTTTATTGATCAGAAAATGAGCATAGCATGTTGGGTAAAAGCATAGATTTTTGATCAATGTATCCCGATTACAAATTATAGTTTTCCTCCTACAGTTTGTATGATTTGGGAAGAGTTATTAGAGCAATTTGTGTTTCAATTTACTATTTATAAAATGATAATTAAAGAGTATCTATCTCACTAAGTTATGATGAAGATTCAAGTGTTTACTATGTGTAAAATAACTTGGCATAAAGCATGCATTGTGTGTTAGCTATTGTTATTGCAATATAAAGATATTCTTTCTCATAGATATTAACAATGTGTGTTCTCAGAGAACCTAAAATATAGTCCTTTAGTAAATTTTCACCTTTCACTGAAAATCTTTGTTTATGCCTGATAATATTTGGAAATCAAATTGATCATTCTCAGTTCATTTACCTTATTTGCTAGGACACGTGAGTATTACCTAATTATATTTTTCTGCTTTATGTCACCTTTACTCTTTTTAATGAGTCTCCCTCTGGCCAATTTGAATAAGGAAATTGTTAAGTGGCAAATATTTTAGTGAGTTTAGTAAAAGAAACACATAATTACACATAACTGTGGATATCTGGGTGGAACAGCTTGTATTTGCCAGTAAACTAGCCAGAAGGCACATTTAACAATTTTTTCAATCATTTTGCATTTGACAAGTAAAGAATACCCACTGTTTCATGTTTTTCCAAAAGCAATGTTGTCCACTTTAATTCACCCTTTCCCCTAGCTCTCTAAGCCCCTGAGAAATAACTATTTTCTCCTTTTCCTTCCCCGTTTGAACTACCCATCAATAACTGTTTTTTTGCTCTGTCCTGTTTTGGAGGACAGATGTCCTTAATGTGAGTAGACTAGAGCTGATTCTTGGCATCAAAGGCTATTCCACTATCTATCACCTTCAAAGAAAATTCAAAGTAACCTTTCATCCCTTTTCCTTGTGGACCATCATTACAGAAACTTGCATTTTTAATACTATGGCCCTGCTGACCACCACATCTGAAACCGCAAGAATGGCAGTGTATGCAAAACTATCCTACTGTGCTTTTGGTTCACTACCTTGAGAAATTGAGATCTAATGCAGAAAGCCCAAAGAGTTTTGATACTTCATGTTGAATGGGAGCTTTGTAGTTTTGGCACCAGAAAAGAAAAACCTGGGGAGACTTGTTAGTTTACAAAGTTGAGTAACACTAAAATGGTTTTAAAAAGAGTAAAAAGTAATATGTTGTATAAATACTATAAATCAGTAATCATGGAGATTCCCCTAGATGTGAGTAGATAGTAAAATCTCTGATGCATTACATCTGATTAATCTCACAAATATAGGTGTATTGGGCCCAATCTATGTTATTCAGGTTTTTCTTTATGTAATGATTTTACTAATCAGTTAATTGATAGTGGTACATTTTAAGAACCAACGCAAAGGTCTAATCCCAAGAAATCCTTATCAGAATTAAAGTCACATATCCTCTTATAAAGACCTTTCAATAGATCCTGAGAAAGAAGATTGAATGTCATAAATAAGTAGGTGTAAATTAATTATATCAACCAACAAATAAGAACTCATTTATTTAACTTATGCTCGAAAATTTAAGAACTAATTTTGGAATTTGGATGACTTTTCAGAATCAGGTACTTAACAAATGTAGAGAATAGTATATAAAGCCACCTTAAAAATATATAATGAATGCTTTCCTATGACAGAGGATGATAGACAGAATCACTTAAAGGATAAATAAAAAGGACGTATAATTTTCGCAAATGGGAAAATTTTCGAGCCATACCAATCCTTGAAATAACCGTTTCAACCAGCACAACCAATACCTGAGTTAAGATGAACTTTAATGGTAATGAGAGGCAGCATAATGAAATAAAAGGGACACTAAACAATGAAACACAATTGAATATGAATAGTGCTGTGTTTTGCAGTCAATCAATAAATTTTATTGTGAAATTACTATATTTAGACACTGTGGTAGGCATTATGATGCAACAGTTAATTAAAAAAAACCCCGTGCATCTAAAGAAAGTACACTAAAGTATGACATTGGGCAAGTGATGTAAATTTTGAAAGTCAGCCTCCTAGTATATGAAATAGAAATAATAAAAGTACCCCATCTGGGGTCTTAAAATAAAATGATTATTACTTTTGCCCCTAGTCAATGATCAATGAATGTTACCTGTCATCCTATCATCATCATTGTGATCATCTTCATGACCACCACCGCCACTACCATCATCATCCTCAGAGGAACCCTATCTCAAAAAGGAAATAGCTTTATGAACAACCTCATCTGTAATCTGGAACAATATTTACTTGGCACAGTGGTACAGAAGTTCAACTAGATGACATCTACAAAGTAGTCTAGAATCATATATACTACAATATAATTTATCAAAAATTGATGGATACAAGTATTATGTTTGCCCTCTATTATCATAGTACAAATTATAATAATTACAATTTGGACAAAATGATCAAAGAGATTCACATCTTTTTAGAAAATGGTTTTAAAGGAGAAATGTTATTAACTTTTTTTTTTTACTACAGTGCATGTAAGATCATTTCCAAAATGTTTTCTGGATGACTAATTTAAGATCTACGCCAAATACGTTTGTTAAGGTTATCATATGGTAGACAATGCCAGTGCAATTGTTTACAAAAATATGTAGAAGATTTTTGAGATCACATTTTTAGGTCTAACATTTAATGATACAGTCATCTTCTTGTTCTTGTTCTTTTTCTTCTTCTTCTTCTTCATTTATTATTATTATCATTATTATTATTTTTGAGTCAGGGTCTCACTGTATTGCCTAGGCTAGAGTGCAGTGACACCATCACAGCTCACTGCAGCTTTCACATTCTGGGTTCAGGTTATCCACCCACCTCAGCCTCCTAAGTAATGAGTAGTTGGCACTACAGGCACATGACACCATGGAAAATCATTTTTGTATTTTTTGTAGAGATGGAGTTTCGCCGTGTTGCCCAGGCTGGTCTCAAATTCCAGGGCTCAAGCAATTCACTTGCTTCCACCTCTTAAAGAGCTATGATTATACATGTTAACCACCATGGCCGGCGTGCTCTTCAAAAAATAATTGTGTACTTTTAGAATGGAAATCCATCTGTCCAAGTGTATATTAGTGCAGTCACTCAAGATGTTTGACTTTTATATGCCCTATACTAGTCTAGTCCTAGAAATGAAAGGGAATTAAAGCATACTCTCCCCCTAAAAATAGAAATAACACAATGAGAAAGCAGGTATGTACATGTAGTTATATTGCTTCAATGATATGACAATTATTGTTATTTTAAATTTAGACATTCTGCCACCATATCTATATCTTCTTTTGCACATCATCCATTGCAAGAACCAGATAAATCACTCAACACAGCTGCCTGCATTTCTGGTCTAGATTGAGGCCTGTTTACTCTTCCGTATCTGTTTTCAATCTTTTTAGAGTGCCTTCCTTTTTCAATCTCTTTACTCTCATATGATTTAATATCTTAATTTCTTCTCTTTGCTTAGTGTAATTCTGTATTTATTTATTTATTTATTTATTTATTTATTTATTTATGAGATGGAGTCTCGCTCTGTCAGGCTGTAGTACAGTGGAACGATCTTGGCTCACTGCAACCTCCATCTTCCAGGTTCCAGCGATTCTCCTGCCTCAGCCTCCCAAGTAACTGGGATTACAGGCACGTACCACCACATCCGGCTACTTTTATATTTTTAGTAGAGACAAGGTTTTGCCACATTGGCCACGCTGGTCTCAAACTCCTGACCTCAAGTAATCTACTTCTCTCAGCCTCCCATAGTGCTGGGATTACAGACATGAGCCACCGTGCCCAGGCTTATTTTGGATTCCATTACCTGGGTATATTTTTTGCGCAATGTTATGTCACTCTATGAAAAAGTTCCCTTTTACCATGCCCTACGCCGGCATCTTTAGGCACATTGTGCCATATATTCCAAATATGTAAGAAAAAAGGGAGCAAACAACAGAAATACGTGAATATATATTGAATTACAAGGGACAGTTGATTTACATCTTATATGGAGTTAGGTTCAAAGGACAGCACATAAAGTAAGAGTTGTGCTTAATTAGAAGCCAAACTGGAGCTAGACATACTGTATTTGAGTGAGTCCAGTGTAGTTGATGCCTGTCCCAGCATGAGGTCAGATTTAAAAGCAGATGAAAGAATTGACTATTGGTAATATTAATAGTGATAAATGTACTAGCAGTATTTCTGTACCACACATTATCTTAAGTATTGTACATATTTAATCCATATGATTTTCTAATATCTTTGAGATATTTATTTCTTTCCAATCCCCCATTTTAAAATTGAGGCAAGTTGTGCAATCGTGTTTCCACGGAAGATTGGTGGTATGTATAGCAACCCATTAACCAGATGTATAGAGGCTTTGAATAAAAATGAAAGAAGCTGCTGCTTTAAAAATTTAGTAAAATGTGGTCATATACATCTAAGTCTCCCCTAACTAAGAGGCAGTTAACTCAAGTAACTGTGGTAGTTAAGTGCAAGTTGTCCGTAATAAACCTCCACAGTTACCAATTCGAATTCTGTCATACGCTCTGTGGGATGTTGGACAAATTTCTTGACCTTTCTTACGTGGGTTTTCTCTTCTGAAAGTGCTGTTTTGAGAACTAATTAAATCTATTCACATAGGCAGTTAAAATTGTGCTTGGTAGTTAAGCATTCAACAAATGAGATCTATTGTAAATTAATATTTACTATTAAATACTGTATCCCTCTGTAAGTACTTCAGGGAAAGTTTCTCATCTCAATCTACTGGGGAAAATTTCTTAGTTCAGAATGATGTTTGTTAAACTACTGGGATTTTAAAAATTATTAAGTCTTTGTGTTTTAAGAGAAAAAAAATTGTCAAATATAAAGGCATTGTCATGTAGCTTAATTGTAGGTAATTTTATTTGTGGAATATGTCTGGTATTAACTTTCTGGACTCTGCAGAGAGACGATAGTTCACTTCTTCCTTTTTATAGTTGAAATGGATGATCCATGTTGAAAAAAATATGTATATATAATAAAATAGGATTCAAAATGAGACATAAGCATCCCCATAAGGAGAAGTAAGCCTATCACACCTCACCTCTGTTATTACGTCTTTAAAATTACTTTTATTTCTATTTATATGCCTTATGTTATTAATTCTTAGCCTTCTCAATTTTAAGTAATATGTTTATTCAATTCTTTTTTTAAATAACCTAAGATTTTTCCACTTATTTCTCCCTCTGAAGCATGAGAATATGTCTCACAGTACACACCTTCTACCTGTCTCTCTTCACCTATCATTTAAAAAAGATGTAAGATGTTCAATAATTATAAACAAGCAAACAAACAAATACATAATAAATACATACTATCGGTTGTCTTTAAATTCGGAGTCAAAAACTCACTTGTGTCCAGGCAATTAGTCAGCCCTTTGGGTCCTATATGGAGCTCCTGCCCTACAACTTCCAATCTTGAGTATGGAGGCACCTGGGCTAATGCTTGCGGATTGTTTTCATTTTTCATTCCAACCACAGCAGTTCCATTAAGCAGATGTCTAGAGTGTTTCTACCTTCCAGGAAATTGCAGACTTCTCTTATTGGCTTATGTTTCTTCTCTATTTTTGCTTACATGGGTGGATCATTACATATTTAATTATCAATGGCTTTGCTCTAATTAAACTTGGTTTTCAGGGGTAAATCAAGAAATGTGTGTGCTCATTTTCAATTCTCGGAGTTTGTCTTTCTACAAAAGTGCTGCAACAGAAGGACATACTTATTAGGATAACACCAAATAAGTGTTAATTATTATTTAAAAGAATTTCTTTTCAAATTTTCTATTTTACATAAACAATGTGAATGAAAAATTTATACAATTTTACTTGATAAAATTCTATTTTCTTGCCAGGGAATATGGGAATGTTTTAACATAGCAATGAATTTTATCACTATTGTGATGTTATTTACACTTTAGCATATTTAACTCACTCAAAAATGGCTTATATTTTCTTCTATTATATATAATTATATATGTAAATATATATCTATATCTCTATATATCATTTCTCTCTATATATATGTATATATCTTCTCAGTAGCTATTATGATTCTGTAACAGAAAGTAAATATTATAACAGAAAAAAACTGAAATTTCTCATGTCAAGTGTACGTTTCTTTATACTTTATAGAAAACATCTTTTTCGCTAATACTTTGTACTGGAAATGTCATCTTACAACAAAGTAAATACAAAGAGCCAAATATATATATATATTTTTATACACCTATACTCTACATAAGTGGTTTCAATCAGAGAATATATGAAACATGAGGAGGTGGATCTGGATATACATCAGGTAGAAGGTAGCCAGAATAAGTTGGTAGAATTTTATCTAGTTGATGCTATGCAAATAGAATTACTAATGAGTTTTAACTGCATTAAGGATATAAACTTCATTTAAAAGATATTTTTGAATATAAGTTTTTCTGAAAATGGCATTCTTGGCCGGGCGCGGTGGCTCACGCCAGTAATCCCAGCACTTTGGGAGGACAAGGTGGGCGGATCACAAGGTCAGGAGTTCGAGACCAGCCTGGCCAATATGGTGAAACCCCGTCTCTACTAAAAATACAAAAATTAGCCAAGGGTGGTGGTGGACGCCTGTAGTCCCAGCTACTCAGGAGGCTGAGGCAGGAGAATCGCTTGAACCCGGGAGGCAGAGGTTGTAGTGATCCGAGATTAGGCCACTGCACTCCATCCTGGGAGACAGAGTGAGACTCCGTCTCATTAAAAAAAAAGAAAGAAAATGGCATTCTTAAGTATATGCACTGGGTAAAAAAAAAAAAACAAAAAACAAACAAACAAAAAAAACAGACAGGGCACATAACAAAAACATGTCTTTGTTATTTCTATTGCAGGAAATAAAGGAGAAGTGCTTCAGTCAGCCAACTTTTAAAAGGTGAGACCCAGGTCAACAGTGAAAGTAAAACAGCAGTGCCTCAAATAGGAAAATACACTCCTTAATAAACTGTTTCTCAAAAGAAACATGGCTTATTTAGTATTACAGAATAGAAATATTAAACACACACATTCGTATCTGTGTATGTTTCCAAAACTATCACACAACAGTTGTATTTTCTGTGTTTGTCCTGCAGTTCCTCTTCTTTTTGTCAGTTTACTTTATGTCCTTATGCAGTCTAAAGGTGGTTGTTAAATTCCAGGGAGCATGCTGTGTTTGATAGATCTTAGAATTCTGAACTTCACTCTTAATATGGCTGAAACCATTCTCTGACTGATCTGTCTCCTTGTATATCTCATTATATCCCCATGCTAATTTGGAGCTGGATATAGATGAGTGTAAAAGAGATGAGTAGTTATTGATGTGATAGTTGTTTGCTGCAATGCAGTGGACCTTTTTTTTTTTTTTTTTTTTTTTTTTTTTAGCAGTCATCTTTTCTTTTTCTCTTTGTTTTTCACACAGCAACACATTTCAAAACTTTACAAATCAAATGGTTCTTATTGCAGATGAAAACCTTAGATAGAAAATAATTAGTTTAAGTCAACAGCTTCTATGGCCTTTCATGACAGTTAAATTTATGGAGTGTCATAAAACAGTATTAAAAGTGTGCATATATTCAAATAGTAGTTGAAAAGAAAGCTGCAGCATTAACTATTTCTACTAATGTCTTTGGCTAGTATATAACATGATTCATTCGCTACTGGCATTTTGTAAAAATTCAGCACAAATTTCTGGAACAAAATGTAAACAGAAATTAACTACTATTAGAAAGTCCTCTGCCATTTTGCCTACCTTTCATCATTTATTTTCTCTCATTTGTGATTTAACAACACATGTTATTTAAACTGAAATTCATGGAGTAGATATGTAGTAATTTAACATGTAAAATTTAAACTGTCTAAAACAAACTAGACATTTCAGTTTCTCTTGACCATAAGTCCTATTATTTTAGCAACCAAGAAATTCCAAGGTTTTCTATGTGGTGAATAGAGTAGCATTAAAAAAATGAGTCATAGTGCACACTAAAATTATTATGGGGAGTTAATTCATATTTCAGCTATTTATAATAATTTGTATTCATGGAGCACAATTGTTAACACATTCTGGGCAATGTGTCAGGTTCAGGGTCTCAGGTATAAAGGACATGGGCTCTGTCCCCAATATGTGCAATATGTTGTGTGGATTTTGAATTCATCTTTTTTGAGGAATATGTTCCAAGTATTTCATTTGGCCAACTTCCTCTGAGAAAAGTAGAACATTTATTTAATCAAGAGAACCATATAGCTCTTCACAAGATCCCTCTGAATCATACTAAGGCCACTAGAGAGCTAAGCTTCACTTTTCAGAATGGATAATGAAGTTGATTTTCTTTAAAATGAGCAGTTAAGTTTATTTGGAGAAATAATTTTTTTAGTTTAAGAAATTCATAGTATAGAATTTAAACTTCAATCACATTATGGCAAATATTTCGCAAACACTTATTATTGCAACATAATCCATGAGAACAAACCAGACTAAGATTGAGACAAATGGCAAATAGGGTTTGTTAATGATACCTGTATTTGAGATTGACAATTTTTTTCATATCTATAAAATGTGACAATATCAATTTATAGTTGTACAGATAAATAGAGGATTTTGGTGTAAGTTAGGCCTGGTTGGTGTTTCTGCTACCTAATAGTAACCTTGAAAAGCTAATTTAGCTGCTTTGAAATAAATTTTGTCTGTCAATAAAAATAAAAATAGATATCTCAAAATGCTGACTAAAGACAACCTTCAGAATGAGAGAAAATATTTGCAAATTATGTATTTGACAAAAGACATATATTCATAATCTCCAAGAAACATAAACAATTCAAAAAGAAATAACACAAAAAACAAACCACCCCACTAAAAAGTAGGCGAACGACTTGAACAGATAATTTCTCAAAAGAAGACATACAAGATACCAACAAACACATGAGAAAGTGCTCAATATGCCTGGTCATCAGAGAGTGCATATTAAGGCAACAATGAGTTACCATCTCATGCCAGTCAGAATGGCTATTATTAAAAAGTCAAAACACAACAGATGTTGGTGAGGATGCAGAGAAAAGGGAACACTTACACACTATTGGTAGGAATGTAAGTTAGTACAACCACTATGGAAAAACGTATGGAGCTTTATCGGAGAACTAAAACCAGAACTACCATTTGACACCACAATACTACAACTGAGCATCCAGCCAAAGAAAAATATATGGTCATATTTAAAAGACATCTGCACTTGTATGTTTATCGTAGCACCATTTACAGCAAAGTCATGAAATCAACCTACGTGCTCATCAACAGTGTATTGAATAAAGAAAACATGGTATATATACACTGTGGAATACAACTCAGCCATAAAAAATAAAGGAAACCATGTCTTTTGCAGCAACATGGTTAGAAGTGTAGGTCACTATACTTATTTATTTATTTATTTATTTATTTGAGACAGAGTCTCTCTCTGTCACCCACGCTGGAGTACAGTGGCACCATCTCGGTTCACTGCAACCTCCTCCCTCTGGGTTCATGCCATTCTCCGCTCCTGCCTCAGCCTCCCATGTAGCTGAGATTACAGGCCTGGGCCATCACACCTGGCTAATTTTTGTAATTTTAATAGAGATGGGTTTTGCCATGTTGGCCAGGTGGGGCTTGAATTCCTGACCTCAAGTGATCTTCCCACCTTGGCCCCTCAAAGTACTGGGATTACAGACATGAGTCACTGTGTCAGGCCTGGAGGCCATTACTGTAAGTGAAATAACTCAGTAACAGAAAATCAAAGACCACATGTTCTCATGTACAAGTGGGAGCTACACAATACGTACACATAGATACGCAGAGAAAAATAACAGACACTAGGGACTCCAAAAGTGTGGAGGAGGGAAATGGTTGATGGTTGAAAAATTACCTATTGGGTACAATGTTTACTATTCAGGTAATGGGTACACTAGAAGCCCAAACCTCACCATCATGCGATATACCCATGTAACAAACCTATACATGTTCCTCCAAGTCTATAAACATAAAATATACTGTTTAAAAACTGAACTATTGTGTTAAAATACATGTAAAATACTTAACTCGTAGCTATCACGTGTGGATATAATATGGGTATGTATTATATATATGTGCATGTAGAGGACAAACACATACATACACTTTTTCATATTACAAGAAGGATCTAAAGCAATCTACAACACAAATAGTCAACAAAAATAAAAATTACTAGATGAGAAATTGATTTCTGGAAATGGTGAGGAGACTTGTATATTGCAAAAGCTTCCATAAATAACAAATTATAATATGGAAAAAATATTTCCTAAAAAAAGATTTGAGGCCGTGGAGATTGAAAAAAATGCACACAAAAAAAGGAAGGCAATGAAAATATTCAAAGAGATATAAAGTGAATAATATTTGTATTAATGAGGTCCCCTCTCCCTTCTAAGAGTCATCTCCACTCCACAAAATATGACGGTAAAACTAAAACAAAAATTATAGTTTATACAGCTTTAGGTGTCAGAGGACAGCGTTCAAGACTGCCAGAGTGACTAGAAAGTGAGGTAAAGCTTGATTAAAAAAAAAAAAATGTATGAAGAAGAGAAACCCCCACATCTGCAGCTAAACTCCCTCTAAAAACTTGGGTAGTTTTCAGACTGCACATGTGTAGGGGTGCCTCCAAGGGGCCTAGTGGAAAGAAAGACCTAGAAGGATGAAAACACCACAGATTGAAGATTTTAGCTGCTGCCTATAGCAAAGGAAACGAAGTTTGGAATTTGAGTACAGTCAAGTAATATTCTTGCTAAAACAACAAATAGTGTTATTTAAATGATGCAGACAGCATCCAGAGACTCTATAATGTATTATTCCAAATGTACAATATACAATTAACTTTGCTAAATATTTGAAAAGGGAGAAAAATAAGATATATTCAACAGACAAATGATTCAAACTGATAATGAAATGATAAAGAGATTAGAATAAGAATCAAAGGACTGTAATTCTAAAACCTAATAAACACATTATAAGATAATAAAATTGCTTACCAATCTCTCTCATGGGTAGAAACACATTTAGTCAATGTGATTTATTCACCATATTAAACAAATAATGTAGAAGGATCATATAATCTTTCCACAGATGCAGAAGGCAAAAAGTTAGCAAAATTAACACCCATTGAGGATATAAACTCTCAGCAACTTAAGAATAAAAAGAAACTTCTTAAAGCTCTTAATGCCCACCTCATCCCTTCTCTTAAAAAAAAAAAAAAGAAAAAGAAAAAAAAAAACTATAACTATCATCATGTTGATGCTTATTGGTGAGATACTGAATTTTCTCTTCCTACTACAATCAGGAACAAGACAAGGTTACAACTCACTCTCATCATTTTTCTGTCAACATTATAGTGTAGGCCCTGGCCATTTCAATATGGCATGAGAGATAAATAAAAGTCACAAAAATAGAAAAGAGAGAATGAGATAGTCTATATTCACAGATAGCATGACATTGAAATAAAATAAAACACGATCTATAAATTAACCACTACAGCTAAATAACTGCAGTCTGCAAAGCAGCAGGATGCAAAGACTATACATGAAACTGTATTTCTATATATTAGCAGTAAATAATTTGAAAATAAAATTTATAAAAATCAGTTTACATTAGAATTTAACAGCATACTAATATTAGAATAGAACTTAACAAAAGCTGTGCATGACTTTTTTTTACTGAAAAGTATAAAATAAAACCGAGGGAAATTGAAGAAGTCAAAAATAAATCAAGAGGTACACCATGTTCATAAAATGAAAGTCTCAAATTGACTTTCCATGAATTAATTTATGAATTCAATGCACCTCAGTCATAATTCAGAGGCTTTTTTGCTGGACTCTGACATGCTGATTCTAAAATAAGATTCACATGACCAAGATTAATAAAATGATTTTTTAAATGAACAGTAAGTTTGGAGAATCTACAGTACTAAATTTTGGCATAAGAGTATAAAAATGAAAACAAACAAACAAACAGAAAAACACAAGTTCAGGAATAAACCACATTTATTTTGGTCAATTGATTGTGACAAAGTTTCCTAAGAAAATCAGTGAATAAATGAAAATCCTTTTCAAAAATTTCAGGATTGACTAGTTTAATAAATCAAAAGTGAGAGACACTATTCAAAGACATTTCTAAACGTTGTGTTTCTGCTTGTTCTTAGATTGTAAAAAGAAAAACAAATTCAAAGGTTTCATATATGCTTGCAATAATCTATTTTTATTTTAAGCATTTATCTTAGATTTTAATAATATTTTTTTAAATAAAACACAATATTGCTTTTTCTCTTTATTAATATGCTTAAAGTTACCTAGTTTTAGCATATTAAGCTATTGCTTGAAGCATTTAAAACATAACAATATTATACATTTAACAATAAACAAAAATTTCTCAAATCTCCCTAACTGTCCTGATATTTTATGACTTGTTTCTAAAGGTTGGAACCCTTATAATAGCAAAAATAAGTGGAGGAATAGAGAAGTCTGCCATTTTACATCACGTTTGGTAGAATGTAAGGCAGTACAACATAGATTTTTGGGTTGAAAGTTAGGAATTATGGGTCGCATCTTCAATAATTTCACAAACTCTTTTCCCAACAGAATCTTGTCCAAATAATGATGTAATTATTTCTTTCTTTGGCAAATAATTGGATATATCTTTATATTTTAGCACTCTGCATAATTCTCATCACAAAAAATAAATATATAATTGCAAAAGGGCTGAGACTTGATTGAAGTCCTATTCTAAATGGGTAAGATTGTAACATGTGTTAGTCTTTCCACAAAACATTTAAAAAGTAATTCAAATTTACTTTCTCTGAGAATATCACTGAAATAATTTGAGCGCCCTGACTCTATTTTGAGAAACTTCAAACAGATTCTTAAACTACAGGGACAAATCTGGTTCCCTATGTAAAGAGATAACACATAATTCCCCATTTTACCTGTGAGACCAGGAAGATAATACTGATATCATTGGTGCATTCCTTTGAAGAAGGGAAAGTCTGAAACTTGAATTGGTAGATTTCAGATGGGGCAGGACTTTTACACATTAAAGTCAAATAATATAAGATATCACAAAATATGTGGCTAAGGTTAATTTAAATAAAATTATAAAATAAACGTATAAAGTATAGCTATTTGGGATTATAGAATATATATATACACATGTATTATATATATTTAGCATAATTAAATCAAGCTAATTAACATGTTTATCACCTCACATCTTTTTTTATGGAGAGAATTTTGAAATTTATTTTTTTCAGTTATTTTATTTTATTTTATTTTATTTTTTAATTTATTTATTATTATTATACTTTAAGTTGTAGGGTACATGTGCATAACGTGCAGGTTAGTTACATATGTATACTTGTGCCATGTTGCTGTGCTGCACCCATCAACTCGTCATTTACATCAGGTATAACTCCCAATGCAATCCCTCCCCCCTCCCCCCTCCCCATGATAGGCCCCGGTGTGTGATGTTCCCCTTCCTGAGTCCAAGTGATCTCATTGTTCAGTTCTCACCTATGAGTGAGAACATGCGGTGTTTGGTTTTCTGTTCTTGTGATAGTTTGCTAAGAATGATGGTTTCCAGCTGCATCCATGTCCCTACAAAGGACACAAACTCATCCTTTTTGATGGCTGCATAGTATTCCATGGTGTATATGTGCCACATTTTCTTAATCCACTCTGTCACTGATGGACATTTGGGTTGATTCCAAGTCTTTGCTATTGTGAATAGTGCTGCAATAAACATACGTGTGCATGTGTCTTTATAGCAGCATAATTTATAATCCTTTGGGTATATACCCAGTAATGGGATGGCTGGGTCATATGGTACATCTAGTTCTAGATCCTTGAGGAATCGCCATACTGTTTTCCATAATGGTTGAACTAGTTTACAATCCCACCAACAGTGTAAAAGTGTTCCTATTTCTCCACATCCTCTCCAGCACCTGTTGTTTCCTGACTTTTTAATGATCGCCATTCTAACTGGTGTGAGATGGTATCTCATTGTGGTTTTGATTTGCATTTCTCTGATGGCCAGTGATGATGAGCATTTTTTCATGTGTCTGTTGGCTGTATGAATGTCTTCTTTTGAGAAATGTCTGTTCATATCCTTTGCCCACTTTTTGATGGGGTTGTTTGTTTTTTTCTTGTAAATTTGTTTGAGTTCTTTGTAGGTTCTGGATATTAGCCCTTTGTCAGATGAGTAGATTGCAAAAATTTTCTCCCATTCTGTAGGTTGCCCGTTCACTCTGATGGTAGTTTCTTTTGCTGTGCAGAAGCTCTTTAGTTTAATGAGATCCCAGTTGTCAATTTTAGCTTTTGCTGCTGTTGCTTTTGGTGTTTTAGACATGAAGTCTTTGCCCATGCCTATGTCCTGAATGGTACTACCTAGGTTTTCCTCTAGGATTTTTATGGTATTCGGTCTAACATTTAAGTCTCTAATCCATCTTGAATTAATTTTCGTATAAGGAGTAAGGAAAGGATCCAGTTTCAGCTTTCTACTTATGGCTAGCCAATTTTCCCAGCACCATTTATTAAATAGGGAATCCTTTCCCCATTTCTTGTTTCTCTCAGGTTTGTCAAAGATCAGATGGCTGTAGATGTGTGGTATTATTTCTGAGGACTCTGTTCTGTTCCATTGGTCTATATCTCTGTTTTGGTACCAGTACCATGCTGTTTTGGTTACTGTAGCCTTGTAGTATAGTTTGAAGTCAGGTAGCGTGATGCCTCCAGCTTTGTTCTTTTGACTTAGGATTGTCTTGGAGATGCGGGCTCTTTTTTGGTTCCATATGAACTTTAAAGCAGTTTTTTCCAATTCTGTGAAGAAACTCATTGGTAGCTTGATGGGGATGGCATTGAATCTATAAATTACCTTGGGCAGTATGGCTATTTTCACGATATTGATTCTTCCTATCCATGAGCATGGTATGTTCTTCCATTTGTTTGTGTCCTCTTTGATTTCACTGAGCAGTGGTTTGTAGTTCTCCTTGAAGAGGTCCTTTACATCCCTTGTAAGTTGGATTCCTAGGTATTTGATTCTCTTTGAAGCAATTGTGAATGGAAGTTCATTCTGATTTGGCTCTCTGTTTGTCTGTTACTGGTGTATAAGAATGCTTGTGATTTTTGCACATTAATTTTGTATCCTGAGACTTTGCTGAAGTTGCTTATCAGCTTAAGGAGATTTGGGGCTGAGACAATGGGGTTTTCTAAATATACAATCATGTCATCTGCAAACAGGGACAATTTGACTTCTTCTTTTCCTAACTGAATACCCTTGATTTCTTTCTCTTGCCTGATTGCCCTAGCCAGAACTTCCAACACTATGTTGAATAGGAGTGGTGAGAGAGGGCATCCCTGTCTTGTGCCAGTTTTCAAAGGGAATGTTTCCAGTTTTGCCCATTCAGTATGATATTGGCTGTGGGTTTGTCATAAATAGCTCTTATGATTTTGAGGTACGTTCCATCAATACCGAATTTATTGAGCGTTTTTAGCATGAAGGGCTGTTGAATTTTGTCAAAAGCCTTTTCTGCATCTATTGAGATAATCATGTGGTTCTTGTCTTTGGTTCTGTTTATATGCTGGATTATGTTGATTGATTTGCGAATGTTGAACCAGCCTTGCATCCCAGGGATGAAGCCCACTTGATCATGGTGGATAAGCTTTTTGATGTGTTGCTGAATCCGGTTTGCCAGTATTTTATTGAGGATTTTTGCATCGATGTTCATCAGGGATATTGGTCTAAAATTCTGTTTTTTGGTTGTGTCTCTGCCAGGCTTTGGTATCAGGATGATGTTGGCCTCATAAAATGAGTTAGGGAGGATTCCCTCTTTTTCTATTGATTGGAATAGTTTCAGAAGGAATGGTACCAACTCCTCCTTGTACCTCTGGTAGAATTCAGCTGTGAATCCATCTGGTCCTGGACTTTTTTTGGTTGGTAGGCTATTAATTGTTGCCTCAATTTCAGAGCCTGCTATTGGTCTATTCAGGGATTCAACTTCTTCCTGGTTTAGTCTTGGAAGAGTGTAAGTGTCCAGGAAATTATCCATTTCTTCTAGATTTTCCAGTTTATTTGCGTAGAGGTGTTTATAGTATTCTCTGATGGTAGTTTGTATTTCTGTGGGGTCAGTGGTGATATCCCCTTTATCATTTTTTATTGCGTCGATTTGATTCTTCTCTCTTTTCTTCTTTATTAGTCTGGCTAGTGGTCTGTCAATTTTGTTGATCTTTTCAAAAAACCAACTCCTGGATTCATTGATTTTTTGGAGGGTTTTTTGTGTCTCTATCTCCTTCAGTTCTGCTCTGATCTTAGTTATTTCTTGCCTTCTGCTAGCTTTCGAATGTGTTTGCTCTTGCTTCTCTAGTTCTTTTAATTGCGATGTTAGAGTGTCAATTTTAGATCTTTCCTGCTTTCTCTTGTGGGCATTTGGTGCTATAAATTTCCCTCTACACACTGCTTTAAATGTGTCCCAGAGATTCTGGTATGTTGTATCTTTGTTCTCATTCGTTTCAAAGAACATCTTTATTTCTGCCCTCATTTCATTATGTACCCAGTAGTCATTCAGGAGCAGGTTGTTCAGTTTCCATGTAGTTGAGCGGTTTTGATTGAGTTTCTTAGTCCTGAGTTCTAGTTTGATTGCACTGTGGTCTGAGAGACACTTTGTTATAATTTCTGTTCTTGTACATTTGCTGAGGAGTGCTTTACTTCCAATTACGTGGTCAATTTTGGAGTAAGTACGATGTGGTGCTGAGAAGAATGTATATTCTGTTGATTTGGGGTGGAGAGTTCTATAGATGTCTATTAGGTCTGCTTGCTGCAGAGATGAGTTCAATTCCTGGATATCCTTGTTAACTTTCTGTCTCGTTGATCTGTCTAATGTTGACAGTGGAGTGTTGAAGTCTCCCATTATTATTGTATGGGAGTCTAAGTCTCTTTGTAAGTCTCTAAGGACTTGCTTTATGAATCTGGGTGCTCCTGTATTGGGTGCATATATATTTAGGATAGTTAGCTCTTCCTGTTGAATTGATCCCTTTACCATTATGTAATGGCCTTCTTTGTCTCTTTTGATCTTTGATGGTTTCAAGTCTGTTTTATCAGAGACTAGTATTGCAACCCCCGCTTTTTTTTTGTTCTCCATTTGCTTGGTAAATCTTCCTCCATCCCTTTATTTTGAGCCTATGTATGTCTCTGCGTGTGAGATGGGTCACCTGAATACAGCAGACTGATGGGTCTTGACTCTTGATCCAGTTTGCCAGTCTGTGTCTTTTAATTGGAGCATTTAGTACATTTACATTTAACGTTAAGATTGTTATGTGTGAACTTGATCCTGCCATTATATTAACTGGTTATTTTGCTCGTTAGTTGATGCAGTTTCTTCCTAGCCTCGATGGTCTTACATTTTGGCATGTTTTTGCAATGGCTGGTACCAGTTGTTCCTTTCCATGTTTAGTGCTTCCTTCAGGGTCTCTTGTAAGGCAGGCCTAGTGGTGACAAAATCTCTAAGCATTTGCTTATCTGTAAAGGATTTTATTTCTCCTTCACTTATGAAACTTAGTTTGGCTGGATATGAAATTCTGGGTTTAAAATTCTTTTCTTTAAGAATGTTGAATATTGGCCCCCACTCTCTTCTGGCTTGGAGAGTTTCTGCCGAGAGATCTGCTGTTAGTCTGATGGGCTTCCCTTTGTGGGTAACCCGACCTTTCTCTCTGGCTGCCCTTAAGATTTTTTCCTTCATTTCAACTTTGGTGAATCTGGCAATTATGTGTCTTGGAGTTGCTCTTCTCGAGGAGTATCTTTGTGGCGTTCTCTGTATTTCCTGGATTTGAATGTTGGCCTGGCCTACTAGGTTGGGGAAGTTCTCCTGGATGATATCCTGAAGAGTGTTTTCCAACTTGGTTCCATTTTCCCCCTCACTTTCAGGCACCCCAATCAGACGTAGATTTGGTCTTTTTACATAATCCCATACTTCTTGCAGGCTTTGTTCATTTCTTTTTCTTCTTTTTTCTTTTGGTTTCTCTTCTCGCTTCATTTCATTCATTTGATCCTCAATCGCTGATACTCTTTCTTCCAGTTGATCGAGTCGGTTACTGAAGCTTGTGTATTTGTCACGTATTTCTCGTGTCATGGTTTTCATCTCTTTCATTTCGTTTAGGACCTTCTCTGCATTAATTACTCTAGCCATCAATTCTTCCACTTTTTTTTCAAGATTTTTAGTTTCTTTGCGCTGGGTACGTAATTCCTCCTTTAGCTCTGAGAAATTTGATGGACTGAAGTCTTCTTCTCTCATCTCATCAAAGTCATTCTCCGTCCAGCTTTGATCCGTTGCTGGCGATGAGCTGCGCTCCTTTGCCGGGGGAGATGTGCTCTTATTTTTTGAATTTCCAGCTTTTCTGCCCTGCTTTTTCCCCATCTTTGTGGTTTTATCTGCCTCTGGTCTTTGATGATGGTGATGTACTGATGGGGTTTTGGTGTAGGTGTCCTTCCTGTTTGATAGTTTTCCTTCTAACAGTCAGGACCCTCAGCTGTAGGTCTGTTGGAGATTGCTTGAGGTCCACTCCAGACCCTGTTTGCCTGGGTATCAGCAGCAGAGGCTGCAGAAGATAGAATATTTCTGAACAGCGAGTGTACCTGTCTGATTCTTGCTTTGGAAGCTTCCTCTCAGGGGTGTACTCCACCCTGTGAGGTGTGGGGTGTCAGACTGCCCCTAGTGGGGGATGTCTCCCAGTTAGGCTACTCAGGGGTCAGGGACCCACTTGAGCAGGGAGTCTGTCCCTTCTCAGATCTCAACCTCCGTGTTGGGAGATCCACTGCTCTCTTCAAAGCTGTCAGACAGAGTCATTTGCGTCTGCAGAGGCTTCTGCTGTGTTTGTTATTGTTTACTGTGCCCTGTCCCCAGAGGTGGAGTCTACAGAGACAGGCAGGTTTCCTTGAGCTGCTGTGAGCTCCACCCAGTTCGAGCTTCCCATCGGCTTTGTTTACCTACTTAAGCCTCAGCAATGGCGGGCGCCCCTCCCCCAGCCTCGCTGCTGCCTTGCCGGTAGATCACAGACTGCTGTGCTAGCAATGAGGGAGGCTCCGTGGGCGTGGGACCCTCCCGGCCAGGTGTGGGATATGATCTCCTGGTGTGCCTGTTTGCTTAAAGCGCTGTATTGGGGTGGGAGTTACCCGCTTTTCCAGGTGTTGTGTGTCTCAGTTCCCCTGGCTAGGAAAAGGGATTCCCTTCCCCCTTGCGCTTCCCAGGTGAGGCGATGCCTCGCCCTGCTTCAGCTCTCGCTGGTCGGGCTGCAGCAGCTGACCAGCACCGATCGTCCGGCACTCCCCAGTGAGATGAACCCAGTACCTCAGTTGAAAATGCAGAAATCACTGGTCTTCTGTGTGACTCGCGCTGGGAGTTGGAGACTGGAGCTGTTCCTATTCGGCCATCTTGCTCCGCCCCATCCAGTTATTTTAAAATATATATTTTTGACTATAGTCACTCTGTTGTGCAACAGATCTCAAAACCTATTGCTTTCATCTATCTGAAGCTTTGTACCCTTTGATGAATAACTCTCCATTTACTTTCTCTTCACCACCATCCAGACTCTGAAAAACATCGTTCTGCCCTGTATTTATTTGAGTTCAACTGTAATATTCCACACATATGTAAGGTCATTCAGCATTTGTCTTTTTGTGACTGGCTTATTTCACTTAGCATAATGTCCTCCAGATTTACCCACGTTGTTGCAAAAGACAGATTTTCACCTCCTTAAAGGCCAAACAATGTTCCATTTTGTATATGTATACCACAGTTTATCTATTCATTCACCTGCAATGGACACTTAGGTTGATTTCACATCTTGGTTATTGTGAATAATGTGGCAATGGACATGGGAGTGCAGATAATCCTTTAATATACTGATTTTAGTTATTTTGGATAGATAACCAGACATTAGTTTACTGGCTTATATGGTAGTTCTGGCTTTATTTATTTATTTATTTTTTAAGAAGCCATCATATCATTTTTCCAAAATGGCTGTACTAATTTAACATTTTCACCCAGAATGCATAAGAGTTCCTTTTACTTCACTTTCTCCCCAACACATTTTCATCTTTTTGATAAAAGCCATTCTAACAGTTGTGAGGTGATATCTCATTATGATTTTCATTTTCATTTCTTTAATGATTAGTGATGCTGAGTATTTTTTCATGTCCTATTTTGCATTTGTATATCTCCTTTAGAAAAATGTCGTTTAGGTTCTTTGCCCATGTTTAAATCAGGATACATGGGTTCTTTCTATTTAGTTGTTTGAGTTCCTTATATATTTTGGACATTAACTTCTTATCAGATGTATGGTTTGCAAATATTTTGTCCCTTTCTAAGAATTCACCAGAATATTGTTAAAATTGATAAATAAATTTAGTAAAGTTTAATGATGCAAAATCAACATACAAAAATCAGTAGTGTTTCTATATAGAAATAATAACCTAAATCTGAAAATGAAACTAAGAAAGCAATCCTCTTTACAATAGCAACAAAAAATTTAAAACTGGAATGTAAATTTAATCAAGGAGGTAAAAAAACCCTGTGTACTTAAAACTGTAAAATACTGATGGAAGAAACTGGAAAAGACAGACATAAATGGAAACTTATCTCATGGCCATGGGTTGCAAGAATTCATGTTGTGAAAATACCCATACTATCCAAAGCAATCTACAGATTCAGTGTGATTCCTATCAAAATTCCAACACCGTTTTGCACAGAAATAGGAAAAAGAAAAGATTCAAATTCAAGTGGAACCACAAAATACCTTGAATAGACAAAACAATCTTGAACAAAAGAGCAAACCTATAGGTATCACACTCTCTGATTTTAAAACATTATTACATGATTGTAATCAAAACAGTATTTTACTGCCATTAAAACAGATATATTGACTTAAGGAACAAGTAAGCAAACTCAAAAATAAACTCACACTTCTGTGGTCAACTGATTTTTGACAAGGTGCCAAGAAAAGCATAGAGGAAAAAAAAGTCTCTTCTATAAATACTGTTGGGAAAGCTAGAATCCACATGCAGAAGAATGAGTTCGACCTTTATCTTACATCATACACAAAAATAAACTCAAATTAAATTAAAGACTTAAATATAAGATATAAAACTGTAAAACTACTAGAAGAAAACAGAGGAAACTCTACGACATTTGTCTGAGCAATGACTTTTAAAATATGATCCAGAAATCACAGGCAACAAAAGCAAAAATAGACCAATGAGATGGCATCAAAATAAAAAAGGTTTTGCATTGCAAACAATTAACTAATTGAGGAGATAACCTGAAGAATATTGTGTTAAAATAAAATATGAACCAATATACTAGTTATGGAGTGAATAGTTTTGTCCCTTTTAAAATTGATGTGTTAGAAACTTAATCTCCAATGCAACAACACTGGGAGGAGAGGCCTAATTAGAGGTATTTAAGTCATAAAGGCTCTGCCCTCGTGAATGAATTAATGCGGCTATGAAAAGGATTTATCTGCATAGGTTTACTTTCTTCTACTCTTCTGTCAGGTGGAGAATGCAGGGTTTAAGTCACTGTCTAAAGAAGTAGAGAAACCAAGCCCTATTATGCCAGTGCTTTTATCTTAGACATTCCAGCCTCCAGAACTGTGAAAAATAAACTTATTTTCTTTATAATGTACCCAGTATATGGTATGGCAACATAGCAGAACAACAACAACAAAAAAGACAATATGACGTTATGCCTTGAAATATTTTAAAATATAGTATTAGATTTACACTCTAAGACATGTGCTTTTTAAAAAATCAATATCCAATCTTTAGAATGAATCTTGGAATATATAATAGATTATAATATTCTCAGTTAATGTCCCATGTTCTGTGCTTTTTTCCCCAGTAGCAATGCTTTTTCCCTAGGTAACTTCAAAACTTTTTTGAGTTTACTAATGAACATTGACTATTGGGCCATTCTTTCTCAGTTTAGTGATAGCAGTGTTTGTAAATTTAATTGAAGCCCAATTATTTCTAAATTAGCTTTTCTAGCATGAGTTTTGGCTGTGTCTCTGGTTTTATGTTTCAATCTTATAACCAAGCTTATAATTGTATATTCATATTAATTCATTTAATTAAAAAAACATAATGTAGCAGATGCTAATTCCTTTCAACATATTTATGTTGATAATGATCTAAAGTAAGCAATAACATTCAACTTAGTTTTTGTTGCTCCTGTTTCCATATCCAGTTTTTATGTTAACAGATTTATTACTTTTAAATATTTTAACATTTTAAAATTAATTATTGAATTATATTTGAGATAAGATGAACTATGAATATTTAAAATATACAATTTGATGTATTAACATATATAAGCACCCATGAAACCATTATCATAAAAAGATAATAAACATATCTCTCACCCTAAAAGTATCCTTATTATTTTTTTTTATATCTTTTGCCATTTCACAACTTTCCTCTTCCACAAAGAAATGATTGGTCTATATTCTATCATTATAGATTAGTTTGAATGCTCTAGAATATTGTATACATAGAATTGTAAAGCATATATTCTTTTTTGTCTGCCTTCTTTTTCCAGCCTAATTATTTTTAAATTAATTCATGTTTTGGTTGTTTCAATTGTCTATTATTTTGTGTTGATATTCATTCCATTGTATGGATATACAACAGTTTGTTTTTCCACTCACCTGTTGATGTAAGAAATAATGGTGGTTTTCAGTTTTGTCCTCTTATGGGGTACACGTGCAAATAAAACTACTATAAGAAATTATGTACAAGCCTTCCTCTTACCATATGTAGTTTTTTCTCTTGAATAAATACCTAAAATTAAAAGTTTGAGTAATATGTTATGGGTATGTTTACAATTCCTAAGAAATTGACAAACATTTTTGAAACTTGATTACACCGTTTTACATTCATACCATAATCCTTGTCAATACTTGCCATAGACATTTTTTTTCCAATATCCGATCAATGGATAAGATAAACTAATTGAGGTTTTTATTTGGATTTCCCTAGCAACTAATTATATTGACTATCTTCAATTTGCTTATTTACCATCTTTGCATCTTTTTATTAGACATATACTTTGCAGATATTCTGTTACTTGTATATTCTCGGTTAATATTTTTGGTTTTCCCTCTGAGGAATATTTCTTACCAAAGGTCACAAGGATTTCATCCTATATTGTCTTCCAGAGGTTTTACAGTTTTGTAACGTTCATGTAGATCTATGATTAATTTAATTTTTGTGTGTGATGCAAGTTTATAAATGACATTTTATTTCATACAGATGTCCAAGTGTTTCAGCACTGTTTGTAAAGACTACCTTTAAACTACTATATTGCATATGTACTTTTGTTAAAATATCAATTGTCTGAATATGTGTGGTTTTATTTCAGACAATCTATAATCCCTCATTAATTATTTATCTGTATCTGTACCAACAATACTGTCTTGATTACTCTAGCTTCAAATCAAATAGTTACAGCTCTCCGACTGTGATCCAATTTTTAAAATTATCTTTGCTTTTCTAAGTTCTTTTTATTTTTACATGAATTATAAAAGAAGTTTTAGCAATTTCTGCAACAAAAAAGTCATTTAGGTTGTTACGAAGATGGCACTGAATCTATAGAACACACTGACAATTTTATTTGTACAAATTTATGGAGTACATGTGCAATTTCGTTGCATGCATGGATTGTGCAGTGGTCAAATCAGGGCTTTTACAATATCCATCACCTGAATAGCATTAACCAATTTCTCATCAATCTACCCCATCCTACCCGCTCTTTACACTTCAGAGTCACCATTTCCTGTCATTCCATTTTCTATAACCATGTGAACATATTTCCTAGCAATGATTTATGAGTGAGGAGAAACATATTGGTCTGTCTGTGTCTGGCTTGTTTCACTTAAAATAATGATGTTGCTGCAAAAGACATGATTTCATTCTTTTTTATGAATGAATAGTATTCCACTGTGTATATATGCCACATTTCCTTTATCCATTCATCTATTGATAGACATTTAAGTTGATTCCATATATTTGCTGTTGTCAAGAGTGCTGCAATAAACATATGACCACAGGTATATTTTTGATATAATAATTTTTTCCCTTTGTGTAGATACCCAGTAGTGAGATTGCTGGATAAAAAAGTAGTTCTATTTTAAGATCATTATGAAATCCAAATATTGATTTCTGTAGAGGCTCCACTAATTTATATTCCCACTAACAGTGTATAAGAGTTCCCTTTTCTCCACATCCTTGATAACATCTGTTATTTTTGTCTTTTTATTAATAGTCATTTTGACTGGAATAAGATGACATCTCATTGTGGTATTGATTTATATTCATCTGATGATTAGTGATGGTGAGCCTTTTTGAATATACCTGTTGGCAATTTCTAAGTTTTGTTTTTGAACAATGTGTGTTCAAGTCCTTAGCTGACTTTTTAATAAAATTAGTATTATTTTTCATTGCTGTTGTTGAGTTTCTTGAGTTCCTTGTACATTCTAGATTTTAGTTCCCTGTCCCATAGTTCACAAAAGTGTGTTTTTCCTATTCAACAGGTTATCTCTTCATGCTATTGATTATTTCTTGTGGTGTGCAGAAGTTTTAAAATTCAATTTATCTATTTTTATTATTGTTGCTTATATTTTTGAGTTCTTAGTAATAAATCATTTGCGTAGACAAAGGTCCAGAAGAGTTATTCCTAGTTTTTTTTTTCAGTATTTTTATAGTATCAAGTGTAAGTCTTTAATTCACTTTAAGTTGATTTTTGTAAATGGTGAGAGATGTGGTCCAGTTTCATTCTTCTTAATATGGTTTTCCAATTTTTTCAGCAGCGTTTAAAAAGGGTGTTATTTCCCCAGAGATGTTCTTGCTAGCTTTGCCGAAGATCAATTGGCTTTATTTATGGATTTTCTATTCTGTCCCATTGATCTATGTATCTATTTTTATCTCAGTATCATTCTGCTTAGGTTACTACAGACTTGATTATAATTTGGAGCCATAAAACATGATACCTCTAGCTTTGTTACTCTTTGCTCAGAAATGCTTTGGCTATTCTGGCTCTCCTTGAGTTTAATATATATTTTAGGATTTTTTTCTAATTCTGTGAAAAATGATGTCGGTATTTTAATAGGAATTGCATTGAATCTGTAGATTGCTTTGGGTATATAATAATTTAAATATTATTAATTCTTCTGATCCATGAGCATGATGTGTTTTTCCATTTGTGTCATTTACGCTTTCTTTCATCACTGTTTTGTAGTTTTCCTTGTGCAGATCTTTCGCCTTCTTTATGAAACTTTTCGTAGATTTTTTTTTGTAGCTACTGTAAATGGTATTGCCTTCTTGACTTATTTCTCAGCCAGATTATTATTGGTATGTGGAAATGCTACTACATTTTTTATGTTGATTTTGTATTCTGTAACATAACTGAATTTATTTGTGAGATACAGGAGTTATTTGGTGGAATCTTTAGTTTTTTTTAGATACAGATTCATACCATCAGCATACATGGATAATTTGACTTCTTCTTCTCCAATCTGGTTATTATTATTATTATTTACTTGCTCGATTGCTCCACTTAGGACTTCCTGTACTGTACTAAATAGGAGTGTTGGAAATTGGTGTTCTTGTCTTGTTTCATTTCTTAGAAAAAACGCTTTCAGTGTTTTCCCATTCAGTCTGATGTTAGCTGTGGGTTTATAATATATGGCTTTTATTATCTCGAGTTATCTTCCTCCTATGCCTACTTTGTGAAAATTTTTATTATGAAGAGATGTGAGTTTTTATCAAATGTTTTTTCTGTGACTATTGAGAAGACCATAGGGTTATCGTCCTTGATTTTTTTCATGTAATTTGTGGTGTTTATTGATTTGCGTATGTTGAAACATCTTTCCAAACTGGGATAAAACCCACTTTATTGTAGTGCATTGTGTGTGTGGCTTTTTTTTTTTTTTTTTTGATGTCCTATTGGATTTAGTTTGCTAGTATTTTGATGAGGATTTTTGTTTCCATGTTCATCACGGATATTAGTCTGTATTTTTCTTTATTTGTTGTTGTGTCTTTGTCTGGTTTTTGCATCAGAATGATACTGGTTTCATAAACTGTAATGCGGAGAATTCACTCCTCAGTTTTTTGGAACAGTTTCAGGAAGATTAGCATTAGTTCTTCTATGTATGTTTGGCAAAATCTGGCTATAACTCACCTGCTCCTGGGCTTTTCTTTTTTGGAAGGTTTTTTTTTACTGTTTCAATCTTACTACTCATTATTTGTTTGTTTGGGGTTTTTATTTCTTCCTGGCTCAATTTTGGGAGGGTGTATGTTTCCAGGAATTTGTGTATTTCTTCTAAGTTTTACAGTTTGTGGGTGTCTAGTTATTCATAATAGTCTCTGATGGTCTTTTATATTTCTATGGGATCAACTGGAATTGTAATGCCTTCTTTTTTATTTCTAATTTTGTTTCTTTGATGCTTGTCTCTTATCTTGGTTAGTCCAGCTAGTGGTTTATCAATTTTGTTTATTATTTTGCAGAACCAACTTTTTATTTTGTTAATTCCTTATATATTTTTAGTCTGTATTTCATTTATTTCTGGTCTGATCTTTGTTATTTCTTTCATCCTGCTAATTTTGAGTTTGGTTTGTTTTGCTTTTCTTGTTCCTTTAGGTGTGTTAGATTGTTAATGTGTAATTTTTTACTTTTTAAATGTAGGCATTTAATGCTATAAATCGCCCTCTTAGCACTGATTTTGCTGTATTCCACATCTTTTGCTGTATCCAAAAAAGGTGTGCGATACAGGAAAATCAATGATAGAAGGGTGATTTGAATATTTGGTTCATATATCTGGGTTTTCATTTTCATTTTCAATTTTTTAAATTTCTATGTTGACTTTCTCATAGACCCATTGGTCATTCAGGAGCATGTTGTTTTATTTTCATCAATTCGTATAATTTCCGAAGTTCCTTTGGGTAGTGACTTCTAGTTTTATTCCACTATGGGCTGAGAAAATAATTGATACGATGTCAATTAAAAATGTTTCTGTTGAGAGTTGTTTTGTACCCAAATACATGGTCTATCATGGATAATGTTTCATGTACTCTGAATTGATGAAAACAATGTATACTCTGCAGTTGTAGAATGTTGCATAAATGTCTGTTAGGTCCATTTGGTTTAAAGTAGTAAGTCCTATATTTCTTTGTTGAATTTTTGTCTCATGCTATGAGTAGGATGTCGAAGTTCTCCACTATTATTGTATTGCTGTCGGTCTCTATCTTTAGGTCTAGGTTGCTTTATGAATCTGGGTGCTGCAGTGTTGAGTGCCTACGTATCTTGAATTGTTATATCCTTTGGCTGAATTAATCCATTTGTCATTATACAATGACTTTTGTCTTCCTTTGCTGGTTTTGGCTTATAATCAATCTGTTTTTTTCTGATATATATTCCTCCAGCTTTTGATTTTTGTTGCATGGAATATCTTTTACCACCCTTTTGCTTTTAGTCTGTATATGTCTAGAGGAAAGGTGAGTTTCTTGTAAGCAGCGTGTGGTTGGATTATGGTTTTTTTTTTTTGTTTGTTTGTTTTTTTAATCCATTCTGCCAATCTATATCTTTTAACTCACATATGCTTCATTTACAATCAGGATAATATTGTTATGAGAGGTTTGTTCCTGTCATATTGTTCATTGATTTCTAGTTTTTTTAATTTTTAAAATTTTTAGATTAAAATTATTATTTTTAAGATTTCAATAGTTTTTTATGGAGCAGGTTGTGTTTGGTTACATGGATAAGCTATTCAGTGAGTGATTTCTGAGATTTTGGTGCAATCCATCACCTGAGCAGTGTACATTGTATCCAATGTGTAGTCTTTTATCCCTCACCCTACTCCCAGTCTTCCCTCTGTATCCCCAAAGCCTATTGTATCATTTGTACACCTTTATGTCTTCATAGCTTAGTTCCCTCTTATAAGTGAGAGCATATGATATTTGGTTTTCCATTCCTGAGTTACATAACTTAGAGTAATGGTCTCCACCTCCATCCAGGGTGCTGTGTATGTGATTGTTTTGTTCCTTTTTATGGCTCAGTAGTATTCCATGGTATATGTGTATGTATATGGCACAGTTTTATTTATCTACTCATTGGTTGATGGGCATTTGTGCAGGTTCCATGTTTTTGCAATTGTGAATTGCGCTGCTCTAAAAATGTGTGTGCAAATATATTTTCCGTATAATGACTTCTTGTCTTGTGAGTAGATGCTTAGTAAAGGGATTGCTGGATTAAATGGTAGATCTACTTTTAGTCCTTTAAGGAGTCTGCGATTGCTTTTCGTAGTGGTTGCACTAGTTTACATTCCCACCAACAGTGTAAAAGTGTTCTCTTTTCACCACATCCATGCCAAGATCTATTATCTTTTGATTTTTAAATTATGGCTATACTTGCAGGAGTAAGGTGGTATCACATGGTGGTTTTGATTTGCATTTACTTGATGATGATTAGTGATATTGAGCATTTTTTATTATGTTTGTTAGCCATTTGTATATCTTTTGAGAATTATGTATTCATGTCCTTAGTCCACTTTTTAATAGGATTTGATTATTTCTTTCTGGTTTGTTTTTGAGTTCCTTTTAGATTCTAAATATTACTATTTTGTCAAATGCATAGTTTGCAAATATTTTCTACCACTCTGTTGGTTGTCTGCTTACTCCGCTGATTATTTATTTTACTGTGCAGACGGTTTTCAGTTTAATTAAGTCCCATCTATTTATCTTTGTTTTTGTTGCATTGCTCTTGGGCTGTTGGTTATGAAGTCTTTGCCTAAACTAATGTCTAGAAGGGCTTTTCTTATGTTACCTTCCAGAATTTTTATGGGTTCAGGTCTTAGATTTAAGTCTTTGCTCCACTGAGTTGATTTTTGTATAAGGTGGGAGATGAGGATCCAGTTTCATTCTTCTACATGTGGCTTGCCAATTATCCCAGCACCACTTGTTAAATAGAGTCTTCTCTCCCCACATTTTTTTTTTTTTTTCGTTTGCTTTGTTCAAAGATCAGTCAGCTCTAAGTATTTTGTTTTACTTCTGGCTTCTCTATTCTGTTCCATTGGTCTAACTGCTTATTTTTATACAAGTAACGTGCTGTACGGGTGATTATAACTTTATAGTATAGTTTGAATTTGGGTAATATGATACCTCAGGATTTGTTCTTTTTGCTTAGTCCTGCTTTGACTATGTGGGCTGTCTTTTTGGTTCCATATAAATTTTAGAATCGTTTTTTCTACTTCCGTGAAAAATGATGATGATATTTTGATGGAAATCACATTGAATTTGTAGATTGTTTTGGTAGTATGGTCTTTTTTACAATATTGATTCTACCCATCCATGAACATAGGATGTGTTTCCATTTGTGTCATCTATGATTTCTTTCAGCAGTGTTTTGTAGTTTTTCCTTACAGAGGTCTTTCATTTCCTTGATTGGGTATATTCCTAAGTTTTTGTTTGTTTGTTTGTTTTCTGTTTTTGTTTTAGCAACTATTGTAAAGGGGGTTGAATTCTTGATTTGATTCTCAGCTTGGTCACTGTTGGTGTATAGCAGTGCTACTAATTTTTCTACATTGATTTTGTATTCTGAAAATTTGCTGAGTTTGTTTATCAGATCTAGGGGCTTTTTTTAACAAGTCTTTAGGGTTTTCCAGGTATACAATCATATCAACAGTGAACAGCAACTGTTGAATTATTCTTTACTGATTTGGATGCGCTTTATTCCTTTCTCTTGTCTGATTGTTCTGGCTAGTACTATGCTGACTAGAAGTGGTGAGAGTTGAAATGCTTGTCTTGTTCCAGTACTCAGGGGGAATGCTTTCAACTTTTCCCATTCCATGTAATGTTGGCTGTGAGTTTGTCATAGATGGCTTATATTACCTTAAGGTATGTCTCTTCTATGACAGTTTCCTAGGGGTTTAAATTATAAAGGGATGCTGGATTTTGTCAAATGCTTTTTCTGTGTCTGCTGGGATGATCATGTGATTTTTGTTTTTAATTTTGTTTATGGGATGTTTCACATTTATTGACTTGCATATGTTAAACCATCCTTGTATCCCTGATATGAAAACCATTTAATCATGATGGATTAACTTTTTGATATGATGTTGAATTTAGTTAAGTAGTACTTTGTTGAGGATTTTTGCATCTATGTTCATCAGACATATTGGTCTGTAGTTTTGTTTTTTTTCTTATGTCCTTTCCTGGTTTTGGTAGTAGGGTACTGGCTTCATAGAATGATGTAGGCAAGATTTCCTCTTTTTCTATCTTTGGGAATAATGTCAATAGGAATATTACCAATTTTTGTTTAATTGGTCTGTTGGAATGGTGAAGTTGTCTAATGAAATTCAGCTGTGAATCCATCTGATCCTGAATCTTTTTGGGTTTTTTTGGGCAATATTTTTATTACCATTTCAATATCGCTGCTTGTTATTGTTCTGTTCAGAGTTTTTATTTCTTCCTGTTTTAATCTAGGAGGTTTGAATATTTCCAGGAATTTATCAATCTCCTCTAGGTTTTTTAGTTTATGCATAAAAGTGTTCATTCTAGCCTTGAATGGTCTTTTGTATTTCTGTGATATGCATTGTAGTATCTCTCATTTCATTTCTAAATGAGCTCTTTTGGATCTTATCTCTTGGTTATTCTTGCTAATGATCTATCAATGTTATTTATCTTTTCAAAGAACTAGCTTTTTGTTTCATGTATATTTGGATACTTTTGTTTTAATTTTATTTAGTTTTGCTCTGATCTTGGTTATTTTTTTTTTTCCTCATGTGTTTGGGTTTGGTTTGCTTTTGTTTTTCTAGTTCCTTGAGTTGTGACCTTAGGTTGTCTATTTCCACTTTTTCTCTTGGTGTTTTATAAATTCTTTTTTTTTTTCTCTCTGACTGTTTCTCATTGTGGTTTGGTGGAATTCTATCATGGTATAATTTGATTTTTTTTTCTTTTCTTTTTTGTGATTGACTTACCAGTGAGTTTCACACTTATATGTATTTTCATAATAATAAATGTTGCCCCTTGGCCTATAAGATCGATCAGACCTTCCTTGAGCATTTCTTGTAGGGACATGTAATAGTCACAAATTTCATTAGCATTTGCTTATCTAGCAAAGTCTTTATTTCTCCTTCATTTATGAAAGTTAATCTTGGTTGATAAAAAATTCTAGGCTAGAATAATTTTTTCTTTCTGCAATTTGAATATATCATCCCATTCTCATTTTCTGCTGAGAAGTTTACTGTTATTCCGAAGAGGTTTTTTTTTTAAGTGACCAGATACTTCGTCTTGCTGTTTTGGGAATTTGCTCTTTCACTTTGACTTTAGATATCTGATTTTCGGATCTGTGGTAAAGTTCTTTTTGCATTGCACTTTGCACATTGTCAAAAATTAACAGTATAAAAATATAGCCTCTCCTTAACCATGAGCGATATATACCCCTCTATTTTTTAGGTTGTTTAAAATTCATGCAAATTTTTTTTTCATTCTAGTGTAAAGGCTTTCACAGTTTTGTTAAATTTAGTTGAGAATATATTTTTAATCTATTGTCAACTATTTAAAATATTTTATTTTTCATAACATGTTGCTATCATGCAGAAATATAATTAATTTTTAAATATTAATTTTGGTCCCTACAATTTTGATTTACTTACTTATTAATGTCAGTCATTCTTTGTTCATTTTATTAATTTTGTGTATAGACGATAATGTTTTCTGTGAATGAGAAACATTACTCTTGCTTTCCAATCTGGATGCTTTTTTTTTTTCTTTTTAATATCTGATTGCATTGTATAGTACCTCTATTCAGTACAATGTTAAAGAAGAGTAAAGAAAGGAGATGTATTTTTTCTTGTCTTACATAAAAATATTTTAGGCTTTCAGAACAAATATGTTGCTAGCTGTAGTTACTTGCAAAAATTCTGTATCAGGTTGAAAAGTTTCCCTTGTTTCTTGCTTTAGTAATATTTTTGTGTTTTCTAAGTGTGTGTGTTTTTTTTGTTTTGTTTTGTTTTGTTTTCTTTTTACAATTACTGTGGATGTTGAATTTTGTCAAAACTTTTATTTATTGAGGTGATTACATGGTCTTACTTTTTTTTTGTACTTTGCTTATATGTCAAATTAAATTTGTTAATTTTCAAAAGCTAAACCAATCTTAAATTTCTTACATAAATTGGTCCTGATTTATCATACTTTTAAATGTACTATTGGTCTACAATTTTCTTTTGTTGTATTTTTTACAGAATAAGTTTATTCCTTCCTTTCTGAGTTTCTTTATGATTTTGTGTAGACCTGGAATTATTTCTTTCTTAAGTATTTGGACAACCCATTTGGACTTGGGTGAGTCTTCGTGTAAAAGTTTTTATCTATAAACATAATTTAATTTCTCAGTAGATAGAGGGTTGTTCATAAAATCTATGTCCCTTCAGTGAATTTAGTATTTCAGAGGCATAAAACTATCCATGGTATTCCCTTATTACCATTTGATCATTCATAGGATCTTTAGTGATGTCTCTGCCATAATTTATAACACAAGTAATTTATACCTTGTCTTTTTTCCCTGATCAGTCTTTCTAATAATTTATCACTTTCTTTCACCTTTTCAAATAATTATCTTTAAGTTTTATTTTTTTTCTCTATTGTTTTTGTATTTCTTCTTTCACTGATTTCTGATTTGATCATTATTGTTTCTTTTTTCCTACTTAACAGGCATCTACTTCATTCTGATTGATCATGGAAAATTCCCTAGCCTTAGTTACTACATGTTGGAAATTACTTTTATAAAAAAATTTCATAAGTTTAGTGAACACCAGTGACCATAAATTCTATAAACACTACATCTAGGCATATTATACTCAAACTGAAGAAAACTAAAATTAAGAAGAAAGTCCTGAAAGTGGTCACAGGAAAAAAGAAAACAGCTTATTCATGGAGAAACAAGGACATACATTACAGTATGTCCTCTTACCAGCAACCATGCAACCAAGAAGATCATGGGAAAAATATGTAAATTGTCAAAAGAAAAAATAATCATCAAGGTTTATTTCCGGTGCAATTATCCTTCTAAATTGAAGGAGAAATAAATATGTTTCTAGACAAATTCATATGAGTGAATTCACCACCATCAGACCTGCCCTGCAGGAGATACTAAAAGAAGTTCTTTAGGGAGAAAGAAAATAACGGAAGTCAGAAACTTGTGTCTACAAAAAGTAGAGAAGAGTGTCAGAGTAGAAATACATCAAGGTAAAACAAACAAACAAAATCTTTGACTTTTCTTCTTCTTACTGAATCTAAATGGTAATTTTTAAGGTAATAATAGAAAAAATATATTGAGTGATTATAGCATATGGATACATTAAATAAATACAACATTGTTAAATGAAATGAGAGAAAAAATTAGAAATATCTTGTTGTAGTTATATAATTAACTCTTTGATCTTAATATAGATACAGATAGTTACATATAAAATACTTATAAGTATTTGTATACACATTGGGGAATATGCATGTATTTATTATTGTGGTCAGGTGAGAACACTTAGCTGCATGACCACCCTGATAACCCAGTTAGTAGGCATACCTAATACCTAGATCTTTCTTTCTAATACCATTTTGGAATTAAAACAAACAAACAAACAAACAAAAAACCTAGAGATTACTGGAGAAATGGCTCTTTCTAAGATTTAGGCAGGAAATATACAAAATAAGCCTGGAGTACCAGAAAGTATGGAAATACTTTTAAAAATGATCTGCATATGTGAAGAAGACATAAGAGTCAATTGATAGGGCTTCCAATGGCTAAAGCTTGAACAATCTAAGCAGCATAAATAAATTTGTATTAGATTATAAACAAAATAATAAATATCTGTGATTCCACATTGGTATAATTAAATTGATTAAAGATAAATACAGATAAGATAAAAGTCTCCCATGCTTAAAAATTTAAAATAATTTAGATAATTCTACCCTTAAGGGCAGGGTGCATAACTCTCCACTTCTGAAGTGTAGACTTTGCATAATGATGTTTCCAAAGTGCGGTGTGAAGGCGAGTGGGAGTGGAAGTGTAAGAGCAACATTATAATTTAGAAACCTGAAAAATAAACATTATCTCAACCAGATGATCAAAGTCAACGTAAACAGTAAAAAATCATTTGATAATATGTGCCTTTGATATGATCTGATAAAAGTTACACGTTACTTCTGTGACTTCCTCCAAGAAACCCATTAACTTCAATCAGAGATTGAGAAATACATTATACAAATTTCAATATAATGGCTTCCTACAAAATATCTGATGATTATTTTTTACAATTCTCAAAGTTTTCAACAACAAAGGAAGTCTGGGAAATTATCAATGTCAGAAGGAGCTTATGGAAACATGACAAATAAATGTGATGTTTATCCTGGATGGGATAGTGAAACACTATGCCATTATACCTAACGGCATTAGGTATAAACTGAGAAAATGTGAATAACACTTTAATTTCAGTTAACTACAGCTTATAATAAAAACAATAATATATTAATATTGGTACATTGTGACATATATACTATATTAATTTAAGATGTTAATATTAGGGGGAACTGGGTATGTATATGGGAACTCTACTATTTTATCCTGTAATATAATGTAATCTAGGAAAACTACTGAATGCTACCATTATATGTTATCATATTTCACTTTTGTTCTATAATGTATTCATCAGGGATTCTAAGCAATGATTTTTTTCACCAAATTCATGTTTCCAAGGGCAAAATAATAATGATTAAAAAATTGAGAAGATATTTTGAATAGATGGCAATCCAAATGCCAAGTCTCATGATGATTCAAAATAAAATACCACTAAATGTAAGAACCTTATGACACAGATATTTAAAATGCCAAAATGTAATGCTATCATAATTTATATTGCTTTTCTAAATTACCAATTTTCAAGTGTTCATTCATTAATTTTAAATGTACCATGGAATATAATTTTGTGAATAAATAGGTTTACTATTTATGTACTCACATAAAAATAGACTCCAGTATAAGCAACCAAGAAGATAGACTGTATATAGATGTGCAATATATTCAATATGATTAATCCTTGATATTTAAACCTTAGAACCAAAATGGAATGGTACCAGCTTCAGGTAGATCAAAACTCAAGGAGAGAGTCAAGTCAGCAGTTAGGCCAGTTCATGACCCTTATAAAACATTTAATGATTGTTTATTGTTTTTAGCTTTGTAGCATTTGAACCCATCATGGATGCACAGTAAACATTATCTTAAAGCCCCCAAATAGTCATTTCGTCTCTATCTTTTAAGAAACAGGAAAGGCTCTAACATAAAATATGGCAAAATTTCCTTTATAAAATATTATCAATTATACTGTTAGTGTATATTGCATTGTGGCATTTATTTTAATTCTCCTCATTTTCCATGAAAACTCCACTTTGCCAGGTGAATAAAGTACATCATGCATTTAGAAAATGTGTATTTATAAGGTAAGTTTTGAAACAAAGCTTGCCTTTAATAAGTGCCAGCTAATAAAAATAAACAAGTAGAAATTATATCTGGAAAATGTTAATGTCATCAGCAAATGCAATACACTGTTACCAGTTCTCATATATTCAAGCTTTAGGCTATCTATTTGTTGTTGTTGCTATTGTTTTTCTTCATTCTCTTTCACTTCTTCTCTTCTTCCTCTTACTCGTTCCTCTTCCTCTTTCTCCTCTTCCTCCTTCTGCTGCTTCTGCTTCACATTTATAACTCCAATTTGAATTTTGAAACTGTAGTGATCCCTCACTTACAATTTCAAAGTAAATGTATTAATTATGAATTAATCTATACACTTAAATATAAAATTCAGTCTGCTCAACATTTAAAAATGTGTCAATGACTTTCAGCACTTATAGAGTTATATTAGAAGATTAAGTTTTTAAAATATAAACTATTCATTACAGAATTAATTTTAAGATTCTTCTCAATTAAATCAGCAATTATCCACTTGTGTAACTATAACTAAAATACAACAAGTGAAGTATAATTACCAATTTGGAAATACATGACATATAAAGTATGACATCTGAATACATAATAAACAAGATTTAAATATGAACCCAAATTAAATATCACAAATGCTCTAAATGACAGATATTGACTTTTATATAAACGTCTGTAGACATTACTCTTCAGAATAAGTCGCTACAGGAATTTTATACATTTATTGAGAGCTATTGATTCCCCTAAGGTCAGAAAGACAATGAATACTTATTGTAGTATATTATTCATTCATCTATCCATTCGCTCAACAAATATTTATTAGGCTCTACCTGTTCCACATGTATCTCCGAAAGCTAGAAGTTACAATAAGGGCCAATAGAGAAATTTATCCTGTTTATGAAACTTACATTTAGTGAATATCTTTTGTATATCTTGAAATCTAATATCTTAGCTATCAGATATCTAATAATCTGACATGTAATCTTAATTAATATAGTTATTAGATATTAGAATTAGTTATATAAATTTTTAATTATATATATTAGACAATGCATACAAGTTTCAGTGGATATAGGCCTTTATGGTATTTATCTTTAATACCGTAAATTTGAATGCAACTAAATTTCTGTTTTACCTGTTTAGGATTCCCTCTTATTAATTTCTTCTCAGGTTTTGCTTAAGAGAATGCTATGACAGTTGCATCCATTCATTCTCTCTTTAATGCATTTTTTTTCAGCAACCATTTATCATATGCAGGTTGTTCTACGCATGGCACTAAAATAATAAAGCATGGTCCTGTTTTCAAGAAACTTACAGGGTAGTAAGGCAAATCTCAAATGTTAAATAAATATATGTAGAACCAGTTGTCTTTCAAGTCACTATTTTCTCCTGATCTTTTCACAGATTCCAAAGCTTCTACCCTTTAAAGTAAAAAGCACAGTAATTCCAGGATGGAAAGTGAGGTTTCAGTTCAACATTTACCAATAAACGGAGTTTGTCTCTTATATCCTGGATGTCTGAGATGTTATCTGGCACAAAGTCATCACCCCAAATTAATGTTTAATTAGTTAAAGAATGATTTAAGAAACTAATACTGTTTTTAGTAAATTGGGCAGTAAGAAGTTGTTTCAGAGCACTATTTAGTATAAATGACAGCACATGAACCTACGAGATTAAGATGAGATTAACAGACTTCTGCAGTCACTTTGGGGGAATATGTGGCCCAGGACAGAATCAGAAACATAATGACTCACATATATATGATTTTAGTGATGAGTTGCACAAAGATTTTTATAGAGTATATGAAGATATTAGAAAAAATAGAATATTTAATTTGTATGTATGTGTGCAAGGTATATGTTATTTTAAAAAAGTTGGTGAAGCAGGAGAAGAAATTTCATTTAGTAACACACATTTTTAATCTACAGGGTCATATAATTTTATTTTAGAAGCTAAGTTACAGAAATATCTTGACTCCCAATATTACGATCCTTTGTTCTTCAGCATTTTCCACTAGGAGAAATAGTGACTTAAAGTAATGACTGAGAGCAGAAAATCCTTCGCAATAATATCTACTCAATCTTCATCAGTGATATCCTAGTTTTAACATACGATGTAAATCTCTAAAAATCTATAAATACAAGGATAAAATACCTCACTTTTTCTATCCTGAAATAATATTTTTATAACTTACCATTTTCTTCTATTTTATGGATTTATCTTGTAAATATCTGTTAAAAATTCATTCTACAAAATATATAAAAATCTCATGTGACGTTTTACATTTGCTCTTTATTCCACTTTGTATGATAGAGAACTCTCTATTTCATCATCTTTACTGCAAACGCAATAGGAAATTCTTTTCTATTTTTGACCTTTAAATGCAGTGAAAATGTTAAAAAAAAAAAAAAGAAAATTTTTCCAGAATAAGAAGCAATAATGGAGAAAGATATGAGACGTGCAGCATACAGACTAGAATATTAGTTAATACGGCTGGAATATTTTATGTGAAGCGTCTTTTTAGGTAATAAAGTTCTAGCTTGTAAACTTGCACAGGCATAGAAGCAGAAGACTTTTTATTTCTCTTATCCATGGAGAATTCAATTAGCCATTTTAATTGACTTCTCTTGATGAAAATAAAACATCATAAAGTTTATCACAAATTTTTGAAAATATCTATCATATAGTGACTAATAAATAATACTTTTAAGGTAGAACTCACAAATGTGCATCTCAGTTTGTCTTTATTTTAGTTTATACCAGATATCTATATTATATATATAGTAGCTTATTATATAATTATATGTAATTTACATAATTATATATTTTTTTTTGTCTTTTATTTGTTGTTGTTGAAATGGAGTCTCACTCTGTCGCCCAGGCTGGAGTGCAGTGGCGTGATCTCTGTTCAAGCAATTCTTCCTGCCTCAGCTCCAGAGTAGCTGGGATTACAGGTGCCCGCAACCACCTCTGGCTGATTTTTGTATTTTTAGTAGAGACAGGGTTTTGCCATGTTGGCCAGGCTGGTCTCGAACTCTTGACCTCAGGAGATCCACCCACCTTGGCCTCCCAAAGTGTTGGGATTACAGGCGTTAGCCACCATGCCCAGCCACCAAATATATTTTTAAAAGGTCATTGTTAAGGTAAGCATTTTTTAAAAGTTCCATAGATTAGTGGCCGAAGAAGCCGGTTCTCAGAATCATAATAGAACACCATTGCATGTTTCCTTCTTCTAAAAATTATAATTGTCAAGTTTCCTCTCCATCACAGAACAGTGGAAATATCCACTTGGGTTTTTCCAGGCTTTTTTTAAAGTAAGAAATCCTCTCTCAGGATTTCTATCTCAATTTCTCTTCTTACAATCTGACAAGCCAGAATTGATAGTTGAATAACTCAATTAAAACTTTTTTTGCAGTTTCTCTCCCATTGCCTGAATATTATATAAATGATTCCTATTAAATGTATGAGCAAAGTGAAATGACTTTGTAGGAGTTGAACCTTTGATAGCTAGGGATTAACTTTTCTGTGTTTGCACATGAAGGTCCCCTTTCATTCTTTATAAGTGGGTTCTAATGATATAGAAACTCCATTTATCATGGTACATTAATTAGATGTGCTGTACTCCCTAAGATAAAATGCATAATAAAAATGTAAAGTCATATGAAGCAACCTTTCCTCTTAAGAATGTCAGAACCAGGTTATTCAAACTCAAAGCGCACATTTTTCTATCTTAACTTTAATAAGCTATTGTTACCTTTTACACAAAGCAATACTTCTTTCCTATTCATCAGGTTTATCCTACCCTTTAATTTTTCAGAGTCCTCAAATATGAGTCAGTTCATTAAGTGACACGTATGTATACTGAGTTCTTGACATTTTTCATCTCTTTCCTTTTTCTGTCCATCCTGTATATAGACAAAGTGAATAAATTGACCCCATTGAAAGCTTTGCACTCCTACCGTTTTTCTGATTTCACTGACCACAACCAATTAATTTTACCTTTTCCCTGGATAGTTTCTCTGAATTCAGAGTCACTCTGTGTGTCTTCTAACACTCTCTTGTTCAGACAGCAGAGCTATAAGAAGAGACATGGGGTTTTCAGACACTTCTTATGCTTTCACCTCTATTCCTTTTATTTTATTTGTGTATTAGGAAAAAATAATAATTCTGGGTAAGGATGCAAGATAACTAAGTTTCAAGTGTAGTTTCACCAGGAATGTAGTGATTGAACTATGTTTACATTTTCTGACCTATAAAATGAGTATGTGATTAGAGAAACTCAAAATTTTTCATAAGGTTTGACAATTTATTACATAAATAAAAGTTTATCTTACAGAAAATTTAATTTGTAACATTGATAATATTTTATCAGTAAAATGATAGTAAATAAAATTCTATTTATCATCTTATAGGAAATATTATTTCATGATATAATTAAATATTATGTCATTCAGGAAATATCATTATTCAGATTTAATAATTGGGGAGACTTCCATTCTACGATCCAACGTGAAATAAAACTTGAAGTCCTCTCTCCCATTTGCAAGCAAGAGAAAAGCTAAGCAAACTGACAGTCACAAACTCTTCTTTGGATCCATTAGAGAGTTGAGGTTACAGGCAAAACTGCTGTCCCAAACTGAAGAGACAGACAGCTGGCTACAGAGATCCCTGCAGCTAAAGCTAGTGTCGATAAGAATATTTTAAACTGCAATTGATGAATAGCTTGAGGCTCAGTGTAGACAAGCTTGAGTGTCAAAAACTCTGAAGGGACCCAGTTTTAGGGGTCACCTCACACTTTCTTGAGTTTGCCTCCAGGAGCCATATCAGTTTCTCACTGTACAAATTTAAAAAAAAAAAAAAAATCATTTCATACTTTGGGCAGGGAAGGGGAAAAGTAACAATTTCTAAATATGCCCAGAGCGATCTCTTCTCCTTAGCAAGGCCTGCCCTCAAGGAAAAGTATTTTACCAGATCCTAACTGACTGAAGTTTTACCAAAGGATAAACCACATAGGAGGAAATACCTAACTCCAACCCCTACTATTCTTTGCCATGAGGGAAATATATATATACACACACACACACATACACATACACACACACACACACATATATATACACATTACTGAGGCTCACTAAATGACAAATAGCTAATCATAAGACAATAGATCATTTTCTCTCACTTTAAAACTTTGCACATCAGTAGGGCTGCTGTATAATGACAAGATATTGATATTGCAGCTAAAGCAACTCTAAGCCTCAGACTCTACTTAAAGACTCTCTAGGAATATCTACAAATAAGAGGGGAACAAAAACAAGAACTCTACGAAAACTTCAGCCTCTGACACTACAACTACAACAAACAGTAAACACAGCCTAACTCCTGGCCAGAGAAATACAAACCTCACACTAAAGTCCTATCTGCATTAGTTCTTTCTTTTTATCCAATACAACATGTTCAGCTTTCAATAAAATGCATAAATCGGGTTAAAAAGTAAAAAACAAACAGTCTGAAGTGATAAACTGAGTCTCAGAAACAAATTGAGGTATGGCAGATATTTTGGGAATTGTATCAGAAATTTGAAATAACTACAATTAATATGCAAAGGGATCCTATGCAAAAAATAGACAACATACAAGAATAAATGGGTATAGCAGAGAGATGGAAGCTCTAAGAATAAATCAGAGAAGGACTTTTTGGCTTCAGCTTCAGGCATGAATGTAGCAATATAGATTCACATCATTGATAGGAAAATGGAGTATTTTGTTAGTTACTAAGAGGCAACTGCAAAACAAGTTAATCTACAAGGCATTTAAAATTAGATTTTAAAAATTAAGACTGCTTAATTAAGAAAACCATAATATGAACCTTTATTTTTCATATGAAGTTTCAGTCTATATCTTAGTTGCTAAAACAATTCAAAGAAAATGACTTTAAATTGATTATAATTTGTTTGTTGTGACTTTATACGTCTATATGCTTTTAAACCAGTTCCTTCACAATTCCTTCTTCTTTTCTCTTTCTGTGTCTTTCATTTTGTGTGTGTGTGCTTATCTTTCAATTGAAGGTGAAGAAAGCTAACTCTATAACAAAAAGTCCAACTGAACAACATACGGTAATAAAAAGTCATGCCTATTATAGTGTTTTTTATGTAGGCAGGCACTATTCTTAATATGCTTACTTTTATTTATTAAATCCTTATCTTGCATCAATCTCATGAAATAGATTTTATCATTGTCCACACTTCGCAGATGAGGGAACTGAAGCACAAAATGTTTTACAATATGTTAAAAATCACAGTTAGAGATAATGTTATGATTCAAACCCAGATGCTTTCTTCCTGGACTCAGCACTCCTAGTCTCTTACTGGACTATTTTTCCAATGACCAGAAAAATAGTCCATGTTTCCTAGAAAATAAAATATAGCACATATTTTATATAAAGTATATACTTACAGCTACACTTGCCCTCCAAATACCATATGAAAAATTAAAATAAGAATACTTACAGCAAAATTGTAAACAGTCAAAATGTAAAACAATATATAAAAATCTTTTTTTTCCTTTTTTTTGAGACAGGGTCACCCTCTGTCACCCAGGCTGGAGTGTAGTGGCACAATCTCAGCTCACTGTAACCTCCGACTTTCAGGCTCAAATGTAAAAGCCTTTACTTAGTTTTACTTGGGTGGGGGTTGAGTTTGACTTATATAAGAAACCAGGCGCTAGAATACTTACAAGTCTTGAAAAATAATATATAATAAATGTGATAAATTATATAAATTATTTAAAAACTCTTACCTGTTAAATACTAAAATACCTAAGTACCAATTTAGCAATTGTCAAATAAAATAATAAAACAGAAAGTAATTTTCATTTGTGCTACAGTTTTTGTCAAAGTTGTAAGCATAAATGTAACTACTGTGTGAATAATTATAAATAAAGCAGAAATCAAATAATACCTGGATTAGCTTACACTAACCAAATAAGAAATTATTACAAATAACTTCATGTCAAGTTTCCAGCACTGTAATGATTTTAAATTAGAAAACATTTCTGGGATAGGTTGCTCATTTAACATTTTTAGGATCTGTCAATACGATCACTTTTGGTATGAAACAGCCTATTTATTTTGATTAGAGCAAAAATCCCCCAATGAAACAACGAAACAGAAGCCAACAATAACACTTGACTAACCAATTGCCCAGCAGGTTACTCCATATCCTTGAGGATTCAAACGGCAAAACAAACAAAGACCTGAAAATGTCAGCCTCACTTGCAGATTTCGGACACACCTCTTAAAAATAACTTCTACAAATGTTGGAAAGCTTTAGATATGATCAACTGACCTGGGACTCTCTTTGTAGTTTTTATATTGCTAGAAAAAAAACATTGTCTATAATTTCCATGATAGAAATGGAAACTTTTCTGTTCCAACCATTAAATAGACTAAGTCAAACCTTCTGTGTTAAATATCTCATAAAAGTTGAAGAAATACATTTGTTACCTGTTATTAGAGAGAAAATGGTTACCTATAAATTGTTTTGCTCATGAATGATTGAAATTGTCTGATAGGATATTTAGTAAATTCAAAGAAATAACTTTTAATATACTTATTATTTTCTTCCCCCAAATCTATCTATTGTGTGAATGTCTAACCAAGCAAGAATAATTCTCAAATTAAGTTGGATTTTCAGGAAAAAAAAAAATGGAAACTTCTTAATTTAAACCAAAAGTTTAATTCAACAGAGAAATATTGAGGGTGGATGTCAGATCTGCTTCAGGATAAAGTAATCATATATACCATGATTATTTATTTGCATTATTTAAATAGGTAATTAAATGTTTGCACATCTAAGCAAAAATAAATAAATATATAAAAAATAAATGTATACTCACTAGTAAGTCCCATCATTACTTTTACTAAAAAAGAAATCATGAGGAAAAGATTATAAAAAGTGCTATTTCTCTCTTGATATCCATACCATGATCCTGAAATGTAACAGAAGTATAATTCCATGTATACTATAAACACAAGAAACACATTATTGTTAGTATCTGTATAATTCATAATTATAGAATAACTTGACTTCAGAAACAGACTCCATTTTGATCTCTTTGTGCTGTATCATTTGAAAGCATTTGCTATTTCCCAGGAAGACACAGGGATTTTCTTACCCTTATTCATCTCTTATTGTATCCTTTCAGGATTTGTCTACATTCCCAGATTTTGAAAAAGCCATGGTTTCAGATTTGAAAAAGATAGAGAATCTCTAACTCCAGAATTTCTATTTTAAACACAAAGAAAAAGAGCCCTAAGGAACTAAGAAGTCTAGAGATGGTTAAAATTGTATTTTTCTCTGTATTTCCCGTATACTAGATATGCTAAATATAATCTGCACGGAATTATGTCTCAATACATCTAAAATCCAGTTGTCTGGGACTCAGAATACTTGTAAAGAAGATGGGAGTAAATTAGGATTGTCTGAATCTCTATAAGTATGATAAGATGACTAACCTTTGGGGGTCTGAGGCTAATAATGCAGTTAGGAAATCATTATACTTTTTTATTATTTAAGTTGAGAAAAATTAAGGTTAGTGCTAACATCTGAATAGAACTTTTTGTTTTTCCTTAATTGAGACTTGGATGGAAAGTTTCAGAAATAATAGTGAAGATTTATTTCATTCTAATTTTTGCTTTAAGCGCATTACATTATTACATTAACTTTTAACACATCTCTGAAGCAGATGAATTATTTTTCTTTCCTTTAAAAGGTGAGTAAATTTAGCCAAAAGAAGTTAAAATATTTTACAACATCAGATAAATTTTAGCATCTGGTTTAACCCCAGGCAGTCTTTATCACGAGACAGTTGGAGAGTGTCAAAGAAAAAAAATACACCAGACAAGTTAGATAGATAAAGAAGACTTTAACACTATTATAATAGTGGAGAGAGATGGAAGTCAACTTCCCAGAAACAAAAAGCAGGGGAGTTGTTTATAGGTGCTGTGTGAGGTATTGGAAATGTACTGGAAAATGCTATGGAGGGGTAAGTCAACGTGATTAGACCATCTGTATTTGCTAATTAGCACTAATCTGTGTTAGGTTCCTACTCTCTCAGAGACTGGCAGATATGGCTCCTGATTTTCACGGTGATTACATCTCAAAAGAATGGCTCACAGGTCCTGGAGAAAGTATTTTCTGAGTTGCAAAACTGGCAAGGGGCCAGGAGAAGATTATATCTCAAAGGGGAAGATAGATAATTTTATAAGTTTTCTAAAGTAAATGATCTAAGAAAAGAGAGGTCAGAGGATTATAGTAACGAATAAAATTTTCTTAAGTTGAGTAAAGCTGAGGGGAACATTTAGGATGTATCGGTTAACAGAAAGCTGAAGAGATAAGTAATGGATGATGGATGAGTAGGTTGGTGAGTGGGTGAATACCTAATCTAGTGCAATCCTCAAGCAAACATAACTTTGTAAGGAAGAACTTTAGACAGACTATCCTGACCTTACTTGTTACAAATACCTGTTAGTAAAATCATGCAATCTTGGTGTACTTTTCTGAGAGGTCATTTTTATATCCTGTTTTCTTCCTTTTTTAAATTTTTTTTTAAGTGTACTTTAAGCTCTGGGATACATGTGCAGAATGTACAGGTTTGTTACATAAGTATACATGTGCCATGGTGGTTTGCTGCACCCATCAACCTGTCATTTAGGTTTTATGCCCTGCATGCATTAGGTTTTTGTCCTAATGCTCTCCCTCCCCTGGCCCCCAGTAAGTGAGAATATGTGGTGTTTGGTTTTCTCCTCCTGTGTTAGTTTGCTGAGAATGATGGTTTCCAGCTTCATCTATGTCCCTGCAAAGGACATGAACTCATTCTTTTTTATGAATGCACAGTATTCCATGGCGTATGTGTGCCACATTTTTTTTTTTTTATCCAGTATGTCATTGATGGGCATTTGGGTTGGTTACAAGTTTTTGCTATTGTGAACAGTGCTGCAAAAAACACATGTGTGCATATGTCTTTACAGTAGTATCCTGTTTTCTTTCATTCATTACCTGTAAAAAAAAAATAGTTGACAATACCTGTGATTACTAATATTAGGTATCAACTTGATTGGATTGAAGGATGACTAGATGGCTGGTAAAGTATTGTTTCTGGGTGTGTCTGCGAGGGTGTTGTCAGAGGACACTGACACTTGAGTCAGTGGACTGGAAGAAGAAGACCCACCCTCAATGTGAGTGGGCACTATCCAATCTGCTCCCAGCGTGACTAGAACAAAGCAGGCAGAGGAAGGTGGAATAACCTTGCTTGGCAAGTGTTCCTTTTTTCCTTCTTTTTCCTGAGCTGGATGCTTTCTTCCACTGCTCCTGCCCTTGGACATCAGACTCTGGGTTCTTCAGCCTTTGTACTCTGGGATTTGCACCACTAGCGTACTCTGGAGAGGTGGAGCTCTCGGGCCTTTGGCCACAGACTGAAACCTGCACTGTAGTGTTCCCTGGTTTTGAACCTTTCTGACTAGGACTGAGCCACTACCTGCTTCTGTCTTTGCCAGCTTGCAGACAGCCTATTGTGCGACTTTGCCTTGTAATCATGTGGGCCAATTCTCCCTAGCAAACTCTCTTCCATGTATAGATATATCCTATTAATTCTGTGCCACTGGAGGACCCTGACTAATACAATATCAGAGAGATATCCTGTACCATTTAGAGAATTTTCCAAAGGTGTCACCAGAATATCTACTGATGTATCATACAATATAGAGCAAGAATAGAAAATTTCAGTTTATTGTTGAACTTGTGATAGTGTCTCTGATCCTTCATTTATTCTTCATTTTTTTTACATTCAACGAATATATTAAGTGACTACTATGTGACTGACAATTCCTTTTCTATGCTAGGACTGTAATTTACAATAATCTCTCACATATTTCAAAATAGGTGGAACAGAATAATTTGAAAGTTTCTCATAAAGAAAAAACAAATATTTAAGATGATGGATACCAATTACACTAATTTGATCTTTACAAACCATATAAATGTATTAAATTATCACATGTACTTCAAAAATACACATACCTATTATGTATCAATAACAACATAAAATAAATTTTACGTAACCCATGAAAATAAATAATATTTTACATATAGGAACTATGAATAAAAATGAAAGCAGTATATGAATATAATCATATAGAGAATGAAAATGTGCTTTTTTTGTTTTGTTTTTGATAATTTAACTTATTTATGGTATAGTCATCTCTGAAGCATGGGAGCATGGGCAGTGCTCATGATCCAGGAAACTAATAATACAATTTCCTTGAGATGTGGTTGAAGAACAAGTAGAAAAGTATGTCTCAGTCAGAAAAGAAAAGTGATAGATGACTTAAGAAAGAACAAAGGGTCAGACACTGAGGGCTTCATAGACCATGTTATGTGTAGTTTGCGGATTATCCTCAGTTTGAGAGTATACTCTGCATGGGGTTTGAGCAGGGATATGCATCAGGTAAACAGGCTATTTTATAGAAAGTCTATAATTATTTTGACAATTTCCGACATTTTTCAGAAGTAAGTAGCTCGTAGCTACACCTCATGAATAAAGGCTCTGCTATAACACTTAAGGTACATTTTAAACTGCAAATTCCAAAGTTTTCTTTCTAGTTGTTTATAGCAGAGGTTCTCAACTGTAATATTCTGAAGAATCACAATGTTTCACTTCTGCCTAGGATGTAGAAAGTTGGAAAGAGTACCTCTCCCAACTAACAAGGAAAAAAAATCAGCAAATGCAAAAGAATGGAAATCATAAAAAACATTCTCTCAGACCACAGTGCAATCAAATTAGAACACAGGATTAACAAACTCACTCAAAACCGCACAACTACACGGAAACTGAAAAACCTTTTCCTGAATGACTACTGGATAAATAATGAAATTAAGGCAGAAATAAATAAGTTCTTTGAAACCAATGAGAACAAAGGCACAACGTACTAGAATCTCTGGGACACAGCTAAAGCAGTGTTTAGAGGGAAATCCATAGCACTAAATGCCCACAGGAGAAAACAGGAAAGAGCTAAAATCGACAATATCACAATTAAAAGAACCAGAGAAGCAAGAGCAAACAAATTCAAAAGCTAGCAGAAGACAAGAAATAACAGACAAGAAATAACAAGAAATATAAGAGCAGAACTGATGGAGATGGAGACACAGAAAACACTTCAAAAAAATCAATGAATCCAGGAACTGGTTTTTTGAAAAGATTAAAAAAAATAGACCACTAGCCAGACTAATAAACAAAAAAAAAGAGAGAGAAATCAAAAAGCACAATAAAAATGATCAATGGGATATCACCACTGATCACACATAAATACAAACTACCATCCAGAATACTATAAACACCTCTACTCAAATAAACTAGAAAATCTAGAAGAAATGGATAAATTCCTGGACACATACACTCTCCCAAGACTAAATCAGGAAAAAGTTGAAACCCTGAATAGACCAATAACAAGTTCTGAAATTGAGGCATTAATTAACAGCCTACCAACCAAAAAAAGCCCAGGACCAGATGGATTCACAGCCGAATTTTACCAGAGGTACAAAGAGGAGCTGGTACCATTCCTACTAAAATTATTCCAAACAATAGAAAAAGAGGGACTCCTCCATAACTTATTTTATGAGGCCAGCATCATCCTGATACCAAAACCTGGCAGAGACACGACAAAAAAAGAAAATTTTAGGCCAATATCCCTGATGAACATCTATGCAAAAATCCTCAATAAAATACTGGCAAACCAAATCCAGCAGCACATCAAAGAGCTTATCCACCACGATCAAGTTGGCTTCATCCCTGGGATGCAAGACTGGTTCAACATATGCAAATCAATGAACATAATCCATCACATAAACAGAACCAAAGACAAAAACCACATGATTACCTCAATAGATGCAGAAAAGGCCTTCCATAAAATTAAACACCCCTTCATGCTAAAAACTCAATAAACTAGATATTGATGGAATGTATCTCAAAATAATAAGAGCTATTTATGAAAAACCCACAGCCAATATCATATTGAATGGGCAAAAGCTGGAAGCATTCCCTTTGAAAACCAGCACAAGATAAGGATGCCCTCTTTCACCATTCCTATTCAACATAGTTTTGGAAGTTCTGCCAGGGCAATAAGGCAAGAGAAAGAAATAAAGTATATTCAAATAGGAAGAAAGGAAGTCAAAATGTCTCTGTTTGCAGATGACATGATTGTATATTTAGAAAGCCCCATCGTCTCAGCCCAAAATGTCCTTAAGCTGATAAGCAACTTCAGCAAAGTCTCATGATACAAAATCAATGTGCAAAAATCACAAGTATTCATATACACCAATAATAGACAAACAGAGAGTCAAATCATGAGTGAACTCCCATTCAAAAATGCTATAAAGAGAATAAAATACGTAGGAATACAACTTACAAGGGATGTGATGGAATTCTTCAAGGAGAACCACAAACCACTGCTCAAGGAAATAAGAGATGACACAAATAAATGGAAAAACATTACATGCTCATGAATAGGAGGAATCAGTATCGTGAAAATGGCCATACTGCCCAAAATAATTTGTAGATTCAATACTATCCCCATCAAACTACCATTGACTATCTTCACAGAATTAGAATAAACTACTTTAAATTTCATATGCAACCAAAAATGAGCCTGCATAGCCAAGACAATTTTAAGCAAAAAGAACAAAGCTGGAGGCATCAGGCTACCTGACTTCAAACTATACTACCAGGCTACAGTAACAAAAATAGCATGGTACTGGTGCTAAAACAGATACATAGACCAATGGAACAGAATAGAGGCCTCAGAAGTAATGCCGCACATCTACAACCGTCTCCTCTTTGACAAACCTGACAACAACAAGCAATGGGAAAAAGATTCCCTATTTAATAAGTGGCGTTGGGAAAACTGGCTAGCCATATGCAGAAAACTGAAACTGGACCCCTTCCTTACACCTTATACAAAAATTAACTCAAGATGGACTAAAGACTTAAACATAAGACCTAAAGCCATAAAATCCCTAGAAGAAAACCTAGGCAATACCATTCAGGACATTGGCATGGGTAAAGATTTCATGACTAAAACACCAAAAGCAATAATAACAAAAGCCAAAATGGACAAATGAGATCTAATTAAACTAAAGAGCTTCTGCACAGCAAAAGAAACTATCATCAGAGTGAGCAGGCAACCTATAGAATGGGAGAAAAGTGTTGCAATCTATGCATCTGGCAAAGGGCAAATATCCAGAATCTACAAAAAACTTAAATTTACAAAAAAAAAGCAAACAACCCCATCAAAAAGTGGGCAAAGTATATGAACAGACACTTCTCAACAGAAGACATTTATGCAGCCAAAAAACATGTGAAAAAAAGCTCATCATCACTGGTCATTAGAGAAATGAAAATAAAAAGCACAATGAGATACTATGTCACGCCGGTTAGAATGGTGATCATTAAAAAGTCAGGAAACAACAGATGCTGGAGAGAATGTGGAGAAATGGGAATGCTTTTACACTGTTGGTAGGAGTGTAAATTAGTTCAACCATTGTGGAAGACAGTGTGGCCATTCCTCAAGGATCTAGAACCAGAAATACCATTTGACCCAGTAATCCCATTACTAGGTGTATACCCAAAGGATTATAAATCACTGTACTATAAAGGCACATGCACACGTATGTTTATTGCAGCACCATTCACAATAGCAAAGACTTGGAACTACCCAAATGCTCATTAACAATAGATTGGATAAAAAAAATATGGCACATATACACCATGGAATTCTATGCAACTGTAAAAAAGAATGAGTTCACGTCCTTTGCAGGGACATAGATGAAGCTGGAAACCATCATTCTCAGCTAACTAACACAGGAAGAGGAAACCAAACACCGCATGTTCTCACTCATAGGTGGGAACCGAACAATGAAAACACTTGGACACAGGGAAGGAAACATCACACACTGGGGACTGTTGGGGGATGGGGGGGCCAGGAAAGTGATAGTATTAGCAGAAATACCTAATGTAGATGACAGGTTGATGGGTGCAGCAATCCACCATGGCACACATACACCCGTGTAACAAACCTGCATGTTCTGCACGTGTATCCTAGAACTTAAAGTATAATTTAAAAAATTCATTCAGAGTCATTTTTCTTTAAAAAAAGAAAGTACAAAATCATAGCTTTACTGGAACTCATCAGTAAGATGAGGTTTTAAGGCAACCAAGTAGCCTAAATTCCGGGAACAGGGAGGTGAAGCATCTTTTTGAGATGTGGAGTATGTAAACTATTTCACCTGTGGCAGAGTGCAAGCGAAAGGAGAGACTGCCATTCAAGTGTGTAAGAATAAGTTTCCTAAAACGAGATACATGTTAAAGGCCATGTATGAGTTAGTGTAAGAGTATTAAACCACTGGGAGCTCAAATCTAAGGGGATTTCCCAAGAGCTTTTAAACTCCTTCCCACGGGATTCCACTAGTTTCTCATGAGAAACATGAAAGATCTGTTTTCATAGGTAAATTATACATTATTATCCATAATGCCTATATTTTATATATATGCTAAACATCATAAAAATAAACAGTATAGTTAAAAGTAGAAAATAATAAACAAATAAATAATACATAAATCATTATATTTTATCATTCCATTGTAACGACATGCTGGAGATCCATTTATTTTTGACCATATTAAAAAAAAATTGACTTTGATAGTGTTCATTCAAATTCCTACCAAGATAAATATCATTAGTAATACCCAACTATTTTATTTTTACAATCTAGATTTAATAAATACTTAATTTTAATTTTATTTTTACAATCTAGTTTTAATAAATATTTTAGTTTTACAATATAGTTTAAATAAATTCTGTGGGATATACCTCAGTCAATCTGCATAAATTCTACATAATTATAAGTGGCAAAGAGGCCTGTAATATATTCTTTTGATCTATTTTTTTAAAGCAATGTGATCTAAAGAAATGTGGGCTGTCTGATATCCCTAATTCACCAACTTAAATAGTAATTTTAAAAGTTTCATGGAAAACAAAGGAAAAATCTCACTAGATACGTGTTAAGTACTTTTTTTTTAGAAATAAAAAGTATTCTGCAAAATATTCAGTAGTATAAGCAGATAATGCGCCATTATCCCTGTTGTAATCAACAAATTTCTTCTGAACAGTGGTAGTGTGGTCATTTAGACACTTATATTTCTTAATGTGTTTGTTTTTGCTTAACTTTGTCTAAGTCTCATGATTATGATTATTTTGGCAGTCTCCAAAACTAGGTCGCTTAATATTCCCAGATTTACTTGGCCTTTCTTAGTTTATTCTTGTTGTTATATCTGGGTATGATTGATAAATTATATCTTCACTGAACACACAAAAATCTTTCAAAATATCTATAATAGCACACATACTTTAGAAAATAATTATAGTGTATCGATACATTGATATTGTACTGTAAGTCATTCTAGGGCAAGGTGCATGTTGTCAATTTTTTTATTCTCAAGATCAATGATAATAAATGGTGGACCCTCATAAACTAATGCTGCATTGTTAAAATTGTCTTATTTCTATATTTATATATGAAACTTCCTTAGGTCAAAAGCACTTTTTCTTAACTAGCTCTCTCATTTTCTCATTAGCTAGCTCTCTTTCAAATTAAAGTTGAACAAATTTTTAAATATTAAATATAATTTTAATTTGGAAAAAATATATCTCCAAGTCCATGGTTTGTCAGATGCTTTCACATAATAACTTATTATTGGTTCTGTACTTCCTTAACTTCTCTGTATTTTTAGGCAACATAAGTCCTCTTAAGTTTAAAAGTATATGATAAAGTAGTTTCTGACTCTATTCTCTCAATTTGTTTTATTCTTTTTTCTCTTTCTCACAATACTTCTCTTGTACCTTTTTAGTAGTCATAGGAGCATCTCCAAAGCTTTATTGTTATTATGTTACATTATTTTCCAAAGTTTTTAAAGAATTTAATATACAAGCTATTCTAAAGCGAAGTGAAAAGAGCTAACACCTTTTGAAAAATTTGATGGTGACAGTAACATGAATATATCACAGGATTTCAAATTTTATAATATTAATTCAAAAGTTAATAACAAAAAGAAACATTGCTATCACATTCTAAAATAATTCAAAGCATGAAAAATGTGTACTTATAAAATATTGCTATCACTAATGTTTAATCAACTGCCTTTTACCCATAAGAGACAGAAGCAGAGGATGCTGAAGGACAGGGATTGAAGTACTGTGCCATTTTCTGTCTTCTCTTTATGGGACCAGAATATTAAGTGACCTAGTACATGTACATTCAATTAAGGTGTTGTTCACAGGTACAATTCAGAAAGGTTGACGTAAGACACTGGTTAAACCACATAGAAGCTACAATAAACATAAAAGGATTGAAATCATATGAAGTGTATTCTGATCAAAATGATATGAAGTTCGACATTAATAACAGAAAGGTGTTTAAGAAATATATGGATACATAGAAATGGAAAATCAAACAGCACACATACTTCTAAATAAATAATCTGGATAAATTAAAACCCTCATATACTGATGGCAAAATTATAAAATTGTTTAGCCACTTTGGAAAAGCAATGTCAGCTCATGAAATTGTTGAAAATAGAGAATGCTTCATATGATTCAATGACTTCATTTCTAATTATATATCAAGACAAATTAAAACATACTTTCATGTAAAACTTGTCATGAATACACATAGCAGCTTTATTCATGAAAGTCAAAAAGTACAAACAATTCAAATGTCTATCAACTGATAAATGAATGAACAATATTTAATTGTATATACATTCAGATGTCTAGAAGAGAAGATTTTAAATGTTCCTGCCACAAATAATGATGAATGTTTGAGGTGATGGATTTGCTTATTATTCTGATGTGGTCATGTATCAAAAATCATCTTGTAGTCAATAAGTATGCATAATTTTTAAGTGTTAAGAATAAAATAAAACATCAACAAGAAATACTAATACTACATAAAAAGATCTTGAAAATCTTGTACTAAGTGAAAAGACCAGTCACAAAAGAACCACATATTTTGATTCTATTTACATAAAATGTCCAGTATAGGAGAATCCTATTTTAGTGGGTGCCAGGGGCTCAGAGGAATACAGAAAGATTATGAATGCAGTGGAGTCTTTTCTAGGAGCAATGAAAACATTTTAAAATTGGATAGTGGTGATGCTTGTGCAGCTCTGTTAATATGCTAAAAACTACATAATCATAAACTTAAAAAATGGAGACTGTCATGATATGTGAGTTATCAACAAAGTTGTAAGAAAAATAATTACAGGTTAAAAACTGTAGCTGGAAGTGTCTTTAGCAGAAGACATGGGAAACCTGGCGGCATTGGGAGTGAGCTACACTCACTGTCCAGCATCTGGACAAAGGTCCTTCATTTCTGAGTGAGGCAGTAAAGATGCATGATAAAGAGCACCTACTCTCCTATCAAATAGCCCTAGTAAAAATTCCAACTTTGCTGTTTATTAGTATCATAAATTTTGTCTAGTTTCCTCATGTGTAAGTGGGATGTATTGGATTGTTGTGAATATTAAATGAACTAGAACATGTAAAGTATTTAAGCATGGGTGGCACATGATTAATGTTGGCTATTATTATTTTAGCAGACAGGATGTGAATCAATAGCAATCACCCTCCAGTTCAGGACACCACCTTGCATTCAGTTATGATGTCTGTTAGTCTTCATTGTTCTGTGACAGCTTCTTAGTTTTTTCTTATTTTTCATGAACATAGGTTTTGACAAGTACTTGTCAGATATTCTGTAAAATGCTCTTAATTTGGATTTTTCTGATATTTTTCTCCTCATTAGACTAGAGTTACCTGTATCAGAGACGATTACCGCAGAATGAGAAGCCCTCATAACATACGATATCAAGAGGTACATGATATAAATATGACATTACTGATGACTTTAACTTTGATCATTTGGTTAAAGTAATGTCTGACAGGCTTCTATAGAAAATTGATATATTTCCCTATGTATCTTTTATTCTCCAGAAATGAGGCACTAAGTCCAACCCATTGAAAGGCTCCACCTTCTAGAGGAAAGGGAATCTACATATATTTGAAATTCATCTATAAGAAAAACATATTTTGTTCTTTTAATTGCGATGTTAGAGTGTCAATTTTAGATCTTTCCTGCTTTCTCTTGTGGGCATTTAGTGCTATAAATTTCCCTCTACACACTGCTTTAAATGTGTCCCAGAGATTCTGGTATGTTGTATCTTTGTTCTCATTGGTTTCAAAGAACATCTTTATTTCTGCCTTCATTTCGTTATGTACCCAGTAGTCATTCAGGAGCAGGTTGTTCAGTTTCCATGTAGTTGAGCGGTTTTGATTGAGTTTCTTAGTCCTGAGTTCTAGTTTGATTGCACTGTGGTCTGAGAGACAGTTTGTTATAATTTCTGTTCTTGTACATTTGCTGAGGAGTGCTTTACTTCCAATTACGTGGTCAATTTTGGAGTAAGTACGATGTGGTGCTGAGAAGAATGTATATTCTGTTGATTTGGGGTGGAGAGTTCTATAGATGTCTATTAGGTCTGCTTGCTGCAGAGATGAGTTCAATTCCTGGATATCCTTGTTAACTTTCTGTCTCGTTGATCTGTCTAATGTTGACAGCGGAGTGTTGAAGTCTCCCATTATTATTGTATGGGAGTCTAAGTCTCTTTGTAAGTCTCTAAGGACTTGCTTTATGAATCTGGGTGCTCCCGTATTGGGTGCATACATATTTAGGATAGTTAGCTCTTCCTGTTGAATTGATCCCTTTACCATTATGTAATGGCCTTCTTTGTCTCTTTTGATCTTTGATGGTTTAAAGTCTGTTTTATCAGAGACTAGTATTGCAACCCCCGCTTTTTTTTGTTCTCCATTTGCTTGGTAAATCTTCCTCCATCCCTTTATTTGGAGCCTATGTATGTCTCTGCGTGTGAGATGGGTCTCCTGAATACAGCAGACTGATGGGTCTTGACTCTTTATCCAGTTTGCCAGTCTGTGTCTTTTAATTGGAGCATTTAGTCCATTTACATTTAAGGTTAAGATTGTTATGTGTGAACTTGATCCTGCCATTATGATATTAACTGGTTATTTTGCTTGTTAGTTGATGCAGTTTCTTCCTAGCCTCGATGGTCTTTACATTTTGGCATGTTTGTGCAATGGCTGGTACCGGTTGTTCCTTTCCATGTTTAGTGCTTCCTTCAGGGTCTCTTGTAAGGCAGGCCTAGTGGTGACAAAATCTCTAAGCATTTGCTTATCTGTAAAGGATTTTATTTCTCCTTCACTTATGAAACTTAGTTTGGCTGGATATGAAATTCTGGGTTTAAAATTCTTTTCTTTAAGAATGTTGAATATTGGCCCCCACTCTCTTCTGGCTTGGAGAGTTTCTGCCGAGAGATCTGCTGTTAGTCTGATGGGCTTCCCTTTGTGGGTAACCTGACCTTTCTCTCTGGCTGCCCTTAAGATTTTTTCCTTCATTTCAACTTTGGTGAATCTGGCAATTATGTGCCTTGGGGTTGCTCTTCTCGAGAAGTATCTTTGTGGCGTTCTCTGTATTTCCTGGATTTGAATGTTGGCCTGTCCTACTAGGTTGGGGAAGTTCTCCTGGATGATATCCTGAAGAGTGTTTTCCAACTTGGTTCCATTTTCCCCCTCACTTTCAGGCACCCCGATCAGACGTAGATTTGGTCTTTTTACATAATCCCATACTTCTTGCAGGCTTTGTTCATTTCTTTTTCTTCTTTTTTCTTTTGGTTTCTCTTCTCGCTTCATTTCATTCATTTGATCCTCAATCGCTGATACTCTTTCTTCCAGTTGATCAAGTCGGTTACTGAAGCTTGTGCATTTGTCACGTATTTCTCGTGTCATGGTTTTCATCTCTTTCATTTCGTTTAGGACCTTCTCTGCATTAATTACTCTAGCCATCAATTCTTCCACTTTTTTTTCAAGATTTTTAGTTTCTTTGCGCTGGGTACGTAATTCCTCCTTTAGCTCTGAGAAATTTGATGGACTGAAGCCTTCTTCTCTCATCTCGTCAAAGTCATTCTCCGTCCAGCTTTGATCCGTTGCTGGCGATGAGCTGCGCTCTTTTGCCGGGGGAGATGCGCTCTTATTTTTTGAATTTCCAGCTTTTCTGCCCACATTCGAAAGCTAGCAGAAGGCTAGAAATAACTAAGATCAGAGCAGAACTGAAGGAGATAGAGACACAAAAAACTCTCCAAAAAATCAATGAATCCAGGAGTTGGTTTTTTGAAAAGATCAACAAAATTGACAGACCACTAGCAAGACTAATAAAGAAGAAAAGAGAGAAGAATCAAATCGACGCAATTAAAAATGATAAAGGGGATATCACCACCGACCCCACAGAAATACAAATTACCATCAGAGAATACTATAAACACCTCTACGCAAATAAGCTGGAAAATCTAGAAGAAATGGATAATTTCCTGGACACTTACACTCTTCCAAGACTAAACCAGGAAGAAGTTGAATCCCTGAATAGACCAATAGCAGGCTCTGAAATTGAGGCAATAATTAATAGCCTACCAACCAAAAAAAGTCCAGGACCAGATGGATTCACAGCTGAATTCTACCAGAGGTACAAGGAGGAGTTGGTACCATTCCTTCTGAAACTATTCCAATCAATAGAAAAAGAGGGAATCCTCCCTAACTCATTTTATGAGGCCAACATCATCCTGATACCAAAGCCTGGCAGAGACACAACAAAAAAAGAGAATTTTAGACCAATATCCCTGATGAACATCGATGCAAAAATCCTCAATAAAATACTGGCAAACCGGATTCAGCAACACATCAAAAAGCTTATCCACCATGATCAAGTGGGCTTCATCCCTGGGATGCAAGGCTGGTTCAACATTCGCAAATCAATAAACATAATCCAGCATATAAACAGAACCAAAGACAAGAACCACATGATTATCTCAATAGATGCAGAAAAGGCTTTTGACAAAATTCAACAGCCCTTCATGCTAAAAACGCTCAAGAAATTCGGTATTGATGGAACGTACCTCAAAATAATAACAGCTATATATGACAAACCCGCAGCTAATATCATACTGAATGGGCAAAAACTGGAAAAATTCCCTTTGAAAACTGGCACAAGACAGGGATGCCCTCTCTCACCACTCCTATTCAACATAGTGTTGGAAGTTCTGGCTAGGGCAATTAGGCAAGAGAAAGAAATCAAGGGTATTCAGTTAGGAAAAGAAGAAGTCAAACTGTCCCTGTTTGCAGATGACATGATTGTATATTTAGAAAACCCCATTGTCTCAGCCCAAAATCTCCTTAAGCTGATAAGCAACTTCAGCAAAGTCTCAGGAGACAAAATTAATGTGCAAAAATCACAAGCATTCTTATACACCAGTAACAGACAAACAGAGAGCCAAATCAGGAATGAACTTCCATTCACAATTGCTTCAAAGAGAATCAAATACCTAGGAATCCAACTTACAAGGGATGTAAAGGACCTCTTCAAGGAGAACTACAAACCACTGCTCAGTGAAATCAAAGAGGACACAAACAAATGGAAGAACATACCATGCTCATGGATAGGAAGAATCAATATCGTGAAAATGGCCATACTGCCCAAGGTAATTTATAGATTCAATGCCATCCCCATCAAGCTACCAATGAGTTTCTTCACAGAATTGGAAAAAACTGCTTTAAAGTTCATATGGAACCAAAAAAGAGCCCGCATCTCCAAGACAATCCTAAGTCAAAAGAACAAAGCTGGAGGCATCACGCTACCTGACTTCAAACTATACTACAAGGCTACAGTAACCAAAACAGCATGGTACTGGTACCAAAACAGAGATATAGACCAATGGAACAGAACAGAGTCCTCAGAAATAATACCACACATCTACAGCCATTTGATCTTTGACAAACCTGAGAGAAACAAGAAATGGGGAAAGGATTCCCTATTTAATAAATGGTGCTGGGAAAATTGGCTAGCCATAAGTAGAAAGCTGAAACTGGATCCTTTCCTTACTCCTTATACGAAAATTAATTCAAGATGGATTAGAGACTTAAATGTTAGACCTAATACTATAAAAATCCTAGAGGAAAACCTAGGTAGTACCATTCAGGACATAGGCATGGGCAAAGACTTCTTGTCTAAAACACCAAAAGCAACGGCAGCAAAAGCCAAAATTGACAAATGGGATCTCATTAAACTAAAGAGCTTCTGCACAGCAAAAGAAACTACCATCAGAGTGAACAGGCAACCTACAGAATGGGAGAAAATTTTTGCAATCTACTCATCTGACAAAGGGCTAATATCCAGAACCTACAAAGAACTCAAACAAATTTACAAGAAAAAAACAAACAACCCCATCAAAAAGTGGGCAAAGGATATGAACAGACATTTCTCAAAAGAAGACATTCATACAGCCAACAGACACATGAAAAAATGCTCATCATCACTGGCCATCAGAGAAATGCAAATCAAAACCACAATGAGATACCATCTCACACCAGTTAGAATGGCGATCATTAAAAAGTCAGGAAACAACAGGTGCTGGAGAGGATGTGGAGAAATAGGAACACTTTTACACTGTTGGTGGCATTGTAAACTAGTTCAACCATTATGGAAAACAGTATGGCGATTCCTCAAGGATCTAGAACTAGATGTACCATATGACCCAGCCATCCCATTACTGGGTATATACCCAAAGGATTATAAATTATGCTGCTATAAAGACACATGCACTCGTATGTTTATTGCAGCACTATTCACAATAGCAAAGACTTGGAATCAACCCAAATGTCCATCAGTGACAGATTGGATTAAGAAAATGTGGCACATATACACCATGGAATACTATGCAGCCATCAAAAAGGATGAGTTTGTGTCCTTTGTAGGGACATGGATGCAGCTGGAAACCATCATTCTTAGCAATCTATCACAAGAACAGAAAACCAAACACCGCATGTTCTCACTCATAGGTGGGAACTGAACAATGAGATCACTTGGACTCAGGAGGGGGAACATCACACACAGGGGCCTGTCATGGGGAGGGGGGAGGGGGGAGGGATTGCATTGGGAGTTATACCTGATGTAAATGACAAGTTGATGGGTGCAGCACACCAACATGGCACAAGTATACATATGTAACAAACCTGCACGTTATGCACATGTACCCTACAACTTAAAGTATAATAATAATAAATAAATTAAAAAAAAAAAAAAAAAAAAGAAAAACATATTTTGTTTTTTCCTATTTATCTATAAATGTTCATTTATTTGCATCAATATGGAATCACATATCAGTATGGATTCTATTTATTTTATATTTTATGTTTATGGTGGGCAGGATAATGGCTTGCTAAATATGCCCATAACCTAATTCCCAGAACCTGTGAATGTTACTTTACACCGCAAAATGGATTTTGCAGATGAGATTACAGTTAAGGACCTTAAGATGAAACAATTATCCTAGATTGTCTCTATGGGGCCATTCTTCTCATATGAGACTCTGAAAGTACGTTTTCCTGATTCTGATGAGAAGGAGATAAGACTTGGGATGAATAGATTCTTTTTATCCTTACAATTTTGCCTTATGTTGAATATTATGTGAATCAAATATACAATATGTAGCTTTTTGTGTCTAGCTTCTTTCCCATAGCAAATTGTATTTAAATTCATCCATATGGTTCTGTGAATCAATAACTCAGTCCTTTTATATCTCTGAATAATATTTCATTGAATAGATACACGTTTATCCATTTACTGGTTGAAGGGTATCTTGTTTGTTTCCAGTTTGTGATGATTATGAGTAAAGCTGCTATATACATTGATGTATAGAAATTTCTATGAACATCAACCTTTTTAATAACAAAAATTGATAGAAAATACCATAATTGCTGCATGAGCTATTATCTTAAACTTGGAATGTGGTCCTCTCAAAGAAAGCATAATGATGCTTGTCATATCTAGTGACCTTCTGCCTATACATTTAATAATCAAGTCAATTTTAAAACTTAGTTTCATGTGCTATCTCATTTTGTTTTCACAGTCTCAAATAATATATTACTAACGTCACCTTGCGTATGCTCCTCTTAGAGCAGTTTTTATACCATATCTCCTTATATTTTATAAATATATACATTTGTGTGTGTGTATATGTGTGAAAATTTCAACTATTATCAACAATTACGCTTAGTGGTTTTCATGAAATTATGTTGCTCCCTTTAATTGTGGGTGGGACCTGTGACTTCTTTCTAACCAACTGAACATGGTTGAAGTAAAAGTGATTAGGTTACACAATTTGTCTAAAGTGAAGGGATATCACTTCCTCCTGTGATTAAGTTATGTTTTGCAAGACTTCGTCTTAACCAATTGAAGGTGGAAGACTTCACCCCTGCTGGCTTGAAGTAAGCTGCCTGTTGTAAAAGGGCTTATTAAGAAAAGCTCAAACGGCAAGAAACTGAGGGCAGCTCCTGGTAATTAGGAGTGAGTCCAACAGCCAGTAAGAAAATGGGACCTCAGTTCTACAACCCCAAAGAGGTAAATTCCACCAACAGGCTCATGGAGGTTGAAAGCAGATCTTTCCCTATTTGAGCTTCTGATGAAACCGTGGTCCAAGTCCTACCTTGATTTCAGCCTCGTAATTAGATCTGAAACAGAGGATCCAGTTAGGTGAATCTTTGGCTCCTGGACCAGGGATACATTGAGACAATAAATATGTGTTCCTTTAAGCTGAAAAGTTTATGCAAATTTATCATACATCAGAGAAAACTGACACAGATTTGTTTACATAGTTTTTCAGGTTGTGTAACACACAAGTCTAGGGAATCCCATTCACATCATGCTCTAGCTTTATGTAATGCACTGCCTGCAAAACGATATGACAGTTGTTTCTTCATACATTACATTCACCGAGAGGAAGTGTTCAAATCTTGCTCCACTGTGTGTCCATACAAGCCTTCTGATATGCTATAAATTTTCACTGAGTTGAAATGAAACAAATTATACTGGGGGAAAAAAAACAGACAACCCTTTGTAAATGTCCAGCACACTTTATATTTTTTACTAACTCTTTTATGTTAAAAGATCCTTGGAGATCATCTAGTCCATTTTTCATATTTTATAGAAAAATAAAACACAGCTTTATTCTTTTATGTATTTATTTATTTATTATTATTATTATACTTTAAGTTCTAGGGTACATGTGCATAACGTGCAGGTTTGTTACATATGTATACTTGTGCCATGTTGCTGTGCTGCACCCATCAACTCGTCATTTACATCAGGTATAACTCCCTGTGCAATCCCTCCCCCCTCCCCCCTCCCCATGATAGGCCCCGGTGTGTGATGTTCCCCTTCCCGAGTCCAAGTGATCTCCTTGTTCAGTTCCCACCTATGAGTGAGAACATGCGGTGTTTGGTTTTCTGTTCTTGTGATAGTTTGCTAAGAATGATGGTTTCCAGCTGCATCCATGTCCCTGCAAAGGACACAAACTCCTCCTTTTTGATGGCTGCATAGTATTCCATGGTGTATATGTGCCACATTTTCTTAATCCACTCTGTCACTGATGGACATTTGGGTTGATTCCAAGTCTTTGCTATTGTGAATAGTGCCGAAATAAACATACGAGTGCATGTGTCTTTATAGCAGCATGATTTATAATCCTTTGGGTATATCCCCAGTAATGGGATGGCTGGGTCATATGGTACATCTAGTTCTAGATCCTTGAGGAATCGCCATACTGTTTTCCATAATGGTTGAACTAGTTTACAGTGCCACCAACAGTGTAAAAGTGTTCCTATTTCTCTACATCCTTTCCAGCACCTGTTGTTTCCTGACTTTTTAATGATCGCCATTCTAACTGGTGTGAGATGGTATCTCATTGTGGTTTTGATTTGCATTTCTCTGATGGCCAGTGATGATGAGCATTTTTTCATGTGTCTGTTGGCTGTATGAATGTCTTCTTTTGAGAAATGTCTGTTCATATCCTTTGCCCACTTTTTGATGGGGTCAAATTGTCCCTCTTTGCAGATGACATGATTGTATATTTAGAAAACCCCATTGTCTCAGCCCAAAATCTCCTTAAGCTGATAAGCAACTTCAGCAAAGTCTCAGGATACAAAATTAATGTGCAAAAATCACAAGCATTTTTATACACCAGTAACAGAGAAACAGAGAGCCAAATCATGAATGAAATTCCATTCACAATTGCTTCAAAGAGAATCAAATACCTAGGAATCCAACTTACAAGGGATGTAAAGGACCTCTTCAAGGAGAACTACAAACCACTGCCCAGTGAAATCAAAGAGGACACAAACAAATGGAAGAACATACCATGCTCATGGATAGGAAGAATCAATATCGTGAAAATGGCCATACTGCCCAAGGTGATTTATAGATTCAGTGCCATCCCCATCAAGCTACCAATGAGTTTCTTCACAGAATTGGAAAAAACTGCTTTAAAGTTCATATGGAACCAAAAAAGAGCCCGTATCTCCAAGACAATCCTAAGTCAAAAGAATAATGCTGGAGGCATCACGCTACCTGACTTCAAACTATACTACAAGGCTACAGTAACCAAAACAGCATGGTACTGGTACCAAAACAGAGATATAGACCAATGGAACAGAACAGAGTCCTCAGAAATAATACCACACATCTACAGCCATCTGATCTTTGACAAACCTGAGAGAAACAAGAAATGGGGAAAGGATTCCCTATTTAATTAATGGTGCTGGGAAAATTGGCTAGCCATAAGTAGAAAGCTGAAACTGGATCCTTTCCTTACTCCTTATACGAAAATTAATTCAAGATGGATTAGAGACTTAAATGTTAGACCTAATACCATAAAAACCCTAGAGGAAAACCTAGGTAGTACCATTCAGGACATAGGCATGGGCAAAGACTTCATGTCTAAAACACCAAAAGCAACGGCAGCAAAAGCCAAAATTGACAAATGGGATCTCATTAAACTAAAGAGCTTCTGCACAGCAAAAGAAACTACCATCAGAGTGAACAGGCAACCTACAGAATGGGAGAAAATTTTTGCAATCTACTCATCTGACAAAGGGCTAATATCCAGAACCTACAAAGAACTCAAAGAAATTTACAAGAAAAAAACACAGCTTTATTCTGTAACTTATCAAAGGACACATTTTTAGTTAATGCTACAGATGAGGAATAGTTTATGAATTCTGACACTTAGTCTTATGCTCTGCCTACCATATTATTCTTCCAATTTTCCATCATGTGTATTATTAAATTATTATATTCTATTGATGAAAGTCAATGTAAAATACAAAATGTATTTGAAAAAGCTATAAATGTAATATTTAGTTTTTGAATAACATGATCTCAGAAGAAATATAGATATTTTGATGAGATTGTATTGACTTTTCAAAAATATTAATATATTTCATGGTTTAATGTAAAATCTATATAGTGAATCTTTTTTTTTCAATGTATGGGAATTGTGGGACAATTGTTCATGGGTTCACATTGTTTCAGCACTTATTGTGATAAAAAGTACTGACTACCTTTACTATGGACTATCTTTATGAGTGTATTTGTATAGCAAACAGCTTGAAAGAAAGAGCTAGTGTTTTCCTCCAGACGGAAAATAAATAAATAAATAAATAAATAAATAAATAAATAAATAAATAAAATAGGTTCTTTGGGCCAGAAGGAGTGGCCCACCTGTATTTCCAGCACTTGTGAGTCAGAGGTGGGCCAATCACACAAGTCAAGGAGTTCAAGGTCAACTTGGGCAACATGGCAAAACCTTGTCTCTAAGAAAAATACAAATTAACCAGGTGATGGCATGCACCTGTAGTCCTAGCTACTCAGGATGCTGAGGTGAGAGGATTGTTTGAATCTGGGAGGTCGAGGCTGCAGTGAGCAAAGACCATACCACTGCATTCTAGCCTGGGTGACAGTGGAAGACACTGTCTCAAAAAAAAAAAAAAAGTTTTCTAAAATCAGGTTTCTCTCATGTAATGCCACCAACTGAGTGTATAGGTATCACCTTATCTTCATGAGTCTTTATGAACATGTGGGCTTCAGAAACTCTAGTTACAGCTCTTTTGTGAATGAGAATGTTCATTTTGTTTTCTGAGCCAGCACTCTCCTATCTTCTGCAATTATCAATAAAATAGTGGCAAGCCCATTTATTAGGTTGCAAGTAGAGAAGGTTAAAGATCCTTCACAGCTGTTGATGGTAAAATACTGTATTTTCTACATAGTACATTTTCTTATTTATTCAAAGAAATGATAAAAATAAGTAAAGAAAAAAATTATACGATCAAGAAAAAAATATTAATTTTCTCATTGGGGGTACTATCTTTCATCATCCAATACATACATATTTATATGTACATATATACACATATATTTGTATATATATATACACATATGTAATATATATTATGTATTGTATTAATATATAATATATTATGTAATATAAAATATATATAACACAATATATAAATATATAATAGATAAAATGCATATATAAAATATAATGTGTGTATAATATATAATATACATTATATTACATATTATATATCTTATATACATATATTTATATATGTATACGGACAGAGTCACCCACATATTTATAATGTTATTTTATCTTCTAATTCAGTGTTGTTATTCATCTAGCTTTAAGAATCGTTGCTTCAACAATTTCAATTTTTATATAAGTACATTTTAAGTAAATTTCTGTTTTCTACAAGAGTGACCTTTCTTTAACATCACATGAATTAAAAAAAAAATGCAAGATCGAAAAAAAATATTTTGTTCTCAAAATTACTTTGCTGTTTATTTTTCAAAATTCTAACCACTGCAATTTTTGTTTACCTCCTATATATTATATTATATTATATTACATATATATATATGTATTCCACAAAGTAAAATTTCTGTGGAAATCTGTATGCTAATCTATTTTTACTAAAGTCAAGAAGAATATGTAGTTTATACTTTAATAAATGTTTCATGCTAAACTTTCAGAAATGTATGCCTAGGTTAAAAAATTGGCAGATAAGACATTTTTTATAATGATACTAAAATTTTAATTCAGCTTTTTGTATTATGCAATGGCTTCCAGGCAAAGCTTGTTTATTTTTTTCCCTCAGAAATTGCCTCCAGAGATATAATTCTTAAACTATACTAAATTAACATTACTGCTGTTTTATGAAAGCCATGATTATTCATAACATACTCATTTGTCTGTTTGTGGTTCTATTGGGATAGAAATACTGTTGGCTTTAGAAAGACCTTCTGCCATGGTTACAGAGTCCTGCTGTGAAGTTTAAAATGTGTGTAATTCTGCAATATTTGTGAAAATAATCACACTGTTTACATGCAGTGATAATGTTAATGAAACTAGGTCATCATCTTTAAACAAATGTTTAACCCTATTAGCAGAATAAATATTCACTGTTGAAATAATTTGCTAATTGCCTTGCCTTGATTCAGATACTCATTGGCATTTGATCTTTTATTCATTGTATACATTGCTTTATTTACGTTTAATTATACTTTTACATTTAAATAATATTTATTCTTATGAATTTTAAGATAATACTATTTAAGGCAATACATGCTGGGCATCAGAATAAAAATATATTTTTAGATATTTCTGAATACGGACACATAAATCAGATTATACTCACATATTACATTTTAAATTGTGTAATTTTATTTGATATGTTTGGCACATTATTCTAAGTACTTTGATAAAATAGTTGTTAGGATTGTACTGAATTTTATTTTCTTATTTAAGAATTGAACTATAATAAGATAGTTAAAAGCATAAGTTGTGGGGTCTTACAAACTTATAATAACCTTTTAACTTCAGCACCTACATTTTGGATATGTAATTTACTTCTGTACACCTGTTTTGTTTTCTGTAAATTAAAAATAGTTATAACTACCGATGTACATTGTTATGCTTATTAATGAAACAATATTTATAAAATACTTATGGCAATTCTATAAAATACAAAGTACTCAATACATACTAGCTCTTCTCATAATAGTAGCTATTATTTTAATCAATTCCTACCATTGTACATGGCACTGTTTAAAATTTCTTACAATTTTAGGTAACCTTTAGCCATATATAATGTTAAACATATAGAATTATGCAATACATGAAATTATAAAAATAAAAATCATGGTTTAAAGCATACTACTAAAGATTCTGAATTAATTATGGGGGGTAACCTTTGATAAGTGCTGTAATGACTTAGAATTGTCTCTGACTGTATGGGAGTAATATGGTTTGGCTCCGTGTTCCCACCCAAATCTCATGTTGAATTGCACTCCGCACTGCTGAGAGAGGGGCCTGGTGGGAATTGATTAAATCATGGAGGTGGATTTCCCCCTTGCTGTTCTCATGATGTTGAGTTATCATGAGAACTGGTTGTTTTAAAGTGTATAGCAACTAACCCTTTCGCGCTCTCTCTCTCTCTCTCTTACTGCCATGTGAAGGTGCTTGCTTCCCCTTTCCCCTTCTGCCATGACTGTACATTTCCTATTGCTTCCACAGACATTCTTCCTTTATAGCCTGTGGAACTGTGAGTCAATCAAACCTCTTTTCTTCATAAATTACCCAGCCTTAGGTAGTTCTTTATAGCAGTATGAGAATGGACTGCTGCAGGGAGCTTCCTCCATCTGATACAATGGAGTTTTGACATTTTAAACAATACCTTGGAAATTTGAGCAATATAATGCCTCCTTATTTAAATGTGAATTTCTTTTATTTTGAACGAGTAAGCTTTTATTTAAACTTTCCATGGGGAATTTAGTGTTTATATGTGAACTGGCGAGCTTGTGTACATAGTTATTATTTATATTATCATAAAAATATCTTTTTTTCTATATGTTGCTAATAGTTTCCTCAATTTATTTCCTCATGATTTTTTTCTAATATTTTTAAAAATGTATTATTTAAGTCATTTATCATTTTATTAAAATGTACACATATACTACATATAATTAATTATAAAAATAACGTGAAAAATCAAAATAAATACTAAGTGAAAATAATTGTTCAAATGTAAATAATTCTTATTTCAGACACCCTCAGCCATCCATTGGTTATTCTGATATACCTAGAGGACTCTAGGAGGAAGGAATGTTCTTCATAATTACACATTGTCTACCCATAAGTTTTATATTAATTTAAAACATTAATATGAGGAATTTAAAAAGAAATTAGTTTATTTATTCTTAAATTTAAAAAAAATCAGAGGCACTATTTTATACTGTATTATTGATCTTGTTGATTATCCTGTATTTCTAACTATGGCCCCAGAGCAGCCTAGCGACCTTCATGGGACTATTTGGAATGAATATGAATGGATGGAGATGAAACTAGTGGCTTCTATGCACCTTGATGGCACTGCTTTTGAACAACCTTGCCCAGTTGCCACTTATTTGGAAATGGAAGAAGGAATCAAGTTCTCTCTGAAATTTTATACAGTTCTAAAGTTACTATTCTGATTAAGGATTGGTCTTTTAATGTACTTGCCTTTTGTTAACTAGCACACAGTCAGCACTTCTCCAAGACATTTGTAGAAATAGTGTTGTCTCACACACACACACACAGTTTTATTGTGTGTATATTTTCACTTTAACAAAAATTATATATTGTGATGCCAACATATATGTACATATGTGCCTAATATATATACACAAAGTTTAATGTTATAAAATTATATGAAATTAATGTACTTTGTTTTACCTAACCAATAATTTAATCATAAACATTGTTTCAAAATTATAAAGATTTGGCCGGGCGCGGTGGCTCAAGCCTGTAATCCCAGCACTTTGGGAGGCCGAGACGGGCGGATCACGAGGTCAGAAGATCGAGACCATCCTGGTTAACACGGTGAAACCTCGTCTCTACTAAAAAAAATACAAAAAACTAGCCGGGCGAGGTGGCGGGCGCCTGTAGTCCCAGCTATTCGGGAGGCTGAGGCAGGAGAATGGCGTAAACCCGGGAGGCGGAGCTTGCAGTGAGCTGAGATCCGGCCACTGCACTCCAGCCTGGGCGACAGAGCGAGACTCCGTCTCAAAAAAAAAAAAAAAAAAAAAAAAAAAAAAATTATAAAGATCCTTGTATTTTATGCAATTTATAAAAGTACAGGCATTATTTTATGATATTTTTTATCTGAGTATATCCTTGGGGAATTTATTCAATATTTTAGATCACATGAAAGGAACATTTAAAATGTAATAAATAATAAAACAACTAATGCTTCTAATATCTAACACTAAGAACATGTTGTTTTAATCCTACAGCACTATTATAGCCCAAACCATTCCATTCTTACACACTATAAAATAAAATAAAATAAAATAAAATAAAATAAAATAAAATAAAATAAAATAAAATAAAGGAAATGGAAAAAAGAGAGAAAAACCTGTGGTAAATTGATTTGCTTTATTAATATGGCCTCCAGAATAATTGCAAAAATTACATGCTAGCCAGGGTTGTTTGATAGTCTATGTAGTTGCTATCAAAAGTTCTTTATGAAACTAGTTCATTTTTACTGATATGATACATTATTTTTAAATTGTATTTCTTGCATAAGTAAGGATATTGAATGTATTTTTTATTCATTAGTCATTTAAATTTCTAATTTTTGGATTACTGATATTCTTTAACCATTTTTCTTTATATTGTTGATAGTCTCTTTTGTACTTGTAAATGATCCATGTACAGTAAAGATTTATCCTGCTGAATATCAAACCATAGTAAACACTTTGCTAGAATTTCCAATGCATTACAAATCTTATTTCTAAATCTTGTTAATATTTTTATTTTTACTCATAAAGCTATTTGTAAAATTTTTACTTTGGCAAAATTATTAAATTTTATTTTTATCTTGTGATTCCTAGCTCCGATGTTTATATAGGAAGACTTTTCCACATTTTTTTGTTTTTTGCTTGTGTATTTTTGTGTGTAAGTGAAAACAGAGAGAGACAAATATTTATACAGAGAGATAAAGCTCTTTGTGACTAGTTTTCCCAGTGTGATTAATTGAATAACTGTTAAAAACTATGTAGGAAAAGGGGACAACCAGAAATTTTAAAATTTAAATGTGTCTGTAGGATATCTTGACTTAAGACTCTATGGTATCTCTCTATTGTCCTTACAAATGTATTTTATTTCCAGGTGAACTTCTCTTATTTTCCAATTTCTTGGTCTTGAGTCTGTTTCAAACTGGATTCTCTTGAATAGTAATTTCCATATGCATATCCTTCAGGTGCTATTTTACCCATACTCCATAATTGTCAACTAGGTAATCCTAATCACACATAAATTCATCATCTACCTCACATGACATCTCCTCATTCCCACAGAGTCCAATGTCTGCCCATAAGAGGCACCCCACTCAGCTCAGTCACAGGGTAGGTAGCGGCTCCCCCTGCCACTTGCTGTTCTTGCATAATCAGATAATGTTTTGCTTAATGGATGGAGGTAATTTGCATGTGTGCTGGGTCTCAACTGGGATCTGAATTATGACCAATCTTGCCTTTCAGATTCACTTTTTTTTTTTTTTTTTCCCATCATGGAGACCTCTATTATTTCCCACCAAAGAAGGTTACATGAGATTACTCCAAGCATTTGAAGATGTAACATAAAAATACTGTTTTTCTTAATGGATCAATGTAGGATCAAATGGCTGCGTTTTGCATAAGTGAATGATAAACAAGAGTGCTTGCACTTTCCTAAACTTTTAGAGGTCTTCTCAGAAATAGTATCTGCCAAATCTAGGAAGTCCAATCTCTAGAATTCTTATGAAGTCCAGTATTTATGTAAGTGTAGCTGGGCACTCTCACAAGCATGGTAGATTTGTGCTGTCTTGAAAAAAACACACAGTGTCTCATGCACTTCTGTAATTCTTGTTAAAAGACATTGACAACTTTTGTTCAAGAATGTTTGTATAGCAAACACCTTTGGAAGGTAGAGATAATGTCTTTCTCTAGGGCTGGGGACATAGTTTTGTTTTCTTGATGAAGACAATAAACATAAATCTTTCTCCAGAAAAAATATTGAGTAGGGCTTGCTAGCATTCCCTTCATATAATTGAGGTTTCCTAAATTTCAGGTTGCTCAACTGTGACATAAACTTACTGTGTGTGCAGCATCTACCATTAGAAGCAAGGGAAATTGTTGCAAACACAATGTCATGGTTTCTGTTCTGCTGAGAGAAATGAAATCCTTTGTTTCTGATACAGGAGTCTTATGTCTTTTGCCAACATCTGTGAAACTGTGCTATTACTTGGCTATTGTAGAATTGAATGGTAGAATCTGAGACCATTCAAATAATTAACTGATTCAGATTATTGGAAAGGTCTCAATCGAAAGACAAATAATTTGTACATAATCTTTGGAAATAAACTCCTAATTAGCATGCAAAGTAGAGAGGGCAAAAATACTTTGGAGGAGCCAGGTATATTTAAAAAAACAAGTAAACCAGGTTACATAAGATTTAAAAAATAACAGAGAAAATAGGCAAATGTGAGATGTCTGCCTGCATAAAGTATTTACTTCTTAATAATCTGCTTCTATGTATTTCCTCATTTATTTTACTTTCTTCTGGTCAAAGAAACCAAACAATTAGGCTGAACTTGGCTTAAACACTGGCAATTTTTGAATTTACAGCTGAAGTTTTAAATTGTGTGATAAGTCCTTATGTTTCCTAGCTAAAAGTGCTTAATTTTTGCTACTAGAAGAAGGAGATCCAAAGAAAGCATTTTTAAAAAACTGCTCACTCCTACTTCTCTTTCTAGGTATCTTCCAGAAAACCAAGAAAATTTGAAGTGCTCAAAAATTGTTTAAAAGCTTTCACTAACCCACTATTTTTTCCTTCCTCAGGCTGCTACATTTGGTAAAGATTGTAAATATCTCATAGTACTTCTAAAATTTAGTCTCATAGGATTCAATGATACTGCTGAAATCAGCAGTTAAGCTCGAGAAGACGTCTACCACTTGAACATCAGATATTCCATAAAGTCAACATATTTATCAATATTATTGCTAAGTTGTTTGTAATCAAGTCATAGCCTAGTCCATGTACCACATAAAAGTCATTAGTAATGTGCAATAAATAATAATCTAAGCCCAGAAATTGTCAGGAAGGAAAAAAATTATTCTATTTTACATGACTCAAGCTAATTTTGCTTTTATGCCTCCTTCACCAATGTAATGGAAAACTTTAAGTTCAGGCATTCTTAGAGATGCTCTCCTTCCCATGCACTTAATATTTCCCAGAGTTCCAAAGTGTTATGTAATACTCAAGTGTTGAAATGGCTCCCAGTCATCTGTCCATATATTCCATAGATTTCTGAAATGCCTGTTTCCCAGATCAACTCAGGCTTTCATGTCTGGTGACTTCGTTCTTGATGTTACTTTGAAATGCTTGGAAATAGGCAATCTATTTCCAAGGCTATCATTTGGGTAGAATGCAACATTCTCTTTTATAGGCTTTCTTCAGGTTTCTGAGAAAGTCTGAAGACCATATTTTTATCTTCTGCACTCCTATTTCATGCTCCCTATTTGCTCTCCTATTTGCTAATGCTTTTCCCCCCTTTTTTTCAATGAGTAAATGAAATTTTACATTGAATCTACTTCCTTATGTTTGCACCATTGTTATTTTCTCTTACAATTCCCCAGATTCTCTTTTTACTTAGGTTTCAAATCATCTAAGTTTCTCTTTGAGCACGCACAAAATGCTGGGTTGTGTTTAGTTCCCATCTATCCCTGAGGAGATGAAAAAAGGGTTTACTACCTATTCAGATGGGGGTCAGGTAAAGGGGAAATACAGAAAGAATAATTATGTAAAAGACTATCTGTTAATATCATCCTTTTATATGTTTATTTTCTGTATTATTTATTTAATGATTACACACATGCACATACACACACTCACGCAAGCTCAATTATCTTTTTTCTAAATGCTACTTTAGCAGTATCCCTTAGATTCAGAGTTGATATATAGTAATTTATTACCATAGTATTTTCAGATACACTGGATTCATGGGTTGAATTCTCTCTTTGACCAAAAAGCTGGTTGGAAAAGAGTTGCTTTTAAGTTAATATTTATAAATGTTCAAGTGCTTGTTCTTGCTGTTCCATTTAAATATTTTTATACTCATATTCAGTTTTATTGTATTGAAAATATATTTTGTATTATATCTTCTTTAAAAATTTTACATTTTTTGGCCTATTACTGAGTCATGTTTTAAAAAAGTGTTTGATGTTCATTAGAAGAGAAAGATCGTTTTCTGGTTATGGGACAAAGAGCTTCATCTATAACCAAAATGTCCAGTTTTTTGTTTGTTTTGTTTTGTTTTGTTTTGTTTTGTTTCTGTAGAGATGGAATCTTGCTCTGTCATTACAGCTAGAATGCAGTGGCACGATAATGATGATGTGTCACTGGAGCCTCAACCTCTCAGGTCAAGCCTCAAGCACTCCTCCCATCTTGACCTCTCAAATTACTGGGATTATAGGTGTGATCACTGTGCCCAATACCACTTCTTAACTTACATTTGTTTCACTGTATCTGTATGCTTACTTCCTTTGGGCTATTAAATTTATGAAGCCTGAGATATATGAACCAAACATTCCCACTATTATTTTATTTTGGTATTTTTAAATGTTATAAATTGAACATTGCATACTCCAACTTGAATGTTTCAGAATAATTTATATATCCTCTGAGAGAAGAATCTTGCATTTGCTTATTTCAATTATATAAACAATGTTCTAGTGAGGTAGATGGCATTCCCTTAGGCCCTTTTACTCATGTTAGAATCTGCTATTCTCAGATCAAGTTGGAAATTTGTTTTTGTTAAATTTGCATTACAAGATGAGAAAGACAATGGAGTGGAGAAATGGAGGGAAAGATGAAGCCATAGTGTGGGCAGCCCTGCAAGTGGACTGTCATCTTTGTAATGTTTTACTTGGTCTGTATTTAACCTGCTAGTTATCAACTGTCTGTTTCTTTCTAGCTTCTGTACCTCTTGCTTATTTACACAACCCAACAGCACTCCACCACCCAGAATCTTTTGGCTTTGTGTATTGTAACCTAAATATACTTGAGATGCTATGTTATCACTTAAAGGTTCATGTCAATATGATGTCTGTAGAACACACACATGCACATATGTGTCCAACAACAAACTGGATCTCACATAAAACGTACATCTCTATGACAGTCTTATAAATTGTGGAAAAAGAATTATATCACAGAAAACATAGTTAAACTCAATTAAAATTGTTTCTCTATCTGTCTTTAACCAATCGCAATGGCTCACAGCAACTCTCTAGATCTCATCTCTTCCGGCTTACAACCTGTGTTGCTGCTCTCCTCACTTTTTAAACTCTCATTTCATTTAGTACTCTTTTTTTGTATATTTTATTTTCTAGAAAATAGTGCTTGTCCTTTTTTTGGTAAAATGATATTTTTCCATTTCTTTCTATTTTTTTTTGTGATATCACATGTCTATTAACTAATTTTGGTGTGTAATGTCGGTGGTCAGTAGACATCTTTTTCTTCTCGATTAATTTATTTATTAAGTAAATCATAATAAATACTTTCCATTGCCACTGCGTTCACACATTATATACTACTTTGAAACAAATACAAGTTCTATAATTATTTTATTAACTGAACAAATATGGGTTCAGTAATTACTATATTCTAGATTTTGTAGTGGAATAAGGGCTAGAGTTATAACATTATAAGTAGGTAGCATTGGTTATGGTACTTGTGGTCTTCTGAGGATAATAGATAATACCAAGCAGAATAAATAACAAAATAATTATGTATGAAGATGATGGATATGAAAGAATAACATGGTTCTATGGTAGGAATGCATATAAGAGTGAGGGGACTATGACAGAAGAAACATTGACAAGTGCTAAGAATTCACAATAAGGGCACTTTCTTACTGTCTATAAACTCCAAAATCAGCCTTGTCCCGGTCTTTCGCTTCTACATTAAGACTTGATAACCAATAATTAACTTTCGTTTTAAACACTTTGATATCCTTGCTCATTAATTATGAAATAATGTCTCAAGAACTACTATTAATGTATATAAGATGACTTATTTTGAAGGAAATCTGTAAAGTATGTTGTATCTGATTTAACTACTTTGATGATTTTCAAACCTTTAGGTATGCAGTTTAAAATAGTGTCATATGCAATTATTTTGAATTGCATATTAAAAATATGATATTGTTTATTTTCATCTAAATTTATCATTTAGATTTTAAAATGTCTTTTAAAAAATGTGGCTAGAATTTCATTGAGGGTAAGTTGATTATTTCTAATTTGGTGACTATACCAGAATAGAAGTTTTCTGCACTATATATGTATATTGTTATTCTTTTGCATCTGAATCAAACTTTATGAATTATTACTATTTCATAAATAGAATAAAATGTTATATGTAATGTTAATATGTAATTACTCTTCATAATGTGTTCAGTTTTAGAATAATTTTTTTGTCAGCATTTTGGGCAGTTTTAAATAATTTGATAATGAATCAAATGTATATGTCACTTATAAATTCATATTTGTATAGTGAACTTCATAAATATGTGTGCTCTGCTCCACTGACTGGCTATTCCCATGTCTCTTTCCCTCTACTCTGGCCTCCCTCTTTGATGAAACACAAAAGTAGGCCAATTAATAAACCTACAGTGGCCTCCAAATGTTAAAGAAAGAGTCGAAATCTTACACTTTGAATCAAAAGCTAGAAATGATTAAGCTTAGTAAGGTAGGCATGTCAAAAGCTGAGGCAGACCAAAAGCTAGGCTTCTTTTATCAAACACTTAGCCAAGTTGCCAATACAAATGAAAAGTTCATGAAAGAAATTAAAAGCACTATTCCAGTAAACACATGGATGTTAAGAATGTGAAATAGCCTTATTGTAGATATGGAGGAAGCCTTAGTGGTCTGAAGGAATATAAAGTCAGCCACAATATGCCCTTAATCCAAAGCCTAATCCAGAGCAAGGCCCAAATTCTCTTCAATTCTTTGAAGCCTAAGAGAGGTGAACAAGATGAAGAAGAAAAGTTTGAAGCTAACAGAGGTTGGTTCATGAAGTTTAGGTAAAGAAGACATTTTCATAACATAAAAGTGCAAAATAAAACATCGAGTGCTGATGTAGAAGCAGCAGCAAGTTATCCAGTGGACCTAGCTAAGATGACTGATGAAGGTGACCATATTAAACAGTACAATTTTTATGTGGAAGAAACAGCCTTATATTTAAAGAAAATGTGATCCAGGGCTTTCATAGATAGAGAGGAGAAGTCAATTATTACCTTCAAAGCTTCAATGGACAGGCTGACTTTCTTGTTAGTGGTAAATGCATCTGATGTCCTCCAGTTGAAGCCAATGCTCATTTATCATTATGAAAATTCCAGTGCTGTTAAGAATTAAATACACTCAGCCTGTGCTCTATAAATGGAACAACAAAACCTGTATGAGAACACATTTCTTTACAGTGTGGTTTATTGACTATTTTAAGCCCACTGTTGACCCTGAAAAAGTATCAGGAAAAGCTCAGAAAAAGAAGATTCCTGCTTTTCTTTTAACAGTAACAAAATATTACTGCTTGTTGACAACACATATTCACCCAAGAGCTCTAATGGAATGTACAAGAAGACTGATGTGCTTTCCTGCCTTTTAACATAACATTCATTCTGAAGGCCTGGGGAACAAGAATTCATTTTGACTTTCAAGTCATAATGTTTTTAAAAAATCATTAGTAAAACTATAGTTACCATAGACAAGAATTTCTCTGGTGGATCTGTGAAGAGTAAAGTGAAAACATTCCAGAAAATTTTCATCATTCTAGATGTCATTAAGAACATTTGTAATTCATGGGAGGAGGTAAACATACCATTAACAGGAGTTTGGAAGAAGTTGATTCCAACCCTCATGCATGACTTTGAGGAATTTAAAAGCTTCATAGGAAAAAATAAACAAACAAAGACTTCAATGGCCAATGTAACTGCAAATATGGTGGCCATAATCAGAGAACTAGAATTACAAATGGAGTCTGAGGATGTGACTGAATTGCTGCAATCTCATAATAAAGCTTGAATAGATGAGGAATTGTTTCTTATGGATAAGCAAAAAAGTCATTTCTTGAGATGAAATATGCTCCTGTTGACATGCCATGAAAATTACTGAAATGACAACAACACGTATAGAATATTTCTTAAACTTAGTTGATAAGCAGGAGCAGAGTTTGAGAAGTTTGACTTCAATTTTGAAAGAAGTTCTACTGTGGAAAAAATGTGATCAAACACCTCTGCACACTGCAAAGAAATTTTTCATGAAAGGCAAAGTATATAAATGTGGCAAACTTTATTATTGCCCTATTGTCATAGCCACTCCAACCTTAAGCCACTACCACCCTGATCAGTCAACAGCCATCAACACTGAGACAAGACCCTCCACAAGCACACAAATTACAATTCACTGAAGGCTCAAATGATCACTAGCATTTTTACTAATAAAATGTTATTAAAATAATGGATCTTTTTTTGAAACATAATGATATTGCACACTTAATAGACTGATTAATAGTGTAAACATAACTTTTTGTGTACTGAGAAACCTAAAAATGTGTGTGACTCTCTATTCTAAAACTCACTTTATTACAGTGGTATTGAACTAAACCCGTAATGTCTCCAAGGTATGCCTGTATGTTAGTAGATGCTGAAATGGCATTTGGAAAAAATAACTGAAATATTACTTGTATACATTCAATAAATAATGCAAACAAACACCATTTGAGCTTGAAGTGAATGAATCATGTTGGGTTTGAGTTATTCTGGTAAATTTCAAGTGATTTTTGGTTGCTGGCTTGTCACTATGTTTTTAGTTGAGTTAATATTCCCAGAGGACTAGAGCAGCTTAAGGTGGAATGAATCATAAAGGAAACATCTGTTATTCCAGGATATGAAATACAAAATAGATTTAAACTTATATATCAGTGATAAAATAAGAAGAATATTGGAGCATGCAAAAACTAGAGATGAAGTGAAGTGAGTGCAAGCATTTCAACAGTGATCCTGGAAGGAAAATAAAAGAAAAGAAGTGTATACAAATCTATTGTGTTATACTCTGTTTAAAAATCACCTTTTTAAACTATTACAAACGAAGAATATTCAGTAGAGCTCAATATGAAACCTCACTTGTGAAAAGGTTGGGGATCACAAAAGACTGACAAAACTATTTCTATTCTATACAAGATAACCTATGTAGAAAATGATTATTCACAATTATATAAAGAGGTTTCTTTTAAAGATTCTTTCTTCAAAACTTCTGAAGGAAATAAAAGGAAAGGGTTTCTATGACAGTAGATAAAATGCCCGTTGTGTGAAACATACATATTTTCTTTGAAGACATTTTCTGCCATGATGATCAGACAAATATTTTACATGATAGCTTGGACAAGAGTTTACAGAAAGTAATTACTTTTTTGAGCAATATGAAACTCGGTAGCTATTGATATAAAAGGCTATTTGAATGTTAAATATAAAATTATTGCAGCTACACTTAATCTAATTTAAAGGACTGCTCTGTTTTTGTTTCCGTGCTATGGAACTTACAGATATACGGGTTTCTATAAAAGTATTTATTGATTGTAGAGTGTAATATTCACTTATGAAAATGGAAACTTGAACAGAAAAATGTGAAAATAAATACAAGAATAATATTAATCACATTGTGAAAATCTATTTAAACTATTATTTTGTTTTTCTTTGTTTAAAATAGGGAAGTAGGGATACATTTTTAGATCTTTTAATTATTTATCCTTAAAACACCAGCAAATGAAATCTATTGCATATTTATAGGCAATATAATAAATATCACCTGAGAATTTTATGTCTACTTGGAGCTATACTAATGAATAAAATTGAAGTGTTCCTAAAGGCAGTGCAAAAACATTGCAGAGATATTATATAGGTAAAATGCAATCAAGACTTGAAATTGAAAAAGCAGATATACTTTATTTTTAAAAATTTTCCATTTATGCTTCCATTCTCAATATTCACTCTTGTTTTCCAGGCATTTTTCAATCTCTTTTAGAAAGCAATAAGAAATAGTGGTGAATTGTGTTATAGGTACCACACTCAGTGATGTTTTCTTAGTTATTCCTTCATGTTCATTGATGATCACCCTTTCCTCTATTTTCCTCTCTTTTCCTACTGTGCTTCCTCTCACAGTTGCTCTCCCTACCTCACTTCTTAATACTATTTTGGTACTTAACATAAGTCAACCATTTGAAGAGAAAAAAAAAAAACGTGACCTTGACTTGTCAGTAACCACTATATCTAATATCTAGATTTGAGGCATCCCGCTCTCTGCTTATCATATTCTGTCATTCACTTGCTTTAGGACTCACTCCGTTCCTACATTCTTAGTATCTTCTCATTCTGTCTCTCCACCTTGCACATTGGATAAACACAAATATTTTTGCAAGTTAATCTCAAAAAATCATGTGTAATATTGGATTGATTATTGTACGTTAGTGCGTTTTTGTTGTAAGAGAGTTTATATATTTAAAGTGTTTAATACAGCCCTTGATAGAATAATTATTAGTAATTATTAATATTAATATTAGTTGAATTTTCACCAACACCTAAGCAACTGATTGTACCTGAAGAAAAACACATATTTGTGTTAAGCGATCATCCCTAATTTATTATGAAAGATCTCAGTCACTCAACACAGCCTAGCAACTGCTACTGCCCTGCACTAGGGTGTATGCTCTCCCATACTCTCCAATAACTATTTGTACTCCATCTATTTTCTCCTCAGACTTCGCATACATTTTATCACTTCTTACTCATGGTGAATGATATCGTCTTTCGTTTCCTTAAAATATAGATATTATAGTAGGTATGTGCATAGATACTGATAACATGTAAAACCTTAATCAGATAGTAATGACCTCTTTCCAGCACCAAATGTAGCAAACCACCTGCATTTCATTCATGCTCTGCTGTACGTCCTGTGTCCCTTAACTCATGCCACATGCCAGAGGCTATCTCTTATTCATGAGCTTTGGAATCATCTACTTTCACCTTCTCTGGGACATTTAATTCTATAAATATAGTCCCTTCTCCTAAATCACCCTTTAATCTCCTGTACTAGAGCAATAACATCAACAAATTTCAAATATTACATGGATTTCTAAAAGTGCAAATGCACAATATAATTTAAATCACTCATTTGAGTTTTTCCAATTTTTAGGAGGTATAATCAAGATTTATAAAGTTTCTAATATAAAGATGCTGAGTCTGGATTGGGGCCAGGAGAAAGGTTGGCCTTCCTTCATTTTTGTTGGATACTACCTTCTCACTATGGATCAGGGCCACACTTTCAAATTCCTTCTAATGTATTCTCAACTTACTTTTAAAAATTGTCAAAGTATTATATTATCTGTAAAGTAGTTTGCAAAAATTCCAGTGCTAAAGAGTATTTCAAGTTGATCAACCTCTGTTCATGTTTCCCAGCCTCCCAATCCTATTGCTCTGCTCCCGGTTTTCTTGTTCAGGTTTTTTTAAAGCCCAATCACTAATTAAAGACAAGACTCTTCTTGATGTTTTAGATTGAATTAATCTGGAGAGCTGATGTGAAGTGATAAATTGGCCAATAAATTGAATTACAAAACAAAAAATAATTTTAAATACTACGAAAATACCCACACTAATATAATAAGAACACAATTCTATCAATAAATAGTTATATTTCATTATAAAATAGAACTAATTAAAACCAGTTCCTCTGAAGAGATTTAATACTTACTGAAAATAATTTTTTATTCTTCTCAAGTTTTCAATTAATTACAACAGAAATTGCAAACTAAAATATGAAGAAAGCCAGTCAAAAAATTTAAATGAATAAAGAGAGTTTGGGAGGGGGTCTATTTTTAATTAGGAGCATATGCCCTCTCTAGAAAAAACAACTAATAGTTGATTATTAACTGATTATTTTTATAAGAGAAAATAGGCCACCTTTACTATTAATGTATGGAGCTTAAATTCAAATATATTCATTTTTAAAATATTGGTTAATATCCTTCAATAAGAAAATGATATATGAGGTAGTGCATGTATTAATTGGCTTAATTTAAGCATTTTACCATGTATATATTTCAAAAGATTATGTTGTACACCATAAATATATATGTGTATATATATAATTTACATTTGTCAATTTAAATAATAATAATTCAAAAATAAATAAAATTTAATCATTTATTTTTAAGTCAGTATTATCAGAACTAAATGAAACTCATAACTGGACTCATAACTCATATAATGTCATGCATTTTTGCAGGATCTGCCACTATGACTCAAAGAACAAACAATTATTTACATGGGTATTAAAAAGCAAATACTAAGTCTGAAATAAATGAATAAACAACCTAACAGCCTTATCTGTAGGACATTATTAGTAAGAAGGAGATGGTTGCAGGCATACAATTATTATGAAATGTAACTATAATATTTTAGTAAGTATTTATAAGACCTCAATTATGTGTGACAACATGAATAGATAGAGGTGAGCAAAAGAGATAATATCTTTGTGCTTATATAATTTTTATATAGTTCAATATCTGGAATATTAACCAAAATATATAGGTTCTATAAGAAAAATTTCTATGCTTAAAAAATCTAGAAATGTGTATAGAATTTGCTATGTCAGGGAGGGTGTTTGTTGTAACATTACATATGTTGTTCATAGATGGTTTGTCTGGGGTCAAACTTGATAAACATCAGAGAAAGATCAAGTCATGGAATGAACAAGGAAAAAATATTTCAAATAGATTGAACAGCAATTATAAATACCTCAATAAAGGAGATCACTGATCTGTGCATAGATCAGAAAGGAGATTAGTGTAGCTAGAATAAAGTGAGAGAATAGTAAAATAACAAGCCAGGGAGGACCCGGTGCAGTGGCTCATGTCTGTAATTTCAGCACTTTGGGAGACCAAGGTGGGCAGATAACCTGAGGTCAGGAGTTCAAGACCAGCCTGGCCAACATGGTGAAACCCTGTGTCTACTAAAAGTACAAAAATTAACCGAGTGTGGTTGTGTGCACCTGTAATCCCACCCACTCAGGAGGCTGAGGCAAGAGAATAGCTTGAATCTGGGAGGCGGAGGTTACAGTGAGCGGAGATCGTGCCACTGCATTCCAGCCTGGTGACAAGAGAGAGACTCTGTCAAAAAAAAAAAAAAAAAAAAAAGCAGGCGGAGGTGGGGAAGGCTTTGGCAGGAGGGGCATAACCGTGTTGCAAAGGCCCAATGTATATTAGGAGGTGATTATCGCCATAAAGTAAAATAAACTAGGAAGCAGGGCAGAGTTCCAGTTTGGGTGTGGTGGTATTTGGGGACTGAGACATCTCTATCATATTCTGTCTTCCTGGTACACATTAAATATTATGACAATCAATAATTAATCTAATAATACCAATCCCCACTGAAAGTTGTTCAGCACTTTCCCAGTATATCTGATCTGATATGTACATTTTTATCATGACATACTTCATTTAGATAACTTAATTCTTAGTAAGCTTTCTAGTTTCCTATTCTTTCATACTTCACAACGTACCATATGTTTAAATAAGCCATAATCTCTTCCTTTCTTAAATCCTTTTCTCAAATCCTGAAAAGACACCTTTCACCATTGCCTACCTTCTGAGGCCCCCACTACATTTTAATGTTTCTGCTAAAGCATATATTACATATTCTGGTTTTTTTTTTTTTTCTTTTTTTAATTTCCCTTTCCAGCTGAGATTTTCTTCAAGACTAATATGCCTGGAAGAAACTGTTGGAGTCTTACTCAATATTATTTTTTCCTCTTTCTTCTTGTTGCCTGAGCCTATCTCCAATGATTCAAAAATGTCAAACAATCACATTCCCATTAACTTCTGCAGCTAGTTCCACTTATGTGAATTATAAAAACAAATAAAATGCAAATATATGAATTATAAAAACAAATAAAATGCAAATAAAGTCTGTGGGATGTCTTCTAGGAAAAGTTTTCTTTCCTAATGTAAAGAATGAGATAGAGAAGGACTCTATCTTACTTTCCCGCTCTAAGATGTTTTAAATGAGGTTGTTGATTCTTGGAGCTTCTGACAACATGTGTCCATGATGAGACACACTTGGATACCATAAAGATGGTGGAGTCGAAAGATAAGAAGTTTTAGCCTTGTGATTGAATTAATGAACTCTTGAAATAACACTGGAATACCACCTTTGGACTTCTGGTCAGAATTGAGACTTAGATACATAAGAGACAAAATTCCGACCTGTATTAGTCCGTTCTCATGCTGCTGTAAATTACTGAGTCTCAGCATACCCAAGACTGAGTAATTTATAAAGGAAAGAGTTTTAATGGACTCACAGTTCCACATGGCTAAGGAGGCCTCGCAATCATGGTGAAAGATGAAGGAAGAGCAAAGGGACGTCCTACATGGCAACAGGCAAACAGAGCAGGTGCAGAGGAACTCCCCTTTATAAAATCATCAGATCTCGTGGGACTTATTCACTATCTTGAGAACAGCATGGGAAAGAACAACCCCATGATTCAATGACCTCCCACTGGTCCCTCCCAGGACACTTGGGATTTATAAGAGCTACAATTCAAGATGAGATTTGCGTGGGGACACAGCCAAACCACTATCAGCTAAACTGTTGCCTTTTAACTATGTGTACGATGAGTTGCTCATTTTCAGTTGTTTTGACTTTATGGCAAAGAACTGGCACTGTACAAAGAGGTAACTATTAGCCATATGTGTTTATTTAAAATTCACTTTCAATTAAGTTAAATTTAGTTTCATTAAAACACCACACTTCAAGTGCTCAATAGCCACACGTGGCTGGGGACAATTGTAATGCACTGTATACACATGGAGGCTTTCTGTCATTCGTACAGTTGTATCACACAGTACTAAACCAGAGATTTCTATTTCTTGAATCCCAGTAGAACTCTAGCTGATCTCAATAGTCAAACAATTATAATAGGTTCCCATGTATGTACACTGTATCTGGATCATGCAGCTCAATCACAATCTTGGCAGAAAGTAAAGTTTTCACTCTGAGAACCGTAATCCCAGCTACATTTTTCTGAAATACGCATGCAACCAAAAGTTTCCAAGCTGCATCAGCCAGTGATGAGCAATATGTTTATTACATTTAAATTGGCATCACCAATATTATGTATTTACCACAGGCTTTTTCCAGTGGGAAACATACTACCATTGTGTTTTAACATCCTCATATTAGCTACCTTCCAACAAATCTGAAGAACTACTATTTATCATTGCGAACGCCATGCAACAATAACTCCTGTGGTTTTTGACTCCTCAGAAAGGTAATCAGATAGTTTAATTGTACTCTTATGATCTGTCTTCACCCTGGTATCAATCCTCCCTGGGAAGCAGGATTTGATATCTATATTTCCAAATGAGAACTAGGTCAATATGTGAGTGAACTGCTTGTCGGTTTCAACGCATTCTATTATCCAAGCATGTCAAATTATACGCCAATTTCCAGTGGCACTGTGAATGAGACCACCCAACTAATTTTGAAGTACTAGCCTGTATCATGATTTGTTGCATAATTGCTTCCTTCTCACCCAACTGTACGCTGACTTACTTTCACAATGTACTGTTTTGTTATGGCCCTAGCAAACTTTCCAGCTGAGAATGTGCTAGTTCTCTAAGCAGGTGTTCAGAATAGCTTCTTCAAAGGCCTGAGTAACCCTCTCTGTCATACTGCTCACTTAGTCACAGGCAGCTACACAGCATTCAGTGAAGTGACTGTGATCAGAAAAAAAAAATACATATATGTATGTGTGTATGTGTATATATATACACACACACACGCACACATATATATGGAGAGACAGCTATAAAATAAAGTGAGTATGACAAAGTAATCACTTTAATTTATAAATAAATAAAAATAAATTTAATTATAGAACTAGAGATAATTTTGACAAATGGCTAACACAACTAAAAATGATAAGGTAATTTACTACATTAAAAATACTATAACATTTGTTACATAAAAAGTGGGGAGGGCAGATATAGAAGGGATGGCTAATGGGTAGAACAATACAATTAGGTGGAAGAAATAAAACCTAGTGTTCAGTAGCACAGTAAGGTGACAATGCTAACAATAATTTATTATCTATTTCAAAATAAAAGAGTGGAATAAGAATGCTTCTAAAATAAATAAATGATAAATGCTTGAGGTAATAAGTACCCCAACTGCTCTGATTTGATCATTATAGGTTGTCTGGTTACATAAAAATATCACATGTATACATATGTTTAACTTTTATTTTTCCATAATAATTAAACCTTTTTTAGTAGAAAAGAATATTTACTTTTACTGGTTCATGCCTCATGTAGATTTGCATATGCAGATTCAAATATTGCTTCAATCATTAGAATGTTACTATTTTTAATTTGTTTTATTTCTATTTACTAGCTTTCACAAAATAATTTAATAATGTGACTTGGCATACCTTGATCATTGTTTCAAAAAGTATTTATTCTCTCCAAAGTAGATTATGATGCACATGATTTGGTTGCATTATTGATTCTAAATGCATATTTAAACGTATTTCCCCCATACCGTAAGCACTCCTGAAGTTTGATTGATTGAGATCACATTGCACCTGTATTTCATCTTACTGGAGTTATGTCCCCGAGCTCCAAGGCAGGAGATTTTGGCTGTCAATTTAAACTCATATTTCAGACACAAGTTGGAGGGACACTTGCCTTTGGTTTGTTCATTTTTTAAGTCACACATAAACTAAGTGACACTCTTATATTTTCTTATGCACTATTCTGTCAAACGAAATGTATGTGGAAGCCCAGTGAATATCACAGGAAACATACAAGACTTAATGATTTAAACTTCTATACTTAAAGAATTTTGTAGGTACATAGTAGGTATATATATATATATGGGTTACATGAGATAATTTGATACAGGCATGCAATATGTAATAATTACATCAGGTAATGGGGTATACATCACCTCAAGCATTTCTCCTTTGTGTTACAAATAGTCCAATTATGCTGTTAGTTATTTTAAAATGTACAATTATTTTTTGATTACAGACACTCTGTTGTACTAACAACTACCAGGTAATATTCATCTTTTCTAACTAATTTTTTGTATCCCTTTACTATCCCCATTGCCTCACCTCCACCCCTACTACCCTTCCCAGCTTTTGGTAACCATTTCTCTATGAGTTCAATTATTTTAACTTTTTGCTCTCACAGAGAAGTGAGAGCATGCGAAATTTGTCTCTCTGTGTCCACCTTACTTCACTTAACATAATGACCTCCAGTTCCATCCATGTTGTTGCAAATGACACAATCCCATTCTTTTTTTACAGCTGAATAGCACTCCATTGTATATATGTACTACATTTTCTTTATCCATTCATCTGTTAATGGACACTTGGGTTACTTCCAAATGTTGACTGTAGTAAGTAGTATCACGATAAACAAGGGAGTGCAGATATGTCTTTGATGTACTGATTTCCTTCCTTTTGGGTGTATACCTAGCAAAGAGATTGCTGAAACATACGGTAGTTCTATTTTTTATTTTTTTGAGGAACAAATAAACTGTTCTTCATAATGTTTGTACTAATTTACATTCTCACAAACAATGTACTAGGGTTCTCTTTTCTCCACATCTCACTAGCATTCGTTACTGCCTGTATTTTGCATATAGGCCATTTAAACTGGGGTGAGATGATATCTCATAGATGTGATTTGTATTTCCCTGATGCTCAGTGATTTTAAGCACCTTTTCATATACCTGTTTGCCATTCATATGTCTTCTTTTGAAAAATGTCTATTCATATCTTTTGTCCATTTTTAAATGCATTATTTGATTTTTTTTTCTATAGAGGTATTTGTGCTTCTTCTGTATTTTGATTATTAATCTCTTGTCAGATAGATAATTTGCAAATATTTTCTCTCATTCCATGGCTTGTCTCTTTACTTTGTTGGTTGTATCCTTTATTGTGCACAAGATTTTTAACTTGATGTGATGCCATTTGTCTATTTGTGCTTTGGTTGTCTGTGCTTGTGGGGTATCACTCAAGAAATCTTTTCACAGCTGGGAGTGGTGGTTCACATTTGTAATCCCAGCACTTTGGGAGACAGGTACAGGTAGATCACTTGAGGTTAGGAGTTCAAGATCAGCCTGGCCAAAGTGGGTTTTAGTAGAAACCCCGTCTCTACTAAAAATACAAAAATTAGTCAGGTGTGGTGGCATGTGCCTGTATTCCCAGCTACTTGGGAGGCTGAGACAGGAGAATCACTTGAACCTGGGAGGTGGAGGTTGCAGTGAGGCAGGATCATACCACTACACTCCAGCCCAGGTGACAGATCAAGAGTCTGTCTCAAAAAATAAATAAATGAATAAATAAAAAGGAAAGAAATCTTTGCCTAGTCTAATGTCCTGGAGAGTTTCCTAATGTTTTCGTTTATAGCTTAATAGTGTGAGGTCTGAGACTGGTATTTAATTAATTTTGATACAATTTTTGTATATGGTGAGAGATAGTGTTCTAATTTCATTTTTTTTTGCATATGGATATATATATTTCCCAGCACCATTTATTGAAGAGACTGCCTTTCCCCAATGTTCTTAGCACCCTTGTTGAAAATGAGTTAGCAGTAGATTATAGATTGTTTTCTGGATTCTCTAGTCTGTTCCACTGATCTATATGTTGTCCTTATGCCACTACCATGCCATTTTTGTTACTATAGCTATGTAGCATAATTTGAAGTCAGGTAATATTATTCTTCCAGTTTTGTTCTTTTTTCTTTTGATAGCTTTGAATATTCTGGGTCTTTGTGGTTCCATATAAAGTTTAGGATTTTTTTTCTATTTATGTGGGGAATGTCATTCATTGGGGTTTTTATAAGAATTCCAATAAGTCTGTATATTGCTTTGGGTAGATGGATATTTTAACAATATTGATTCTTCCAATTTATGAACGTGTGAACGTGGAATATCTTTCTTTTTTTTTTTTCCTTTGGAGGCTTCTTCAGTTTCTTGCATGAATGTTTTATAGTGTTTATTGTAGAAACCTTTCATTTCTTTGATTAAGTTAATTCCTAGGTATTTTATTTCATTTGTAGCTATAATAAGTGGAATTGCTTTTCTGATTTTTTTTTTTCTCAGATTGGTCACTGTTTGTGTACAGAAATGCCACTGATTTTTGTATATTTATTTTGTGTCCTGCAACTTTGCTAAATTTGTTTAGAAGTTCAAATAGTTTTCTTGTAGAGTCTTTAGGATTTTCCAAATATAACCTCATAGCATCTGCAAACAAGAATAATTTGACTCTCTTCTTTTCATTTGGGATGCCCTTTATTTGTCTTTCTTGTCTGATTGCTCTATCTAGGACTTCCAGTGCTATGTTGAATAACAGTTGTGACAGTAAGCATCATGCTGTGTTCCTGATCTTAGAAGGAAGGCTTTCAGTTTTTCCCCATTGAGTATAATACTCACTATGACTTGTTGTATATGGTGGTTATTATGTTGAGGTATTTTCTTTCTAAACCCAGTTTTTTGAGAATTTTTATTATGAAATGATGTTACATTTTATCAAATATTTTCTAAGTGTCAATTGAAATGATCATATAGTTTTGTCCTTCATTTCACTGATATGATTGTGTTAGTCCACTTTCACACTGCTGATAAAGACATACCCAAGTCTGAGTAATTTATAAAGAAAAAGAGATTTAATGGGCTCACAGTTCCACATGGCTGGGGAGGGCTCACAATCATAGTGAAAGGTGAAAGACATGTCTTACATGGTGGCAGGCAAGAGAGAATAACAAAACTTGGGCAGGGAAACTCCCTTTTATGCAACCATCAGATCTCATAAGACTTATTCACTATTACAAGAACAGCAAGGACAAGACCCATTACCATGATCCAATTACCTCCCACCAAGTCCTTGCCATGACATGTCAGAATTATAGGAGCTACAATTCAAGATGAGATTTGGGTGGGGACACAACCAAACCAAATCATTCCAACTCTGGCCCCTCCCAAATCTTATGTCCTCACATTTCAACACCAATTATGCCTTCCCAACAGTCCCCCAAAGTCTTAACTCATTTCAGCATTAGTTCAAATGTCCACAGTCCAAAGTCTCGACTGAGACAAGGCAAGTTTCTTCTGCCTATGAGGCTGCACAATCAAAAGCAAATTAGATATTTCTTTGATACCATGGAGGTACCAGAATTGGGTAAATACAGCCCTTCCAAATGAAATAAATTGGCCAAAAGAGTGGGGATACAGGCTCCATACAAGTCAAAAATCCAGCAGAGTAGTCAAATCTTAAAGTTCCAAAACAATCTCCTTTGACTCCATGGCTCACATCCAAGTCACACTGATGCAAGAGGTGATCTCCCATGGTGTTGGGCAGCTCTGCCCCTGCGGTTTTTTAGGGTATAGTCCCCCTACTGGCTCTTTTCATGGGCTGGCGTTAAATGTCTGTGACTTTTCTAGGTGCACAGTACAGATTTTCAGAGGGTTTACCATTCTGGGGTCTGGAGGAAGGTGGCCAGCTTCTCACAGCTCCACTAAGCCACTAAGCAGTGCCCCAGTGGGGAATCTGTTTGGAGGCTTGTACCCCACATTTCCCTTCTGCAGTGCTCTAGCAGAGGTTATCCATTAATCTGTTGGGAGGCTTGTACCCCACATTTCCCTTCTGTAGTGCTCTAGCAGAGGTTATCCATGAATCTGTTGGGAGGCTTGTACCCCACATTTCCCTTCTGCAGTGCTCTAGCAGAGGTTATCCCTGCAGCACACCCCTGCCTGCACATCCAAGCATTTTCATGCATTCTCTGAAATCTAAGCAGAGGTTCCCAAACCTCAGTTCTTGATTTCTGTGCACCTGCAGGCTCAACACCATGTGGAAGCTGCCAAGGCTTAGGACTTGCACCTTCTGAAGCCATAACCCAAGCTGTGCATTGGCCCCTTTTATCCATGGCTAGTGTGGCTGAGACACAGGGCACCGAGTCCCTAGGCTGCACTCAGCAGAGGTGCCTTGGGCCCAGCCTGCAAAACCATTTTTTTTTCCCTAGGTCTCCAGGCCTGTGGTGGACGATTTGCTGCAAAGGTCTCTCACATGCCCTAGAGACATTTACCCCATTGTCTTGGTGATTAACATTTGGCTCCTCATTGTTTATGCAAATTTCTGCAGCAGGCTTGAAAGTCTCCAGAGAAAATAGTTTTTTTCTTTTCTATCGCATTGTCAGTCTGCAAATTTTCTAAACTTTTTTGCTCTGTTACCCTTTTAAAATTGAAAACTTTTAACAACACCCAGGTCACAACTTGAATGCTTTGCTGCTTAGAAATTTCTTCCACCAGATACTCTAAATCATCTCTCTCAAGTTCAAAATTCCACAAATCTCTGGGTCAGGAGCAAAATGCCTCCATTCTCATTTCTAAAGCATAGCAAGAGTTACCTTTATTCCACTTCCCAATGAGTTCCTCATCTCCATCTGAGACCACTACAGTGTGAATTTTATTGTTCATATCACTATCTGCATTTTGCTCACAGCCATTCAACAAGTCTCTAGGAAGTTTCAAACTTTTCCACATTTTTCTGTCTTCTTCTGAGCCCTCCAAACTGTTCCAAGGTCTGCCTGCTACCCAGTTCCAAAGTTGCTTTCACATTTTCAGGTATTTTTCATCAGCATCCCACTCCTGGTATGAATTTACTGTCTTAGTTTGTTTTCTTGTCGCTGATAAAGAAATATCTAAGACTGGGTAATTTACAATGAAAAAGAGGCTTAATGGACTCACAGTTCCACATGATGGGGGAGGCCTCACAATAATGGTAGAAAGCAAAAGACACATCTTTCATTGTGGCAGGCAAGAGAGAATAACCAAACCTGTGCAGGGAAACACCCCTTTGTAAAACCATCATATATCATTAGACTTATTCACTATCATGAGAACAGCACAGAAACAACACATCCCTATAATTCAGTTACCTCTCACCGGGTCCCTCCCATGAAACTTGGGAATTGTAGGAGCTGTGATTCAAGATGAGATTTAGGTGGGGGCACAGCAAAATCGTATGATGTATCACACTGATTTATTTGCTTATGTTGAACCATCCTAGCATCCCACTTGGTCATAATGAATTATCTTTTTAATGTGTTGTTGTATGAAGCTTGCTTGTATTTTGTTGAGGATTATTGCATCAATATTTATCAGAGATCTTGGCCTGTAGTTTTTCTTTTTGATGTACCTTTGTCTGGGGTTTTGGTATTAGGGTAATACTGGCCTTGTAGAATAAGGTTGGAAGTATTCCCTCCTCTTATTTTTTTCAGAATAGTTTGACTAGGATTGGTGCTAGTTCTTCTCTAAGTGTTTGGCTAAATTAGAAATAAAGTCATTAGGTCTGAAGTTTTTATTTGCTTCATGATTTTTTTTTTTACAACTTTAATCTTGTTATTATTCATTTGTTCAGGTTTTGGATCTCTTCATGGGTCAAATTTGTAGCTTGTATGTGTCTAGAAATTTGTCCATTTATTCTAGATTTTCCAATTTATTGGCAAATTGTTGTTCATACTATCTACTAAAGAAACTTTGAATTTCTGCAGCGTTAGTTGTAATGCCTCCTTTTTCATTTCTGATTTTATTTATTTATTTGCATCTTCTCACTTCTTTTTTCTTCATATGGTGAGAGGTTCATCAATTTTATCTGTTCAAAAAACAACTTTTTGTTTCATTGATCTTTTGTATTGTCTTCTTAACTTCAAATAAATTTCTTTCTGCTCTGATTTTTATTATATATTTTCTTCTACTAGTTTTGGGTTTGGCTTGCTCTTGCTTTTCTTCTTCTTTAAAATACATTATTAGGTTGTTTATTTGAAGTTTTTCCTCTTTTCTGATGTAGGACTCATAGCTATAAACTTCCCTCTTAGTATTGTTTTTGTTGTATCCCATAGGTTTTGGTACAGCACTTGTGTATTTTCAAATAGCCTGTCTTCAAGTTCACTAGTTCTTTTCTCTACTTGATCAATTAGGCTATTAAAAGTCTCTGATACATTCTTCATTATGTCAATTGGATTTTTTAATTCTAGAATTTCTGCTTGATTTTTTAAAATTATTTCAATCTTTTAAAAAAATTTATATGATAGAATTCTGATTTTTTTTGTGTGTGTTATCTTGAATTTCTTTGAGTTTCTTCAAAATAGCTATTTTGAATTATCTTGCTGAAATGTTGTATTTCTCTTTTTCTCCTGGATTGGTCCCTGGTGCTTTATTTAGTTTATTTTTTAAAATCTGTTTTCTTGGATGATCTTAATGCTTATGGATGCTCATCTGTGTCTGAGCATTGAAGAGTTAGGTGTATATTACAATCGTCACTGTCTAGGCTTGTTTGTACCTGTCCTTCTTGGGAAGACAATTCAGGTATTTGAAATGACTTGAGTGTTGTGTTCTAAGCTGTATCTGCATTAGGATATCTCCAAACCCAGTAACGCTGTATATATGCCAGACCAGTAACAGTGTGACTCTTGCAGAGTCATAAAAGTACCACCTTTATGAGTTTGGTTATCTTCTGGATTACCAGGGAGAGACTTTTGTTCTCTTCCCTTACTTTCTCCCAAACAAATGTAGACTCTGTATCTGTTTTGAGCTGCTGGGAGCTGATAGTGGAGTGACACAAATACCCTTCTGGCAACCACCACTGATTGCATTTGGTCAGAACTGAAGACAGAACAGCACTGGGTTTGGCCCAAGGCCTCTGTAACCACTACCTGCTTATGGTCACTTAAGGCCCTGGGGCTCTACAATTAGCAGATAATGAAGCCAGTTAAGCTTGTGTCCTTCCCATAAGGGTGGCAAGTTTCCTCAGGCCCTGGACATTTCCAGAGGTGACATCTGGGAGCCAGGTACTGGTGTAAAAAATCCTTAATTGTCTACCTTTTGTTCTATTGTATTGTAGTTAAGCTGGAACTCAAACCATGAAATGCAGTCTTTTTCATTTTTTCTTCCTCTTTCTACAGGCAGAAGAGCCTCATTTTATGGCCACCATCACCACAGGACCATGAGAATTACTGCCACACTACCATTGATGTTCCCTTGAGGACCAAGAGCTCTTCAGTCAACTTGTGGTGAATACTGCCTAGCCTGTGACTCATCTGTCAGGGCAGTGTGTTTTTTCCTGGCCCATTGCAGTTCCGGAAATGCTGTCCAAGAGCTAAGGCCTGAAATTCAGGTTCTGAAGTGCTCACTTGGTGCTCTATCCCACTATGACTGAGCTGGTACCTAATTTTGGGGTTTCATGCAAGTGTTTTTATTGCGTAGATTGTTGTTAAATTGATATCCTTGCAGGGTGGATAATCAGTGGAGCCCTTCTATACGGACCCCTTGCCTTGTCCCTTGCCTCTATACTTTTTAGCAGCTTAAAAAAATCTATTCATAAAAGTTACTGCATTAACATCACTCAGAACATGATTTAAAGGCAAGAATATATTTCTATTTTTCTGTGAATTTAATTATATAAATATTATTTCTTTTAAAAAATACATTTCTTAAAAGAACTTATATATATATCAGGAAATTAGGTGGCATTAAAAACATACAAATGAAAGGGACTAGGATGTGTGTAGAGCAAGGAAAATGGCAAATAAGAGACAGCAGTAACTTGCAGCTCCCACTCAGGTGGGCAGAGCAGCATGTGGAGACCCACATCATGAACTTTTGCTCCAAGAACTACTGCAGGAATATACCAGGAAAGCTGAGAAAATCCACAGACCCATAGAAGGAGATGGATTGCTGCTGCAGTTTCCATGAGACAGCTAAGGAACTGTAAGCCTGCTTACTTTCTCCACTTGGAGGCTTGCAGCCTGTGGAAACTTCTCAGCCCTGCTGACTGGCTGCCTGGAAATAAACTCGGTGCAGTGGGATTGAGACCAGCCTTTTGGGCTGTGAGCTGCGTAGGAGCAGGATGAAGCCTATGGCTCCCAGCTTCCCTCCACTTCCCTGGTGACCTGTGTGGTGCAGCAGAGACAACCACAATCCCCCTGGGAACATGACTCCATTGGCCTGGGAACCACACCTCCATTCACACATGGACTTTCCAAATTATGAAGGAACAAATGCCAAAGTCTACCCAAAGATGTTATTTACTCAACATCACCCACAACTCTTTTCACCTTTCTTTTCTGTTTCACAGAACTAGGTATTGTAAATATTTATTTTTAGTTATTCTCAAAGAGCAATTTTAATTTGCTTCAACTTCTTTGATGATATTTGGATTCAAGTGCTGGTTACACATTTTCCAAAGTGACTACCATAGGAAGAGAAAGTTATTTTTTTTATATTTATTTAATTTTCTCCTTTCTCCATTAAAAATGAACAGAAAAAAATTAATCTCTCTTAGCTTATCTAAAATAAGTAAAAATATATTTTCCATTTATTCTCTCAACTTTATCTTCTAAGTATTTACTGACAAATTTTCATGAAAAATACAATCTATGAAAAAGTTGATATAGTAATTATTAGTACTACACTTCTATTGATATATTTAAAATAAAATGCATTGCAATACGTAAAAAGAGACAGATGTCTTTTCATGACAGTATTTTAATTGAATATACTTAAAATAATTTTATTCAGTAACACCAGTGGAAATAAATTAGGAATGCAGGCTACTAACATTAAAAGTATTGCATGAACCTATATGAAGAGTTCTAAACTTGTTGTAATTTTTTATATTTGCATTTTATATATTGCTGCTGTTGTGAGTTATAAGTTTCAATAGAGTTTGGTAAGAACACTTGATTTTAGTAAATGCAGGTTTAATCTGCCACATATGCTGACTAGTTCTATAACCAAAATTATAGTAGCTGCTCTGTAATATCTAGGCACCACTTTTCTGCAGCATTATGTTTACATCTCTCAAATACTTGCTTTTATTTTTGTTTTAATAAAGCAATAGTTGAATTTTTTTCTCAGTTAATAAGAATAGTGCTTATGAGACATTGCCAAATAGGTAATATTACTGACCTTAAAAAAAAAAAAAACAAAACTGTCATTTTGGCATTCCTTGTAAAACAATAAATGAATGAATTATTTTGAATTATTTAGCCATGTGGGAAGAAAATGAGACTTCATAGAATCAAGAAATTTGGAGGAAGTCTAATAGTTTTTCATTTTCTTTTCTTTCTTTCTTTTTCATTTTCTTTTCTTTCTTTCTTTTTCATTTTCTTTTCTTTCTTTCTTTTTCTTTTTCTTTTTCTTTTCTTTTTTTTTTTTTTTTGAAATGGAGTATGCTTTGTCGCCCAGGCTGGAGTGCAACGGTGCTATCTCAGCTCATTGCAAGCTCCGCCTCCTGGGTTCATGCCATTCCCCTGCCTCAGCCTCCTGAGTAGCTGGGACTATAGGTGCCCACTACCACGCCTGGTTAATTTGTTTGTTTGTTTGTTTGTTTGTTTAGTAGAGACGGAGTTTCACCGTGTTAGCCAGGATGGTCTCCATCTCCTGACCTCGTGATCCACCAGCCTCAGCCTCCCAAAGTGCTGGGATTATAGGCGTGAGCCACCGTGCCCAGCCAGAAGTCTAATAATTTTTCTAACAAAATATTCTGGAAAAAATGTTAAACCGTATAGATTTAATGTTATTACTGATGAAGCTAAATGATTATTTAGTATAGATTAATATAATCATTTAAATATTTCTAGGAACTTCATTAAGTAAAAAATGATAAGGAAAGAGGTAATAGCATAAATAATACAGTCAAACAAGAAATCGACATTAGGTAAAGGGAAGTACAAATTTGATGCTATAGAAATGTCTTTTGAGAAAATCAACCAAAATACAACCAATAAACCACAATAAAAAGGAATATCTTACTTATAAATTACATGCAAAGAAGTATAAAACTAAAGCGCTAAATGAAAAATACTTAAATTATTCAAAGCTATACCACGAGACAACTTTTTATAAACTGTTGGAAATACTTAATATGCAAATAAAAAGTGTGTGATATTTACTAATTAATACATATAAAGCTCAGGTAAAAAGAAGAAATAGTCTAAATAATTCAGAGAATTTCAGAACAAAATTAATTCCAACATAAAAGGGAGAAATAGAACAACAAAGAAATAATCTGACTTCAAAATACAAAATTTCAGAATATAATGAAGACTATGTTTAAAATAATGAGGAGAAAACATAGAACTGTGAATTTTATACCAGCAATGATATCTTTTGCACATAATTTCAATAGAAATATACTTTGAAGTATCCAAAAACTTAGTAGATACCTCTTTAAAATGTGTCAAGATGAAAATCACAGTACAGCGATATTTTGTAGTAAAAGAGTACAGTCATTGAATTAATTGAATAACATAATTTTCATGATGTTGGAACCGATGATAACAAAAAAAGTAATAGTAAGCATCAAATTAATTTATTCATAGACTAAAACATGGTGTTATGAAAAAAGGCAATACGTTTTGTAAGAGTATAAGAATAACCTGTGAAGACAAAAATTTGAAATTTTAGGGGAAAAAAGCACGTGTAGAAAGGAATAGGTTATGAGGATTAGCTTGTATATTAATTTTTCTCTTTCCATTACTTGGAATAAATAAATACCATTTTATTTCTGAATTAGGTGTACTGATTTATGCAGGATAAGAGCAAAATTATTTGGACTTTAAAACATGCAAACATGCAGAATAAAACCAAAATAAACCTTGAAAAAGAAAAAATGACTTTCTATATTATTATCATAAAAAAAGAAATTTTAAGCAAAGGACCATAAAACACCACCACCAACCACAGCATCGACAATAATAATTTTAAAAATTAAAAACCACTTGGGCAGAATAAATACCAATTTTATTACTTACTATATATAGATATATATGTGTGTGTGTGTGTGTGTGTGTGCATGTGCGTATGTGTGTGTGTGTTCTCATCCTGGTTAATAAAACAAAAGAATAATCTATTTGATATCTGCAAGAACAATAACAGAAATTTTTAAAAAAAGATTGATAAATGTACCACCACTAGACACATTTTAAAAAATTAGTTGTAATTAATATCTAAGATATTTAATTAAAATATAGAAACATCTTCTACAGAGACAAAATAGGACATTATTTGTTTATAGTATTGAATCATGAAAGCTATTTCATTAATAAATAATATTTGTACATGTATGTGTGGTACATGTGATAGTTTGTTACATGCATAAAATGTGTAAGGATTAATTCAGAGTATTTATGGTATGTATCACCTCAAGTATTTGTTTCTATGCATCGTGAATATATCAAGTTATGTCTACTAGCTATTATGAAATGTACAACACATTGTTGTTAACTATAGTTACCTTACTCTACTATCCAACATTAGGATTTAGAATCATCATACTTTGTCTTGAAATTTTTATAAGGAATAAACACACACACACACACACACACACACACACAGAGTAAAAAACTATATGTGTAAGGTAGATATTCCATTTTTTTCTTGAAATAGAAAAGAGATAAAAATAAATACAGTTGCATGTAGTCTCAGCATATAGTAGATTTTAGATTTGTTATATATTGAAATAGATTGATATCACCTTGCAAAGAATAAATTATACAGTTATGTTTAAGTGAAACATTTTACAAAACCAGATTATGTGTTTGTGCCTGAAAATAGCATTAACAAATTCCAAAAGTATTATCTCAATAAAATTAAATTAAATTAGAAACTAATGTATAAACAAATGAAGGAAAAAAACTCTATATTCATATAAATCATTTATATATTACAATAAGAATTTCAATAAACCTTAAGTTAAGGATTTAATTAAAATTATAATTCTGGTGTATTTTACAATTAAAGATAATAAAAAAGATACTTATGAGAAAATATGGTCTGTGATCAAGCTGTAACAATGGACAATTTCAATATTGTCTTACTATAAAGAAAATTGTTGTTTCAAATAATAAGCAAAAAATAAAGACATAAAAGGTTTACATAGAATGATTACAAATAAAATATTATAGCAGGTTATTATTTTTTTACTAAAGATTTTTCTTTTTAAAAAATTTGTTGTGTAGTTTCAAAGTGGCTTCTATAATGTGCCTGTCTTTAAAAATCATTGCTTTTGATATTTCCATATTTTAATATTTGAAGAGTTAATAAAATACAATATTGAAACCATTTTGAAACTATATAATAAATACTCAAATGTAAGAGTAATTTCAGTAATGAAATTTATTTCTAGAAAATAGAATTATAGTTTTTCCAAGTGATAAACCATAGTCTTAGAAGGAAGAATCTCAAGCACAAAATAAAGTTGAAAAATGTTACAAAATAAGTCCCCCTTTAGATTATGCTATGACTTTTTCTCTGATCTGTTTAATATGATCCATAATAATCTTAGGAACTATTTAAAAATCAAATATTTATGTTTTTGTAGCAATAGATATTTTTATCCATGAGCAACTTGCTTTGCTAATCTATGAAATCACTAGATGCATACCTAAATAGATTTGTGTTGAAGATAATAATAAAGTTTAAGTCAAAAGAGAAATAATTATAAAAATATGTCTATAGTTATTCAATTTATCCAGAGATAAGCAGATAATTATAACTGTAAATGTATATAATAAGATGTTATAAATTAAATTTTGGGGGGATTAAAGTTTGGAGTAGAAGTGGGTTATACATTAATTTATATTCCTATATCATGCAAACCATTTATAATAAGAATATAGCATTTTATTATGAAAAACTAAAGCTATAAATGAAGCTTATAAATAAGTGTTTCTCTTCAGTTTATTCCTTTATAATTTTACTGGTTAAAAGCATTTTCTTAAAACTTTGTATAAACTACAAATAACATGACTTTGTATTTGTTTAATTGACATTTTATGGTGAAATTTTTATACAATAAGTAGCAATGAATTCAGAGAAATAAAACATGCTTTGAATATTAAGTACAACATTCATTTCCAATTTAGTGTATACATATATATGTACATAAACACATATGTAATAACATGTATACTATTGGATATATACACGAACACACACATATATTCATGAACAAGGATATACACATGCACCCACCCATATAAGCAAATTCAAAATAGATAAATTATAGCTCAATTTTTAATTAATGTGACTTCCTTTTGTGGATTGAATTAATAATTTTATACCAGTATTAATCTATAATACTTCTAATTCACATTTTCCTGTGAAGTATTTTGCCAAAAATTGCCATGTTTAGAAAACAGATTATAATTATTTACAGCAAACAATAGTTTAAAACCCACTTTTTATTATCAAAATGTAATAATTATCATGGGAATGAGTTATGAAGTAAAGCAAAATAGAAATTGTCCCTAAATTACCTACTACATCTCAGTCTTTTTAAAGTAGTGATTGTAGGGGAAGGACAATTAATATAATGGACATATCAAAAAAAGGTACTAAAAAAAAAGCTAAAGCATAGTAAAAGCACCACAAAAATATATTGATGAAACAGACCTGCAATTATTGGAAGAATGTTGAATAATACCCAACCTGCAACAAGAAGAAGATTTTATTGATTTTACTCCTTCCTATCATGATTCTCTGACTTTATGAAACTGAGTTTGTGGCCTTCAGTGAATGAAGTAAAGAAATCCGATGAGAGAAAGATATGTCAGTTACTTTATTTATGGTTTTCTTTTTTTGTTCTTTCTATCTTATTTTGGCCTGGAGCTTTATTTTCTCTGCTTAAGAAGAACTATTGATTTAGGAAGACTAAAGGGGCCACCTGGGATGCAGGGAGAATCAGCAAGGACCTAACTGCTTAAAGCGTTAGACTAGAATTTCAAGTGAAAAGAGAGCCAGCTGGCATCACCAGGTAGGACTTGATCCAGGATTTCAGAGAATAATTTATCTTAAAACATAAAATGTGGACCTTTGCTTAAATTATCTCTGGGTTGAAATTTATAAACTCTAAGTATGGCAATCATGATACAAGACAGTAAGGAATTACCAACCTTACCTAGGTATGTACAGTTCCACATAAATGAATTACTTGAAAAAAAAAAAAGTTTTATCTTAAAGAACAAAAACACTGATATGGTTTGGCTGTGTCCCCACCCAAATCTCATCTTGAATTGTAATCCCCTATCATCCCCACTGTGTTGTGGGAGGGACCCAGTGGGAAGTGATTGGATCACTGGGGCAATTTCCTTCATGCTGTTCTTGTGATAGTGAGTGAGTTCTCACAAGATCTTACAGTTTTATAAATGTCTGGCATTTCTCCTGCCTGCACTCATTGTCTCTCCTGCCACCCCGTAAAGAAGGTGCCTCTTCTACTTTGCCTTCCACCATGACTGTAACTTAACTGGGGCCTCCCAGCAATGTGTAACTGTATCATTAAACCTCTTTCCTTCATAAATTACCTAGCCTCAGATATTTCTTCATAGCAGTGTGAGAATGGATTAATACAATAAATTGGTACTGGGAGTGTGGCATTGCTATAAGATATCTGAGAATGTGGAAGCGACTTTGGAACTAGGTTATGGGCAAAGGTTGCAACAATTTGGAAGACTCAGAAAAAAACCACAGAATGATATAAGGAGATTGGAACTTCCTAGAGACTTGTTAAATGGCTTTGACCAAAATTCTAATAGTGATACGGCCAATGAAGTTCAGGTGGAGGTGGTCTCAGATAGAGATGAGGAACCTCTTGAGAGCTGGAGTAAAGGACACTCTTGCTATGCTTTAGTAAAGAGACTGGTGGCATTTTTCCCTTGCCCTAGAGACCTGTGGAACTTTGAGATTGAGAGAGATTATCTGAAATTGAACCTTAGGTTTAAAAGGGAAGTAGAATGCAAAAATTTTGAAAATTGGCAACCTGATAATGTGATAGAAAAGACAGACTCATTTTCTAAGAAGAAATTCAAGTTGGTTGCAGAAATTTTCATCAGTAGTGAGGAGCCAAATTTTAATCCAAAAACAATGGAAAAATGTCTTCATGGCATGACAGAAATCTTCACAGCAGCCCCTCCCATCACAGGTCTGGAGGTCTACAAGGGAAAAATAGTTTTGTGAACTGGGTCTAGGGCCTTGCTGATTTGTGCAATCTGGGAACTTGGTGACTTGCCTCCCAGCATGACTAAAAGGAGCCAACATACAGCTCAGGCCTTTGCTTCGGGGGGACAAGCCCCAATCCTTGACAGCTTATATGTGGTGTTGTTCCTGCAGGTACACAGAACTCAAGAATTGAGGAATGGGAACCTCCACCTAGATTTTAGAGGATGTATGGAAGGGCCAAAATGTCCAGGCAGAAGTTTGCTGCAGGGGCGGAGCCCTCATGGAGAACCTCTGCTGGGACAGTGTGGAGGGAAAATGTGGGGTTGGAGCTCCCACACAGAGTCCTCACAGGGGTATTGCCTAGTGGAGCTGTGAGAAGAGGGCCACTGTCCTCCAGAACCCAGAATGGTAGATGCACTGATAGCTTGCACCATGCATCTGGAAAATCTGCAGACATTCATAACCAGCCATGAAGGCAGCTGGGGCAAGGGACTGTACACAGCAAAGCCACAGGGGCAGAGCTACCCAAGGTCATGGGAGCCCACCCTTGTATCAACATGCCCTGGATGTAAGACATGGAGTCAAAGGGATTATTTTGGAGCTTTAACATTTAATGACTGACTCGCCAGATTTCAGACTTGCATGGGGCCTACAGCCTCTTTGTTTTGGCCAATTTCTCCCACTGTGTCTTGGAAGTAATCAACTATCTTTTGATTTTACAAGCTCCTAGGCAGAAGGGACTTGCCTATCTCTGATCAAGCTTTGGTCATGTCCTTTTGAGTTAATGCTTTAATAAGTTAAGACTTCGGGGCCTGTTATGAAGGCATGATTGTATTTTGAAGTGTGAGAACATGAGATGTGGGAAGGGCCAGAGGTAGAATGAAAGGGTTTGGCTGTGTCCCCACACAAATCTCATCTTGAATTGTAATCCTCACAATCTGCATGTGCTGTGGGAGGGACCTGTGGGAAGTGATTGGATCATGGGGGTGGTTTTCTCCCATGCTGCTCTCATGATAGTGAGTGAGTTCTCATGAGATCTGATGGTTTTGTGAGCATCTGCCATTTCCCCTGCTTGCACTCATCTCTCTACTGCTGCCCTTTGAAAAAGGTGCCTGCTTCTCCTTTGCCTCCCACCATGATTATAAGTATCCTGAGGCTCCCCAGCAATGCGGAACTGTGAGTCAATTAAATTTATTTCCTTTGTATATTACCCAGTCTTGGGTATTTCTTCATACTAGTGTGAGAACAGACTAATACAAATGCATATATCTTAAATGTCTATTGCAATAATAATCTCTAAATGAGTTACAAGAGAACCTCAGCACTTCTGAAAGTGGCCTCTACTTACCTCTGATGACCTCCCAGAGAGTGTTTGTTCCACAAATGAATCTAAAGTCATCTTTTGGAAGTTCTATCTTCTTTCTCTTTGACTTTAATGAATGGCTTAGAGAAATCTCATTGTTTTCATGTTCCCACAGAAGCTTGCCAAGTGTCCGTGGCTATGGTTTCTATATTCTGATGTTCCCAGAGGATCCATCTCAGGCTGTCTGAGGTGTGCAAAAGTAGTCTCCAACTGAAGCAGTTCTACCTTTGTTCAAAGTATGAGTGCCTCCTCAACATTTTGATTTGCTTTAAACATAATTAAAAAGATGATATTCAATAGGAAAATAACTTTTCACAATTATATACTTTCCTTCTTTTTCTACAACTCTGATAATTCTTTCATATATACATATTCAAGAGAAGTAAGCAGCAGTCAAATCATGAGGATGTGGTGTTACATTGTCTGTGTGTGTGTAATGGGATGGAGATGTGGAAATTGAACTGAATTTATTACAAGACCGGGGGAATATACACACACACACACACACACACACACACACACACATATATACACACACACACACACACACATAATCACACACATATATATGCAATATATATGATGAAATTATTTCCATTAGAATTTAATTCACTAATTTTGTTTCACTTTTGTTGTTTTCTTATGTCATGGCTTATTTTATAAAGTTATATATTAATATGATCTGTATTTATACTTTTGAGTTGCTTAAGTTGCCACTGTTAGTCTTTCTTAATTAAAAACAAAACAAAAAATAACAGTTCTTATTTTGCTTTTATTTAACAGCCTGCCCACTTGTGAATTACAGCCTTTAATTTCTTGAAGTATTGGAAAATAGTTAACCAAACAAATGGGATTATGTGAAAATTGGCTATAAGTGAATAGCCTATAAGTAAAAGTTTAATTTAAGAACTGCTAAAATTAATTTATTCTTTCTTTCTAAATATTGACAATTCTTTTGATAGCTGAAATTACCAAATATGGGACTATGTGTCGAGTGTTATGAGGTATGATACAGTTTAACACATTTGTCAGGTGGTATACTTTTTGAAAACTGAGATACAGAAATAAACAGAAATACTTTAATGCTATTTGTCAAAATACATAAATAATTGATGTTGGCACAAGTAAATACTATTTACATTTAGTCAAAATTTATACTTAATGTTTATATATAATTTGTATTATTTGTCTTCATAGCATTAAATTATTTAATACCACATTTATTATGACCAATAAACTTAAGATGCTTCCCTTCAGATAGAAAGAGCCCAAGGTTTATCCCATCAAAATGAGTAAGACCAATACACATTCATACTCAGGTACACATTCTACTGTCATATCCTACAAAAGAACTTGAAGTTTTACCATTACTCTTGGATATTTTGGGGGATATAAGTTTCAAGTACTCTCTTTTTCCCTCTTTCCAGGATTCTCTTTTATCTCCTCTTACATACATGTCTCTCAACTACTTATAATATATTTAGTAACCTACTTTTTTAGACTATTCAAAGGGACTAGGCTTTAAAAACAAAAGACTTGGCACCTTGTATATACACCTTCCCTCAGACAAAGAGCAGTAGGTTAAGATATTGCCCAAATTGATTTAATAGAATAATTAATATATTCTAATAACATTATTTTCAAATATTATTGTGTCATATTCAGAACTTAAATGACATTATCTCATATTTGACTGGCCTTCTCATTTTATAATTTCTCAAACATCATTCCTAATTTTTGTTTAATTACTGAGCATCACTGAACATCATTTTTGATAAATTACATTAGAATAAAATTAATTTTAGGATGATATTTAGAATCTATCTTGGCTAAAATTTAAATTTATAAACTATATAACACACACATATATAAAACTTGAAGGGTAACCATGGCTTTTCTTGAATAGTATATTTCACATAAATCAGAATATAAAAATGTCATCTTTGAGCAATAAGCTTTGAGTTCACTGAGTTTCCTGAAAACAGACTAACTTATCAAACTAAATAATGCTTTCTAGTACAGTGTAATTGCTTTTGTACTAGGTAATCCATTTAAATAGCAAGCTATAAAGGTTAGAGATATAAAATCTTATATTTGAGTGAGGGTGATGAAGATAAAATTATTGACAATATAAATATTACTTAAAAGTCACTTCTTAAAACATCGTGACACATCTTTTCCTCAGTCAATAAATATTTCTTAAGTAGGTAAAGAGGAGGAAATTTTTTGGAAACTATTGTTTCTGTTTCTTCTCCTATGGGTTTCTGTTCAAAACAATGACAGAATTAAGGCTTATTTACTGTGTCTCCCTATTCATTTCTACTATAATGTACAGAAATGATATTAGACAAGACACTGTCAACTGTGAAATATCTATGGTGCCAGCACAACCATTAGCTTAGGTTCATTTTCATATATGCTTTCTTTCTTTCATATTACATTCTTTAAATGTGCAAGTGTGTGTGTGTGTGTGCACGTGTGCGTGTGTGCGCATGTGTGTGTGAGAGAAATATATACTTTTAAAGCTGCTTCAGTATATTAAAAAGTAGTGTGATAGTTAATAGTGATTGTCAATTTGATTGGATTGAAGGATACAAAGTATTCATCCAGGGTATTTGTGAGACTATGTTGCCAAAGGAGTCAGTGGGTTGGGAAATGAAGACCCACCCTTAATCTCAGTGGGCACCATCTAATCAGTTGCCAATGTGGCGAGAACATAAAGCAGGCAGAAAAATGTCAAAAGACTAGACTGGTCAGGCCTCCCAGCCTGTATCTTTCTCCCGTGCTGGATGCTTCCTGCCCTCAAACATTGGACCCCAAGTTCTCCAGTCTTGGGACTCAGACTGGCTTTCCTTGCTCCTCTGCTTGCAGACAGCTTATTGTGGGATCTTGTGATCAGGTGGTGTGAGTTAATACTTAATACATTCCGATGATAGATAGATAGATAGATAGATAGATAGATAGATAGATAGATAGATAGATAGATAGATAGATCCTATTAGTTCTGTCCCTCTAGATAACCCTAATACAAGTAGTAATACAACTCTTTTAGAAAAGCACAGCTGTAAAATAATTTTATAAATATTTGTGATGATTAATGCTGTCAACTTGATTGAATTGAAGGATACAAAGTATTGATCCTGAGTGTGTCTGTGAGTGTGTTGCCAAAAGAGATCAACATTTGAGTCAGTGGGCTGGGAAAGGCAGATTCACCCTTCGTCTGGTGGGCACAATCTAATCCGTGGCCAGCAAATATAAAGCAGGCAGAAAAACATGAAACGGAGATACTGGCATAGCCTCCCAGCTTCCATCTTTCTCCTGTACTGGATGCTTGCTATCCTCAAACATCAGACTCCAAGTTCTTCAGTCTGGGGCCTCAGACTGGCTCTTCTAGCTGCTCAGCTTGCAGACAGCCTATTGTGGGACCCTGTGATCATGTAAGTTAATACTTAATAAACTCCTCTTTACATATATATGTATATCCTATTAGTTCTCTCCATCTAGAGAACCCTGACTAATACAGTATTGAAGCTAGTGTATTGAGAAATCTCAAATAAGAGAGTACCAATGAAACATTTCATTATGAAATGTATCATGCTCTGTCAAATTTTTATGTTTTTATCTCTTAATGATATCTTGAGCAGATATCACAATTTTGTGAAGACTTTAAGGTTTGTAAAGGTCAATCATGTTAAGGATAAACTAATTTAATCTTTCCCCTTTCTTCATGTCCAGACCCCAGTTCATGTTTTATCTCAAACTCTAAATTGTAGAAATAAAAAGGGAAGTTTATGGTTAGTTTTGAGTCATGGTTTCCATTTTATCTCTTTAAGGCTACGTTCTTCCCAAGTATTATGGAGAAAGGGAAAAATTTGGGAAGAAGAGACGTCTCTTCACCCAGAAGGAAGCACTAGCTTCCTTCTACTTAGCTGTTTTTGACTCTCTTTCTGGTTGACACATATTGCCATTAATGTCCCCTCTGTGGAGCAATTCCCAGGGTTACCTCTTTCACCTCTTTCAAAGGTTTCATGTGTGAGTTCCTTAGGTGGTCCTGGGTATTCCTGGCTCTGGAGACTCAGTTCTACCTCGTCTTTTTCAACAAATTTCCCTTGCTTCTTACTACCTGGTGTGTCCCACAAGTCCGTGCTGTTGGTGTTCATTATATGACAGACAACCTTCTTGGAGAAATAATGGTAAAGCAGCACAAGCTCTACTAATTTCTCAGGAGTCCATGTACCCTATGGAAAACTTGCGCTTTCTGTTGTAGTAACAGTGGGAATTTCTGCCACTTCCTTATCACTTTTCTCTCTGCTTTGAGATCTCTCTCCAACTCTCTTCTCCGTTGCTTACAGATGTACAGGGGAAGGTTAGCAAAACTTTTGTTTAAGCAGAGATACCAATGACAAATAAAATGTTAGCCCCCTCACCTTTTCTTTCTAATGTATAAGTATCCTCTCACACATACATAAAATGGGATAATGGGGACAAAATATGAAAACTTCAATATTGCCCTCCTCACAACTTGACATACTGATGGTGCATCTGCATCTACCTCTCCTCTACACTCTCCTTTATCCTTTGTTCCTTCCTGCTATTTTTATAGAGACTGGAAATTTGGGAAATGCATCATGACCACCTCTTAGTCCTAAGAAAATCCCCTGACTAGCTCTTTATAAATGTGACTTAATTTTGGTATTTCCTTGACTGTAATTCTATTTAAATGGGAAAAGCAATACTCAACATCCTATTTTCTCATAGGGATCAATATATATTCTGGCTTTTACTTTGGACTATTCTAATTAAAATCTATATTCTAACTTTATAAGTTTCTTATGTCCCAATTAATTGTAACATACTGTACAATTATTTTTTTAGAAAGTATGTATTTCATGTAACAATGAATATATAATGTATAACCTATGAATGTATTATTGCATTATAACTTAGCTATAGACGATGAGTTTCAATTTATAATGCATTATTTAATATAATTGCACTTTTTTCCTTCTAGTTAAGAGAATTATTATAGTAAATAAACTTAGTTCTCTCTTCTCTTAAACTATATTTGACATTCACTTAAAAACTTTATATAACTTTTACTATGCCAAAAGTTATCAGTTATTTTGATAAGAAAAGTGATAATTACATAGTATTTAGTTTTCAGAAATTATATATGTATATATTTATATATAACTGCTTTTTGTATAGATATATTTTCCTCATTGCAATTAATTTTAACTTTCAATATAATTTTAGGGTAGCAATATACAGAATCATATTTTCAATGTGCTGTTACTTATTCTCATTTTGAGGAGTTTTGTTTTCATTGAAAATAACTTATTTAATATTATGGAAGAAAGAAACATATTTTAATTTGAAAAAGTTGATTTATTTTGGGTAAATAATAAAAGATGGCTACATTTAGGCATCCGAAGCTCCCCTCCTCCATTAAAAACACTCAAACTAATAAGTAGACAATCACTTTCTGAATAGATCATCTAAGAACATGGAAATTTAACAGGAAAGTGACAGAAAACACTTAAGGCAAGGCAAGAGAGAGAAGGGATTGACTGGGAGTCTGGAGCTCCCCAATGCGAGGAAAGGGTAAGGAAGTGGCTCCCGGTGGTTCACATTTCCACCAAAGAACCCTGCAATCCTAGCCACAGGAGAGCCACGTGACCCTTGTGGGCCTTGAAACTAACACAGGGAGCTGCCTGAATACCACATGGAGGCATTGCTCCAGAGAGGAAGCTCATGATGGGTCCCACAAGTTTTAAGGAGCTACAGCAAGGCATCATTTTGAGAGCCTGTCTCCCACCAGACTGCATTCTGTTCTTGGGCTCAACAGTAGCTGTGTCTTGTCTCTACATCCCTGAAGACCCACTGACAATCCCCGTCCATAGCCACTGTCATTAATGGCTGCTGCCACCAGGACCAAAGTATGAGCCACTGGCAGTGACCTTCCTGCCCCCAGAAAAGAGGCTGTAATGCATTTGCACAATCCCTGAGAGTAGATTCCTTGACCTGAAGCCACCACTGCTACTGGCTGTGGCTGCTGGGTCCAAAACACAAGCCATTGGCAGCATCCCTTCTGCCCTCAGCAGTGGGTCACCATGTATTTATAACCGCCCTGAAGACAGGCTCCCCCATTTGCAGCTGCTATCTGGGGACAAAGTGTGCACTCTCCAGCTGCTTGCTTATGGTTTCTGCCACTTAAAGCAACCACTCCCTGATCAGCAGCAAGGCTGCAGTGCAGCAACTACTACCAACACCTGAGCACTCTATTAGGGGCGTGGGAATCACCCAACTTTTGCCTAAAACAGCCAGCATCAACATGCACCACCAGAGTGCCTGACAATAGACCCCCCTGGATCAGCAATGCCTGTTCTCCACCAAGTGCCCAAGAATGCTGTTCAGGGGCCCAGGGATGACCCTGCCCTGTCCACCACCATTGGCACCTAAGCACTCTTGTTGGAAGCCTGATGATAGGCCCACCCAACCTTTGACTACCACCACAGCTGACACTTCTTGACATGTGTCTTTTGTGAGCCTGAGTACTGGCCTGCCCAGCCCCAGCCCATTTAAGCCACTGCTAAAATCAATGCAGACTACTTGGGAGTCAGAATGCTAACCCGTCACTGCTAATGTCAATACCACAAGCTACACTAACCAAGAATAACATAAAGAAGATCCAAATAAGCAAAATCCAAAATGAAAAGGGAGACATTACAATTGATACTACAGAAATAGAAAAGATAATCAGAGACTATTCTGAATAACTATATCCCTCACTGGAAAATCCAGGAAAAGAATGGATAAATATCTGGATAATTATTATGAACAACAATATGCTAACAAATGGGAAAATCTAGATAAAATGAATAAGTTCCTGGACACATAAAACTCTCCAAAAATGAATCAGAAAGAAATAGAAAATCTGAGTAGACCAATAATGAGTACTGAGATTGATTCAATGATAAAACAGTCTCCCAACAATGAAAAGCCCAGGACCAGATGGCTTTATTGCCAAATTCTACTAAACTTACAAAGAGCTAACACCAGTTCTCCGCAAACTATTCCAAAAAGTCCAGGGGAAGGGAATTCTCCCAAATTCATTCTACGAGTCCAGCATTACACTGATACCAAAACCAGATAAGGAAACAAAAATAACAAAGACCACAAAACGATATCCCTGATGAACATATGCACAAAAATCTTCAACGAAGTTCTAGCAAAGCAAATTCAACAGCACGTTAAAGAAATAGTTTACCACAATCAAATGAGAATTATCCTAGGGTTACAAGGATGGTTTCACACACACACACACACACATATCAGTAAACGTGATAAATCTCATATACAGCATGAAGGACAAAAACCTTATTATCATTTCAATAGACACATGAAAAGCATTTAGTAAAATTCAACATCCCTTCCTGATGAAAGCTCTCAACAAAGTAGACATAGAAGAAATATATACAGAACACATTAGTAGTAGTATAGCCAACTAATCCTGTAATGCAACATTTTCCTAGAAGTTCTAGCCGGAGGAATCAAGGAAGAGAAAGAAATAAAAGACATTCAAGTTGCAAAAGAGGAATTCAAATGGCCCCTCTATGCTAATGACATTATTATATACCTAGAAAAACTTAAAGATTAGTCCCCCAAACCCTAAGATTTAATTAATAAATTCAGTAAAGTTGTAGGATAAAAGACATCAACGTACAAGCAATTCAGTAGCATTTCTATACATCAATAATGAACTACCTGGGAAAGAAAGCAAAAAGGGAACCATATTTACAATAGCTAAAAAAAAAAAAAAAAAAAAAAAAACCTAGAAATACATTTAAGGAAGTAAAAGACCTTTAAAAAAAGGTAAAGACCTCTTAAAAAGGAGGTAAAAGATTTTCAAAAAAGAAACTTACAAAACTCTGATAAAAGAAATTGAAAGGGACACAAGAAAATGGAGTAACATCCCATGCTCATGAATTAGAAAAGTTAATATGGCTATAATGACCATACTACCCAAAGCAATCTACAAATTCAATAAAATATCTATCAAAATACCAATGACATTCTTCACAGAAATAGAAAAAAAAAATAATAAAATCCATATTGTACCACAGAAGACCATGAATAGCCAAAGTAATTCTGAGCCAAAAGAACAAAGCAGGAGGCATCACATTACCTAACCTCAAAATATATTTCAAGGCTATGGTAACAAAAACAGCAATAAATTGGTACCAAAACAGACACATAAACCAGTGGAACAGAATAGAAAACCTGAAAATATATCCGTGTATTTACAGCCAATATATTGTCAACAAAAACATCAAGAACATCCACTGGGGAAAGGACACCCTATTTAATAAATAGTGCTCGGAAAATTGGAGAGACATCTAATGAAGAATGAAACTGGACCCATATCTCTCACCATGTTCACAGATCAACTGGATGCGAATTAAAGACTTAGCTGTGAGATCTGAAACTAAAACTACTAGAAGAGAACATAAGGAAAACACTTCAGTACATTGGTCTAGACAAAACTTTTATGGCCAAGATATCAAAAGTACAGACAACAAAAACAGAAACAGACAAATCAAACTATATTAAACTAAAATGTTTTGACATAGCAAAGAAAACCATAAACAAAGTGAAGAGACTACCTGTTAAATGAGAGAAAATATTTGCAAACTATTCATTTGACAGAAGATTAGTATCCAGAATATACAAGAAAATGAATTCAACAGTAAACAAACCAATATTTCCATTAAAAAATGGGCAAAGGACAAGAGTCATTTGATAAATAACTACTTATACAAAATGGTCACCAGATGTATGAAGAAATGCTCAACATTACTAATCATTACAGAAATGTAAATTAAAAATACAATAAGATATCATTTTAGCACAGTTAGAATGCTATCACTAATAAAATAAAATATACTAGATGCTGATGAGGATGCAGAGAACAGGAAACTTTTATGCACTGTTGGTGGGAATGTAAATTCATCAACCATTATGTAAAAGTAGTATGGGGGTTTCTCACAAAACTAAAAATAGAACTACCATACAATCCAGCAATGTCTCCACTTGGTTCTTAACCAAAGAAAAGAAATTGGCCTATTGAAGGGATACCTGAACTTCCATGTTTATTATAGCAGTAGTCACAATAGCAAAGATATGGAATCCACCTCAGTAGCCATCAGTGGACGAATGAATAAAGAAAATATGGGTACATAACACAATGAAATATTATTCAGTCTTTAAAAAATAATAAAATAATGTCATGTGCAGCAACATGGATGGAACAGGAGGTCATTATGCTAAGTGAAAAAAGCCAGGGCCAGGCACGATGGCTCAGGCCTGTAATCTCAGCACTTTGGGAGGCCAAGGCGGGTGGATCATGAGGTCAGGAGATCAAGACCATCCTGGCTAACACGGTGAAACCTCGTCTCTACTAAAAAACAAAACAAAACAAAACAGAACAAGAAATTAGCCAGGAGTGCCTGGGGGGTCGGGAGGTGGGGGCGGCGCCTGTAATCCCAGCTACTCCTCCGGAGGCTGAGGAAGGAGAATGGCGCCAACCCGGGAGGCGGAGCTTGCAGTGAGCCAAGATCGCGCCACTGCACTTCAGCCTGGGAGATAGCAAGACTCCATCTAAAAAAAAAAAGAAAAAAGCCAGGGACAGAAAGACAAATTTTACATGTTCTCACTTATAAGAATGTGAAAAGTTGATCTCATGGAGGGAGAAAGGACGATGATAGACATCAGAGTCTGAAACGGATGTGTAGGTGGCGGTGAATGAAGACAAGTCAGCTAATGGGTGCAAATATACAGTTAGATAAAGGAATAAGTTCTGACGTTCAATAGCAGAGTAGTGCATGAAACAATAATGTACTATATATTCCAAAATAACTAAAACAGAGGACTTGAAATGTTCCCAACACATATAAATGATAAATACTCTAGGTGACGGACACCCTAAACACTCTCACTTGATTGTTACAAACTCTATGAATGTGTTAATATATCACATGTACCTCATAAATATGTGCATTTTGTATATCAATAATAACTAAAAATAACCCAAAGCTTTAAAACACTGGATGTAAACAAAAGAGAATATTTGGTGGCTTGATGTTTATTCTAAGGGGACAGAAAGTTGACAAACTATCAAAATGTTCTAATTATAAGTTGTTTTTGTTAGTTGATAACTATTACCACCTTATTACTTAAAATTAACAATGCCTAGATCAAATATTCCTTGAAACTTTTATACTTGGATATATAAATCGAAACCATAACCCTGAGCCAATTATCTAAGCCAATTATCCTGTGATTCCTTTGAATTTATATTAATAATTTAACTCTATGTTCTATATTCCTTCTGTATGTCAGTATTCTTACTGGAATGAAATGATGATTATTTCTGTGAGTGAGTAGAATGACAATATGTTTAAAATCTCTTAGTTTTTTTCAAATAGAAAGAGGAACATTTCAATGAGATTAGTTTAATGAATGATTTCTTGTTACTCATGACAGTGTTCTGTTTTCCCACTAGAGGAACTTCATGTAAGATGCCTGTGCATTTGAGTGATCTATACCCAATGCAAATGTAGACTCAAAAGCAGAGTCAATCTTCTACTTCTACAGTGCTTTTTGAATGCTTATATGTTCATATGCAGTTTTGTGTTTTAGGATGTAGTTTCTAATTTTTATTCTACTCATTTTTGATATTTCAAATATCAAATATAAAGACAATGTTATTCCATCTTGTTCCTTTTAGACAAATAATTTTCAGTGCACTATTCATTTATTCACATTGTAAACCGGTTATACTTTTTCAAAAAAATTCTTTACTTGTGTTTGAAACCTCTTTGAAAAAAATATCCAAATCATTACATTGCACAGTAGTTTTTCTATATACTACACAATTAAATAATGCTGCCTATAATTTCAAAAAATTCATTACAATAGACAGAAAGAAACCCTAAAATGTAGATAAATAAGCAAGAAATAAAACAAATAACTTTGAAAAAGACAGTATAATTAAATGTTTAGTGACCACTTCTTAGGAAAACATTTATATTTGCTGCAATAAGGAAATTTGTCATATTTTAATACTGAAAATTTATGATATGCCTGTCTCTGTTCTCAATTTTTTATATACATTAATTTATATAGTCTTTACAATAATCCAGTGAAGTCCAGTGAAGTAGATTTTATGCTATCCTTTTTACAAATGAAGAAACTAAGACAAATGAGTGTTATGCAACTTGTTCAAGTCCATATAGGAAGAAAAGGAGAATTGAAAATTATATCCAGGTGGTGTGTGTTCTTAACCATTACTCTGCATTGTACTTTATGAGGTACCTAAGTACATTTTATTCTTCATGCACTTCCCTTTATTTTTCAATTGTTGCTTGGTATATGAAAATGTGTATTCTTAAGTTTGAAGTTACAAAATTAGTTCAACTGCAATTTTTAAACAAGTAAAGTCTATTGATCTTACAAACTGATGTGAAAATTATAAGCTTGGAATATTATATGATTTGGCTCTGTGTTCCCACACAAATCTCACCTTGAACTGTAATAATCCCAACACGTCAAGGGCGCGACCAGGTGGAGACAATTGATTCATAAGGGCGGTTTCCCCCACGCTGTTCTTGTGATAGTGAGTTCTCACGAAATGTGAGTTTTATCAGGGGCTTCTCCTTTCACTCGACTCTCATTTTCTCTCCTGTCACCCTGTGAAGAGGTGTCTTCTACCATGATTGTAAATTTCCTGAGGCCTCCCCAGCTATGTGGAACTGTAAGTCAATTAAACCTCTTTTCTTTATAAATTACCCAGTCTTGGGTATTTATTCACAACAGCATGAGAACAGAGGAATAAAGCATAATATGTATTAAAATAAATATATGCAATTGAAAAAATTTATTTATATATCTTTTATTGTTTTGAGGGCTTACCTAACACTTTACTATAATTATTTGAAAAACATTGTGCCTTATTAAATGTAAAAAAAAGTTTATCAAACCAATGTCAATCTCCAGTGAGCCATTTATTTTTTTGTAATTTAATTTGGGAGTTCATGGCAACGCTGTTTCTTATATTTTTATTTTTATTATTTTGTTTTAATTTTGTTTTGTACTATCTTGACAATTGATCAAATGACAAAGAAAATTTCTGTTAAATGTAATTTATATCTGCTATGTGTTTACTTGTTTGTTTGCTCTCTTGGAAAAAGAACACAGTCGTTACTAAAGTGTTTGTAGCTTGTAATACACTACGTAATTTTTGGATTGTATCTGTGCTACCTGCCAGTGGTAGATGCCTCTCTGTTCTCAATCACAGTGCAATTTTACATGACCTTCTTTTAGACCCTTCAACAATATCTTTTTCTTTCTGTACTTAAATTAAGCAAAGGTGATTTACATTTTTCACGATGCGTTCTAAATAAGGCGAGAATAAATAAAAAACTTTCCCATTTCAGGCTTCTCAATCCCCAGTTTTAATTTTAATGGAAATTATATGTTTGTTTTCTAGATATAAGGAAAAACAGGGCAAATTTCAGCAGAAAACGGCATGGTGTATATCCCAGAAATTCTTGGACAATAAATAAATATAAAAGCAAAGTAAAAAATTATATTTCTATTTTTAAGACACAGAATCAAGATAAGCCAGTGAAGCATATTGATCACTGCACAGAAGGTTGCTTTCTTTTTCCCTTCTTTCCTTCCTTCCTTCCTTGCTTCCTTCCTTCTTTCCTTCCTTCCTCCCTCCCACTCTCCCTCCCGCCCTCCTTCCTTCCTTCCTTGCTTCCTTCCTTTTTCCCTCTCTTATTTAAGTTTTGGCTTTGTGCAATATTTCCTTAAATACTTAAAAAGGAAACGAAAGCTGAAATATGAATTGCCAATTAAGAAAAGCTTTTTGAAAATAAGTAATAGCTCTAAATATGGCTAACAGTGTATGTGACCAAGTACACAGACACTGGTGAACATTTAGCATATGATGAAGAGATTTTAACTTTTTTCCTGGAGTCCCACAGTAATATCTCTTTTCTTTTTATCTTCCTAAATTTTGTTCCTTGTGTTCTTTTCTGTAAACACCAGTCACATGAAATTGAATATCCAGAAGATTAGCCATTTCAAAAGTCATATTTCCTGCATTACTAAAATATGCTAATAGAGAACATTCTAAGGGATGTAGTTTTTTTCTCTTTTTTAATCTTTTGTTCTTTTCCATTCAAAGTAAATGTCACCACTAAATACTGTAGCATTATTGCAGGTATGTTTTATGCATATAGCAAACATTAAAAAATGTGATTTAGTTGAACTTTTCCTAGACTTCCAAGATTGCTTCTAAAGATTGTGTAAGACTAATCCACATTCATGACAGATTTATTAAGGACAAGTGATATATTAAATCCTTGGAAGTTATATTTTACATTAAAGGTAAATTAAAACCATAAATTAAATGTGTGCACAGATGAGCCTAGTCTTAGCAAATAGTAATCAGGTACTGTTTAATTTTCCTGTACTGGATAGATTCATCAGGATTCACCGAGTTTGTATAGTAATTTTCCATATCCCCCATATGTCTGACATTTGCTTCATTAGATTAGGTCTCCTTATCATCATCAGGCAAAGCACATTCTTATATTAAGGAGAAAGGATGACATTGCCATCCCAGTACTTTAATGTGGAAAACATATATCTGCTGTTCTCTATAATAACGTATTTGAGAAGTCAAATAGCCTTAAAAGAGTAGTCCACTATAATTAAAAAAATTCAGTCTATTCCTTAAATACTTAGAGATGTATGCACGTGTAAATCTGTATGTAAGTTTTAAATGTATGGATGTGTGTTCAAGTGAGGTCTCCAAATGCATAACAATGTTTTAAACACATATTTTGAAATAACTTATGTTCCTGAAAGGTTTTAATATACAATTCAATGATTATAAAGCATGGTCAAGCATTATTTGACATAGGTGCCTTTTAATGCTTTACATATTATCTGTATGATTTTTAAATTATTAAATCTGTTATCTCTTTATATTTGTTTAATTGATAAATTAATATTGTAACCACTGTATTATTTCAGATTAAACATTATCGTATACATTTTTCTCAGAAAGTATGGTTGAGGTTTTGCAATTTTTTTGTTTGTTTATTCTATCCTGAGTTAGAATGTTAATTAATGGTATATACTTATTTCTGAGATAAGGCATAAACTTAATAACATTTTTGGCTACCAGGCAAGAAACTGTGAATTCACTTACTGGTTTATAAGTAGTACAATACTATAATGTAACAGTGTAAAGCCAAACCTGTATTTTCTAGAGATTGCTCTGAATTCCAGTTTTGATCATAAATGGGTTTGTTTCAAATATTGTGTGAGTTTAGAATCACAACTACATGGATATAGGAATATATTATATTACACAAAAAAAGAAACATAATGGCTAATACTTCTTGACATATGCACAATTAAATGCTGGCAAGTTTAATGCAAACTTTCCCTCTCCATATTAAATACTGCATGTAAAACACATTGGTAAATGCTACAGGTCAATAGATTTCCACAATCTTAATTCTTTAAAAAACTTCAATAGATTTTGTGGTACAAGTGGGTTTTGGCTACGAGGGTGAATTATATACTGATCCATTCTGAGATTTTAGTGCACCCATCACCCGCGTAGTGTACATTGTACCTAATGTGTAGTTTTGTATCCCTTGATCCTCTTCCAGCCTCCCCTCTCTGAGTCTCTAAATTCCATTGTAACACTCATATGCCTTTGCCTACTCATAGCTTAGCTCCCACTTATAAGTGAGTTCATGCAGTCTTTGGTTTTCCACTACTGTGTTACCTCACTTACAATAATGGCTTCCAGCTCCAGCCAAATTACTACAAATGACGTTATTTTGTTTCTTTTTAATGGCAGTGTAGTATTCCATTGTGTATAAATAGCACATTTCCCTTATCCACTCGTTAGGCCATAGGCACTTAAATCAGTACATTTGCAATTGTGAATTCTGCTGCTATAAACATAAGTGTACGAGTGTCTTTTTCTATAATGACTTATGTTTCTTTAGGTAGATACCCTGCAGTGGAAGTGCTGAATTGAATGGTAGATCTACTTTTGTATATCTTTTTTAATTTTTTAATTAATTCTTTTTTTTGTTTTGTTTTGTTTTGTTTTGTTTTGAGACAGAGCCTTACTCTGTGACCCAAGCTGGAGTTCAGCGGCCCAATCTCAGCTCATTGCAACCTTCGCCTCCCTGGTTCAAGCAATTCTTGTGCCTCAGCTTCCTGTGTAGTTGGCACTGCCGGCATGTGCCACCACACTTGGCGAATTGTTATATCTTTTAGTAGAGACAGAGTTTCACAATGTTGGCCAGGCTGGTCTCGAACTGCCGCCTCAACTGATCTGCCTGCCTCAGCCTCCCAAAGAGCTGGGATGGCAGGTGTGAGCCACTATTCCCAACCATATCTTGAGAAATGTCTGTTCATGTCCTTTGCCCACTTTTTAATGTAATTGTTTCTTTCTTTTCTTGGTGATTTGTTTGAGTTCCTTATGGATTCTGGATGCTAGTCCTTTCTTGGATGCATAGCTTGCAAATATTTTCTCCCTTATGTGGGGTGTCTGTTTACTTACTCTGTTGAATATTTCTTTTGCTGTGCAGAAACTTTTCAGTTCATTTAGGTTCAATTTATTTTTGTTTTGTTTTACTTGATTTTGGGGTCTTAGTCATGAATTCTTTGCCTAGGCCAACATCTAGAAGAGTTTTTCCAACAGTGTCTTTTAGAATTTTTATGGCTTCAGGCCTCATATTTAAGTTTTTGATTCATCTTGAGTTGATTTTTGTATATGGTGAGAGATAAGGTTTCAGTTTCATTCTTCTACACGTGGCTTGCCAGTTTTCCCAGCCACCATTTATTGAATAGGGTGTCAATTTCCCAATTTATGTTTTTGTATGCTTTGTTGAAGATCAGTTGGCTGTATGTACTTGGTTTTATTTCTGGGTTCTTTATTCTGTTCCATTGGTCTATGTGCCTACTTTTACAGCAGTACCATGCTGTTTTGGTTAACTATAGCTTTGTAGTATAATTTGAAGTTAGGTAATGTAATGCCTCCAGATTTGTTCTTTTTACTTAGGATTGCTTTGGCTTTTGGGGCTCTTTATTTGGTTCCCAGAATTCGCATGAATTTTAGGATTTTTTTTTTTTTCTAATTCTGTGAAAAATAGTGTTGGTATTTTGATAGGAATTACACTGAATCTGTAGATTTCTTTGGGAAGTATGGTAATTTTCACAATATTGATTCTTTTAATCCATGAGCATGGAATGCATTTCTGTTTTTTTGTGTGTCATCTATAATTTCTTTCAGCAGTGTTTTGTAGTTCCCCTTCTAGAACTCTGTCGTCTCCTTGCGTAGGTATATTTCTAGGTCGTTTTTTGTTTTTTTCTTTGCAGCTGTTGCAAAAGGGATTGATTTCTTACTTTGATTCTCAGCTTAGTGATTGCTGGTGTATAGCAGTGCTACTGATTTTTGTACATTCATTTTGTAACCTGAGATTTTACTGAATTCATTTATCAAATCTAAGAGTATCTTGGAGAAATCTTTAGGTTTTCTTTATGGCATGTGAGGACTAATAAGCATTTAGTGTTTTCTATAATAGATGTTTATAGCATATGCACACACATCCTTTTACTTGAGAAAATATAAGTAAGGGTTCTGTTGCTCCTTTAATGTGGTTTTACTGTCTTCTGTTTTACAGAAGATCACTGAGTTAATCACATTAATTGTCTGTATTGTAAAGTCAGTATTGATATCTAAATTTTTACACCGTAAATGAGCACAAAATTGTAATGTCTTAATAATTTTTCTGAGGTCAGGCTTAAAGTTTGAGTGCCAGTTGCAGACATAGTAGGAATTACATTTATTATAGTCTTCCTAATAAACATTAACTTTCTTTAAGTATGAATACACAACTGGCTTAGACTCCCAGAATTCATTAATTATATACTAGCCTGAAAGTGGCTATAAGAATTATATAATATTGACACAATTTACTGAAATTTATACATCACCTACTTTTACTAAAAAATGCTAGAGGCTTTGGGATTTGAATTTGTATTTGCCTTAAGGTTTCTCTTCCTTCTCTGAGGGTTTCACATGTATTAATTCAACCAACGGTGGACTAAAAATGTTTGAAAAAATAGTGGATGGTTGTGTTTGTACTGAAAATGTACAGATTTTTTTCTTATCATTATATCCTAAACAATATAGTATAAAAACAATTTACATAGCATTTACATTGTGTTAGGTATTATAAATAAGCTAGAGACAATTTAAAGTATTGAAGATGTGCAAAGGTTTTATGTAAATACTGCATGATTTCATGTAAGCAAACTTATCTGGATTTTTGTATCTGCAGGGGTGCCTGAAGCCAATCTTCCTTGAATACCCAGGGATGACTGAATTTGCTTTCCCATGGGCAAATTATTTTGCCTCTTTGATTTTATCCTCAGTATCTCTATGTAGTATATTAGGTTATTTTTTTTCCTGGCAAAATTGTTATGAAATAAATTAGAATACATAAATACCAGAATTGCAGTCATATAAATGATATTCAATGATGGCAAGATTAGGTTTGCCTCTCTGTAATGATCTATATTTCTCTGCCTGCTCCCAAATTAATATGTTCATATTAACTACATTTTTAGTTATCCACTGTTAAACGATAAGCACTTGAAATAGACGTCTGTCTGTCTAACTCATCCTTGAAGCCCCAGTGCTTGAATTTTAGTAGATATCTGACAATCAGTGAAAATGCAATGAACATTTGCTAAATACATAATAATTGTAAATCATATATACTTTACGTTCTACTGCCACTACAAAAGAGGCAATATCCTACTTACAAATCCAATAATGAATGTAATCCTATAAACATTAAAAGGATAAAACTGCTTAATACAATATCTAATTAAAGCAACTGAAAATCAAGTATAAACAAATTTAATAATATATTGAGATAGGCATTTGAAATTTACTTTTATAACATTACAGCTACTTTTATACATTTTATAATTACCCCCATTTTAAAATATCTGAAGAAATTGACAATTCTGATGTCAAAAATACATCACTAGAAAGTGGCAGAGCTGAGATTGAGCTGTGGCTATATAGTCCAAAATCTGTGTTCTTATTCTCCGTACTAAACTGTGTCTCTACCCCACCATATGGCATTGGGTCCGGTGAAGTGACTAAATTCATACGCTCACCCTAAAATGTAATCAGTTTTCTTGGCTCCTAGGTCAAAGATAAATTGTGCTCTCTCTGCTGAAGTCTTAAATACTTCAGAGATTTAGATATTTGATATTTAAATACTGTTATTTCACTAGTCAATATTTACATATTTAGTTTGATATTAACAAGATATTGTTCTGGGGTTTAAGGTGTGAAAAAAATACTTAGGCATTTTATTTATGAATAGGTATTTTATCAGATATACCATTCACTTGTTGCTTTTTATACATCTATAGTATAAACACTATAACGTCTAAATCTTTACATCATAGATTTCCATAGAATAAAATTTAATAAAGATTAAGAAATCTTTTGCTTCTGATAGAGTTATTCTTATGATATGATCTTGCCTTTAAGATGACCTTTGGAAATATAGCTTTTGATATTTTTATTGATTTTATAGCAGTACTATTAGTAGTAAAAAAAAATAGTAATATTAAGTAGAAGAAGGAGCAGAAGTAGCATGATTTAAATTACAGTGTTTTTGTGAGGATCTAGATTACTATATGCTGATTATATCTGGCCTTTATTCAGTTTACTTTATTTCAATGCCTTCATTACAAACATGATGTTAATGTACTGTATTTCTTCAGATTGCCAAATATTTATAAACAACTTTTGAGAATTGTGACAATGTTAAGCACTAAAGATTAAAAAATGAATGGCCTGTTTTCTCCATTTTTTTTCCTGTTTTTGTTTTTGTTTTGTAGAATGTAGTAGTACATTCTATTGGGGTAGACATGAGCATATAATTATTACCTGATTGCATTATATAAACTATATGAATATAGATTATCAATATAAACACATAAATACATTTAGAGTGATTGGAGTAGCACATAGGGGAGAAGAGACTTGAATTGTGAATCAGCAGAACTAGAACTTAGTCGTTCTCCCTTTAGCTTGTTGTGAAACTTTTAACAAACATTTTCAGTTGATCAAATATCTTTAATCATTAAACAGTTGTCCAATACTGAAAACAGCTAATATTTCTTCGGAAGCTTTACTTTATATAAAAACGTACTCTTGCTGCTTGCATGAATATGAAGATCTGAATGAGTGAAAAATAGTCTCAGAGGTAGTACATAAAGAGAGCATAGCATCACAAAAATCATATTAATGTGTTCTACCCCCTGCTAGTTAATGAATTCAGTACAGAAATCACAATATAATTTTCAAAGATCCCAGAGGGAAAAAAAGCATAATTGTCTGAAACATGATTGAAAAATGGAAAAGGCAGCACAGGAATTCAGCTACCTACATGAGAAATATAGCATTTTTAAAATTTTTTTCTATTACTAGTTTTTTTTTTTTTTTTTTCCCCCACATTACTAGTTTTTGTTAAGGTAGAAACTGTCAATGAAAATAAAGTGTCAAAACATTTCAAGGTGAGATTTTACAATGCAAAACCAAACTGCTCTGGCAAATGTTGACGCTTTTGCTTCTGCTTTTGATCTAGGTGGGGATACAATAACATGGATCAGGGCAATAGGATTGAGGGTGGTGAGGCACTTCCATTGAAGTAAATGAATGAAATTGTGGACTAAAATTGGAAAGTTTTCCCCGTGATAAATTAATTCTCTTGCATTGAAAGGGTATAGACCTGCTTCCACTGAACTAACATTTTAGTATATTTATCACAAAGTTTGGCATAGATATTAAATTAAAATATGTTTTCCCTAAACAAATACCCCTTCCCGCTCAGAATTAGATTTTTGAAGTCACTGGCATACTTTTTTTTTTTTTTTTTTTAAGATGGAGTCTAGTCTCTCTGTGTTGCCCTGGCTGGAGTGCAATGGCATGGTCTTAGCTCACTGCAACCTCCACCTCCTGGGTTCAAGCGATTCTCCTGCTTCAGCCTCCCTAGTAGCCAGGACTACACATGTGTGCCATCACATCTGGCTCATTTTTGTATTTTCAGTAAAGACAGGGTTTCACTATGTTGGCCAGGCTGGTCTTGAACTCCTGACCTCAGGTGATCCACTACCTCGGCCTCCCAAAGTGCTGGGATTACACGCATTTTCTCTTACGTGTACTTTCAAACAATGGGGGTGGGAAATGGATAGGATGTTAGATGTGCTCATAAACACATACAGTTCATATGAAAGTAGTAAATATTTTATCTTTTTTAAAGGTGTTATCCAAAAATGTAAAATAGCTAACCTTGTGACAAGATAAATGAACCATATGAAACACATAAAACCTTGATTACCTAACAAATAAATGTCATGCATTCTAGAAAATGTAGCACTAGAATATTCTTCTTAAAAACATAATTTTTGTGAGTTTGTATTCTCTGCTAATATTACTGGAATTATTAGGACACACAACTATCCAATGGGAGACACATGACGTTAAGATATACAGTTCAGGAAACACTTTCGTAGCTTATCAGTGAGTAGAATACTTACTGCCTGCTGTTTAAGAAAGTTGTTCCTGAGGACATACAAACAGTGAGAACTTGAAAAAAAATGGTGTCAAAAGAAATGCGCTGTTACTCCCATAGGTAGCTATATGTTTCTTCTTGGTGAATTGAGCTGTGTAAATTAGTATGTGGTCACAACCAAGACCAAAATAAATCCAAGTAATGAGAAAAAGATATCAAACAGGGAGGATGAGAGTAAAGTAAAGAAGAACCCCTGTCTCTTTTTCCAATTGCTTTCCTATTAGTTTTCAAAAGAATCTGTGTTGGACAAAAAGGATTTTGATTTTCAGACCTACAGATACAACGTTTATCTATACGAGAAACAGTGTGGGGTAGAAAAAAAACATGGCCTAAAGATGGGAAGAAAAAGTCAATACAGTAGCACTTGGAAAGTTTCCATAAATTGGTAATAATCGTCTACTCTTAAATGACTATAAGCTTCACTAAATTAAATGTGTCTAAAGGTAAATTATAATTCTTTTATTTAGGAAATATTTAATAATATAAAGAAATTTAATTATCTTTCATTTTAAACCTAAACATTAAATCCCTTATGATAATATATTGGATTATTTATTATGTGTCATTGTTATAGTCTATATTTACCCTCAGTGTGTATAAATCACACATACACACACATTTGCATTTAATTTGGATGTAGAGACAGACAATGACACACATGCACCAAGAAGATATGAAAAAGTTTACTACCAACACAGTCAGATTTTTTTGTATTATACTTTAAGTTCTGGGATACATGTGCAGAATGTGCAGGTTTGTTACACAGGTATACACATGCCATGGTGGTTTGCTGCACCCATCAACTTGTCATCTACATTAGATATTTCTCTCAATGCTATCCCTCCCCTACCCCTCACGCCCTCAACAGCCCCCGGTGTGTGATGTTCTCCTCCCTGTTTCCACGTGTTCTCATTGTTCAACTCCCACTTATGAGTGAGAACATGCGATGTTTGGTTTTCTGTTCTTGTGTTAGTTTGCTGAGAATGATAGTTAAATTCCCATCGATGATAGACTGGATAAAGAAAATGTGGCACATATACACCATGGAATACTATCCAGCCACAATGAGGTTTTTGAAGAAAGAGTAGGGATGACTGCTCAGAAGGTCCAAAAATGTTTTGAAAAAGTGAGAAAGGGACACTAGCTTGGGTTTCTCTGGTGGTCAAGGGCTTAGGTGAAGGTATTTTCCCTGTGAGAGCTGGGCTCCTGTGATCTAAACTTCCCATGAGCGTCAAAGGACCACTCAGGCTCACTTAGCTCAGATGTGGTCTAAAATGGGAAGATGTGGTCTAAATTGGGAAGAGGGAGAGGTGAGAGGCTTAAAAGCTGTAAGAAATAAAGTATAACATGCAATCAGACTCTTTGTTCCATTTTATTTTTAAAACACTAAGCATTGTAGAGTTATTTGGGTTTTATTTTAATTGACAAGTAAAAATTGTGTATGTGGTGTGCAACATGAGTCTTTGATACATGTATGTGTTGCAGAATGGCTACATTAAGCTGTTTAACATATGTATTATTTCACATACTCTTTTTTTGTTATAAGAACACTTAGAATCTATTATCTTAGAAATATTTAAATATATGATATTTTGTTACTGGTTGTAGTCACCGTAATGTACAATAGAGCTCTTGGAATTATTCCTCTTGTCTAACTGAAATTGTGTGCCCTTTAACATCTCCCCAACCTCCTAACCCCCACCTTCTAAAATACCATCCTATTCTGTTTCTATGAGGTTGATTTTTTACATTCCACATATAAGTGGGAACATGCAGTATTTATCTTTTCTGGGCCTGGCTTATTTCACTTAACATAATGTCCTCCAGGTTCATCTATGTTGTCACATATATTACGGGATTTTCTCCTGTTGTAAGGCTGAACAGTGTTTCATTGTGTATATGTGTATACAACTCACATACACAATGAAACATCTATGTAGAAAATACAAAAGATTCTACACAAAATGTCCCATAACTAATACATGTGTTTGATAAAATCATAGGATACAAGTCAATATACAAAAGTTTCCTTTTTGTTATATTCTACTAAGAATTTTTTAATGACTACATGCAATAGTGTGTCAAATTCTTGTTCAGCATCTATGAAATTGAATGAGTTTTCTTTTTTTAGTCAATTGATATAGTAAATTATATTGTCTCGTGTTCAAATGTTGTAGTAACCTTACATTATCGAAATAAACAAGTATTGATCAGGACTAATTACTTTTGCTATTTATTGAATTTAAGTTACCAATATTTTATAAAACGTTTTGCATATCATGTTCATAAATATTATTATTCTGTAGTTTTATTTTCTTGCGAGATCTTTGCCTGAGTTTGGTATCAAGATAATTCTGACTTCAAAAAATTAGTTAGGAGGGTTCATTTCACTTTTATTTTTTGGAAGAGATTGTATAGAAGAGGTGCATTTCTTTTTTCAATATTTGGTAGAATTCAATAGTAATGACATTTGGGCCTAGAGTTTTCTTCATGGGAATGTATTTGATTGTGAATTTAATATTTCAATAGATATAGAGTTATGAAGAATATCTATTTCTTTTTTAGTGGGTGTTTTAGTTTGAGTCTTTCAAGAAATGAATTAATTTTATTCAATTTGTCAAATTGGTTACCATAAAATTGTTCTTAATATTTTCTTATTCTTCCCATAACATTCTCTTAAAGTATTTTACTGTCTATAATATCTGTATAAATGTAACCTTTTTTATCTATAGTATTAATAACTTATGCTTTTTCATATTTTATTAATATTTTCAGTCTAGCTACAATATTATCAATTTTATTAATCTCAAAGTTTTTGTTTTTACAATTTTACTTAATATTTATGCATATATATTTACTAATTCCTTCAATTGTCTTAAATTGCTTTTTTATGTGCCTATTTGCTAACGTTTAAGCAGGAATCATTACTTTAAGAGCTTTTTTATCTCATATAAGCATTTACTTCTGTGAATTTCTATGTAGAATGACTCTAATTGCAACCCACAAATTCTTATACTTTTTTACATTTTCATTCATTTCAATTCTATTTCACTTGTGATTTCTTTATTGATCAATGAGAAATTTATAAATTTCTTGGATAATTCCTACTGTTGGTTATTAATTTCTAAATTAATTATTGCATTCAGAGTTTACTTTCTTTTGATTTAATTATTTAACATGCAATTAATTGTTTTTTATGGTGTATCTTTGTGAATGTCATACATGCCCATGAAAAGAATGCATATTCTGCTGGTACCACTACTGAATGGGGTGTTCAGGTGATTTATGGTGTTGCTCAGATCATCTGTATCCTTTTTATTTCCTCTCCCCTTGTTCTATCAATTATTACAGTAAGATTTGGAAGTATCTAAGTATAAGTGTGAATTTTTCCTTTCAGTTCCATCGGTTTTCTTTTTGGAATCTTGAAGGGGTCTTTATTTCCTCTCCCCTTGTTCTATCAATTATTAGGACAAGACTTGGAAGTATCTAAGTATAAGTTTTTCATTTTTCATTTCAGTTCTATCAGTTCTGTTTTTGGAATCCTGAAGGAGTCTTGTTATGGGTTTTTTTTTTTTTTTTTTTTTTTTTTTTTAGATTATTATGTCTTTCTGAGAAATTGACCAGTTTTTCATTATTTAATGTCCCTTGTTATCCCTCTCACTGAAGTATATTTAATCTATATTAATGTAGACTCTCCAGGTTTCTTTGATTGAGATTTTTGTTTTGATTTTGTGCTTTTAAAAAAAATCCCTTTAATTTTAATTTTTTTAATATTAAGGCGGTTTCCTTTTCTTTTTTTTTTTTTAATTATACTTTAAGTTCTAGGGTACATGTGCACAACATGTGGGTTTGTTAAGATGGTTTTCTTAGCGACAACATGTAGGTGACCATGTATTTTTATCCAGTATTACATGATTTAGCTTTTAATTGTGGTAATTAGATAATTTTAATTAATGTGATTATTAATATATTCATATTGAAGCCTCATAGATATTTCATTGGTTCTATCTTTCCTTTTTTGAATATTTTTCTTCTTATTTTTAACTTTTAGGTTCAGGTTTAAATGTGCAAGTTTGTTATATAGGTAAATTATCTGTCACGAGGGTTTGCTATATAGATTATTTTATCACCCAGGTAATCAGCATAGTACCCTATAGGTAGTTTATCAGTCCTCCCCATTCTCTCTTTCTCCACCCTCAAGCAGGTCCTAGTGCCTATTGTCCTCTTCTTAGTGCCCATATATACTCAGTGTTTAGTTTCCACTTATTAGTAAGAGCATGCACTCTCTGGTTTTGTGTTTCTGCATTTGTTTGCTGAGGATAATGGCTTCCAACTTCATCCATGTCCCTGCAAAGGACAGGATCTAGTTTCTATTTATTGCTGCATAGTATTCCATGCTGTATATATACTATATTTTCTTTATCCACTCCACCACTGATGAGCATTTAGGTTTATTCCACGTCTTTGCTCTTGTGAATAGTGCTCCAATGAACATACATATTCTTGTGTCTTTATGGTAGAACTATTTATATTCCTTTGGGTATGTACCATATGATGGGATTATTGGTTCCAATGGTAATTCTACTTTGAGTTCTTTGAGAGATTGCCAAACTACTTTCACAATGGCTGAACTAATTTATATCCCCACCAGCGGTGTATAAGCTTTTCCTTTTCTTCAGAACCTTGACAGCATCTGTTGTTTTTTAACTTTCCAGTAATAGTCGTTCAGACTGTTGTGATATGATACCTCATTCTTGTTTTGATTATCATTTGTCTAATGATTAGTGATGTTGAACATTTTTTTTCAGATGCTTTTTGGCCATGTGTATGTCTTCTTTTAAGTGTCTGTTCATGTCCTGTGCCTGCGTTTTAATGAAGTTGTTTTTTCCTTGTTAATTTGTTTAAGTTTCTTACAGATTCTGGTTATTAGATCTTTGTCAGATACATAGATTGCAAATATTTTCTCCCATTCTTCAGGTTTTCTGTATAAACTGTTGATAGTTTCTTTTGCTGTGCAGAAGTTCTTTAGTTTAATTACATCTCACATGTCAATCTTTGTTTTAGTTGAAATGACTTTTGGCATCTTCGTCATGAAATCTTTGGCTCCTCCTAAGTCCAGAATGGTATTTTCTATGTTGCTTTCAGGGTTTATATAGTTTTAGTCCTTTCTTGATTCTTGAATTTTTGTTTTTACCTTTTTAATGCCTTATTTTTATATATATATCTTAAGTATATATCTATATATATCTTAAGTATATATCTAATATATATACTTATATCTATATATATCTTAAGTAAATAAATATGTATATAAATAAATTATATAAATGTAGTTCCATTTTATTTCCATAATTGGTTAATGCTATTGCTCTTTTAATAAATGTGTTCATGGTTTCTCCAGGGTTTATATTATATATGTTTAACTTATAGCTTGTTTTTAAGCAATATTTTTTCATGTCTGATACTAGATTTGTACAACAATGTACTTTTGATATTTTTATTTTTGCTTTTTGCTAATGCTGTGATGCATTCTATTTTTGTTTTATATGAATAAAAACTTTATTTATGGTTTTCATTCTAAAATTTATTATTTTTTCTCTCTCAGTAAAATATAGTTTGAAGTTTTTTATTTAGTATAAATTTTTTATATTTGCCTGGTTTTTAACTATTTCCAATGCTGTTTCTTTCTTCTTTATTCCACAACCAGAGTCTCACCTTTATCATACCTTATCAACATAAAGAATTTCCTTTAATGTTTCCTGTAATATCATTTTGCTTCAAAGTAATTATCACAGCTTTTGTTTAAAAATCTTTTTTTGTTGCTGTTATTTATAAATGGTATCTTAGAAAACTATAGCATTCTGGCTTGGAAAGTTTTCCTTTTCTTTCTCTTTTTTCATTATTTTCCAGTGACTATTCCATTATCTGTTGGATTACGTATTTTCTGAAAAAGAGATTGTTGTAATTATGATCTAGCTGTTATTTATTTTAAGGTTTTCTATTTCTCTACCTATATTCAAATTTTCCTCTTTACTTTTGATTGTCTACAATTTTACCATGACATCGCCTAGGTACTTTAACAAATTCTTGTGTTTGCTATTCATTAGACATCTTGGATTGAGGTTTTCTTTGCTTCTGTCTCTTCACTCATTAACCCTCATTTGGAATATTCTTGGCCATTATCTCTTCAATTATTTCTTTTGCCTAATTTGCTGAAGTAAACTACTTAAGCTTGCTCCATGGTATTTGGATTGAAATAGGAGGAGGATAATTCTCTGCCTTCCTTGTCAGTCCTCCAACTTAGCACGGCGTGTGAGCCTCAGGAATAAGACCATCTCAGGATACTTGTGTCTTCCATCGTGAATAGCAATGCTTTATTTATATACCAGATTATGCAGAGGAGTACAGTTTTAATTTTTTCTGCAACCCTAATACGTATTTTGTTTTGTAGGATCCTTACTTAAAGGTTTCCTCCCCTTCCTCCAGGGCAATGGTTTTGTGCTTGTTACTTTGTTTCTACCTGTTTCCTAGAAGCATTAGATCTTTTATGGACAATGAAAGTCAGAGGGTTTGTAATCCCATCCCAGCACATTAAAATTTTTCCTTTGCACGATGCAGGGATCACACAAGAAGTGGTATTTTGCTAACATCTTTTTGAGCAGTTGATCACCACTGTATACGTTCACAATTTTTGGTCTTATATCCTATCTCTTCCTCTTATCTTTCTCATAAGCTCCAAGTGAAGGCCCATGGAAAAAAAGTTTATGAGTGACTGACATCTTCAACATCTTCCCTTTTTTTCTGGAGCAAGGCGTATTCCAGAAATTTTAAAATGACACCTGAACCCATATTTGACTTTAGAATTTGTTAAAGTATTAACTGATTTGTTTATATTCACCTTTGTGGTTTTTCCATCTTTTCTTGTTCATGTGTTCATTTAATCATGAAAATGATTCTGTATCTCATCTCTGTGGAGTGACTATCACTGTGGAATTTGGTTTAGTTTCATACCTTGTGACCTGTTTCACACCTTGTGACCTGAACTTTCCGATGAGCTAAAAAATATGACTTCCTAGGTAATCTGATGTTTTCTCATTATTAATATGCATCAACATTGTCTTGTTGAACATATTCTAAGTGAAAACACAGCGCCTAGTGTGAGGATTTTATACTTTTGGCAGCTGGTACATAGCAAATTATTACTATACTGATTACTATAAAATTGAATGTGGATGGCAGGAAAATTCACACAGACCCATGCACATACATTGTAGCATAGATACAAAACACACCCTTATTTATACAGATATATTTGAAAGAGTAGATCTTAAATTTGGTGAGACAAGCAAAAGAAGAGTTCTGAAGATTGTTTTTTAAATATCCGTATTATTTATAAGCAGATGATAATTTTCTTAAATATCACTTTCCCAATATATTGTCAAAATTAAAGCACTTAAGTATTACAAAATGTTGCAGGTTGAAATATATTATGATTAATCCTTCATATCTTTTGTTTTTAAATACTTATGTAGTATAATTTTAAGGATATAAACTTGTACCATAACATTCCCTTTGTACATTTCCTAAGTATTTTTTATAGTTTGAAAATAATATTCAAAAGAAAATGCTAATACGTATGGCTCCTCTGAAAACATTAATAGGGATAACAGGTAGAAAAGACAGAAAGGGTCTATATTCTTTCATTTAATTCTCTTATCATAAGATGCCAATCTCAGAGTACATATTTTACTATATTTTATTCTCATAAAGACAAATGTGCAGCATTGAGAAGAAAATAAAATTTAGATACCTAGTAAGTCAATCATTGTTGTTTCAAGTTCATACAAATTAAATAGTAAACATGATCTTTTGACAGAAGAGTAAGATGTACACCAACTAAGACATTTAAACTCAAAAATCAGGTTAACTGTCTATGAAAGTATATTCCAAACCTATGGTCTTTGACTAGCAGAAGCTTTGCAGTGACTCATGCTGAGCAGTAGTCTTTCCATTGAATATATAAATTATTGAAAAGACTATTATACTTAAGTTTAGAGAGGTTCTAGTTAATGGTGGAAAAAATCAGCATTAGTAATACCTCAATCATTGAATTCAGGTCTTTATTTCTTTACTAAATCATTATGCTGAAAGATTGCATTTATTACCTATTAAGATAATATGCTTCAGTGTTTGACAGTATAACGACAAACCTAAATAGAGAATAAGAAGTCAAGCAATTGTCACTACAAATCCAAGTATAATTTTAATTTTCATGCCAGAAATGTGGAGCAATAAATAAATAAGATAGATAAGTAGATAAATTGACAGAAAAAAATGTATCCTTAATTGGCCCTTACATTTTAGTAACTTTTGCATAAATACTACACCAATTTCAATTATTTTATATTGTTCTCATAAAATATTAAAACTTTATTCTTTAAAAATGTTGCATATAATTATTTATTTCAAGCTGATAAGAAAAATGTCTAGATAGATTTTATCCTCTGTGAAAGCTTTAACCACAGGGGACTCACTTTGCTATTCAAACCAGATAAAAGCAACTTATTAACAATGTAGAAATAATGTTAAAATAAATGGAATATTAGAAGAAATATAGTGATTCCATAATCAAAACTGTGACTTTTAAAATTAAATTACCCATATTTAAAAAATAAATTTGCTGACTAAAATGCCTGATGTTCAATGCTCTTAAAATGCCACTATAAAATCACTGGATGAAACCAGTTGTCATGGCTAACCCTTTGAATATTAAGGAGAAACATTGAAAAAAACAAAAAAATATAAAACATCACTCCTCCATCCCAGTATTTAGTTCATTTAAATGCCTGCTATTATATTCATTATTTGGGAAATAATGGTATAGAAAGGGAAAACATTTACATGTCCATATGTTTATATGCTAAAAGAACTTGGGGGTCAGTTTCTTCTGTGCCAGCATTATATATTGCCAGGTTCATTCAATTGAGGGTTCACTGTCTGCCCATAATTCCCTCTCTTTTAAAAACAAGTTGATGTACTTATATAAATGGTCTATGGAATAGAATGTTGGCCATGAGGTCTCACACACAAGAAGCACAACTGTTCTGAACAAGTAAGTAAGCTGAGAATATTTAAGTATTACAAAACACTCATGATTAGCAAAGGCACATCAGACTTTCAGGCATAAGGAAAAGGATTTTGGAATGAGGCCGAGGGAAAATTTGCCAAAAGCAGAGAGCTAATTAAGCAACAAAGAAAGAAACAGCTGCATAGTGAAAGAGGTTAGGAAAAAAAAAAAAGAAATAAATAAAGAAAGAAAGAAAGAAAGAAAGAAAGAAAGAAAGAAAGAAAGAAAGAAAGAGAAAGAAAGAAAGAAAGAAAGAAAGAAAGAAAGAAAGAAAGAAAGAAAGAAAGAAAGAAAGAAAGAAAGAAAGAAAGAAAGAAAGAAAGAAAGAAAAGCAGAAAAGCCACTATATATAAGTACAGGGAAAATAATGTGTTCTTCAGCAAAAGCATGTACTGATCTGAATTCAAACACAGAGTTACACATACATTTTGATATCTTATTTATTTTGTTTTGAAAGTGAATAAGCTTATAAACCACATATTCTTGTTTCAGAAGTTAAAGCTTAATAAGACAGACATGGTAAAATAACCAAACTAATTTTTCTTAGTGAGTATAACTTAAACGTTTCAAATATATGTTAATATAATTACGCCCTCCACATTTGGTAGTATAGATTTTATGCCCAGTGACCTTTTATTTCTGCGAGTGTAGAGAAATAGGGGTTTAAATTGTCAATGATATCAAATGTTACAATTCAGTTTCAACTCATTTGTAAAACTATAAGGTTGCATTACATGCTATTATTATCTAACAATTTATTTCTTTGGCTCCATTAAAGCAGATTATATTTTGTCTTTCTGAAGAGTGGAAAAATTAATCTCTCTGTGTGTAGAAGCAGAATAAGCCTTCTTTTCACTCTTCCATGACCTTGCAGACGATATATAATTTGTTTTAAGAAAAGGGAAACCAATAGATAGCAAAATAAAGTTGTCATAAATTAACTTGTTTCATCCTTGTACCACTACAGAAACCACTGATATAAACATATTTTCCTATTTTTTTTTTAACGCAAAGTCCAAACTTGTGGTAAGATTAAATGAATTGCCCAGAAAGTCAATATCAGTGTTTAGTTTATGAGATGATTGAAGATCAATTGATTTATGTCAATAATAGGAGGTAAATAGTTCCTTTGTAACTTTATTCAAAACACAAATAATATATGGTGATTATTATAAAAACTTGAAACGTAAAGTAAGCTGAGGAATTGAAGAAAATTGAATGAAAAGTTACAGGAATAGGGTACATGACAAAGGAAGACTTTTCTCCTTTATTCTACCCTCATAATATATAGCTTTTTGGTTTTATATTTGTTTGTTTGTTTTTAGACAGAGTCTGGCTCTGTCACCCAGGCTGGAGTGCAGTGGTGTGATCTCGGTGCACTGAAACCTCCACCTCCCAAGTTCAAGCGATTCTGTTTGTCAACAGACCGAGTAGCTGGGATTACAGGCATGTGCCACCACACCCAGTTAATTTTTGTATTTTTAATAGAGATGGGATTTTGCATTGTGGTCAAGTTGGTTTCGAACTCCTGGTCTCTAGTGATCCACCAACATCAGCCTCCCAAAATGCTGGGATTACAGGCATGAGCCACCATTCCCAGACACATATAGTTTTTTTTTTAAATGATAAATTAATCGTAGACAAATTCAGTTTGAGATAATGGAGGTAATTATTAAGAAATCTCTGAACTGAGAAAGATGTTTGAAAAATATTGGTACAGAGCTGGCGTTTAAAGATATTTAAATAATTGTATTCTTTTTATTGTCATCAAAGAAAGTTAAATATCATTTATTGTTTATTCCTTTCTATCTATGCAAGAGTGCTCGATATTCTGTGAACATATCAGAAATGATACTAATTTAAAGCCATTGTGCTTACTATTCTGCCAACTTTGACTTATTCCTCAGGATAGTTGTCTGATGAGTTCTCTCATGGTATTCCATTGTTTGCTCATATGTTTCTTGCTAAATGAAGTATACAGCAATCATTATTATAAAATTCTATGTAACATTTTCAGAATGACAGTGTGAGCAGCTCCATGGACCTTCTCCCCAGCCACACAACCATAACTTATTAAAAAAAAAAAATTAAAGAGAAGCATTTAAAGTCTCTGGAAATTGTCTTATGTGCTATATATTTAAATTAGTACAGTAAATGGAGAAACGTTTATTGCAGAACATCTAATACATCTTAATAAAAACTGTAAAAGTTTATATCACTTGAAACAAGATACACTTTCTCTCTACTTCCCAGATTACTGTAATAGAAACATATGGAACAGAAGATCATAAGGTCCCTCTCCAATTAACACCTAGTTCTATTCCAGAAAAGAGTACGTGAAATATGCAGGGATTTCTTCCTTCAATCATCCTACATATAGGACAGACCACTACCTCAGGGATGGAAAATTGAGAATATTAGGCCTTGATCACCTTTCTTTCAGGTTTCGTGTAGAGCTGAGGTTCCATGCTAGGAAAAGCAAGCCAAGAAAGTCAGATACTATCACTCCTATCCAGTACCTCAATTGTACAGAAGGGTAGGTGTTACTTTAAGACAAGTGGTTACTGTTCCTTTTCCTGGGTCTGGAGACTGGAAGAGAGAGAAGATGCAGGCCATAATTACAGAGAATTCTACTGCTGTCCGTTCAGAAAATGACTTCCTTAGGAAAAGAGTTTGGTTAAGTTCAAGTCTTTTTTTTTTTTTTTTTTTTTTTTTTTTTTTTAGTGATACTGGGGGACACAGAGTCTTGCTCTTTCACCCAGGCTGGAGTACAGTGGCACAATCTTGGCTCACTGAAACCTCCACCTCCTGGGTTCAAGAGATTCTCCAGCATCAGCCTCCTGAGAAGCTGGGACTACAGTTGCCCAACAGCATGCCTGGCTAATTTTTGTATTTTTGGTAGAGACAGTGTTTCACCATATTGACCAGTCTGGTCTCGAACTCCTGACCTTGTGATTCGCTTGCTTTGGCGTCCCAAAGTGCTGGGATTACAGGTGTGAGCCACTGCACCTGGTTCAAGTTCAAGTCTTACAGTACTGTTGAAAACAAGAGCTATGTTGGTAGTAAGCAATTACCAGGAGGCTTGTAGCTCTATGGGACAAACAATTCAAACCATATGCCATCAATCTTGAAATTTAATAAAAACATAGAGGAAACAACAACTAGAAGAGCCCCTTTAAGACTTGAATATTCAAAGATTACCCTCAACTACTACCCCTCCAAAGGAGTTTAGATTTAATTGTATAGAATGTAAACTGAATTATGACTGTATTAGTCCACTTTCAAACTGCTATACAGAAATGGCTAAGACTGGGTAATTTATAAAGGAAAAAGTTTTAACTGACTCAACGTTCTGCATGGCTAGACGGGGCTCAGGAAACTTACAATTGTGGTGGAAGGTGAAAGGGAAGAAGGCACACTCTTCACGAGGCAAGAGAGAGGGAGAAATCAGAAGAAACTGCCATTTGAATACCCTCAGATTTCCTGAGAACTCCCTGACCCTTATGAGAATAGCATGTGGGGAACCACTCCCATGATTCAATCACCTCTCACCAGGTCCCTCCCTCGACATGTAGGGATTACAATTTGGGTAAAAATTCAAGATGAGATTTGGTTGGGGTCACAGCCAGATCATATTACTTCCCCCAAGTCCCTCCCAAATCTCATGTTCTCACATTTCAAAATGCAATCATGCTTTCCCAACAGTTCTCCGAAGTTTTAACTCATTCCAACCTTAACTCCAAAGTCCTAGTCCAAAGTCTCATCTGAGACAAGGCAAGTCTCTTACACCTATGAGCCTGTGATACCAGAAACTAGCTATTTACATCCAAGATACAATGAGAGTACAGGCATTGCGTAAATCTTCCTGTTCCAAATGGGATAAATTGGCCAAAACAAAGGGGCTACAAGCCCCATGCAAGTTCAAAACCCAATAGGGTAGTGATTAAATCTTGAAGCTTTGAAATAATCTTCTTTGACTCCATGTCTTAAATCCAGAGCACACTGATGCAAGGGGTAAGTTCCTAAGACCCTGTGACTTTGCAGTGTACAGTTTCCATGGCTGCTCTCAGAGGCTGGCATTGAGTGTTTGTGGCTTTTCCAAGGGCACAGTGTAACCTGTTGGTGGATCTAACTTTCTGGGTTCTGGAAGAGAGTGGCCCTCTTTTCACAGCTCCACTAGGCAATGCCCCAGTGAGGACCCTGTGTGTGGGCCCCAACCCCATATTTCCCTCCCACACTGTCCTAGTTGAGATTCTCCCTGAGGGCTCCATTCCTGCAGCAGATTTCTGCCTGCATATTCAGACATTTCCATACATCCTGTGAAATTTAGGAAGAGGTTCTCAAAGCTCAACTCTTGTCTTTTGTGCACCTGCAGGCCCAACACCATGTGGAAGCCACCAAGGCTTAGGGCTTCCACTCTCTCAGGCACTAGCCTAAGTTGTACTTGGGACCTTTTAAGCCACGGCTGGAGCTGCAGCAGCTGGGATTCAGGGCACCAAGTTCCAAGGCTGCACAGAGCAGCAGGGCCCTAAGCTTGGCCCACAAAACCATATTTTCCTTTTAGGCCTCTGGGTCTGTAATGGGAGAGGCTGCCATGAAGATCTCTGATATCCTGTGGAGACATTTTCCACATTGTCATAGTGATTAACATTCAGCTCCTTGTTGTTTATGCAAATTTCTGCAGCTGGCTTGAATTTCTCCTCAGCAAATGGGTTTTTCTTTTCTATCACACAGTCAGCCTGCAAATTTTCCAAACCTTTATGCTCTACTTCCCTTTTAAACATAAATTCCAATTTCAGCCTATCTCTCTTAAGTTCAAACTTACACCGATCTCTAGGGTAGGGACAAAATGCTGCTACTCTCTTTGCTAAAGCATAGCAAGAATAACTTTTGCTTCAGTCCCCAATGAGTTCCTCATTTCCATCAGAAGCCACCTCAGCCTGGACTTCATTGTCCATATCCATTTCAGCATTTTTATCAAAACCATTCAAGAAGCATCTAGGAGGTTCCAAACTTTCCCACATCTTGCTTTCTTCTTCTGAGCCCTCCAAACTTTTCCAACCTTTGCCCATTACCCAGTTCCAAAGTTGCTTTCACATTTTCAGGTTTTCTTTATAGCAGTACCCCACTGCCCTGGTACCAACTATCTGTATTAGTTTACTTTCACACTGCTATAAAGAAATGCCTGTGACTGGGTAATTTATAAAAGAAAGAGGTTTACTTGACTGTAAGTTGTGCATGGCTGATGAGGCTTCAGGAAACTTACAATTATGGCAGAAGGTGAAGAGGAAACAGGCACCTTCTTCATGAAGTGACAGGAGAAAGAGAGGACAGTGTGGGAAACTGTCATTTTAAAACCATCAGATTTCCTGAGAACTCCCTGACTGTCACAAGAACACGACGGAGAAAACTGCCCCCATGATTCAGTCACTTTCCACCAGGTTCCTCACTCAAATTACAATTCAAATTACAATTCGAGAGGAGATTTGGGTGAGGACACAGTCAAACCATATCAATGTCCCAAGGCATTGTTAAGGAAAAAATACATATAGCAAGCAACCAGTAATTCATAGAGATGAATAGCTACACATATCAATAACAGAAGCAAACAGTTAACAGGAAGATCAGAGAAAGAGACAAAGAACCTTGGGGAAACCACTGTCATCCCCAAATAGCTGTGCTTACACTCAGGACTGCAACATTGAAGAAGCAACATTGGAGACTGCAAATTATGGAAGTAATCTACATCACTAAACTAGTCCAGTCAAGTTGCCAAACATGTAAGCAAGCACAAAATAACAGAAAAAGTCCTAGTGGGTCAGTATACACAGCTGTTATTACAAATTGTCTAAAATGTCATAATAATTATGCGACATTCATAAACATAGGAGAGTGTAACCCATAAATGGACAAAAGCAGGCAACAGAAATTGTCTTACAGAAGGCCAATGTGTTGGATTGAGCAGACAAGACATCAAAGCCAATATTATTAAGCTAAAAAAACTAAAAGGTATTAGGTGTATAATGGTATTTTTGGTTCAATAATGTATATATAAATGTAATATATTTTGCCAAAAGAAGCACAAAGGAGGTTGGTGTGAGTACAAATGCATTGGAATAAGAAAATGCCACCAGATGGTAGCTTCACAATACATGCACAAAAATGAAGAGAACAAGAGATAGTAAATAAGAAGGTTAATATAAGAAAATTTAAAAAAAATCTATTTGATTTTATTTCTATTCCAATCTCCTTTAAAAATTTTAGTAAAATAGTAATAAGGTATTATTGGGTTTTTAAAATATATAGATGTAATATTATATAAAAATAATAGTGCAATAAAGGAGGTGAGGGAATATAAGTATACAGGGGTAGCACTCACATATCTCACTGAAATTAGGTAAGTATGAATCTAAAATGGATTTTGATAATAGTAGGTATATAAGCCCACTATATTACCGTTAAGGAAACAACTCAAAAACTGTAGCGAAGAACTTGTTAAACATAATTAAAAGGTAAAATTAAAAATATTTACTCAGTACAGAAACAAAAGTCTGTAAAAGATGTACAAAAGAAAAAAATACATTAGATATTTCTAAAACAACAAATAGCAGATGCAAATAAAACTATATCAACAATTACATTAATTATGAATGGACTAAATGGTTCAATTAAAAGATAGAGTTGTCAAATTTAATAAAAATATAAAACCAGTTATATGCTACATATACAAGGCACACTCCAAAGACATGAAAAGGTTGAAAATAAATGGATAGAACAAAGGATATCATGCAAACTGCAATTATAAGAAAGCAAACCATATATCAGACAAAATAGAATTAAACTAGAAAATTTTACTTGAAAAAAGGGGGAACATTGCAGAAAGATGAAAATAACAATCCAGGAGGGAGATATGGAAACAAAAATATATATACCTAACCACAGAGTCCTAAAATTGAAGCAAAAACTGAAATAATTGAAGGGAGAAATAGACAACTCAGAAACAATAGTTGGAAACTTTAATACACCAACTCCAAAAATTGATGGAAAAACCACACAGAAACGAACAAAGAAATAGAAGATATAAATAACACAATAAACAAAGTAAGCCTCACAGACATTACAGGACATTTTGCAGAAAGACAGCAAAACAAAACAAAACAAAAAAGAATATACTTTCTCATGTACACATGGAATATTTTCTATGATGCATTACATAATAGAACATAGAAAAGCCTTTATACATTTTATGTTAGTACATTCATACAGATCTTCTCTAACAGAATAATGAAATTAGAAATCAGTAACATAAAGAGGTTCGGGAAATTCACAAATTTGTAAGAATTAAATACCGCACTCATAAACACCATCCCTAAGGTCTTTGACCCTAAGGTCAAAGAATAAATCATAAGTAATATGGGAAAATTCATTGACATGAATGAAGACAGAAGCACAAAACACTTACAGGATGGAGCTGCAGCAGTGCTTTGAGAGAAATGTATAGCTATAAATGACTTTTTTTTTTTTTTTTTTTGAGATGGAGACTTGCTCTGTTGCCCAGGTGTTGTTGCCTAGAGTGCAGTGACACTACCTTGGCTCACTGCAGCCTCAGTCTCCTAGGTTCAAGTAATGCTCCTGCCTCAGTCTTTCAAGTTGCTGGGACTACAGGCATGTGCCACCATACCTGGCTAATTTTTATATTTTTAGTAGAGACAGGGTTTCACCATGTTGGCCAGGCTGGTCTCAAACCCCTGACTTCAGGTGATCTGCCCGCGTTGGCCTCCTAAAGTGCTGGGATTACAGGTGTGAGCTACTACACCCAACCATAGATGACTATTTTTAAGAAAGAAAATATCAAATTAATAACCAAACTTTCCACACTAAATACTGAAAAATAAAAAGCAAACTAAAATAATCATAATAATAATAAAGAAATAATAAAGTTTAGAATGAAAATGAATGAAATAGAGAATATAGAAACAAAATAAATAAAACCAAAGTTGTTTCTGTTAAGGGATTCTTTTTCTAAAAAGGACACTTGTTTATCTAGACTGTTCACAATACAGAAGACTCAAAAAATTCGGGAAGGGAGAAGGGACATTACTTCTGACTAAGAAAGAGGAAAAAATCAGTTTACAAAAGAACACTATGAGCAAGACAATATGCCTACATGAGATGCACAAATTCCTAGGATGCAAATTACCACAACTGACTTGGGAAAATATTGATTATAGGAATAAACATATAACAGTTAAAGAGAATAAATTAATATTATCTCACACAGAAAAACTCAGTCTCAGGTGGCTTCACTGGTGTATGCAACCAAATTAGACAAAAACATGGAGACTGAGTACCAATTTTTCACAAAAACTTCAAAATATAAGAGAATGCCTCATCAATTTAACATCCAAATGTCAATTGTCATGTAAATACATATTTATATGAAATAACCTAAAAAGTACATGATCATCTCAATAGATACATAGACAACATTTTTTAAAAATCCAATATCATTTCATGATAAAATAAAAAAAAAATTCTGTGTTCATGAATTAAAATGCTTGATATTTTTATAATGGTTATAATTCTTAAATTGATCTAAAGATTCATAGATATTTGAGCTGGTTTTTGAAGCAGTTTTTTGGGGAGGAGGAGGCTACAGAATGTGTATATGTTTAATGTTTATACATTAACATTTACATTCAGTTGATTTTTACAAGACTGTCAATACAATTCATTTGGAATAAAGTTTTTTCAGCAACCTCTTTATATCACCAGACACAAAAAATAACTTAATCATAAACGCAAGTATAAAAGAGCTAAAATTATAAAGCTCTTAGATGAAAACACAAAGATAAACCTCAGTGACCTGGGTTTTAGGCAAACCTTCTTAGATATGACACCAAGAACAAGATCTACAAGAGATAAAGAGAAAAGTTGGACTGCATTAAAGTGAATAAAAAAAAGTTTTGCTTAAAAGGATATCATTAAGAAGGTGAAAAGTGAATCATAGAATGGGAAATAATATTTGCAAATTATGTTTATATAAGGGATTTGTAACCAGGACATACAAGGTTATTTACAATTCTGTGATGAAAAGACATTCTAATTTTTATATCATTAAGAAAATGAGAAGCAAATCACAGAATGGGAAATAGTATTTGCAAATTATATTTATATAAGGGACTTGTAAACAGGACATAAAGGATTATTTAGATTTCTATAATGAAAAGACATTCTAATTTTTTAAAAGTGAAAATATCTGAATACACATTTTCCACATGATGTTTGCAAATTGGTGATAAGAACCTAAAATGATGCCCCATCTCCTCAGCCATCACGAAAATGTAACTCAAAATCAAAATGAGATACTACTTCACATAAACTAGGATGTGCACAATGAAAAAGGACAGAAGGTATTAAGGCTTGGAAAGGATGTGGAGAAATTGAAATGCTTATAGATTGTACTTGGGAATATAAAATGGCACAACCATTTTTTAAAATATTTGGCAGTCCCTCAAAAAAGTAAAGCTATCATATGACCCAGCCATTCTGCTCCTGTGTATATATCCAAGAGAAATAAAAATGTATGTCCACACTAAAACTTGCATGTACAACAATGTTTCTAGCAGACTTATAGGTAGAGAAAAACTGGAAATAAAGCAAATGTCTGTTAACTGGCAATTTAACAAATAAAATACAATAAATCCACAATGGCATATTCATCAACAAAATGGAATGGGTTACTGGTACATGATAAAATACGGATGAACTTTTAAAACATACCACTACATAAAAGAAGCCACAAAAGACCACCTATTGCATGAATTTGTTTATATGAAATGTGTGGAATTACAAATGAATACAGAAAACAGATGACTGTCACATAAAGCTGGGGTGTGTTTGGAGGGAAAAGAGGAGTGACTGCTAGAGTATGCAGTCTCTGTTGTGTGAGGCAATGTTCTAAAATTGATTTGGTGATATTTTACAACTCTGTGAATATACTAGAAAACAATCTTATATTTTAAATAAGTTAATTTTATGGTATTGTGAATTGCATCTCAATAAAGCTGTTTAAAAAAATCATTTAAAAATACCACTCAACCTTGGAAACCTGTCTTATATCCATCAATTCCACTTATATTTACCTTTTTTTTTTTTTTTTTAACTTAAAAAGATCTGACATGTTAAATAAAGTAGATTACAGGCTTATTTTTCCTTAGTCATAATTTCACCCTTGTGGGGTAGGAATTTTTCATTCTGCTTTTTTCATTGATATTGTTGCAGGAATCAAGGGACAGGAGAGACCAATGGGTGGGACAAGAGAATTTATTTAGGTGCACACCAGCCCAGCAGATTAACATCCAAAGGCTAAGCCCCAGACAAAGCCAGGGCTTGACTTTTATACATGCATTCGAAAGGGGGTTGGGCAGCTTGATGGCGCTAAACCTGTAGGGCAGGCAAGCACGTTTACAGAAGCAGAACAAAGGCAGTTTGTTAAACAGTGACAGATTTTGCAACCTAAACATATCTTGTGACCTTGCTGTGCCACCCAGAAGGGGAAAAACAGGAACTTACAAAACTTGCAAAAATAATTATGAGAATGGTAAGGCGGAAGGGGGAAGTTGAAAGAGGAGAAAACTTGTTTTTCTCATCCTTGCTCCGCGATGGGAGAGGCTCTGGAGCCCATCCCTTAAGGGCTCTGGCTCTGCAGATAGTGCTCTCAAAGTCCTGCCAGAGCCCTGCCTATTGCTGGGCCTTGGAGTGAGTCAGCCTAGTACAAGAAAACTTGTTTTTCTTTGTATCTTCTGCTTCAATATGTTTTTAGAACATATAAAAAAGCTATTATACTGTAGGAAGTTATACACTTATGTGTATGTGTGTTAGTGTATCTTGCATAACTCTGTATACTGTGAAGGGAGGAGAGGGAGATGGGAAGGAGAGAAGGAGGATAATATGCTAACAGTTGCGATGTATGGGATAGAAGAGTTGTAAGTGTTCTATATGTGGTAATTGCAGCTGTTTTGTAGAGTTGAAACCATTTCAAAATGAACAAAATAGTATAATGGCAATAAAATGATTGAATGTGTGTTTGAATGAAATACAATGCATGATGGAGTGCAGAAACGGGAGTGAAAATAAACAACAGAATATGAGGAGCGCCCATGTTTATGAAAAAAAAGGTGGAATGCAGGGAAAGTAATATGAAATTACACAAACAAGAATATTTATCAAAATAGAGGACTGCAAGAGATTTTCTCCAAAACAAGAACGTAATACAAGTTATAGAATCCTACTAAGATTTCATATGAAACATTGGCAGATTATAACCTTGATAATATTAATCTGTATTTCTATTTTTTCACTTGATCCCTTAATGTGTTTTACAGGTATGGATCTAGGGAAAAAAATGAAGGAAAATTCTTTAATACTTCATCAGAATAGAGACATATCTGACAATAGCTCATGAAAACCGGTGCAATTGTGTAATATTTCTAATTCCAAAAAGAGTATGACATGTGGTTTACAGGGAAACTTTAATAAAATAGATGATTTATCGCCTTTCAGCATGTCATTTATTAGATTAGCTTTCAGAAATGAGATATTGGAGTTTCTTCACCTCTTTAAAAAGCACAGAAGCAGAGATAATGTCCTTTTCCTTTTCTACCATTGATGAACTCCAAGTCAATCTTTAATATTTAACCAGTAATTATTTTTCTAAGATTTTCCTGGTTCAGTTTGACTGAGTTCTTCATGTGCTGCTCCGCTGCATGTCTCTGTACCTGTAATGTAGCACAGATTGCATTGAAGTGACAATATTCCCACACTTCACTGTAAGTTTCTTAAAGATAGATAACAGGGATAAGCTCAGACATTAGAATACAGCTGACGCATAGTAAGCGTTGAAAGCTTGAGGAGTGAAAGAGTGAACAGAAAATGAATATCTAACACACTGCTCCATTCATGGTCTTTCAATCAATAAAACATGTTGACTGATCCTAAATTGATTTCAATTATGAGCAAATAATGCCCCAAAGAGAGAGAGCGGCACTGTTAACTCTCTACTTCTCACGTTAAATAGCATTCTTGTTCTGTAAGTGAGAATATAAATGGTACTCTGACCTTCTCAAAAAAAGAAAGAAAAACACTACAATATGTTAGCTTGATTTGTGGTTTTGTCTCTTGCTCAAAAACTGACATTCAATGTCTGAGACAGAATAAGGAGGGTATGGGGTCAGAAAAATTGAGATGCTTGTATTTTTGCTTGCCAACTAAGGAACGCAATGTTCTAGAAAAAGATGAAAGAACAATGTAGCAAATATTTATTTGGCCAAAAAAAATAATGTTAATAATTAAATCTAACCCCAATTAATTTTTTAAATAAATTATTAGTTAAATATAAACTTGAAGAATATTTAAACTTCAAGTGACTGATGGTAATATTTTTGTAAGTATTTCAATTTAGTACTACTCTATTATACTTCGATATAATTGTTTTATGACACAGAAAGTTCTGTAGATGTGTGTAAAGCATTTTATTTATAATTATTATAATATTTGTAATGCCTGAATTTATGAAACAACATTTCATCTGGGGAGAATCTCGAGCATGCAGTTCTCGAATGCAGTCTACATTAATATGTGATAAATGTTAAAAGTCAAATAGTAAAATTTAATGTTGTTTCTCAGATATACTGCTGTTGAATTAAAAATATCATCATCTTAAACTGCATAGAACTCATCAAAATTCAGAAAATATAAACATGTTTTCAGAGGGGGAGGAGGATAACAATAAAAGTAGTTAACAAATTAGACAAAATTCTAATGCTGTATGTTTGGGCAATTATTATATTAGTTTTTCATATAAATTTTTTATTTTTATTAGTAAAAGTTTTAAGTATTACTTGCTTAAAATATGATCACGTAAGAAAAACAAAAAAGCAAAGAAAAAGATTTAATAATCAGAACTAATAAGAAAGCTCAGTATGAGGAGCAATTGTGAGATCAAAACATTTAAACAATTTTTTAAACACTAGTTTTAAAAGACTCTACAGTATAGCATGAAAAAATATTTTGAAATTTGAGTGATTTTTACAACATCCAAGTACATTTTCAAAGAAGATAAATATGTGGGTACATACCTCCCATTAATCAGGACATATTAAAAGTAAAATAAGTTTCACAGAGTGTTGTTTTCTAGATTTTACATTATTCATTAAGCCACAGACAATTCATAAGAGAAGAAATACAATGTTTTATAGAATTAATGTTATATAATTTTGTTAAACATATTATATAACAGTGTTTCTATTTGTATTTTCACTGTTGAAGCTCTAATTGAAACTTTGTTGTAATAGAGCATAGGAGAATTGATTTTCTGTGCAAATGAATGTCTTGTATTATTATAGGATTGTGGATTACAGGAATATACACATTTGCCAAAATTATCAAAATAAATGCTCAACACGTGTATATTTCACTGTATGCAATGAAGCCTTAATTTTGAAAAGTCAAAGAAACATGGAGCACATATCAGAAGTTGCTACTTATTTACTCAAAAGAGCATACATGGAATTCAGTGATAAAAAGTTCCCAAGACTAAATTATGAAGGCAGGAGTGATAGATTTCTTATATAGAGTAAATTCCAATTCTTCTACTTTGTACCCAAGTACAAAAATTAAGGTTTCATTTACCAACAATGCGCTTGTATTGATTCTGTAACTTTCTCTTTATATATAAATAATTAGGTCCCTGATGATAATGCACTTTCTATTAAATTCACCCTAATATTTTAAGAGTAACAATACATTGTAAATTATTAGAAATATACTTAATTAGAGTTGGGATATACATGACTTTAAACTCAAAATGATATTTTTACAATAATAAAGTATAAATGAATTTTTAAATGTTTTCATTTTCACATCTGCTCTATTTAAAGCCACTAGTGAAAACTCCTAGATACAAGATGAAATATGACAATATATTAAATTAGAATATGAGATACAGTAAAACCATTTTTAGTTTTTTTAAGATTGTTACATTAGGTGTCAAAACAATACCAGCAAAATTTTAAAATAATGAGCAATGTAGATCAAACATGGTAAATTGTCTTCCAAAAGAGAATGCTAAAAAAAAAAGAAAACAAATTCCCTATGAAAATAAAATGCACATTTAAACAGAAAAAATTGTCAACATAGCCCAACTTTATGTGATCTCTGTAATTTCACATATCATGACTGAGAGATGGCATATGATATTTGACATAGGAAGAATTTGAAATGAAGAATCCAATCTATAAAGTAATATTGTAAGAAAACATAAACAAACTGCTTGCTGAGCCAATGTATTTTATTTTCCAATAATTAAAATAAAAATTATACTACAAATTTGTATTTTCAAAAAATTTACATGGATACACAGTAGGTATATATGTTTATGGCTTACATGAATTTATTTGATACAGGCATACAGTATATAATAATCAAATCAGGGTAAATGGAGAATACAGCACCTCAAGCATTTATCCTTTGTGTTACAATCTAATTATACTTTTAGTTATTTTTAAATGCACAATAAATTATTATTGACCATAGATACTCTATTTTGCTATCAAACACTAGATCTTAGTCATTCTACCTAATTATAATTTTGTACCTGTTAACCATTCTTCCCACCCTCACCAATTACCCTTCACAGCCTCTGGTAACCATCATTCTACTCTTTATCTACATGAGTTTAATTGTTTTAATTTTTAGATTCACACATAAGTGAGAACATGCAAAATTTGTCTTCCTGTGCCTAGCTTATTTCACTTAACATAATGACCTCCAGTTCTATCTATGTGATTTCAAATGACAGAATCTCTTTTTTATGGCTGGATAGTATTCATCATGCATGTGCACCATAAGTTCTTTATCCATGTGTCTATTGATGGACCTTTACATTGCTTCCAAGTCAGCTATTGTGAATAGTGCTGCAATAAACATGAAAGTGCAGATATCTCTTTGATATACTGATTCTCTTTCTTTTGGGTATATTACCCACCAGTGAGATTGCTGGATCATGTGATAGTTCTATTTTTAGTTTTTGAGGAACCTCCAAATTGTTCTCCATAGTGATTGTACTAGTTTACATTCCCACCAACAATGTATGATGGTTCTCATTTTCCACGTCCTCACCCACATTTGTTATGGCCTGTCTTTTGGATAAAACCAATTTAACTGGGATGAGATGACATCTCATTGAGGTTTTGATTTGCATTTCTCTAATGATTAATGATATTCAGCACCTTTTCACATACATCTTTGCCATTTGTATGCTTCTTTGAGAAATATCTGTTCATATCTTTTGCCAATTTAAACAATTATAAATTATTATATTTTTACATACTGAGTTTTTGAAGCTTCCTATGTATTCTGGCGATTAATCCCTTGTCAGATGGGTACTTTGCAAATATTTCTTTCCATTCTGTGTTTACTCTGTTGTTGTTTCCTCTGGTGGGCAGAAACTTTTTAACTTGATGTGATCCTATTTGTCTATATTTGCTTTGGCTGCCTGTGCTTGTGAAGTATTACTCAAGAAAACTTTGCCCAGTCCAAGGTTCTGGAGAGTTTCCCCACTTTTATTTTAGTAGATTCATAGTTTGAGGTCTTAAATGTAAGTATTCAATCCATTTAATTAGATTTTTGAATAAGGCAAGAGAGTCTATTTTCATCCTTTTGCATTTGGATATACAGTTTTCCAAGCAAGATTAATTGAAGAGACTGTCCTTTCCCCAATGTATGTTCATGGCATCTTCACTGAAAATTAGTTTACTGTAGATTTATAGATTTATTTCTGGGTTCTCAATTCTGTTTCAATGGTCTATTCGTCTCTTTTGAGGCCAATACCATGATGTTTTCGTTATTATAGCTCTGTAGTATAACTTGAAATCAGGTAATGTGATGTCTACAGTTTTGTTCTTTTTGCTTAGGATTGATTTGGCTATTCTTGATCTTTTGTGCTTCTATGTACATTTTAACACTTTTTATATTACTGTGAAGAATGTTGTTACTGTTTTTACAGGGATTGCATTGAATCTGCAGACTGCTTTTGGTAGAACGAACATATTAACAACACTGATTCTTCCAATTCATGAACATGGAATATCTTTCCAATTTTTTGTCCTCGTCAACTTTTTGTCTCAATGTTTTATAGTTTTCATTGTAGAGATCTTTCACTTCATTAAGTTTATTCCTAGAATTTTAGTTTATTTGCAGCTATTATAAATGAAAAAAGATTGATTTATTTTTCAGATTGTTTGCTGTTGGCATATAGAAATGTTACTCATTTTGGTACATTGATTTTTCATCCTGCAGCTTTACCGAATGTTTATCAGTCCTAATAGTGTTTTGATGGCATGCGTAGGTTTTCCCAAATATAAGGATAGCTTGACTTCTTTTCCAATTTGGATGCCATTTATTTCTTTCTCTTGTCTGATTGCTCTAGCTAGAACTTCCATTACTATGTTGAATAACAGTGGCTTAAGTGGGCATTCTTGCCATGTTCCAGGTCTTAGAGGAAAGGCTTTCAGCTTTCCCCTTTCAACATGATACTACCTGTGGGTCTGTTGTATATGGTTTTTATTGTGTTATGTTCCTTCTCTATTCGTTTTCTTGAGGACTTTTATCATGAAGTTTTGTTAAATTTTATCAAATGCTTTTTCAGCACCAATTGAAATGATCACATGGTTTTAGTCCTTCGTTCTGTTGATATTATGTATCACCTTGATTTGAATATGTGAGCCATCCTTGCATCTGTGGAATAAATCGTACTTGGTCAAGATGAATGATCTTTTTATTGTGTTTTTGAATCGTAGTTGCTAGTGTTTTGTTAGATACTTTTGCATCAATGTTCATCAAGGACATTGGCCCGTAGTTTTCCTGTCTTGATGTGTCTTTGGTGTTGGTATCAGGGTAATAGTGGCTTCATAGAATAAGTTTGGAAGTATTCCCTCCTCCTCTATTTTTCAGAATAGTTTTTAGTAGGATTGGTTTCAGTTCTTTAAATATCTGATAACATTTAGCAGTGAAGCAATTGGATCTCTGGCTTTACTTTGCAGGAAAACTTTTTATTATGGCTTTCATCAATATGGTCTTTCTGAAAGAAGGAGGATTGACGGACGCTTCTATTTGGTCATCTTGTTCTGTCTTCTCTTCCTATGACTTAGCATAGGATAGGAAGAATAGCAATATATATTTCAAAAGGCCGATAAAAGAACACTATCATTTGCTAATTTTAATTTGCTAATTTTAATTAGCAAATGTATATAAATTAGAATAAAGTGAAATTTACTTTTTGGTCAAGTGTTTAAAAAGGTCAATTTAAATTAGTGGACAATTTAAATCATAAAGCTTTTGAAGGCATGTAATTTGTATAATTTAAAAAATGTTATTTTTAAATAATTTCTTTTGATCAGTAAATTGTTATTTACTTAAATTCTAAGAATATTAATATTATATTTATTTATTTAACTATTATTCACTGATAACTTATAATAGCTAAATATGTTGAATGAATGAATAATTAGATGTTTTAAATGTATTAAAATGCTTGCATTTTGTTGAGTTGTTTGTAAGGATTAACCTCTGCAATTAGTTAAATATGTTCATATTTTTTTTATCTGAATCACCATTTACTTCTGAGTAGGTTGTTTTATTCCTTAGATCTCTTTTTGATTACATAAGATAAAGAATAGCAATATATATTTCAAAAGACTGATAAAAATATCAAATAAAATATGTAATATTTCTAGGCAAGTGTGTGGCTCATGGTAGTAGATTAATTAATGCAATTATCTTTAACACTACTATTTTTTCAAAACCATGTGAGGATCCTTGAAAACACTATCATCCTAATTTTTAAATATGACTAATACAAAATAATTTGTCTTGAATATTGTGTATACAGTGTTTAGTTAAACATGAAATAAATGAACATACAAATGCACTAAAAAATGCCAGTCAACATAAGAAATCTATATGTAGCATTTGCATACTGGAATTATGTTTCTTTAAATGTGTTTATGAGTTAGTAGAGTTATTTTATCAAAAATGTGATTAAAAACCATGGGATTAAGTCATATGATTTAATATCAATGTTTGCATTTCAATAGTGACATGGTTAAGCGAAAATATCTTAGCTTATGAATACAAATGACAGAACATCTAGTATTAAACATTACCATTTGTTTTGTTTGTTTCAAAATATTGTATTATTATGATTTTCAAAACCTTTGATACTTTATTTCCCAGCTATTTCATGTTTCTTTGATCTTCATCTCTGATTTATGATTACAGTAAACTATGCTTATCTTTCTATCTTTGATACTATAGTACATAATAATTTGAAAAAAATATTTTTCACAGATTCACTTGTATAGAGACAAGGTTCAATAGGGCTCATTTATATAAAATGTGAATTTGCTTCTGTTGATTAATAGCCAAGTATAGACTATATCTTTCATCATACCACTTTCATTTTCATTTGTAACTGAGATTTCATGAGATAGTAAATAAATACAATTTACATAAAATAATACTTCAAAGCAGATTCTTAGATGTGAGTATAATAGTTTATATTATATTGCTTCTGTCCAGATAAGTAGTCTTATCTCTCATCTTTTTTTTTAAAGCATATTGACATGAACAGGAAAATTATTCCAAATACATTCATCATCTCACGTGTTTTAAAACCTAACTGTAAGATATTTGAAGATATCAGATGCAATTTTCTTATCCATTTTCCCTTACATTAACTTTTAAAATAGGAATTATGAGAGGTTTCTTAAAGTATACTGCTGTTTTGCTGATGTGAAGAAGTTATAAATCTTATACTCTTTGAGAAAAACAATTGGTAAACACAATTTTTATTCAATCAACTTCTTTAAAATTCTGCTCTGCAAGAAAGAGTTCCAGAAATATTACATAAAATTTATCTTTTTTTAAAAATTCACATATGTAGATAACTTTTAATTTTATTATATATTAAGTTTTTAAAAAACATTTTCAAACGTGAGAATTTGACACATTAAAAATAGAATCAATGTGATAAATAAAATCACCTGCTTTATCTCATATTCCATAATGAAAACTTTTGGTTACATGTATTAAGCACTGTGGCAAATTCTGCCAGAGTACTATATGTAAAGACAAAAGAAGAGCTGAAGGAGCAAGTTAGTTTTTCATCTTAGTATGTCTTCTCATGCACATTACATTTACTACATATGAGGATTAGTCTTCACTTCATAAACTGGGAATTATGATGACTGTCTCTGCTCATTCATAGGGATACCATAAAGATGAATTAATGCATACCAAAACGTTTTGTGTGTCGAGAGTTAACGTAAATACAGGATGTTATTGTTTCTAAGGTATCGATCAGAAAAGAAATAGTACAAAGTGGGTTCTACTATAAACCTAACTATATTGGTGATTTCTAATGCCTTAATATGATGACATTTGTAAAATCTATTTGATATCAGTGTTTTCTATCACCAGGATCTTAATTCCTAAGAATGGAGAGGTTTATTAATCCAAACCTGTTGATCTTTCTGTTTTCAGTGACCTACTAATAAGCAGAATTTTATTCTGCATCCTATTATGTTCTAAGCCTTTTGGATCTAATGTTATAATTATGTTTGTAAACCAGCTGGTCACAATGATTAAAAAGATGTTGAAGTGAAGTCTGTCCTTAGGAATATTTTCACACTAATTCCAGCAGTCAAAGCACAATCTTTGGTACCAAGCAGGACATGCCACTGTTCCTATGGTGAATAATTATAAACCATATTAGAATAGCATGGAAAATAATATAATTTTAGAATGTAAATTGAAATATGATAGTAAATAGACTATTTAATAGCAAATTAACCACATATTAGAAGTAAAATAGGTGCTAAATATATTTCATTACTTATATTAATTTATTTAAAATATATTCATTGAGAATTTATAATAGCTAAATGGACTATTAAATTAAGTGTCATGTAGGCATTCTCCTCTAATTTAATGAAGAAACCAAAAATCATATTAACAATGACGCAAAACATCACATAATGATGTGTTTAATATATATATGAGCAAATAGGAGGAACTTCTACATAAAGAGATAAAAGTCAAAAAAGTCTTCTCAGAAAAAAAAAAATTATTTGACTTTTAAAACTAAGGAGCAATTAACACAATGAAAGGAAAGGTCAGAGGGAAAATATGCTAGAGGGAACAAAGGTCTGAAACACTTGGCATATTTAAAGAAATGTTACTTCATATGTTTAATTTTTCTAATCATTTCATCCCATTCTGTTAAAATTAAAATAAATTAGATTTAGTGCTTCTAGACATAATATATATAAGGACATCATTCATACTTTCAAAACAGGTAAACATTCTTTATTTTATAATTTGAGCTCACAGAAAGTGTATTTTGTTGAGAGTAGTTAAAACAAAAAGTAATGTAATCACATTGAGTTAAAAGTGGTTATGTTTATGCCAACTCAATCTATTTTTTTCTTTTAGTGGTAAATACACCATCCTTTTAAATTCCCCTACTGTTTCATACAAAACAAAATTATACTAAATAAAGGAAATTATTTTAGTGGTATAATTTACAGTTATGAATCTTTTTCTTCTTTATTATTTCATATGTGTGTTTTTCCTTTTTGCTTTTGTTTGTTTTGCACCTTGAGATTTTATTATCAGGTTATTTTTAGAATATCATGTGCTGTTGAATGATGCCATGTATTATCTTTACTTTTTTTAACTTGAGAAGAATTTTTTTCTTTCTAAAGTTCAGAAATAATTAGATTCAATAATAACTCATTTCAGTTTGTGTACATCAACACAGGCAGGAATTTAGGATTTTATGGCTCTTTGAAATATGACTTGCTGGTAACAGACTTTTAGAGAATTCTACATTCTATTAGTGACCATAGAGGCATTTGTCAACTCTTTGTTACTTCCATATAATACATTGAATTTTTATTTGAGCATAATAAATAAATAAAGACATGGACTTGTATTTATGGTTTTTATTCATCAAAAATGGAATTCATTTTATTCTGAAAATATCTATGTACATTTTGGAGACATGAAGGATTTAGAAATTTGGAAGCTATGAAGTAGATAGCTATAGCAAAGTTCCCACTACCAATCATTTTGTCATAAATTATCACAATCAAAAGTTAGAGGAAAGAATATACAAGCCAGGGTTTGTGGCAGAAAATTAAAGTTTGTGGTTATAGACATAGTTATATTTATATCAGAATCTTTTTGCTTTAGCACAATTTTATTTAGGCAAATCTTATTGAATTACATTTTAGATGTATTACAATAGGTAATTTAAAAATTGTATGGGTTCATTAATGTCAGAGATGATGAGTAAAGCAGCTCCAAGATTTGTTTCCTACATTGAAGCAACTTTTCACATGGCATAAAATAACCAAATCAATTTTTGGAACTATATAAAGTAATCAGATACTTATAGGAAACAGGGTAGTACTTATTAACAATTAGGTTACTAAATGTTAATAAGAAAGCATTGATATATATATGCACTAAACAACACAGCCCAAAATATACTAAGCGAATATTGACAGAATTGAAGGGAGAAATAGGCAGGTATACAACAGTAGTTAAAAATGGTACCATATGTCTTTCATTAATGGATAGACATCTAGATGGAAAATAAATAAAGCAAAATTGAGAGCTTGAAAACTATTGTAGATAAACTAGACCTAACAAAAACATACAAAACACTTTAGCCAACAACAGAAGAAGACATATTTTTAAAGTGCATATGGAATTACAGCCAGATAGGCCAGATATTAAGTTACAATAAAAGTTGTCAACAAATTTAAAAATTGATATTATACTAAGTATAATTTCAGACCACAATGGAAGAAATCTAGAAGTTAAAAACAAAAGGAAAACAGGAAAATGCACAAATGTTGTATAAACCACACACTATTAAATAATCAATGGGTAAAAACATTTATAAAAATAAGTAGAAAATACATAAAGACAAAAATATAGCATACCAAAACTTATGGGATGCAGTGAAACCAATGTTCAATGAGAAATTTAGAGCTGTCAATGCCTACATTAGAAAAAAATATCTAAAATCTATAACATAATTTTACACTTTGTAGAACTAGAAAATGTATAGCAAACTGAAATCACAGCTGAGAAATAAAATAAAATAATAAGGATCAAAGAAGAGAGAAAAGAAATAGATCATTTTTAAAAAATAAGTTTGGGAGAATTAATACAACTAAGATTTTTTCTTTAAAAAGATTAATAAAATTGACAAAACTTTAGCTAAATATTAAGAAAATAGAAAAAGAAATAACTAAAAGCAGACATGAAAGTAGAGATATTACCTCTAAGCTTACAAAAAGGATTATAAAAGTACTATAAACAATTATATGTCAACAAATTAAATAACTAAGATCAATTTGATAAATTTAGAAACACAATTGTTAGCTATCAGAATCAAGAAAAAATAAAAAAACTCAACACCTTATAAAAAGTAAAGCAGTTGAATCTGCAATTGTACACATCCAAACAAACAAAATTTCCAGGGACAGATGGCTTCACTTTAAATGCTACCAAACATTTAAAGATAAATTAACAATACCTCTCAAAATCTTCAAAAGATCTATAAAAATGGACCACTTTCCAACTCATTTTATGATGTCAGCATTACCCTGATTCCAAAGCCAGAAAACTAAATCACAAGATAAAATTACAGACCAATATCCCTTATGAATATAAATTTTTAAAATCTAAATAAAACATGATGAAATAAACCTACCAGAATATCTTTTGAAAGTATACAGAAAGTAGAATTTAGCCCAGGAATGCATGGGCAGTTCAAAGTAAGAAAATAATCACTGTGATGCATCCCATTAGTAAAAAAATATTTTAAAACACCCATGAAAATCTAAATTGAAGCAGAATAGGCATCTGACAATATCCAACACTCTTCCATGATAAAAATACTTAGAAAATTAGAAATAGAAGAGAACTTCTTCAACATAATGAAGGGCTTTTACTAAAAAGCAGAGCTAACATCATATTCAACGGTCAAGGGCTGGTAGCTTCTTCCTAAATACAAGAAAAAGACAAAAATAAACCCTTACAACTTTGCTAATCAATCTCACGTTGGAAGTTGTAACCAGAACCATTTATATATTTAAAAAATAGCTATACAAACTGCAAAAGGAAATGTAAAACTATATTCTCAGATGACTTGCTCTTATATATAGGATATTCCACAGAATCCACAAAAAAGATGCCAGAGCTGATAAAACCAATTCATCAATGTGGCAGAGTATGATATTAACATGCAAAAAGTGGTTGCATTTGAACGTGTCCACAAAGAATATAATTGAAAAGGAAATTCAGCAAACAATTCTGTTTACAAAAGCATTCAAAAGCATTAAAACAGCTAGCATTAAATGTCAACAAGATTTGTAAGACTTAAAATTAAACAAACAAACAGGCAAAAAACCTGGCCAGGGGTGGTGGATCACCCCTGTAATCTCAGGACTTTGGGAGATTGAGGCGGGTGGATCACCTGAGGTCAGGAGTTCGAGACCAGCCTGACCAACATGGCTAAACCCCATCTCTACTAAAAATACAAAATTAGCCCGGCATATTGGAATACACTTGTAGTCCCAGCTACTCAGGAGGCTGAGGCAGGAGAATCTCTTGAATCTGGAAGGCAGAGGTTGCATTGAACAAAGATCATGCCATTGCACCAGAGTGAGAATCCTTCTCAAAACAAACAAACAAACAAAAACAAACAAACAACAACAACAACAACAAAAAACAGAAAAAACTACAAAACTTTGCTAGAATGAATTAGCAAACAAAACCAATGGAAGGTATCCCAATTTTATAAATTAGAAGTTGTAATATTGTTATGATAGCAAGAAATCCAGAGCAACGAACACATTTAACATAATTCCTATCAACATTCGAATACTATTATTTTTGCAGACATAGAAAAACCGACCCTCAAATTTATATGGAATTATAATGGGCAAAAACAATGTTGTAAAAAAAGGCAACATTAGAGATCTCAGTTTTCCCAGTTTCAGAACTTATTACAAATGTTCTGAAAACAGAACATTATGAGGTTGACATAGGGATAGACATAAAATCTAATGGGAGAGAATTCAAAATTCAAAAATAAACTTATATGTCCAAAATTGACTATTTTTTAGAGAGTCCCAAGACAACTTAATAGGGGGAAATATTCTGTTCAATGAATAATGTTTAGACAGCTGAATTTTCACATATAAAAGAATAAAGATTTAACCATATTTCACACAATATGCAAAAATCAATGTGAAATGTATCAATGACCTAAATATAAGAGCTGAAAGTATAGAACCATTGGAAGAAAATATATGACATACATGGATAAATTTTCATGACCTAGATTTAGGCAATTACATTTTAGATATGACACCAGAGGCATGAGAAACAACAGCAAAAAATGGATAAAAGAAAACATTTACAAACAATATGTGTGATAAGGTTAATTTTTTCAGAATATAAACAGAGTTAGTACAAATTAACAACAACAACAAAAAATCCAAACAACTCAAATAATGGGAGGAGTAATTAGCTGTTTCTCCAAAGAAGATATCAACTTCCCAGAAACACATGAAAAATGCTCAATTTCATTTGTCAACAGGAAAACTCACATCAAAGCCATGATGAAATACCACTGTTCATTAACTAGAAATTTTAGAATATTTTTTCCAAGATAGAATATAACAAATGGTGAGAGTGTGCAAGAAACTGTAAGCCTCACCTATTGCTGGTAGGAATGTAAAATGAAGTAGCCACAGTGGAAAACAGTTAGGTTTAAGACAATAAACGTAGAATTACCATTTGTCTCAGCAAATTCACACATAGATCGATACCTGAAAGAAAAAAAAAAAAAAAAAAAAAAGGCCAGGTCCAGTGGCTCACACTAGTAATTCCAGCTTTGGGAGGCAAAGTCAGGAGGCTTGCATGATCACAGGAGTTCAAGACCAGACTGGGCTACATGGCAGGTCTCCGTCACTATAAAATAAAATAAAAGTTAGTCAGACTTGGTGGTACTCACCTGTCATCTCAGCTACTGAGGAGGCTGAGGTGAGAGAATCATGTAAGCTTGGGAAATCAAGGCTGCAATGAGCCAAGAACATGACACTACACTCCAGCCTAGGTGACAGAGCAAGACCCAGTCTCAAAATATATATATATATATAAATCCAAACAGTATACTTGTAGGTGAATGTTCGTTGCAGCATTAGTTACCATAGTCAGAAGATAGAAACAACTGAAGTGTCCATCAAAAGCTGAATGGTTAAGTGAATTTTTATGTATATACAATAAAACATGAAGAAGTCATGAAAAGAACGAAATTTTAATACATGCTACAACATGAATGAACCTTGAATGAAATAGCCTCTATATAAAAATAACATAATCCTATAGAAAAATCTCTAATGATTCATACAAAAATTGCTAGAGCTAATAAATGAATGACGCAGAGTTGCAAGATACAACACCGAACACCAAATCACTCATGCTTTTAAATATCAGCAGTAAACAATCTGGAAAGGAACTCAGAAAGCAATTCCATTTATAACAGTATTTAAACAGCTAAAATTACTAAATTTAAATTTAACAAAGCAGGTGAAAGACTTGTGCACTTACAGCAACAAAATATTGCCCAAAGAAATTAAAGAAAACCTAAATAAACAAAAAGACAACTCATGTTCATGGATTGAATGACTTATTGTTAAGATGGCAATGATATACAAAGCCATCTTGAGATAGAAATTGTTACATAATTAGCAACAGATGATGGTTACACAGCATTGTATAAAACGATGTATAAAACGAATGTATAAAATGGTACTAAATATTCACTTTAAAATGGGTAATAATATGTATTAATATGTAAATTTCAACTCAGTTTAAAAGAAGATGAAATAAATTGGCATTGGATCGTTTTTTCAGTTACCTATCTCCTAAAATTTATGAAGTCTGTTAGTGTTGCAAAAGCACAATATTAACTAAAGCATTGTTACATAGAATGCATAACTCATGATAAAATATAGGATATTCTGACATAGCTCCTCTTCATTTTTAACATTTTCAGGACTGTGCATGATGCTTGATAACCCTTGTTTGATCTCTTCTTTCTTATAAATACTTTTCTCTAAGTGGAAGGTTTTAGAGCATTAAAAATGTATGCTGTATTTATATTTAATCATATTTTGTTGATATAGGTGAAAAGAGTTACATATTATCTTACGTAGTATTTATGAATTGTACAATTTTATGTCTGATAATCACATACTGAACAATATTGGGTAAACATTTTGGATTTAATTGCACAAATGTAGAGATTTATTAGAGGAAGATAAATGTTTACGTCTGAACTAGTAATGAGTGATGACATGCTATGAACTTCTGGGAAAAATATACCTGAATACAGTTATTCCATAAGGCACAATCACCTACAGGTAAGTGTTTTGTTTGTTTGTTTGTTTCTAATGGTTTGTTTCTGTTGTTATATTGATGGTTGATAGCAAATTGGTAGCCACTATGGTCTGTGTCCCTCCCAAATTTATATGTTGAAACCTAGTTACCAAAGTGATGGTATTAGAAGATGAGGCCTTTGGGGGGCAATTCGATTTTGAAGGCTCATTAGCAGCCTTATGAAAGATGTCTCAGAGAGTAACCTTACCTCTCCCACCATGTGACAAACCAAGGAAAAAGGTCATCTGCAAATCAGAAAGAGAGCCCTCACTAGATACTAAATCTGCCAGTGACTTTGTCTTGGAATTTCTAGCCTTGAAAATTGTGAGAAATGTATTTCTGTTGCTTATAATTCACTTCGTTTGTGGTATTTTGTTATAGCAGCCTAAATGAACTCTGTTAAGAAAAAGCTAGAAAGACACAATAATAATATGGTTTCAATGATAGAAAGATTAAAAAATTATTCTCCTCTACTCCCAGTTTGATATGAGATATAAACTGCTCCGATCCTGACAACAGAAGAGAAATTATCAATACAAATGTTCAAAAAAACTTGGTCCAGATTTTTCATTGCCTCATTTAATCTTGAGATGCCAAACTTTAGACTACCTTTTCAGTAAATTACCATAAAAATCTATCTATCTATCTATCTATCTATCTATCTATCTATCTATCTATCTATCTATCTCTGTATCCATCTATTATCTTTCTATGTATCACCTATCTAACTTTGATGATAATATTAGGTGACAAATAATAAAACTGCAGATACATTAAATAGGAAAATAGATCAGTATAATGTTTTTGATTTTGTATAAATCTTTTTGGAGAGTACATTTTGAAAAAATGTTAAGAAAATATGTTTTTTGCTTTTAAGAGAATTTGGCAAAGTATATAACGTGCTCCTTGGATGTTTATGATAATTACTTTGGTAAGTTATTTTACTAATAAATTACTTAGAAAATAATAAAATTGAAATTCAGGTTTTATTTTATCTAAAAAAGGAAATATAAAAGTCTAAGAAATAGTTACATTTTATGAATTTAAACAAAATCGAGAATTAAAGTATTTTTCTCCTTATGTTAAAGTCGTATGCTATGTCTTAGGAATAAATGTTATGAGACATTAAATAACTATTGCAATAGCATTTTTATTGATATATATTTAACAAATTATTTCCATTAAGAAAGCAGAATTTCATGAATTACAACACATGTACATAAAATGCAAATGTTCCAAAGGAATTGATTGGTTTCACATGAATGAACATTTCACCCATCTAGTGAGTAGTTTTTATGTCATCTGAATTTTTCCCTAAGGGCTTAAAAAATAATGCTACTGAACAAACTAAATTATATTCCCTCATCTCAACATCATTAGAATAATGTATTTGACAATAATATGGTTCATATAGCACAAGAAGTAACAAATATGATGAAACATACAGACATCACATGCAAACATACACACACTCATAGACACATGCACATATTTTCCATGTACCATCACAGAATTTTCAGTGGATATGTTTTTTTTTTCTGCTGCTAAAGAATGAACCATGCACCCCACCCCTAATTTTTCTGTCTCATTTCCTTTAATCATCATTATCTGCCCTCAATGTTTAATTGCTCCATTTTCACTGACTTTCCTCCTTTGCCTACAACATATTCTAAAACCTAATAAACTAATGACATATTGAAATCGGCAGAAAAATGGAACACACAACTTCTGACATTTCATTACCTACTAAGGTCCACAAATATGATGTCTGTTTCTTCATCTCTCACACAGTCTTTGACCCATCAAAACCTAGGTACACTTTTTTTTTTTTATATGTGGCTATGTGATGTGGGGATAAACATAAAAGCATGCATGCAATAGAAAGTTTCTGGAGTAAACTTACTCCACCTATGCTGTATCCATCAACTCCCCCACATACTCATAGTGACAGAGAGATTGAGTTTTTTGACTATTGGCAGAGGTAATAGAAAGAAAGATAAAGATATATTTTCTAAAATGTAAAAACTCACGAGACACTCTGCTGATGAGAATGCTTGTATCAATTCTTTTCTAACTGTCTATGTAGAAGAAAATTTGTTTTTTTAATATGGCCCAAAATACCACTTTTTAAAAATACAATAAAGACAATAATATAAAAATAAAAAAGGACATCAAATAAAAACTATTGTTTTATTATTATCAACAGATATAAAAGTTTTCTGTTAAATTGTTTTCAATATATCTATAAGCTGTTATCCTCAATTTCAGTACTTATGTCTCAAACTATGACCTAACATTTATCAGATAAGCATGGGTTCAAAACCATATCTCTTTATCATTATAACCATTTTTGCTCAAAAATGACTTTACCTTGTAATGCTGAAACATTAAAAAAAATTAATGTCTGGTTTCCATTAGTTGGAATATGCAATATTCTGTTTTCAATAATGGACTGAAGAGGTAGACAAAAGACCAAAAAGGAATATAAATGAACACAACTACAAATCAACTAAACCTAATCAACAACTATGGAACATTTTACATGAAAATATGTATTCTCTCCATGATAGATCATACCTTAATTGGATCATAAAACAAATCTAAATAAATTTAATGGAATTAAAGAAGATACTAATTATGTTTTCTGACTACAACTAAATAAAATTAATTGAAGATTTGGAAAATTCACAAATATATAGAAATTAAACATATTTCTAAAATATAAATATTCAATCAAGACATCTAAAAAGAGGCTGGGCAGGGTGGCTCATGCCTATAATCTCATCACTTTGAGAGGCCTAGGCACGTGGACCACTTGAGGTCAGGAGTTTGAGACCAGTTTGACCCACACAGTGAAATCCCATTTCTATTAAAAATACAAAAATTAGCCAGGTATGGTGGTGTGTGCCTGTAATCCCTGATACTCAGGAAGCTAAGGCAAGAGGATCACTTGAACCTGGGAGGCAGAGGTTGCAGTCAGCCGAGATAGTGTTACTGCACTCCAGCCTGGAGGACAGTGCCAGACTCTGTCTCAGGAAAAAAAAAAAAAAAAAAGAAAGAAATTAGCAAATACATTTAGATGAGAGAAATTGAAAATAAAAATCAAAAAACCTTATGAGACTCACCTAAAGCAATATTTTGATGAAAAACGTATTTAATCTTGAAAAAGAAGAAAAACCTGTAGGACTCAAATGTTCAAACTCCAAAATTTACTGTGGGGACTACGGTAGTTAATACAATGTAGTACTGGCATAATAAGATATAGAGATCAATGAAATAGAATTAAAACTTTAGAAATAAACTCTTACACTTATGGACAAATGGTTTTTGACAAGGGTACCAACAAATTTCAATGAAGTAAAGAATATGTGATATGGTTTCACTGTGCCGCCACCTAAATCTTATCTTGAATGGTAAATCCCACAATTTCTATGTGTTGTAGGAGGAACCTGGTGGGATGTGATTGAATTATGGGGGCAGTTCTTTCCTGCACTGTTCTTGTGATAGTGAATGAGTCCCATGAGATCTGATGGTTTTTAAAAGCAGGAGTTTCCCTGTACAAGCTCCCTGTTCACCCATCACCATCCATATAAGATGTGATTTGCTCCTCCTTGCCCTCTGCCATGATTGTGAGTTCATGTAGTGCTGTAAGTTCAATAAACCTCTTTATTTTGTAAATTGCCCAGTCTCAGGTACATCTCTATCAGCAACATGAAAACAGAATAATACAATAGGCTATCTGCAAATTGTACTGAGACAACTGTTTATCCACAGACTGAAAAATAAAGTTGAATCCCTACCTCACACCATATCAAAAAAACTGCCTAAACATGAATAGAAGCTAAATATAAGAGTTAAAACTATCACATTCTTAAAAGCAGCAGAAAAAATCCTTGTGATTTTGAATTAAGTTACAACAAAACTATAAGTTACAAAATAAATAAAATAAATTTGACTTTCTCCTAATTAAAAAATTTATCAAGAAAGTAAAAAGTGACTGCCAGAATGGGAAAAAAATATTTGCAAAACATACATTTTATAAGAAACTGCTATTTTACAACTAAACAATAAAAAGAAAAGTAGGTCTATTTATTTAATTATTTATTTAACATTTTCTTTTCTCTTGCTTATTTTATTGTAAGAATACATGTATCATTCAAAATATATGTTACTCAACTATTTCTGTTGTTGGTAAGGCTTCTTGTCAACAATAGGCTATTAGTAGTTCAGTTTTTGAGTAACCAAAAGTTACACACCTAAATTATTAACTATACAGTGTTGTGGGGGAGATACCCTTAACCCCTCCATTTTGTTCAAGAGACAACTAGAATTTAAATTTATGTAGCCATGTGTGGCAAGTGGCTGCCATATTGGATAGAGCAACTGTAGTGAAAAAATTATTTTAAGGCAGTTTATATGTCTTAATTCATCTTAACATTTTGAGTACCCAGAAAGTTACTGGTGCAGCACAGGTACTCCTTAACACTTGTTGTAGTGCCTAAGTGAAGACAGCACTAAATAGCAGGATGGTGAGAATTCTTGGCCCTGCTGTAGAAGTGGCAGGGAATCTAAGTGATGTCTGTTCAGAATGCTATAACAAAATACCGTATACTGGGTAATTTATAAACAACAGAAATTTGTTGGTCAGAGTTCTGAAGATTGGGAAATCTGAGATCAAGCAGCCAGCAGATTTAGTGTCTGGTGAGGGCTCACATTCTGTTTCAAAAATGGTACCTTTTTGATGCATTCTCACATGGCCAAAGGGGCAAACACACACTTTCAGGCCTCTTTTATATGAACACTAATCTTATTCATGAGGACAGAGTCTTCCTAATCTAATCATCTCCCAAAGGCAACACCTTAACATTATCATCTGATGATTAGGTTTCAACATATGACTTTTCAGGGGAAAGATTATAGAACTCTGTGGCAGGGAAGGCCTCCATGTTGTGCTTTCCTTTCAATGCACTGATGGAAATGTGCAGATCTTAGGGTTAGGTGATTGAGATTCAAGCTACCCACTTTCTATGTCACTGTGTGACCTCAGGCAAACCACATAGCCACATAGCCTATGGGCTTCTGTTTCCTCATCTGGAAAAGGGTGACCTCTAAATGCAGCATCTAAGCATCTAACTCACAGAATTTTTAATAGGAATAAATTGAGGTCAAGAATAGGAAAACAAAAGTGTGAATTATGAAGTGGTCTGTATGTATATGGGTTTTTATTAATCTTACAGATTGGTCCTGTTGGCAGATAAATATTAGAAATTAGTTATCAGACATCATATCCTCTAGACATCCCTGGCCCTAGAAATGTTGACATCTACTTGTTTCACTCCATGATGGAAAAGAAGAAAAAATAAATTCTAAGTTACTAATTTAGACTTCCCCCTATGCCTCTCATTAACTGCTCAAAGCCCCTACCATACAACAGCCTTGGGGATGAACATGTGTGGTAGAACCTTCAAGATGTAGCTAATTCCCCTCCAAGTACAACCAGCTATGAAACAAATTCAACTCCAGTAACCCTGTGAAGACGCAGAGATTTTCATATATCAGAGATATAATGTTAATCTCGTTCAGAGGAATCCAAACCAAATAACAGTGGTTTCTGGGGCTAAAGATATTAAGTATAATAGATTATCTGATAGTTTACTGATGATAAAGGCCAGATATTTGTCATTGTTTTGCTAGGAGACTTTATCAAAGGGAGGAAGAAAGAGTGAAAGGTCACTGGTTCTGTTAGTGCGATTATTTTCTTTATATAACTGGAGTGTCAAAAGAAATGATCCCATAAAGATCACAACAAAACAGAATACACTTTAGCACTTCAAGATGAGCCCCAAGAAGCCATCATAGTGGACTCACTGGCTTCATCTTAATTTATCATCTTGGCCCTCATAGACCAGAGCTGACTGGGTTCTCCATCCAGTCCAGGTGCAACAGGTTTTAATACAGCAAATTATGTGGTGGGCATTGGGGATGATTACTTTTTGGAAATAAATTGTTATCATAACAATAATACTATCAATTTTTAGCACCTACTACATCCCTTAAACTGTGCATTCTATTTATCTCAGTTAACAATCCACAGAGTTAACATTATTACTATCATTTTGAAAATGAAGCTATTTGGGTTTAAGCAAATTAAGCCATTATAGCTGGCCTCAGAGATATTTTTGTATTTAGTGTAAATATTGTTATCACAAGCAGCTGCTCATAGAAGTATGTTACTCGATTCCTCAAAAAACGCACAGACAAAAAACTTCACTGATAATGCCTATTTCATATTTTGACCAACATCTTTGCCCACTTTGTACACAATTTCTTACTTGGAAAGCTACAAAATCTCAAGAAGCTCTTCTTCTGTTCAAGTTAGGTTTTTTTAATGTTGCCTTCACCACCCTTGTTAGATGTCACAGACGCCTCAAAGAAGCTAGGATTACCCACCCTTGATAAGGCAATTTCTCCGGTCTTACTTTTCCTTTCTCCTCCTTGTTTTGAGTATGCCACTCTTACCTCTTTAACTCACTCAGATCCCTCCTTGCATTTGAATTCTACCAATCTAGAACCTTGGGGGGACTGTCGGTTTTACCTTCCTCCAGAAACATAGTCTTTTAGAGGTGCACATTTTCTTAGACAAAAAAAAAAAAAAAAAAAAAAAAAAAGGGGCCTGTTTCATATACTCTTCTCAGAGCCCAGAGCAAGCCTCGAATCTCTAGTTCCAATGACATTTTCCATTACAGAGAGATACATCATGTTTTAATAAAAATTACTATGATTTAATACACACAAATGTTGAAATATTAATTAAACCTTAAAAATAGTTAACAGCCAACATTTACTAAATATTTTCTATATAACAGATGGTATACTAAGTCTTTACTACAGTAACACATGAAATCTTTTAAAATTATAATGATTTAGTGATTGTGATCTCAGTTCACTTGGTCTGCTAAACAAAATGCCTTATACTTGGTGGCTTATAAACAAGATAAATTTTTCTCTCACAGTTCTGGAGGCCCTGAATTCCAAGATGAAGGTGTTGGCAGGTTCGTAGGTGGCAAAAGGGATGAACAAGCTTTCTTGGGTCTCCTTCATAAGGGAACTACTCTCATTCATGAGGGCTCCTCTTTATGAAGTAATTACCTCCACAAAGGTCCAGTCACTTAATACCATCACTTTGGAGGTTAAAATTTCAACATATACATTTTGGGGAAACACAAACGTTCAGACCATAGCATGATTATTTTCATTTAAAAGGTGAGAAAACTGAGTCATCAAGAAATTACAAAATTACTCCTGGACCACAGAAAGGCAAATAACACACTAAAATTTATCTCCAAACACATATTGTTATGTAACCTAGAGTGGCAGGCTGTCAAGAGGTATGTGAACTGTGAAGCCAGATCCTTAACATAGACCCATCCCTACAATTTTCTGTATGTCAAACTTTGCACCCTAAGCAAGTCATGCAACATCTTTGTACATTGAATATGTGCATGATCTCTGGAGCCCACCTACCTGAGCTGGGATCTCTGTTTCACCGCTTCCACTCACCAGTTATGAAAATTTGGCAATCCAGTAATTATTCTGAGCCTCAGTTTTCTTACCTATAAAGCAAGGATAATAACCCCTAATTTAAAAATAGATTTAAATACACGTTTCTCCAAAGAAGATATGCAAGCAGGCAATAATACATGAAAAGATGTACAACATCATGAGTCATTAGGAAAATGCAAATTAAAGTCAGCATGACATATACTTTACATCCATTAAAATGGCTATAAAAAAGGGGAAGAGACAATTTGCTGGCAACGGTGAGGAGAATTTGAAAGCATCATATATTGCTAATGAGAATGTCAAATGATGCAACCAGTTTGAAAAACATGTTTTGAGTTCTTTAAAACGTTAAACAGAGAGTTACCATATGACCCAGCAATTTTACAGATATTCTTAAGGGAATTGAAAATATATGTCCACACATAAACTTAAATGCCAATGTTCACAGCAGCAGTATTCCTAACAGGCAAAAATAGAAACAACTCAAACGTCCACTAACTGATGAATGGATAAAAGAAAATATTGTGTATCCATATAAAAAAATGTTATTCAGCTATAAATATGGGATATGGGAAGTATTGATATATGTTACTACATGGATAATCTTTGCAAATATTATTCTAGATGAAAGATGCCAGCACAAAAGTCCTTATATTAATTCCATATATATGAAATTTCCAGAGTAAGCACATCCATAGAGACAGAGAGTACATTAGTGGTTTCCAGGTGTTAGGAGGAGAGGAAAATTGGGGAGAGATGGTAATGGGTATGCATTTATTTTCGAGGGGCATAATAAAAATGTTCTAGAATTAGATAGCGCTGTTGGTTGCACATCTTTGTGAATATACTAATAAGCACTAAATTATATGCTCTAAAAGGGTCAGATTTATAGTACCTGAATTATACCACAATTGGAAATGAGCAAAAGGAAAATAATCATGTGGACTCAAACTAACACTAGAGCAAAAGTAGCAATTTAAACAATGAAAATAAAGGGTAAATTAAGATACGCAGCTACTGTCAATATACCTTGTTTAGATTACTATCAAAACAAAGAAACTTTAAAAAGGACTTTTTTGGGGCAATTACAGAAATTTTAATATAGCTACTATGTAGGTGATATAGAATTATCGTAAACATATTTCAACATGAAATGACATTGTAGTTATATAGGAAAATGTCTTTGTTTTTCAGAGATTTATAGTGAAACTTTTAGAGATAAAATGTTATATCTTAGATTTGCTTGAAAATACTTCAGTGAAAAGAAAAAAAACTTAAAATACCAATGTACAAAAACATAAATAATTGTTAAATCTAGGTTATGTATATAAATATATAATGGTTTATTTTGATGGTTTATATATGATGGTTCAGATTTTTGGTCCTCTCTACTTTTATGTTTGAAGATGCTCATAACAAAATGTTTTTGAAAACTTATGACATTTTAGAATGTTAAGATGTTAAAATCTTAAATTTTATTATATAATATTTTCTATAATTGACAATATGTTTGCTGCTTTAAGTTTCTATGGCATCTGTTTCTATCTCATTGGTGAGCAATCCTTAGAAACAAAAAAGAAAAACAGTAAGTACAAAGTACAATCCATAACTCTGATCTTAACTTTCCTCACTCATAATAAACACATGTACAATGACTCTTTGAGGGACATACCATTTAAAATAGAGATCCAGTCTTAGATCACTGATATTAGTAGCTTTTCTTCCTTTCTTCTTTGTTTTATATTGGTTTACATGTCAGTCTTAGGATTTTTATTATTATTTGATGAGGATCTCACTTTCAAATGCACAATGGACTGAGACATAACACTTCAGTTCTGTACTTGAGTTTTTGCAAATCTACATTTGTTCCTGAGAATAATATTCTGAAAGTACAAATACTGTTTAATGACTAAAATCAGTTATTACTTACTGCATTATCCATATTCTTTTTTCACTCTTTAGCCAGGCCTCAAAAGTATGCCTAAATTTCTGTCACTAGCTTTAAAGCAAGGTTATAAAAGTTATGTTAAACTTCCCACTCATATTAAGAAATGCCTTTCATTAAAATACATTGCTTTTTTAAATAAAATATCAAGGTTCTGATTGTTTGGGAGATGTCTTTGCTATAAAAATAGATGCTCAGATACTAGTGTAAAGTTTTATGCACAATACTCTCTTCAGGAATGTAAAGAAATCAAAAGAAATGATTATTTCTCTTAAGTGCTACATAAAGCTCATAACCCTTTTCCTTTCCTTACCTTTCTCCTGAACTACAGTTTCTTCTTCTATTTGTTATCATTTTTCTTCAAAAGACATCAAATAAATCTTTTCCCTATCACCATATTTCCCTACCCCAATTTTGCATTCTTGAAACAGAAATGTAACTGAGAAAGTTTCTCTTTGCTCTTTCCTCTCTAGCATTTCTACGTATAACATTTGCTCTCCACTGTGTTAAAGGTACTTCTATGAGTCTTAATAGTCTACCTGCATACAATTTTGTGTAAGTTTAATATGACTTAAAAAATGTGAAGCATTTATCTGAGCAGAAAAGAAAAGAAAAGAAAAATGCCACTTACTGATACTTTTGGAAAATATCAAAATTTTGGATTGTCAAATATATTAGGCTGTTTATTAATTTAATTTAGTATATAGTATTGACTTTAATTATTAATAACCCTGAGAACATTATCAATAGTGAGGTTGTAGCATTATTATTATGAGAAAATAGAGGCAATAAAATCATCCATCCCTCTTAAATTCAAAAAAAGCCAAAAGCTCAACCTTTGAAAAATTGTACTTACATAGACTTTTTAACTTTGGAAAAAAAAAATACTGGGAACTTACTTTTACTTTTGAAAAAACATAAATTTTCGGATCTGGCCAGGTGCAGTGGCTCACACCTGTAATCTCAGCACTTTGGGAGGCTGAGGAGGGCAGATTACTAGAGGTCAAGAGTTTGAAAACAGCCTGTCCAACATTGTGAAACCCCATCTCTACTAAAAAAACAAAAATTAGCTAAGCGTGGTAATGAACACCTGCAGTCACAGCTACTTGGGAGGCTGGGGCAGGAGAATCGTTTGAATCCAGGAGGTGGAGGGTTCATTGAGCTGCTATATGCCACTGCATTCCAGCCTGGGAAATAAAGTGAGATTCCATCTAAAGAAAGTATGTATATATACACATACACACATATATATTTATATATACGTATAATCCTTTCTATAAAATTGAAAGAGCAAATAAAATCACTTATAAGAATGCTCTAAGTACTATTTTCACTCTTATATCACGTTTATTAAGCATTACAATTCAAATAATTAACATCAAAAGAAATATTGTATTATCCAAGATTATGTATGTTATTATATATAATATACGACAAAGTAATATACTATATAAAATAGTATAATAAAATACTATACTCTATAATATACTATATTATTTTGTTATATATTATTATGTTATGTTATATAAATATATACTATATTTTGTTATATATTATTATATTACGTTATATATAAATATAATGTACTATATATCATATATATTATATTAATATATGTTTTATATATTTTATATAATCTCAGATAATACACTTTTATGTAAATTCTTTCAATTGTGGTGTTTAATGAAATTGACATGAGTGATAATGGTGTTTACAACACTCTTATAAGTGATTTTCTTTGTTCTTCCAATTTTATAGAAAAGATTGATAATTACAAAATGAATTAAATATTAAAATCATTAATAAAAAGTAGATCACAATATTAAAAATTACATGATGTTTTCTTTTATTTTACACAAACTCCAAATCAATTACGTTTTTGAACAACATACATTTTACTCCAGGGAACATGAAAAATACAATATCTCATTACAGGACAATTTAGCTAAAAAAGATATAAAAAAACAAAATTCACAGTTTTTTGTGGAGAATATTCATCAGCATAATAGACATTTGAAGTTAATATTGTATTATCAGTCATATGTATTTATCCATGCATCTATCAATATTATTCTTACATATAGCTTATGATATCAATGTAAAAATTTCTCTTATAGTAACTATTTTGAGTCTTTTTTTCTGTCATGATTACTTTTATCATGAGTTGACAAATCGTTACATATTTACTTAGTGTCATACTCATTTCAAATGTAATTTTTACTTCAATAAAATTTCTGTTAATGCATTTGATTTCCAATGTACCTAATGTAATATTCTGCCACTGTTTCATCAACGCAATTGAATCAATATTTCTAGGTCATACTGTCCTAAGAAAATTCAAACAGCAATATTAAATTATAATTTAAATAAGAATTATTAAAAAGTGTTATATATTTATTCTTTCATTATGTCATCTGGTTTTAGAAACTTGTCCTTATTTATAACTAAAGTACAATAGCAAAGAGATTATATTCTTTTATGTAGTCATAATTTTTAGAGTTTAACAAAGCCTAGACACTCATATAAAAATAAACTGAGTTATTCAATCTCAGAAATACAATTTTAATAACTGAAAGGAAAGGGACACATAAAGAAGTTGATAAGAGACATGCTTTTTGTGATTTGTTTCAGTCTTCCCTGAAATACATTTCTATGTCACTAGAAAAATGTTTGCAAAAAAGAATGAATATTTTTCTTTTATCAAAATAAAATGTTCTTTCTAAAAAGGACCTCTTTCATCATTCCTATGGGTTTTATTGCAATTCTAATTTACCCTAAATGATACATACACATAAATTATCAGTGCATGTATTCACTTTTCATAAATAATTTTTTTTCTCTAAAATGTAGATGGTGGACCTGACGAGAAGATACACAGACACATTTTATCATTTACAACGCTTTCACTTGCAAAAGTCAGAAATCCATCTAAATCCAGCTTAAATGATTGAAAAAGTGAGCATAGGTGCATTATTTTTGGGTGCAAGGTAATCTATTATTTTCTCAACAATGTCTTCAAAGATAAGATTTACCTCTGCCTGTTGTAAGTGCTCTGAAGATTTCAGCAGGATGCTAACATGGCGTCTATGACTACCTGTCTTGAGATTCAAATGGCAGAGAGAAAGTTTCTCTTCCTCTTTCATCTAACACATATTCTGAGTTCAATGCATTTGAAACATGTTAAGTTGCATTTCCTTTTATGGGCAAATAACCATAGAATATATGTGGCAGAAGAGAAAGATGGCAATATGTGTTAAAACTACTTGAGTTGGGCCAGTTGTAGCCCAACTTGGAAGAATACAAAGACTCAGTCTCATCTAAAAGTCTGGAGTACTCCAGTAAGGAAAGGATGAAACAAATTCTGCGTGGAAGACTGCAGTGGCTAAACAAAGATGTACTCTGCTTATCAGTGCTAATATTTTCAGTAAAAAAAAAAAAATAGTAGAAACTGACCAGATGGAAGCGTAATTATGAAACTAACTCATGTTGAATCTAAAGGTTTTTTTTTCAACAAATTATGTTTAAACAACTAGAAATCCATATGGATAAAAAAGTGAACTTGAACCATGTACAAAAATTAATCTGACATGGGTAGACTTAAAAACAAAGATGATAGGACATCCAGTAAAAAGAACATGGGCCACATCTTCACTGCCTGTGAATGTTACATAGAACATATTAGACAATGATCACAATGAAAAAGTTAGATAAATTAGACTTCTGATATCAACAATTTATCTTCAATAGGTAATATTAAGGAAATAAATACAAAATTCACAGATCAGAAGAAAAATATCATCAAACATAAAATGTACAAAGGACTTATATTCAGAAACAACAAGAAGTTTTTTGGTTTGTTTGTTTGTTTGAGACAGAATCTCACTTTGTCGCCAGGCTGGAGTGCAGTGGCATGATCACTGCTCACTGCAGCCTCCACCTCCTGGGTTCAAGTGATTCTCCTGTCTCAGACTCCCGAGTAGCTGGGAATACAGGCACACACCGCCAGGCCCAAGTAATTTTTGTATTTTTAGTAGAGACGGGGTTTCACCATGTTGTCCAGGATGGTCTCGATCTCTGTGATCCACCTGCCTCGGCCTCTCAAAACGCTAGGATTATAGGCGTGAGCCACTTCACCTGCCCCAGAAACAACAAGAAACGTTTATAACTCAACTAGCAAAGAACAAAAACTGTTTAAAAAAAAAAAAAAGACTGAAAAATGTTTTAGAGAGCATTTTACATGAAAAATGTATTCAACAGCATTAGCAATAAAGGAGATGATCAATTTAAAGTGCATTACTACTACAAACTTGAATATCCAGAATTAAAATTGTACCATGTGATGGTAAGAATGTAAAATAACTGAAACACAAATACATTATGGCTGAGTATGTATTAATAAAACAGTACAACATTTAAGCAGGTTGATTAATTCCTTACAATGTAAAATATATTCTGTGGACACAATAATTTTGTTTTTAGGTACCTAATGAGGAGAAATGACAAAGAAAGTACATGAGATTTGTATATGAATATAAATATGTGTGTATACATTTGTGTATACATATATACATATGTAGCTATTGACTGTTACAGCTATTATTATATCAGCCATATTTGTAACAGTCAAAACTTGGCACCAAATCAAATGCCCTTTAACATGAAAATGAATAAAGAAATGATTGTGTATTATAAAAGAAAATACTATTCATCTTTCAAAAAATAACTAATGATGCATGTAACCACATGGATAAATCTCATGGATATTACATTGAGGAACATATGCCAGAGACAAAAGAATATGTAAGGAATGATTATTGAAATAAGGTTATACAACAAGCAAAGCTAATCCATGTTGCAAAGAAATCAGAATAGAGTCCTGCTTTTGCCTCTCTACAGGAAAGGAAATAAGATGTAGCTTTAGAGGTATTAAAATGTTCCCTACTTTTATAGATAAATCTATACATAGATTTAGATTGCATAGACCTATTAATTTTTTCAAAATGTATTAACTCATGAGTGAGATTTTACAATTTACTAAATGAAAATTTTACTCAAAAGAAGTAATTCAAATAACTATTGAACTCTAATTAGTAAACAACTGTGAAATGACTTTGTTGTATTCTAAGCTTGAGCTAATACATAAATCTATAATGAATAATCAGAGTTAATTTTCTTTATAGTAGATAATAAAATTATAAAAGAGAGAGTGCTAGAATATACACTGTGATATTTAATTGGAATTTGATATATCAACTTATATTACTGTATATAGAATATATATTATAAATACACACAAACATATATGTATTTAGATGTGTGTATGTGTATATATATATATAATCAAATTATATGTAAAAATAATCTTTGCACTGTGAAGGTAAAGAAGAAATGTCACAGCAGAGCACCTTGAAGAGAAGGCTGATACAAGGACTGAGGTATGGAAAATATTCAAGACAAACTGGGAATTTCTTGTAACACCAGAAAGAATGTACAGTCTCAGGCATAAGGCAAACATTAAAAGGACACAAGAGACAACTTCAAGAGATTCTCACTGGTCATATCAGGAACAATTTAGTTGTCAAAATGAATAATGGATTATAAACTCTGGATGAAATTAAAATCCCTAAATGTGTATATATAGATAAAAATATAAATAAGTAAATAAGGAAAGACTGATAATATTAAATATACGTGTGGAAGATAGAAAATATCAATAGAGGTTGAAACTACTCGTGTAACTTTTATGAGTAAAAGATAATTTGAACTCAGATATCTTCTGGAGATTGTCCATTATAAAAAGACAAGTACACATTTATGGTGCAGATAACTGATAGGCACCACTTTAACCATGTGATCACCAAAACTGGGCCAAACCTGTATAGTGTACTTCCGGATAAAGTGCAGCTAGAAGAGCACAAAATCACAATTGCGTTCTTTGTTACAAAAAATATCTAACATGAATCTAATCAGTAGGAAACAAAAGCAAGCTCAAATTTGTGGGCATGCAACAAAATAATAGTTTGCACTCTTCAAATACATCAGGTTCCAAAAGTCAAAGCAAAGTTGAGAAATGTTTATAGATTGTTGGAGAATAAAATGACAAGGCAATGTTTACTTCTGAATTAGATTATCACATTAAAAAATAACTATAAAGGAGATTATTGAGAAATTTGGTTCTATTTTAATGTGGACTGTAGATTAGATGATATTATATCAATATGATTATTATACTGTATCAATATGATTATTAGCAAATCCACCATAAACTATTTAGGAGTAAACATGTAAAATGCCTCCAAATTATTGACTTACCTGTCTGTTTATCTATCATCTGTCTTCTGGAAAATAAAGCAAATGAGACAACTTGCTTTTAAAATAATGCAAATCTGGATAAGGTGCACTTACAAATTTTTTGAAATATTCTTGAAACTTCTCTACATTTGAAATTATATCAGTATAATAAGCTACAAAAACAAAATGAGTAGTTTTATTAAATTTCATCTAGTCTCTCTATTAAAAAAAAATGATACTGAGTGTAATACATGAAAACTCATGGCAGGTAGTAAAAAGTGATGCCAAGACAGAAACTGGTACCATATTTGTCCTTGCAATGTTACATCATCAACTCTTACCACAATTCTATGCCTTATTAGTACATTTTGTTGTTTTATAAGAAGATGATTCTGTATAGGTAGGGACTAGTCAGTGAATTGAGCAGAGAAATGGAGTGGGGTGTGCAAGAAAGAGATGGGCAACCTATTTACGTTCACAGGGAGTAAAGACTATTACAAATACTTGACTCAGAATTGGGATTTGTTAGACATTATGTAAAGGTTTTTGTTTTAATTATTTAATTAAATATTGTTTTGCCTTTATTTCATTACCTTTATTTTCACTTCCAGAGCTTGCCCATTAGCTATCACTAAGTAATGTATTCCTTCCTATGCATACACCAAAATGTTTTATTTACAATTTAAATTGTTTTGGTAATTTGTTCCCTGTTGATTGTATTATATTCAATGTCTTTAAGGGGCTCCTACTGTCAAAGTAATAATACCAGTAAGTTGAATTGCAGAATCCAAGTCTCTGCTTTATATTTGAAGGTATTTTTATAAATTTTCTCCATTGTACTAAAATAGTACATTAAAGAAAATCAAGTTATTCTTAGACCATTTCTTGTGTATTTTGGAAAGTATAAATGTGATGATTACTTCTGTAATATAGTGATGTAGTTGGCCTACAACATATGGAACCACAAAATATGACACAACAGTCAAACTTTTTAATGCATTCACTTCTTCCATTCCTTGCAACAGCAGTTATCTTGAATTATCTGTTGTACAACTTAGTATCACAGTCACCACTTTATACACTCTTCTCAGCATTGAAGATCTTTACAATAAACGACATTTCTCGGGATCACCTTTCCCAAACCACACTGCACTGGGTTCCCCTGACAAGAGAAAATTTGCAAGGTAAGAGAGAGCATACATAATCAATTATTTTCCAAAGCACAGTTTTAGGTAGATATATAGATACTCTAAGTTCTTTGGAATCAACTGCTTTGGAGCTGCCAGAAGCTACGGGTGACTGAAACTGCACCCATTGAGTCTGTGGAGATAGTCTGCAGATGTCATGTGGCTTTCTCTATAAATAATCACTTTCTACCAGTTGTTTCCTTGACCTTCACTATCTTTCCATCAATTATGTTAGCTTCTAATCTCCTGAAATAAAACATTTTCCATGTAAAACAGCAAGAGTTTTTCCCATGTTCCTTACACAATCCTGAATTGCATGAGTGGTATAATACAGTTAGCTAAGTGTTGGGTCTCAGTGGGCATCAATCTGTTAGATATTCTCTTCACTATGGTTGAATCTTGATCTGGTTACACCCCTAGTCAAGTCTATTTTTAAATTAACGGCATAAACACTGGATTCAGGATAGCAATAATCTCTGCCTCATAAATTTGTTGAGTGAAGGAAACATCTCTCTGTGTGAGTGTATGGAATATTATATATTTCCAATTTACACCCAGAAAAAAAATTGTAATTAAATGTTATAGTTATTTTATTGTTATTAATTTTTAAAAAATTTTCTTTGACTAGCATATACAATTCCCTTTAACCACACCTAGATTGTGTTTTCACTTTTATTGTCTGTTCACCTCCTTATAGTCACAGCTATCTCTGATTATATATGCTACTGTCAACTTTCAGTTGCACATACTTAGTTATAACTTCTTATATGTGCTCATTTACTTATCTCTGAAAGTCTTCTATTTTTTCTTCCTGTTTACCCAATACCATTTTTTTTCTGAAAGCCTAACTTCAAGCAATTCACATATTTGAGAAAAATATCAAAAAACTATTAATTCATTATAACTGCTTCATAAATGTATTTTTCAGAATAAACTCTAGCAACCGTGTCTCTTATTTTTATGTATTTCCAGTAAGTTTTCATGACATCTGTTCCACCTGAACTTTTGAATGTAAGATACATTAGTTTTGTTCATAAAAATGCAGTTTGTTTTGTATCTATGTTAATCTTGTGAATAAATAAGTCATTTTATAATAAAGCAAAAAAAGCAAAAAGAAAAAGAAACATAAAACACAAAAGTCAAAACAAAAACAGAAATGACCAATAAAGCTTTGTTTTATTTTTAAAATTATTATTCAATACTTACCACATGTATATGCAGATAGCAGGTGTTCAGTATATGATTTTTAATCAAGTTGTAAAGGAAAAGCAAGTAGAATTGTTTCAAAATATTTTATTAGTTATTGCTTAAACTCTGTTTCTGTAAAGGTGGGATGCATGTCTGAGTGAGTGAGTGTGTGTGTGTGTGTGTGTGTGTGTGTGTGTGTGTGTGTGTATAAGCAGTAAATTCCAAAATTTGGTTCCAGAGATTGGTTTGGAGTATTCACAGTTCCAGATATGCCAAATCAGTAATATCAAAAGATGATATGGGACACTTAGAAAAATGAATGAGGTAAAATATTCCAAATTTCCAAATAATATTTCCTACAACTCTTGTTCTTTGTCAAACTGGGTAGAAGAATAATGATACTCTATCAGATGACAGCCTCAAATTTCAGAAGACTAAAAAACTTAAGCTTACAAAATTCATATAAAAGTCCCTCTGAGGAGTCAAGTTTATTGTTGATAGGACCTGATTTACATGGCTTTGAGGGATTCATACATTCGTCAGATCCCTTAATATGGTATGTGCTTCCTCATTCATCATTTAGATTACTAAAAAAGGGACATGACTAGAGGAAGAGGAAATTTCATAGGTATATGATGTGCTATCACATCAAATTGGCCATGGAAAAGACATATATAGAGCGTTTTGAGATTGTAAATAGTGATGGTCTTTGTCTTTGTGATCGTGGCATTTGTGTGACAGAGGACGTAGCTTTTCACCAGCCTAATATTAAAAGAGGATTTCCAATGTAGATAGATTGACATTTAATTTGAGATAATTGTGCTTTCACTCGCTAATACAATTGATGATACAAAAAATTTGGTAATACTGATTCAGAATCTGACCCTTTACGCATAAGAAAATAATGGAAAAAATAACTGTTTGTCTAATATACATAATCAGATCTATAGTTTAGCAAAATTCATTCTTTAATATGAATTTCACCTTAGTGATACTTACTTGTCATTTCAGCCAACGTTATCTATGGTTTCACAGACCATCAGCTGCCAAACAAAACATCCATCATCTTTTCTTACAGAGAGAGAGAGTGCTCATTTTCTTTTAGAAAATACGCCCTAGAGTGAAAGCCTGCATGGCCAACCTCCTTTATACATGCCTATGTGACAAAGTTATGATTTTACTAATTGCAAGCAAAACATTTTTAAGACATTGGGAAGGCTAAAGGGAGGTGAATCAGTCAGAATGGGCTCCCTTTACTCTTCTCTCTTACCTTCTTCTTCAGTCATGTAAATCAAATATGATGGCTGAGTAACCACCTAGGTTTATATTGTGAAGTGATAATAAGGATAAAAGTCATTAGCTACATATTTCAATGTATTTTTAATATTTTAATTAGAAATTCATCAGACTTCGGGTGTGTGTTTGTATAAATGGTGTGTGCATGTGTGCAAGTTGTCTATATGTGTTTGAAACAGACACTTCTTTCTAAATACGTGTATAATTTAAATTGTTTTTTCTTGTACATAACAAAAACCCTGAAATAATGGTGAATTGAAGAAAATAGACATTTTTTTCTGTGATGTAAAAATTTCCCAAGGTTTTCAGGCCTATATGAGGGTTCCAGGTATCTTTTGTCACCCAGGTTTCAATAATTTGCTCCATCAGTTTTAAAAGTAACTATTGGAACCCTGCTGTCTGGCAGATTTTAGAAAGATAATGGACAAAATACGAAAGGCTTGAATTGTTTTAAATGGGAAAATACTGTTTATTATTATAAAATAGTCTTTATTATTAAAGATCAGTATAGTTGTCAATTTTATCCATATGGGAGATGTTATAAAACCCTTAGAACAGTGCAGGCAAATAAAAAGTACCATGTCAGAATAAGTAAGGAATGTATCTAAGAAACTGTTTCTCTGAGTGTCAATAATCATCATGAATCCAGAGATGATTTTTCACTTAGGTTTTCCAACTGATTTTGGCACAGCTAATTAAATTAATGATAGAGGTCAGACAGACTGACATTCTGTATAAACATAATATTAGGCAACAGAATTGCAATTCAAAATGTAAAAGTGAGTATAAGAAAACAATTTCAACAAAAGAAAATTGACAGTGTTAAAAAACCTCTTCATTCAAAGGTGCTGATACTTTGACTTATACCAGAAAAGCCATTTAAATAAAATATCTTTTTAAAAAAATTTTAATTTAAGGATTATAAATCATTCTACTATAAAGACATATGTACATGCATATTTATTGCAGCACTATTTACAATGGCAAACACTTGGAGCCAACCCAAGTGCCCATCAAAATAGACTGGAAATGTCTTTTAAACCACACAAAGTTCAGCCTTTCAAGGAGTTCACAGCTATAGGGATTTTCTGGAAAAAGAAGAAGAAGAAGAGAGAAGAAAGAAAGAAAAGACAGAAAGACAGAAAGAAACAAGAAAGAAAGAAAGAAAGAAAGAAAGAAAGAAAGAAAGAAAGAAAGAAAGAAAGAAAGAAAGAAAGAAAGAAAGAAAGGGAAAGAAAGAGAAAAAGATAAAAAAGAAAGCAAGAAAGAAAGAAAAGAAAAGAAGAAAGAAGGAAGGAAGGAAGGGAGGGAGGGAGGGAGGGAGGGAGGGAGGAAGGAAAGAAGGAAGGCAGAAAGAAAAAGGAAAGAAAGAGAAAAGGAGATAAAAGGAAAGAAAGAGACAGAAAAGAAAGAAGGAAGGAAGGAAGGAAGGAAGGAAGGAAGGAAGGAAGGAAGGAAAGAAAGAAAGAAAGAAAGAAAAAAAGAGAAAGAAAGAAAGAAAGACAAAGAGAGAGAAAGAAAAAGGAAAAAAGAAAAGGAAGGAAGGAAGGGGGGAGGGAGGGAAGGGGGGAGGGAGGGAAAGAGAAAGAAAGAGAAAGAAAGGAAAGAAAGAGTAAAGGAGAGAAAAGGAAAGAAATAGTAAAGGAGAGAAAAGGAAAGAAAGAAAGAGAAAAGAAAGAAAGGGAAGAAGGAAAGAAAAAAGAAAGAGAGAAAGAAAAGAAAAGAGAAAGAAAGAAAGAAAAAGAAAGAAAGAAAGAAAGAAAGAAAAAAAGAAAGAAAGAAAGAAAGAAAGAAAGAAAGAAAGAAAGAAAGAAAGAAAGAAAGAAAGAAAGAAAGAGAGAGAGAGAGAGAGAGAGAGAGGAAGGAAGGAAGGAAGGAAGGAAGGAAGGAAGGAAGGAAGGAAGGAAGGAAGGAAGGAAAGAAGGAAGGAAGGAAGGAAGGAGAAAGAAAGAAAGGAAGGAAGGAAGGAAGGAAGGAAGGAAGGAAGGAAGGAAGGAAGGAAGGAAGGAAGGAAGGAAGGAAGGAAGATTCCTATGCGCAATGGTCTATTAACTTCTTTTCTACCACAAGCTTAATATTCAAAGATGTGAGCAATGAAAACAATATAAACTTATTTGAAATAATTTACTTGAGCTTACAATGTCTTTGGAAAAACTCAATTGTTAATCATATTTATAAAAAATTAAATTTTTATGTTATTCCTAAAGATGTTAATTTTTCCAAAGTGAAAACACTACATGCTTTTCCTCAACGCATTGCCACCTATCATTACTTTTTGTTTATGGTCTATTAGTCTGTTTCATTCCATGTGACAGTGCTCATATCCAAATCAATTTCAATTAATAGCTTGCTAAGATTTTTGAAACATGACATCTAGTGATTTATTAAAGTCAACTTATATTACATCAAATGAATTTACGTTAGTCACTAATTATATCAAAATAAGTAATCTATTTTTTTCTGACATTACTTATTTCCCAACCTTTTCCTACACTGAATTTTATTATATAGTGCAGTATTTCTATCTTTTTGTTTTCAAAGTCTTTTAGCTTTCTAAATAGGTAGTTGTCAAAAATCAATTTGTTCGATCATCGACACATTTTTGCCACTTCTTTCTTGTTAACAAAATCCAAATTTTGTTTACGTATCTAGCCACCATTGACTTCAGGAAATGTGGAACGCAGCTCCAACTTAAGGGCGGAATTACCATTGTTCTAGCTCAATCATAGTAGTTCAGTTCTCCTTGGCAGTGACTACAATAACGCAAAGATATTTTTAGGTTTACATATGATGCCTGGTATTGCAGTAGTTCTCTTTGACCATGAGAAAGGTTATCTAGAAAGATAGAAAGCTAATGCCAAGAAGTGCAACTTGAAAGTACAGAAACTGCAACTTCAAAAAGAAGGTGAAGACATATATTAATCAAAATGAAACTTTCTGTATTCCAGAATTTCGTTATTGCTTACGCTAATTTCACTTGGACTTTTGTTATTGAAGTGATCTCATATTAAATACAATACAATTAAATGTAATGTTTTTATAATCATCCCGAGGCCACAAAGATATTATTTTAGTCCATAAAAACTCCTTGGTCTCAAATTTTATAAAAAGAAAAACAGCGACTTATATTTAATAAATAGTGACTATTTTTAAATGTTCATAGATGATTGTACCATATTTGCAATATATAGATCTAATTAAAGACTATAAACTTCTATTTAAATAAAAATGGAAATAATTCTAAGGAAAACTGATGTATTGCTTATTAATGTCTAATATGCAAGTATAAACATGCTGTTTAGTTGAGTAGTCATTAAAAACGTGTTTAAATTTCTTTTTAAAGTGATTGATTAAGATAAAATTAAAAATTAAGTTTCTCAGCCACGTTAGACGCACTTCAAGTGTTCAGTGGCCAAATGTGGACAGTGTCCTTCATGTTATTCAACACACGCAGAATATTGCCATTAATGTAGAAAATTCTATTGAACTACACTGATCTAAACCGAGGGTCAGCAAACTATGACTTATAGATTGCTGACTTTATCAATAAAATTTTAGTAAACACATGCCTGCCCACTCATTTATGTATTGTCTTATGGATGTTTTCACACTACATTGGCAGAATCCGGTAGTTGCAGAAGAGACCCTATGGTATGCAAAGCCTAAAATATTAATAATTGGAACAGTTAAAAATATTTACTGACCCATGACCTAACTCATTGTCTAAACAGAAGAAACATAGATTAAATGTAATAATTATATGTAAACATTTTCTTAGAGAAAAAAGTGAAGAAATATTATTTTTATTGTCCCCAAAGGACCAACGGATATAATGCTGATTTCAATCATGACATGTTTTTTTCTTCTTCAATCTTAATAGTATTCAGGATAAAAATTGTAACTTCAGTGATCTTTAGAAGCTTATAAAATAAAAAAGATGAACTTAAAAGTATAAAAACATTACTTCAGGTTTTTATATGACTTTGGCATACTTCACAAACTCATTTGTTATGTAGTTTCGTTTCTTCCAAGGGGATTGTTCTCATTATTTGTTCAAGAAATCATTTTTCATATTGTCAATCTTTAGCAATAATGCCAATCTAACGGTAATCACTTCTTGCATCTGCTAAGTTTCTGTATATGTAGAATGTAAATTGACTTAGATATATAACTTTATCATTGGGAGAAAACCATAAATCTCTACTCTATCCAGAATAATCAGAAATGTTGCATAATCAGAAATACTGATTAGAAGTAAAACTGACATACTCACAAATGAAGTGTTTTAGAAATTCCTAAAATTACAAGAAATGTGATTTTTTCAATCTCCTATGATTCTGACATCAAATTTTGCTTAGAAGTTAATTTCAAGATGTGTTTAGACACCAGTACATGCATACAGAGTAGAACTGGAAAGAGCTGAATGTGATAGATGTATGAGAAGCATTATCATTTGCTTATTACCACTTTAGATAACAGCGTGTGCTGATTAAGAGCTTAGGTTTTTCAGACTTCCTTGTTTTGATTTTTTATTCCTACTGTTGTTACATACTAGCTGGGTAAACTAGAGCAATATATAATTTAGGGAAAATGATAGAATATTGTAGAAAACATAGAAAAATTGCAGTACCCAACTAAGAAAGATATATATTTCTCAGTAACATAAAATTATAGAATTGAGCAGTATTAAGCAGCCTATATGGAAGGACTTTTCCACAATACCAGGATCTTCTTGTTTTTTCATCCACATATGTATTGTACTATTCTACATAAACTGGATTTGATTAAGCCTGCATTCAACCTATAGTGATGTTACATACAATTAAGGATCAGTAAACAATTTTCTTTAAGTAAGTGACTCAGAAGTTGAGCACATTACTCATACTTACATTTTATTGATTAGAACCTAGTTAAATGGACATAAAACTATCTTCAAAGAACGATTGGGGTTTTAATGTATACTTAAACAGATGCCCAGTTTGGAAAAATTTTATTGGTGAACTATTGTTTCAACATCGTGAATAATGTTGCAGTGAACATGGGAATGTGTATATCTCTTCGATATACCGATATTATTTCCTTTGAATATATACCAAGAAAAGGGATTGCTGGATCATAAGGTAGTTCTATTTTTTAATATTTTGAGGAATCTCCATATTATTTTCTATAGTGGCTATATAAATTTACACTGCCAACTGTTCTTCAGATTTCTCATCTTTATATTGTATATATTCATCGATTTGTTGTGATAAGTAAACATGTCAACAGATGCAAAGACCTTAGAAAACCACCTAATACATACTAAGTTCTGATTGTTTATAATATTTCTATTTATGTAATTTCTTCAGTACATAAACTTGATAAATTTACTAATAATAGCTTTATTTGTTGAAATTGTGTATATAAATTTTTATGAGGGTGAAAAAGATCAACAAGGAAAAGATTAATAATGAATAAATAAAGAATAATAATGTCTTTATTGATTGATTAATTAATTGCTTTTAACCACTCAATTGAGGTACATTAAACTATAAAACAATGTAAATATTTGATGTGTAAATCACTGTGAGTTTGGGATATACATACATTGGTGAAAACATCATCACCATCAAGGCCCTAAACATATTCATCACATGTTAAAGTTTTTCTTAGTCCTTGTTATTACTATTACTGTTTTTGTTGTTGTTTTGCTTTGCTAAGAGCACTTAACACAAGAACTGATGTATTAGCAAATATTAAGTATACAATAGAGTATTGTTAGCTATAAGCACTATGCTGGGTAGTAGATCTCCAGAACTTATTTATATTGCATAACTGAAACTTTGTATCCCTTAACCATTACTACCCCACCTCCCCACCCCTGCATCCTTGTGCCCATCCTTTGGCAACAACCACTCCATTATGTGCTGTGTGTTTGACTATTTTTGATTCTACATATAATTGAGATATTACAGTGCTTGTCTTTCTGTCACTGGCCCAGTTAATTAAACAAAATGATTTCTAGGTCTATCCATGTCATTGCAAATGGCAGGATTTTCTTTAAGGCTGGATGGAAATCCATTGTATGTATATACCACAATATTTTTTATTTATTCATCTATTGATAGACTTCTAGATTGTTTCCATATTTTGACTATTGTGAATAATGTTATAATGAACATGGGAGTGTAGATTGCTCTTTTATTTATCAATTTTATTTCCCTTGAATGTATACCCAGAAGTGAGATTGCTGGATCATAAGGTAGTTCTATTAATTTTTTGTGGAACCTCCATACTATTTTCCATAGCAATAACACAGGACCCTTTTAGTAACACTGCACCAGCTGGAAATCTCCATGGCCAGCAGCACCTCTGCCCAGGCTTTGCTTGGCTTTGGGCATGCTCCACCACTTCTGAGTAGGTTCATCTAACTGTCTTTAAGATAAGTGACTGCTTTTACTGCTTCCTGTTGACAGGATGTGTTATTGTGGGAAAATGGCAGTCAGATCTCTCTCAGAGGTCGATCTAAGGGTCCCTGGTAAAAGAGAGCCATTGTCGGACGCTCCATTTGCATGACCATTTGGAGTTTGTTAACCTCTAGGTGAGAAAAATGAAAATTTTCAAGGAGGTTGTATTAGTCAGGATTCCATAGAGGGAACTAATAGGATATATATACCTATAGTGGAGTTCATCAAAGAGTATTGACTCACAGGATCACAAGATGAGGTCCCACAATAGGCCATCTACAAGCTGAGGAGCAAGGAAGCCTGTCGAAGTCCCAAACCTGAAGAACTTGGAGTCTGATGTTTGAGGGCAGGAAGCATCCAGCAGAGGAGAAAGATGAAAGCCAGAAATCTAACTCAGTCTAGTCTTTTCACATTATTCTGCCTGTTTTTATTATGGCCACACTGGCAGCTGATTACATTGTGTTCACCCCGATTGAGGGTGGGTCTGCCTTTCTCAATCCACTGACTCAAATGTTAATCTCCTTTGGCAACACCCTCACAGATACAACCCCAGGAACAATACTTGGCATCCTTCAATCCAATCATGTTAACAATATTAACCCTCACAGAGCTTAAATATTCATGCACCAAATATGTATATTACACAAAGAGGAGCTAAAAGGGAAAAATCTAGTGCCAAAGAAAGAGAAATAAGAAGTAAATAGGCTAATCGTTCTGAAAACCATATTGTGGCCAGAGCTGTTTCACCTGGTGAAAGAAACTAAATCTTGTATCAGTTAAACTAGAAGAGAGATTACTGTTTAGGTGAGTAAAAAAATCCCTGTGGGAGTTCAGGATTAAGGGGTCCTTGACAAACATACCTTATGGTGAGGAATGAAATGAAGGTGAGAATAGCAAACATAAGCAGGAATAAAGAGGATATCCATGGAAAGTTCATTATTAACACTTACCGTTTGTGATCTTTAGCCTGAGGTCTCCTATTTCTTCAGAAGAGCTTTGGGTGCTCTTCTGAGGTAATTCTGTCAGTTCCCCAGGACTTTGCTAGAGTACAATGAAACCAAGAGTCTATTCCTGTGACCTTCACTGCCAAAGGGGTAGAAAGGCGTGTGCCTTGGCCCACGACTGTAATTCCAACACTGGAAGGCCGAGGCAGGTGGACCACTCAGGAGTTTGAGACCAGCCTGGCTAATAGGGTGAAACTCTGTCTCTGCTGAAAATACAAAAATTAGCTGGGTGTGGTGGTGGATACCTGTAATTGCTGCTACTCAGGAGGCTGAGGCACAAGAATCATTTGAACCTGGGAGACAGAGGTTATAGAAGCCAAGATCATGCCACTGTACTCCAGCCTGGGTGACTGAGTGAGACTGTCTCAAACAAACAAACCAAAAAAAAAAAAAAAAAAGAAATTCAGCGTAAGGTCCCTGCCACCCCAGACCTAAAGAGGGAGAAAGAGAAGGAAGAGGCATTAGCTGCACTAAGTCTCCTGGGTTGAATAGAGGTAGTGGTGACCTAGTTCACGGGGTTGGGCCTCCACAGTTGCTTCAGTTTGTGTTGGAAATGGGCAAAGTAGTTACATGTTTAATCATATCAGAAGTTTCTTGGTCTAGCAAGAAATCATTGATGAGAAAAGGCCATCCACATATAATTTCAAAGAGACCTAAACCTAGGTTCAAAAGGGTGTTTCTAACACGTAGTAGGGCTATGGGGAGAAGAGTAATCCAGGAGAAAGAAGTCTCTTGAGACTGTTTTCTGAGATGCCTTTTGATAATATCATTTGTCTTTTCTACCTTTCCTGAGGATTGTGGTCTCCAAACGAAGAACATGGTATTGTATGCCTAGAGACCTTGAGACCCCCTGGGTGACTGCCATCTTGAACAAGGAGCCATTATCACTCTGGAGGTATTTAGGAAGTCCAAAGCAAGGAAGCATCTCATTAATTAGTATTTTATCACCTCAGAGGTTTTCTTCGTCCAACATGAAAATGCTTCTACCCAGTTATTGAAGGTATCTACTCATATCAGGAGATACTGGATGTTGCTTTTCTTTGGCTTTTATGGGCTTGCTGCTGGGCTGTGTGACTTGCTCGGCATGGCAGAATGCGCTCAGCTCACACTACCAGACCGGATCCCAAGCATGAACATGGACTCCATACTCAGTCTGCAGCTGAGCCAGGTGTGCAGCAAGTGGTTTTCACTTTGGGTGCAAGCATCTAGACAAAGGGACCACAGTGGCACCCCAAAACTCAGAGATGACAGTGACCGTGGAGACCCAAGAGAAATTACGTCTCTCACCCAAGTAGTCCTGAGGTTTGAACCCCCAAGAAATGTTACAGCTCCCTCCTGTTTTTACTGCCCACGGTACGGAGAATAGTGGGGTGTGTAAAGGCTCCTTCATGTTACCGCTCGTTCATTCCCACCACCTTCAGGTTGGCAAAAAGGGGTGTGTCATAGATCGTTTGGTCTTTCACCCATTGCTTAGCCAGCGGGAGGGAGAGTTACCATATTACAGCTCTTTTTGCACCTGCTGTTCACCAGGTTCCAGGGTCTTGTCCAAAAACCAAGAAGAATTAGGTTATGCGGACACCAGAATGTAAGCAAGACAGGGAAGATTTTTATTGACCAACAAAAAAGCTTTTGACGAATGGAGACCCAAAGTAGGTAGCCTTCTGTGTGAGAGGGGGCCCAAAAGGGGATAGCACAAAACATGGCTGAATCTGGAGCTTTTATGAGTTCAAAATGGGAGAGTGTGTGCAGATTGGTTTGTGGACTGGCCTGGAATGTGAGAAATGTGCTCACCCATCCAAACCGAAAGAATGGACTCAGAGGCACAGAGAATAGTGAAAGTGAGACTTTTAATAGCAGTCTTACAAGATCACATGTCTGGTAGACAGGCACACACAGGGCAGCTATAACAGATAATTTCTATCCTAGCACACAAGTCCCTCCCCAAGTACCTCACTGGTCAAGTAATATGAGGTTACAATCTTCCCAGACATCACCTAAGTTTCATTATCCCCCTTATAAGGTTATATCCTGGTACCCTTCCCCAGTTTGTTACATCCACAGGCTGGCTGCCAGTGCTTAGATCTAGAAGGCCTTGCAAATGGACCATTTGAAATATTTTCTCACAAATCCTCTCCTGTTTTCTATGTACTTCCTTTGGTCTCATTTTCATATAAACCCTTTTGGTCCTCAAATCGCTCTAGAAGTCATTTACTTTCTTCCTCATAGGAGAGTGGGTTTAATTTGGTTTCTAATAGTAGCATGTTATTTTGGTGGTAAGTCATGGGCATTTGTTTATTAATAACTGTTTCAATTAATCTCTATGCTAGTCCTTTCACACAAGGGATAATACAGCATCCCACTGCTGTTGAGACTCCTGCCACAATTATGAGAGATGTAAGAATTGAAGCTACCATGCCTTTCCATTTTCCAAACCGACCTTCTAGCCATCCTGTAAATGGGTCATCAATTTCGGAATTTTTTCTAGTTTGTTGGCTAGAGTTTTCAGTCCTTATAAAGTTTTTGTGATGGTCCTTTCAGGGGCAGTATTGTTTGGGTGAAAGTACAACATTTCCCATCCAGCATAACACATACTGCCCCCTTTTTCTGCTAGTATCATGTCTAGTGCAAGCATGTTTTCCCAGGCCTTTCAAGTGGTGGCATGTAACTGGCTAGCCATCCCACTGAAGGTGTCCTGAGTATAACTGATGAATCTCTGTTGTTTATAATAGATGTAGTTAGTCTAATCCACATTCTTATTAATAGTTGATCACCAGAAGAGTGCTGACTCAAACCAAGCAGCTATTCAGTTTTGAGCCTTAAATTCATTAAGCACCCCCCTAGGGACTCATATAGAATTTGTTAAATCTCCAGTTTCAGTGGCCATGTATATTTTGGGCTATCTTATGGAATGCCAGGGTAAAGGGATGGCCAGTTGGACTAAAGCACAGGTTGCAGTCCAGAGGGACAGTAACAGGTTACGGAGGTTCCTTTTCCCACAATACCACCAGACATCAGGCTGGGGTATATGAAGGGCTAAGTAATTGTCATTGCCTGACTCACCAGTGACATTTAGGATGTGTGTACAAGTCAAGAGTTCTCTCACAGGCTTATTGAACTCTGCCCCCTGCCTAGAGAGGCAAGAGGAGTGGTTCCCATTCCCTACAGAGAATGAGGGGATTGCTCTGGGATACAATCTCCACAATACAGAAAAGAGCAATGACAGACTCTTACAAGTCTCATTTCCTCATGCATCTGTCTTGGTATAGAGACAACATGCAATGCACCCCTTCAGGATCGGCATTCCATCCCAGGGAAAATGAAACCACCTGTGCCTAAGGTTATACCACAGCACATGTATAGCAGTTATTCTCGTTGAGGGCCTGTACTGAAAATTGGACCCATTTTACTCAGGCATTCACATACCCGTACCTGTCTCAATTTCTAAGGTTTGCCTTAAATCCTTTAACTCAATTATTTTTACCCTTTTAGGGTCATTATTTGGTGGACTAAAGTGTCTATTAGAATCTGTCCCAGGCAAATGGGAAGTTGAGTTCTTGATTAGAGAACAAATCACCTTAGGGGGTCTACCCTCTGTCATGTCCACACCTAAGCCATATACCCAAGATGCTACTTTTGGTTCTTGGTCTAGAATGGCTGGATTGTCAATGGTGGTGAGTATAGGATTCCATTCCAAATTCTGGCAGTTATTTGGCAGGGAGTCCTTAGATAGATGTAGTTTATTCTTCAAGGGTCTCCAGCTTGGAGTTACCCACCATGTTTACTGTGGAACCCTGAAATTGGGTAATCCACCAAACATCATCCCAGTTAGGGCAGGGTGATGCCTTACTGTAACCTGTATCTGGTTCAGAGCAAAGTTATTTATCTGCCTGTGGGAACTGTCTCTGATTTTCTCAATTCTCACAAGGTAAAACCTGGCAGGCATCAAATTTAATAGTCTGAGGTGCTACCATCTTGATCATATTAATAACAAACCTGATTGGTTAGGGAGGAGTCCTCCGCCAGTTTCCATTTTGACCTTCTGCTCTTTGTATTGTAGTCTATCCTAGCCATATTAACTTCCAGAAGTGGGGCAAGCCCAGGTTTTCTTTTTATATTTTTTTAGAGTTAACTTTAAGGGTTCCTCAGGTGACCCATGCAATTTCCACTGGTATTTTTCTCTCCCTTCCGGGTTTTGTTTTTTTTTTTTTAACCAGTTCCTTGACTAGAGTACAGAGTCCACCCCCATTCAGATGTTCACATGGCTGTCTCAGTGGTCAGGAGCACTTGACCGGAACCTTCCCAGTTTGTGTGGAGCTTGTCTTCTTTCCAAGTCTTAATCAGCACTGGTGCCAGGCTGGAAGTGGTGAACCACGAACTTTAGAGGCAGATTTTAAGTCAGAAGTC